>NC_081194.1:27245655-27865655 GCF_902713425.1 Acipenser ruthenus
GTGAGAAAAGCCCATCGTTATTTCACAGATCGATTGCAAACATAATAATTAGGTTTGGGCGCTAGTATAAAAATGTAAAGTAATGTAAAGAGCAATTTTATATAACATAGCACAACTAATGTATTATTCTTTAGAAGAATTTATGTGCCTTTTTAAGAAACTCTTCCTTATAAGAGCTCTCAAACATCTCCTTCTATCTTACATCCACTGAGGGCAGAGTGTTGCATGGGTGCTTAATGGTTAATCGTGACACTGGTGTATTCAGCCTAACTTAGGGAGAAAACCTGTTTGAGAGCCCTTTAGAGACCAGAGTCAAAAGTGATATGCAAAGATATTCTAAACAAGAAGAAGATGTGATATTACAGCCATTGTATTAATTTTTGGTGTTCAAGTGTTGCTCTTCTCAGTAAAATAATAAATGGCTGCTAATATATTTCAGTTACAGTATATTCATTTATCACACGGTCTGAATTGAAAGTACATGGTAACTATGAAATGGAAAAAAAAAAGCCAGAGGAAATCATGAAGTCATCTGCGAACAAACCACAGAAGGCTGCAGCCTTTGAAAAACCAAGTGTGGGTTACAGTGATACTAAAAGCATGTCTGCTTATGACTGCTTAATCTCAGGTTGATTCATACACAAGCAAGCTGTTGGGCAGAGCAAAACCACTAAGGCGCAAAATGAGCCTTCATGTAGCTCACGTACATATCACTCCCATGGCCTTGAAGCTAGGCTTTTATATCCTGTACGAAACAAACAGTATTTAAGATCTGTTGAGCTGAACTGTTTACTTTTTAATTAATGTTAGGTGCTGGTTGCAGAGAATCCTTAAAGATTAAAAGACATGTCAATGCAGGAAGAATTGGGGTTACTGTGTCCAAATTAAGAATCCAGTTTAATTAATATGTCAGTTCTTTGTTCAGTGTTTGTTGATGAGAGGTTCGTCTGTGCTCTGAGGTGTCCAACACGGCAAGACACTCAGTCAATAATTAATCCATCAATTATTCGCTGTTCATTTTCTTAATTAGCTTGGTTAATGGGGCCTCAAATTTCGAGAATTCTCAGGAGTTACCCAAGCTAACCAGAGGGCCTCAAGTTCTCAGTCTTCTGGCCAGTCTGCTCCTTAAATCACCGACTTGTTAGAATTTTGAGGAGCTTGTGCAAATAAAAAGATGTATAACCCTTAGACTAATCTTATGGTCCTACATCAAGATAAAGTGAGCTGCAGACTAGTAGCCTTGCATCTTAACTGTTTAACACAATGAAAAAATATGATTATTCCACTGCTGTCTTCATTATATCTTCTATTGATGGCCTGTTATTTTCGCATACTTGGTGTTATAATTATTCACACTGACATAGACACTTCATGCAATCGCCATCTTTATTTTACTCCTCCCATCTGTACACCTCACATCATATATAAGAACATAGTGCACCCACAAGGAGTGCCATGTTACATGCATTGTGCTTTGTGCATAATGACTAATATGATTTAACTGCATTAATTATCAACACTACATCCCTACTATATTTTAACTTTTTTTCTAAATCCAATGTGCACAACTGACAGTTTCTAACACCCTGTGACAGCATAATAAAACAATATTTACTGTTTTTTTTTTTGTGTATAACTAAATAAACTTAACTATTCAGTTAGAACAACGCGAGTCCTGTGGTGTAATTCGCAGCTGTTCACTGAGCAACATAATCCTCCAAATATCTAGGGGGTTGCCTGGTCCTTGGAGCCCACTCAGGAACCGGCTCAGTGTTGGTGCCAATATAGTATCTATGTCATTATATTGGCACAATACTGAAGTCGTCCTCTGTGTCTTTGGAATTTTGCCTTTTTCAAACAGCATGGGCAAGTGCCTCGGTGATTTTTTATGGCTGGCTATGGCCCTTGGTGAGGTGAAGGGCAGCCAGTTTTCTCACATCTTGCTTCTTGACAACGAGATTCAACACTGATTCATGCTCCTCAATCACCATCTGCTGCCTTGAACTGAAGAGCTCCTTTTATAGTATCTACACTTCTGCATTCCCTGCATCTTAAAGGTGCACATCTGCACATCTACTATTAAGTTAAATTTTATGTATTAGTCTAACTCTAAACACAGATGTCATATGTTTACAGTTTACGTATTGCTTAAGTGAGATTCTACACACTTTTATTTTATTTTATAGAAACCGAAAGTTACTGTAACCTACTGTATATGAGTGCTGTTTCTTTTTAATTTCCAAAAATAAACACTTTTAGAAAATAATAATACAAATCGAAAAAAAAAAAAACCCTAGAAGTACACAAAAATTAAAATAACTAGTATCAAAGCACCAAAACCTGGAGCCTACCAAAATATACTGCAAACTATACCTCTGCCTAGCACAACAGAAAATAAAGCACATATCCATAGCATTAAGTTGTATGCATACAATTTTAAAAAGAAAGAAAAAAACAGACATTAAAAGTCAGACAACAGCAGGTCAGAAATATAAAACAGCACAGCAAAATGTATGCAATAAAATAAAGAACAGAAGGCTTTTATTATAGCCTAGTAAAAAAGGATGAGCAGTGTCTTTGTAAACACTGATATGATATTAAATAACTTTCGCTTTGTATTATAAACTTTTACATTTATTTTCAGCAAATCGAGAGATCTTGCTAGGAATGCAGGATCGATGAGGGAGGCAGTGCCAGTTCTGGAGCAAATGTTGTTTTTCACAGAGTCTGTTGGATAATGTTTAGTTTGTTAATTGTCAGTTTTGGAAGGAAAAAAAAAAGGTCAGCTGTTATACTAATTTTCACTTAGTTTATTTTTTAAATGTCTTAACTGAATCAACACATGTTGTTATTATGTGATAACATTCTTTAAAAAAAAAAAAAATGTAATCGCCCTCTAAAATCCAGCTGGCCTGTTCAATTTCAGCTCTGCCATTCGTCAGTCCAATTTCAGTACAACTCGAGTTGCTGTTTAGCCAGAGAGCACACGCAGATGCAATAAAAGGAAAAATTGCATCTTTAACATTAAACGTTTAAGTATTATAATAATATAAGTCTAAAACAGCCTACTATTCAAAATAAATAACAATGAAGAGAGGCGTTACACCAAAAAAGTGAGTGGACGACGTCCACCCCCATCCACACTGTTCCTCGTCATAGTTTATTTGACTTTGCCTTGGTGCATCTGTTGCTAACCTGGATAAAGCATTTGTAATGTTTGTTGGTTCAGGACCACTTTGTATTGATAGGGTTGGAGGAACAGCACCCATTTCTTGATACATGCTGGTGGCTTGGATTTTGTGATGTGTGAAGGGATCGAAGCCTGTGCCATGGAGGTACATGTGACACTTTTCAAAGCCCCAGACCACAGCCAAGGCTCAATCTCAGTTTGAGAGTACCGTCTCTCCATGTTGGTTAGAAATCTACTGGCATAAGCAATTGGCTGAAAATCTCCTGAGTGCTGCTGCAGTGTCAATATAGTGCCTTGTGTAACAGGGCTGGCATCTACTATGTTGTGTATGGGCTGCGGGGCTGAAATACGTTAACACTCTAATGCTGGAGAGGCATTTCTTCAGTTCGCTGAAGGCTTCTTGTTGTGGTTTACCCCATGTCCATGTGTTATGTGACCGTGTCAACCTGTGTAGGGGTTGTGACACAAAATCGGGTATGAACCAGCTGCAGCGGTTTATGAGACTCAAAAACTCCTGACTTCAGCTGCTGTCTGAGGGGCACTGGCATGTTGAATGACTACCACTTTGGCTCTGTCTGGGTCAATGCCTTTTGCTGACAGAATGTGTCCCATGAAGACTGGTTTGCTTAGCAGCCGTTGCATGACTTGTTCTAACTGGAAGTCATGTTCAGTCTGGTCTTTGCCATACACTATAACATTGTCAGTAACGCTTCGGACTCTGCTGCACCCCTGTAAAAAGGGCTAAATAATGTGCGGGAAGGCACTCAGGCACTTGAAATGCTGAACAGGAGATGCTTATAATGATAAAAGCTTTTTCTGGGTAGTGCAGGTTGTTATAATCCTAGATTCTGGGTCCTGTTCAATCTGGCAGTATCCCCACTTTAAAGCACCAGTCATTTTGTGTAGAATTTCTTCAACCGGACGGGTAACTGTTCGCTTGCCTCATGTTGATGGACATCAGAATTTCAGAATTTCAACCAATGGTGAAACCATTGACCTCTGACTGGTTCGATAATATTTATTCCCTCTAATTCATCCAGTTTTTTGTCCACTTTTTTGTGGATATGGAAAGGAATTCGTCTGACCGCTTGTGTCACTGGTCTCACACTAGGGTCAATATGAATTTGCAGCTGAAAGTCTTTGTTTCCCTAAAATTTCTGTGTTTTTCTGTAAAATATGTTTGTCTTCCCTGTATTGCAACATGCGACCCAGGCACAGCTAGGAACTCAGCTTTCTCACATTTCTTTGCTGCATATAACGTAGCTTCAAAAGTTCCAAATACATCTAGTGGCTTTATGGATCCATATGGATAAACGTTTTTATTGCTGAAATGTTAACCCTTCCTGACTAATTTCAGTGTTTTCCATGTTGTGGTGCTTAGCAGGTTAACACTGGCGCCTGAGTCAATAAGCATGTTTACAGGTTGATCAATATGCACAATAACTGTACCAAAATCTAAGGTTTCATGTATGGCTCTTGTAAGGTTTCCTGCATATGATATTTTTTGGGCTTTCTGTATTGCGCATTGGGTTTGGCTAATTTGCATATATAAGGCCTAGAACATGGGAATGGCAGAGTAAAAGTGCAGATTTTTTAGACAACCCTTTATTTTGGTACTTGCCAGATGATCCCTTTCTTGTATGTGAAAGTGTGCACTTTATTGAGGATCCCTTACCATGCACACACTGTGCGGCCCAGCATAGAAACTGTTTTTCAGCAGCAGTTTGCTTGTCTCCGCACGTTAATAACATTTGTTGAAGTTTCACCAATCTTCTGTGTCGTGTGTGTAACACATTTGGCTACATGTCCTATTCTGCCACATTTTCTATATTGTTTGCCTGCAGTAATTTGACAGGGGTTGGCTATATGTTTGTTTCATCCACATCAAAAACATACTACTGGTGTTTTCTTCAGTGTACATTTATTTACTTGTTCATTTATTCACAAGCATGTATTTACTTATTGAATGTAGTCCTTATAAAAAATGAGGAACAATGGCTTTGGCTACAGTCTGCTCCAGTTCTGGCAGGTACCATGAGGCTATTATCTCATAACTGGAGTGAACACCACCTGCTTTTTATGGCATGGCCTCTCCCAGTGTAAATCAGAAGTGATGGGCAGTACTGTTTTTTTAAACAAGGCATTAAAATTGATTTTCTTAGCATCATGAACAGTTACCATTGTGCTGGAGACTGCAACAAGTACATTATTCCTCACCCTTTTTAAGCACTTAATTTAAATATAGTGCTAACAATAAACCAGTTGCTAATTGCTTGTAAAATATGCATATTCAGTACATTGAGTTATTTAGCCCAATGACTGCTTGACGTTTGTTGATGGTTGCAAGATTTTCCTGCCAATTAAATATATGTATCACATTTAATTTAACATCATAAACTGGTTTATAAAGACAGTGCGTAACAAATCTACAATTAACTTTGAGTTATTTTCTACAGTGGTATTCTTGTATGTGTGTTATTGCCAGGCTTCATTTCCTAATGATTTGTTCTCACAAGCTGTGCAACCCTTGCTACGCCCATCTGTGCATCTCCACCAAGCCTGACATGGTCATAGCGGGTTAGTGATATTTTTAAAATCTGTTCTCATGTAGTTGCCTGGCTAGATTGAGGAAGTTATGTAATCCATATCTTATGCTGTATAGAGCAATAGTGTTTTATTTTATTAGCAAACACTGTTTGATCTGGGTGTGGCGCCTTTCTTTTTACTATTTAAAAAATAATATTATTTATTCTTATTATATCATGTTCACTCTGTATGGTGAGAACATGACATGAAAAAAAAAATCTTCTTTTATTCAGTGATCACAATATAATTTTCTTAGGATCTCTGCATTTCCAGTTGGTCTTTGGATTATAAATGTTTTTAGCAGCAGTGAATTGTAGTGACATACAATAGGACAAGCCAGATAAAGAACCTTCCAGGTTTAATCGGTTTATACGTGTATCGAAATAGATCATTCAAAGATTATTGTTTAATTTATTATAATGATTGATTATTTTTCCATTACATCTCTTTGATTACTTCCAGTCCACTACTTAAAATAATAATATATGCATTTGTACATATAAAGCATACATTTCATCACTCCTCACTTAATAATAAGAGAACGTAATATAATGTCACCTCGTAATTTCTAAGACACCATCCCAATTGCCTGTGATTAATGTCGTTAGAAGCTTCAGAACAAGCTCTTAGTTATCATAAAGTAGTTTTTGTGCACGAAATAACTGCCGTAAAATGCTACAAAATAGTACGCATTGTTTGCTGCATTTTAACAAACACGTTTGTGATTGCCACGTAACAGAACCCAAGGGACACAAAAATGATATGTTTACATTATGCTCAAAGCTATAAAAGAAGCACCATCAATGGAAATTGAACAATATATCGTAGTACTGTAGACACTATAGTTTTATTTGGCATTGCAGTACATTAATTATAACTGTTGAATTTTAAAATTATTAATATAATTGTTATCTCCGTTTTGGGACACCACTTGTTACATGGTAACATATACATTTTTTGATAGTTTTCTAAAATTATATCACTGCTACTTGAATTAAGGCAACATAAACATAAGAACATAACAACATAAGAACGTTTACAAATGAGAGGAGTCCATTCAGACCATCTTGCTCGTTTAGTTGTTAGTAGCTTATTGATCCCAGAATCTCATCAAGCAGCTTCTTGAAGGATCCCAGGGTGTCAGCTTCAACAACATTACTGGGGAGTTGGTTCCAGACCCTCACAATTCTCTGTGTAAAAAAGTGCCTCCTAGTTTCTGTTTGTGATCCATTTGTGATCCCTGGTCCTTGTTTCTTTTTTCAGGTCGAAAAAGTCCCCTGGGTCGACATTGTGAATACATTTTGAATTTTGAATGCTTGAATCAGATCATGGCGTAGTCTTCTTTGTTCAGGACTGAACAGATTCAATTCTTTGAGCCTGTCTGCATATCACATGCCTTTTAAACCCAGGATAATTCTGGTCACTCTTCTTTGCACTCTTTCTAGAGCAGCAATATCCTTTTTGTAATGAGGTGACCAGAACTGAACACAATATTCTAGGTGAGGTCTTACTAATGCATTGTAAAGTTTTAACATAACATGAGTTTAGTACTACTGCACTGTAAACTAAACACACAGACTTGATTGTAAAATGTTTTATATAGACTTTATTTAAAGGGGAACCCAAATGCATTTTTTTGTTCTATAATAACAATAAAAAATGTTCTTCCTATTCTGATTTGACATAAAAATATAAATATTGGATTTTGTATGACTCCTTTCTGGGTTACAAATAGCATTACAGTAGGTTTCTTTCCAACAAGGAAATAGATGGGGAAATCTGATTTGTGGCGTCACAGAGTGAACTTGCTGGTGGAAAAGATGGCGAATATTATTGAAAACACGTTGATGAGAAGATGTGATTACACTGACTGTACTTCTTCAGAAGTTAATGAAAATGATGAGTGTAATGGGAAGAGCAGTTTTCTCTATGACGTCATCAACCCGTTTGGTCACGATTTCCATTACACGAGAGTAGATGTTAAAACTTCATGCTGATTTGAACTCGGCTCATGCCAAGATAAGCACCAACTAAGACGTAGCTTTACAGTAAACTAATGTGATCCATCTGTGTCTCCATCCATTTGTGTTTCCTTCCATATGATGATGTAGATATCCTTCTGTCTGGTGTTGATGGCTGAAGTGTAATGCTGGCTCCAGGGATCAGCTTATTTTGCCTCCCTAGCACATCAGCACCCAAAACAGCTGCAATGCTGGCTCTGGCGATCAACCACAGTACAGTCTCCCCAGCACATCAGCATGACAACCTTCTGGATTGAGCTAAGTAGGGTACATCTCTGGGGTCTTCAAGTGGGTACCTTCCATCCTCTGTGTTTCGTCGACTAGCCCACGACACCTCAAGAGGACTCGACAGGATTCTGGCATCCCAGCATCACCCCCCTCCGTCCTCCACTCAGCTCAGCCCAGCTTACTTACCTGTACATCAGCGTTTCTTTCTTTCTATTGTGCTTGAGATCCTCAACCAGAATCTTTCTGTCTCAACCACAGCCAGTTGGTGCTCCAGATAAGTTCTTCACTGTGCGACGCAACTCTTGGTCACTGAATCCGACGTCTCTGAGAAACCGGGTTGTAGAGTGTGCCACAAATCCTCGACAACCCACCTCCACTGGGTAAACCCGGACTCTCCATCCTCGCTGTTCCGCTTCAGTGGCTAGTTGAGCATACCGCAGTTTCTTCCTCTCATATGCCTCATCTACAGCATCCTCCCATGGCACTGTTAACTCTACCAGGTGAACAAGGCGTGCTGATCCACATCACAAGACAATATCTGGTCAAAGGATAGTGGTGGCAATCAGGTGGAAAAATAAGCCGTTGACCAACATCTGCCAGCATTTTCCAGTCTCTAGCAGCTTCCAGTTGTCCTGGGCGAGGCTTGGTTTTAACACCTTTTCTTGGAGGTTGCTCTCCTGGGTGGAGGAATGTTGTTTTTTGTGTGTAATGTTTTGGTGGAACTGGTGGCAACTTATTGGTCATGTTACACTTGTCTTCCAATGCTAATGCCAAACATCGCAGCACCTGGTCATGGTGCCAAGTAAACAGTCCTTGGCTAAGAGCCACCTTACTTCCTGTCAAAATGTGCCTTAATGTTGCAGGTGATGAACACAAAGGACACGAGGGATCCTCTCCTACCCAGAGGTTTAGGTTCTGTGGTGATGGGAGAACATCATATGTTGACCTGATGAGGAAACTGATCCTGCTCTGTTCCATTGCCCATAGGTCTTGCCAGCCAATCTTGCATTGTTCCACACTCTCCCATCTCATCCATTCTTCCTGCTTGGCCTGGGAAACGGCCTTTACGCACCTAATCCTCTACCAGCTTCGTCCGTTGAGCTGGAGCTGCCTTGTGCCATGTAGGAGGAGCTGAACTGAGACCAAGACCCCCTCTTCCATGCTGAACTTGCCCCATGATATCATCGATTCGAAGGGCAGCCTTTGCATCTTCCACGGCTTTCTTTGCCGTCCATTTTCTTCCAGTTTTCAACACAGGTCCTGCTTCCCTTACGCATTTGTTGCGTGACTCTACTAATGTCATTTCCAGTCAGACGTTGACGCACTTAAACTCCTCGGATAGAGCGGAGACTGGTAGCTGCAGTATTCCTTTACCATAAAGTCCTATTCTGCTGAGGCAGCGTGGAACTCCCAACCATTTCCTGATGTATGAACCGATTTAAGCTTTCAGCTTCTCTACTGTTGTCAACGAAACCTCGTACACTGTCAGTGGCCACAGCAGCCTCGGCAGTAGACCAAACTGAAAGCACCAGAGTTGTAGTTTGCCTGGTAAAGCGCTGCTGTCTATGCTCTTCAACCCTTCCACTGCTTGTTGTCTAACTTCTCCCACATGAACTGTGTCCTTTAGATCCCAGTCGTACCATCTCCCAAGACTTTTGACTGGCTTCTCAGATACTGTTGGCATTGCCTCACCATTAATGTAGAACATTTTATCTACTACTTTACCTCTAATTATAGAGATGCTTCTTGATTTAGTGGGCTTAAATTGCATTCATGCCCATTCAATGTTATTGGTTAATTTGCCCAATAACCGATTGTGCAGGCTACTGTTGTACATGGTTGTCATGTCATCCATGTATGCTCGAATTGGTGGTAGTTGCATTCCAGAAGCCAAGCGCTCTCCTCACACTACCCATTTTGATGCCCTAATGATTACTTCCATTGCCATGGTAAAAGCCAGTGGAGAAATGGTACATCCTGCCATTATTCCAACTTCTAGGCATTGCCATGTAGTGCTGACTTCTGAAGTTGAAAAACTAAATTGCAAAACTCCAAAGTAGGCTTTCACTAAATTTGTTATTGTCATCGGTACACTGAAAAAATCAAAAGCTGCTCAAAGAAGTTCATGTGGCACTGAACCATATGTATTAGCCAAATCCAGGAATGTCACATGAAGCTCCTTCCTCTCCTTTTTAGCTGATTGAATTTGTTGCCAGATCACTGGGAAACCTGGAATGCCCGCTTTTTGTACTGAAGTGTCAATGAAGCAGTTCTTTAATAGGTAAGTTGACAATCTCTGAGCAATAATGCTGAAGAAAATCTTGCCTTCTATGTTTAATAGGGAAATTGGGCGAAACTGACTGATGCTTGTAGAATCATTTTCTTTAGGTATAAAGACTCCACCTACTCGGTGCCATGCTCTTGGTACAACATGTTTTTCCCATATCACTTTCCACAGGATTCGTAGAACTCCTGAAGCACTCTTGTACACTCTGTACAGAACTCCATTAGGCCCTGGAGATGATGAAGCCCTTGCTTTTTTCACAGCTTGCTCTACTTCTTTCCACTTAGGTGCACAGTCCTCCATTTGGTATTCTGGTGGATTGATAGGTGGGATGTCTGAAGGAATTGACATAGGCTCCTGCCTTTTTGAATCTGTATGTGTTTCCTCCAAATATCTCTCCAGCTCAAACTTAGATGTTTTTAGTGTGCCATTCTTCTCACTGGTGAATAACTTCTTTACAAATTTGAGTGTTTTTTGTAGCGTTTCCGTAGGCGCTCAGCTCTGCGCAATGTTGCAAGCTTGTCTTTTATGACCCTGTAACAGATTGAGTCCCTCCTTCTGACTCTGTTCTGCTCTTCTCCATTGCTTCCTCAGCTGTCTCCTTTCTCTAACTAAGCGTTCAATCTCCTGTTGCCGTCTAGTCTTTCCAGGAATAGTTTGTACTTTTTTCAAACTTTTTTCAACTCCAAACCTCTTGCTTCCATATGCGTAGATGATGTCCCCAGAGTGTGAAAAATTTACCTTTAACCTCAAAATGAACCATTTCTTAATCCTAAATTTGAAAACTACTTATCAATTCTGTTTTTAGATGTATAAAAGAGTAGTTTGGTGTAAAGTTAGGTAGAGGTGTTTGGGTTCCCCTTTAAAGACAAACTGCAGGCTTGACAATATTATGGACAGTAATATCAACCATCAGAGTAATTTAACATGACTGAAACAACAATACAAATGTTGACACATAATAGTAATCGTAGCACGGTTTTCTTTTTTAAATATCCATTTTATTTTAGAACAGGAACCATTTGTCATATTTCTGTTACTGTGGAATGACCCAGTTATCTTGTATACCAAATAACCTTGACCTGCCAGAGCATTGTTGGACAGCTTCTCTGATTAGCTATGTTTACTTAACCCGATATTAACATAAACAGTCCGTGTGATTGTTAATGTTTGTTTATTGAACTTGGTTACCTAGCAGCAATTCAATTGCAATCAGCATATAAATAGATGTGTTTTATTATAAGTGGTCAAATGTTGTGTAGTCTGGCCACAAGAGAATGACCCAATTATAAATTAGCCAGCTACAGAATGTTGGTCTTTTAGTGTATAAAATAATCTATAAAGTCTGTGTTGGGTTCTTCTAATGAATTTGTATGCATACCTTCCTTAACACTTGCACATATTTAACAAAATAATATATATATATATATATATATATATATATATTTTTTTTTTTTTTTTTTTTTTCTTGTGACCAGCTCAGAGTAATCCCTGTGGCTGGCTTTGCCAAATGTGTGGTCGATGTCATTAGGAATCCACCTCAGTGAACTAAGGAACCAGTTCAGCCCCATACAGACAGGCCTCATAATTCCTTAATAAGTGCAAGATTATGGTGAAGTGCATTCTGAAACTTTTATAGGAGGATAGGAGTGTAAAATAAAAGTCTGATGAAGACTGGTGCAAAATCAATACAGTTTATTGTGTTCACCATGTATATTGTGATATACGGTTAATATTAAATTAAATGTATCATTTACATTTTAATAATATTTGACATAAGTCATACTAAATACTGTACTTTATAGAACACTGATTCTATCCATGTCTAAAAGTAGGTGCAATATATCGATAGGCATGGACTACGTGGGTATTTTAATATAAAGTAAGTGGAGCAACAATATCTTTGGCTAAAACTATTGTGTAATAGTCAACAATATGCAGAATAAATAAATACATATCTCACTGCATTGTCACTTGCCAGTGTTGCATACTTTATATCCTGGGTGATTTTGAAAACATGTTGCTTACAATTAATGGGACATAAACGTATTGTAAAAAAATAAGTAATTCAGTATAAAGAAATATGTATATATATAAAAAAAATCCCATTTAAATGCATCAAAATTTCAGGTTGCAACACAACAAACTGTGAAAACGTCCACTGTAAAATATAAACATATCAACCTTGTATAAAATAAAAATTTTGAACAACCAATGAACATACAACCATGAATGTTTGTAAGAGTTGCATTTACTATTATGGTTTTCAAATCAATTTAATTCTTATCTGACCTGAAATATTTGTCGGCGTCAACAAAGAGTCTCTTTCTGAAACTTTGCATTGGAACCCGTCATAAATTAGTCCCCATGGAAATCTGCAGTAAAATGTCCCAAAATCTACAAAGAGAAAAACTACAAAGTACTTGTCCAATTTTCTGGCAATGACTCTAAGACACAGTTAGTTAAGTAAGCAATAACTAATATCCAAAAAACAAAAATTGACCAAATTTTGCAAAAATTGCGCGTGGGGGGGCTTGGGGTATTTAGGGACAAATTAATACTGTTAAGGGCTATTCACACTATCGTGTTTATCCCAGCTTTTTCCAGGATAAAAATTTAACCTATGGAATTGAATGTACCTTTCACACTTGAGTGTAATCGCTGCGAAAAAAAATCGAAACAGATTACATTTTTGGATGAAAAAACGCAGCGATCACCACCCTGTCCTGCTAAATTTGGATATAGTCTGAAGGCAATATGGATTGGGTGCAAGCTGCCGCATGGTTATCGCTTGGAAGAATAAGAGAAAGAAAGATCTACACAAACGTATATGTATGTGTATAGCATATCCTACAAATTCTGCATAGTGCCCCCGGTCCCCGTACACTTTACAATACATTAATATTTTACACTGATTAAAGAGCGCTCTACCAAATAAGTGTGTTGTGTTCAAGCTATTGGGCTTTTTAAAAAAAATAAATACATAATTGAAAAATGAAACGTAAAGTGAAGAAACGTCTGTTTATATACCATTTTGATGTCTAAAAAGAACATTTTGTTTTTACAGAAAGTTCACAGTTAAACCACAGCAATTAATAAATGAGTAGCGTAAGTAATCACACGGACACAATTCAATGAAATGCTGACGCATTCGAATATCTCAAAATAATACAAAATTTGGCATGACAAGGAGAGATGAAAGGAGGTTTCAGTTGAAAGCATTATACCTCAGGCGAACGGGCGAGCATTAGTTTCTAACCTTGGTATATGTGTTTTTTTAGTATTGCTCCACAAGGCAGCACCCCCATGTACCGGCATTTGTGACAAGCTAATTTTACAAAAAAAGTATGATATTCTTTTTTGGGATATTTTCAATAACCATTCTACTACTGTATACAGTACATGCATCTAATGCTTTCCAACTACTAACCGACTCTCGCGAGATTGCAACCGTGCAATTTATTAAATATCCCGCCCCTGTTGTGACAGTCAGCAGCGATTGGTCTATTATCTCTTGTGTTCAAAAGCAATGTAAAAAGCTATATATATATATATATATATATATATATATATATATATATATATATATATATATATATATATATATATATATGTATTGCTTGAAATCAAGTTCCATAAAGCTAAGGAAATCATTATTTAAATCTTCCCCTCAGTGCAATGCCATTCTTAATGCATGTCACAAATGTAAATGTTTGAAAGCACTTCATGCATACAAGGGTTTTGATTTTAAAACATAAAGCTCTGGAATCAACATGAAAATAGTTAAGACTATCCCTTGGGAACTTTTTCATGTTTTGTTCTTCCTGTAGTGGGCAACTACATGTTCAAACAAGATATGTAGTCCATTAAGTCCATACAATCATTTCAGTTTTTAGGGTCCTCATTAAAAAATGGGAACCCTTATAAGCTGATCATGTCTGTCTGTCTGTATGACACACTATACTAAGTGAACGCGATAACTGCTTTCATTTTGCACCAATCTTCACCACACCATTGTCATACACTACTAGCTTACTTAAGCTTAAGTAAGTGAGATGCTCAGGGATGAGAATTTTTATGCTCACTCAGTTCACTGATGAAATCTGCTCTTAGCGCTCTGAGCTGCTCAGGAGGAGCGGAACTGAGAATGCTGTTAATTGGATTCTTTCACTGAGTTGCTCTGAGGGGCTCAGTTACTTAACACAACAGGTATGTTTTGTGCACAGGCATTAAGCAGATACAACATAAAGTGATGACGCAATGCTTTTGGACTGATTATGGTAAGAAAGCAAATGAGTGACTACAACAATTATTCAAGCAGTGCCACTTCTGTTCTTTTTTTTGGAAATACAACAGCACTTTCTGTTTTCCAAAATACAATTCCATTTGGATCACTGCAGTGCTCTGAAATAATTTGCTGATATTTCTCAATTTCATGCTTGGTTGAAGGCACAGATGCCGATACAGGCAACTTCAGTGATACTTTTGAAACCTGGAATCTGGCTCTTTATTGTGACGGAGAGCTTTGGGAACTTGGTAGATTAAGCTGTTTCAGGTGCTGTGTCACCTTTGTGGAGAAAAAGCTTTTGGGCTGATTCGGCCACATATTCTTCAGCTTTCTTGAGTACCTCCTGTAATGTATATCTTCACTTTCAATGAGCAATTCTGCAACTGTAGGTTCTAGGAAGCAATTTAGTAGCAGTTGAATCTAAAAAAATAAGCACAATGTTCTTCTATGCTGGTCTTCATTCTGTATCCAACAGCAGCTGGTTCTGTATAGGTATTATTGTGACAACAGTCTGTGACCCATTGTGCCACTTTGAAGTTTTTTGTGTGTTCAGCAAAGGGTAAGAGGAGCTCTTTGAGAGAAATCATCTTCTGCCACTCACTTGGTAACAGACAATCCCACCCTTCTTCATTTTGTTATTTGACAGATGGTTTCTTTGATCTGGAGCATTCATGCAACCATATTGTATGTGCTACTCCCGGCTCCCAAAAGCTTCTCTGATGCTTTTGAGGATCTTCTGAAAACTGCTTTTGTGAAAAAGCTTTTTTGCTGTTACAAGTAGACTGCTCACATGTTTGTCTTTTTGTACCAGATTTATAACAAGTTGGAGAGTATGCACTACACAAGGAATTATTTTAATGTTGTCATATATGTAATCTGTACCTTCAGGATCTTCTTGTGTCAAATCTTCATGATGGTTGCCTCTCAACATCTTCCCCAGTAATTGATCTGAAAGCTGCTATCATGTTACTGCCATTGTCTGTGATAACAGTAAGAACTTTGTCTGGCGGGATGTCCCATAAAGCCAGACAGTTATCAACATAATTCTTTATTGTGTCTCCAGTGTGAGCATGGCCAATCTGAATGAGAGATGACAAGAAATGTTTGGGTTTTTTATTAGCTGGGCACAAAAAGGTTGCACTAATTGCTAAAAATGAAGCTGTCATTCCTATTTTTGTCCATATATCAAGTCCAATGACTACCTGACGAGCACCAGCCACAATACTTTTCACCCATTCCTTTTCCTTTTCATACAACTTTGATATCTGAGATATTTCATGCTTTGGCTTTCTTCTGTACCACACATTTTTTTATCTAAAAACTAAAAAACATTTTTCACAGCAATACAGAAATACAACATAATATCAAGTCAAAAACAAGAATATTACAACAAGATACAGTAAACTGTTAAAACTAAAATATCAAGTGTAGCCGTGCCGTAGATCTTTCCAAAAAAAATGATGTGTAAATAGTCCAACCATACAGAATAAAAGGAGGTAGATGGCTCCACCCAGCCCTTCAGGATAGTTTTATTTACCAGTGGATGAGGATGTAAAGGGGCACCACAGGGACCCCATACACACGATGGAACGAGCATAGCCTGAGATACAAAAAGAAAGGTAAGCCCAGAAGAGAGTATTGTTCTTGCAGATCCTGAAGAGAATGGAGGCCGGAATCATTAAAGATATCACTCAATGTGTGTATGTTGCGTGTCGACCAAGGAGAATAAACAAAAGGGTGTGAGCAGAGGAATCTGCAGTTACCTTGTAATGTTTATTTTGAAAACGAGCAACATCACTTGAAACCAAATGAGTTTCCGGCAAACATGCAATATCAACATTTTTTCTTAAGAGATAATCTAAGCCCTGTGCTCTCTTTACAGGATAATTGGTCCCTCGTAAAGTTCAGAACACTACCCATGGTCAAAGATAGGAATAAATATCAGGGAGAATGCACGAGTAAAAGATGTAGCACTCCGAAAGTAATGAAGTATGACATGGAGAAAGACCACTGACTCGGCACTCATCATATCGCAATATCCTATAGGACGTAGCATAATAATGAAAATAACGCAGCAAGGTAAACCGAGAAGGGAGCACGGTTACAAAAAATGATAAAAAAGGGAGCCAGAGGGAGCACACTACATATCAGATAGCTCAAGCCACAATTAACATCTGTACTCCGTCTCGCTCACAGATTACTATCACCCCCCCAGCCAATACAACAATTGTCATCAATTAGAGATGTTTCCACTTCCATAAACTGAAGGTACGAAAAATATTAAAACCGGAGCAAAGTTAGCTCATTGATTCTGACGTTTCTCTGGACTAAGAGAGGAGAAGTGCAGGGCCCGGCGCGTAGAGGGATCAAATCACCCCGTCAAATCCTGAAAACATTGAGCAAAGAAGGAAGCGACCTCTTCAGGAGTAGTGAAAAACAGATGCGCCCCACCATGATTGATTATCAAGACAGCTGAATACACCAAAAAGTTATCCACTCCCTGGGAGCAAAGCTTCGCTCTAACTTCACTAAAGGCTCTCCTCTTCGAGGTGGTGACAGCAGAGTAAGCGGATTTTGAGAAGTCGTTGTCGGTTAGCATAATTGACCTCCAGCGTATATGTGATGTGATCTATTTAACTCCAGAAAAGGGTGGTCATTGGAGGGCTTCAGGGCCGGATACCATTGTGGAATTTTCTGCTGAAGAAAGTGGATGGGATCATCGCCTTCAGCTCCTTCAGGAAGCCCCACCAGTCTGATGTCACAGTGACGATTTCTGTCCTCAAGGTCCGCCATCTTATCATGTATAGCATCAATACAAGCGTTGCATTGATTAATCTCGTCTTTCTGTTGTCGAAGATCAGCTCTGATGATATCCTGCCTGGCAGTTAGCTGTTTCATAAAGGAAGCAGTATCAAACACCTCCTGTTTAAGAGCGTTAAGGATAGTAGCAGTTTTGGTTACATTTCGAATCACAGGACGCAAAGCCACGTCAATTGCTTCCTGAACTGATCCACAGAAAGTGCGTGCAACCTCTGCCAAGTGAGTGTCCCAATCATCGGGACCCTGTGACCTCTTCATACAATTTCCCTCCGGTGCGGATTGAGGGGAAGCAACGGATCCCTTCCTTGAAGTACCCATATAAAAATGGTAAGCAGACAATTTTTATATAACAAAAAACAACAAAAAATAATATAAAAAGCGCAAGTTGTTCAATTATAAATGAAAATAGCAAAGTGGTGGCAGGAGCTCTAAAGCAAGCAGTCATCTCAGTGATAGGGTCACATGATCTCTCCTTCAAGTATTATTGATGACGGGCCAGACCTAGAAATCAGTTTCCCAAGAGCTGCTTCTCTAGAAGTTTGCTCCTTTGAATCTAGTTTGTACTGCATTACAGATGCAAATAAAGCTGGAATAGTAGATTGTTCTTTTTTGTTTCTTCTTTGTTAAGTTTTAGTCTGTCTGCCTCAAGATGGATCTGAAGAATACAAAAATATTTTTAAAAAGTTTAAAAAAATGCAAAAATGACAAGAAAAAACACAGCTCTTTATAAACTATGCTATTGTTTTGAAAGTTTTGTAAAATAGGTATTATTTATGTAGTACAGTATCATGGTTGGTGTGAATTCCTTTTTTTCTATTCCAATTCCATTTTCAATTCCTTTTTAAAATCAATTCCCAATTCAAATTCCCTTTTAATCAATTCCAAGGCTTTCAAATGAATTGAAATTGGAATTTAAGTTGAAAAAAGGGAATTGACCCTAAACCTGGCAAGTATTGTACTAGATGAAGCAGAATTATACATATATACAAAAAAGGGGTAACATCAATTTCAACATCAAATAGAAACTAATTTGTGTTTGCTTATACTAAACAAGCCAAGCCCAGGGTTACACAAAATGTGTTGACCTGAGAATGTTCTTCTGACATACATAACAATCAAATAAATAATACTGACAATAATAACAATACATTACTGACTTTTGATACAGTATCTGAACTGAAGAAAAGCTGCACTGGCACTTTATAACACAGACATCTTATTCAGCATTCGTTTTATAACTAAATAAATATTAGGCCTATTACGTGGTTATCTTTCCTAATGTATTTACTTTTTTGCTGCAAGAGGAGCTGCAGCTTTATTTGGGAGACGATACGCTTCAGCTTCGCTTCAGCCCCGCTTCGGCAGCTGAACCTGGGGCGAGCCCATTCCCTCTTCCCCTCGCCCGACCCGCTCTCCTTCTCACAATTGGTTTGCTTGTCTGTCACTTCGAACTGAACTCCCGACCACCGTTTAGCCAGGCTATTTATAGTTTAAAAACTGCTAAAATGATCCATGAGTGGGAATGTTACCTTTTTATTTCTTTTTTTGTAAAAAAATATAGTTGATTACATGGTGCTTTATGCATGGTTAATTCACGGAAAGTTACATTTTTGCTTCACTATATGTGCATTATAGAGAGGGAGTTATTTTCTTTTGTATTTTTGTATTTTAGTCAGATGTGTGTCGTTTGCTACATCAGTCAGAAAGCGTGAATGCAAGGGGCACACAGTCTTCCCCCCCAATGTTAAATCAATTCAGCTAATCAGTGCTCAGTAAATATTTTATAAACCAATTACCATTTCTGGTCTTTACTCTAAATGTGTTTCTAATTTATTAACTGCCAATGCACACAGGGCGCGGAGCTTGCCTGCTGTGTGTAATAGTTAATCAAATCAATATTTCTTTCTCACTCTGTTCGCTTTCTGTGGGCATTCACCCTTCGTCCTTTAGTTAATTTCATCAGTCATGCTTAGCATTTTGGCGGGTAGTCATAGTCACGCTTGATGATTTTCGTCCACTCACAGTCATCAGTGGCGAAAATAAAAAACACCTCATCGACGAATATTTTCATCCCTAATTTCATCAAAGAAATTAACACTGTAAATACAGTAGAGGTCATGGTATGATATAAAGTGGTAAACCAAGAAACATTAGCTGCAGTAAATCTGCTTTTGGATTAATGAAACAACCAGCCAGAACAGAAATTTCATGGTATGACAGTGACAAATCAAAAATTCTCCTGAACTTAAAAATCTAATTCCAAACCTGTGCCAGGCATTTTCACAAAACACTGTAAATCCAAGAAGCCTTGCTTATCTAATCGAAATTCTCATTTTAAAATTACAAAGTTGTTGTAAACTCATTTTTATATAAATTCATGATTTTAGGCAGTGGTGGCTAATAGCAAGCTACACTCAAGTTTGTTGTAAACCCATTGGGGCATAGGCATTTTTTGAAGGAAAAACAACCATGTTACAAAATGAGAAACAACAAACCTCAGAGTGAAAAAAAGAAGAAGTGAAACACTGATGTAATGATCTCCTGGTAGCAGCTGATGAGTTACATACTTAGATTTTGACTACATAGCTTGTTCTTTATTTGAATGGTAAGACGTTCGTCTTTGAACCATATCGTTTGCAGTTCAATTCAATGGACTGAGATGCCAGTTCATTACAGTGGCACCCATGTTGGGTGACATTTGTGAGGTTCGTCTTCACAACACAAGTAATACAGAGTGAGACCCAGTTGAATGAATCCGAATTACTTTATTTCCTTAACAGTGGCAATAGGGTATTGACACTGAAGTACATAAACGTTTCATAGAAACCAGGACAGACCAAAGTAAAATAGTAAAGGATTAGCACTAAAATATTTGTATGTTCTGTAAGACAGTGTGGCAGGATAGCGGCAGAGGGAAGACTCAGAGACAGAAAGTGCAGTGAAACCAAAATATTTTAATTAACAAAACACAAATAAAAAGGCACGATGGCCAACCAAAAAGACAAACACAAAACAGGCTTTAAACAAACCAAAAAAAACTCTCTCTAACACACGTCTTCTCTCTGTTACAAACACTCACCCACTAACATACCCAACCACTCCCTTTTATACAGGTGCCTGGGCTAATTGGGCAATTCGCACCTCATTAGCCCAGGTACATTCCACACATACTCACTGAACCACACCCCAAACTCACTCACATCCACTCTAAACAATACAAAAAACACAGAACCACCACAAAATAGGCTGCACCCCATCACACACCTCCCCTCCTTGTGTGCAGCACAACATGGCCTAAATGGCCACCTCCCCCCTCAGTCTCAAAGTCCCGGAAGAGGGGGAAGCACAGTGTCCATGGGGGTGGCCATGGTGGGAGGTCCGGCACCCCCCAATTCTTCGTGGCCGGCAGCTCCCTCTTCCGGGGCTCCCGCCACACACTATCCTGCCGCAAACGTGCGGCTGGGGGAGCTGGTCTCCTGACCTCCCCCCCCTTCTTCATGGCCGGCATTTCCCCTCCGTGGGGCTCCGACCACACGATCTCCGGCAGCGAAACTGCTGCGAGGGGAACTGGTCTCCTGATCTCCCCCCCTTTCTTCATGGCCGGTAGCTCCCCTCCGTGGGTCTCCGGCCACAGTGTAGCGACCCCAGGCGAAGCAGGACCCTCAACGACCCCAGGTGCACTAACACACACCCACTAACATACCCAACCACTCCCTTTTATACAGGTGCATGGGCTAATTGGGCAATTCGCACCTCATTAGCCCAGGCACATTCCACACATTCCACACATACTCACTGAACCACACCCCCAACTCACTCACATCCACTCTAAACAATACAAAAAACACAGAAGCACCACAAAATAGGCTGCACCCCATCACAGACAGACATAAGATATAAAGGTTCAATACACACGATCCAACTAACTCTACTGCCCAGACATTTTAAAGGGGAGTGGTCAAGATTTAAAGTGGCAGTGCCTGTTTTCAATAAGTTGTCATGAATACCATGCTTTAGTAGAACTGAGCTGGTTGCATAGATGTTAACACATATAGATTTGAACATTTAATCTTGACGCACCTAGCTAAATTAGGCTTGAGGTTTTTAAATCTGAAACTGCACACATCTCTGCTATAATCACTTATGATCTTGTGTGGATTTGAGAACTATTAAATGCTTGATTCACTGCAGCAGGGGTGCTTTTAGTTAATTTGCATTAATGAGCTGTTGTTTCACGATGGTGTGCCTAGAGTTTAGCTAATAATGTTCAGTATATGACACAATGGCCAATCATCAAGGGCAATTATTGTACCTGTGCTAATTTTCTTCATTGTACATTTAAACTCAGCACTGCGAGGTATAACGTATAAAACATAATTCTCTTGAAGGTTAACATGGTTTTCTCCTTTCAAAAATTAGGATTTTGTTCAAACGCTTTGAAAACATGCCCCATCATAGTATTCTATTTAATAGCAGGCTAAACTAAAAATGTATGAAACAGCTCAGCCATTGACAATTAAACAACATAATGTTAATTGTGTACATTCAGTTATTATGGAGATGGGTAACAGTAATTGTGGCAGGGTGGAAGCCATGCCGTTGTAATGTGTGTGTGTGTTGGGGGGGGGGGGGGGGGATATTTGTCTGGCAGGGAGGGGGTTAAATTTCTCCCTGCCAGAATACATGTGAGAATGATTGATGGGCTATATTTATCAATCGTGTGTAAAAACATTACTTAAGTTGTTCGTGTGCAGAGTTTAGAATGTTCGCATGCACAATTAAATTCTGATTTATCAATCTTGTGTAATGCACTCGTACGCGCGTTTCTAAGTAATATGTATTAGTAAATCTCAATGTCACTAAAATTGTTTGCACATGGAAATTTGCATTTAAAACTCCCCTGTATAGCTTTATATGGTAAATGTAGCCGTCTGTCACGGCTCCCTTTCCTCCAGGAATGCCCACACTGCTGTTTTGAAGAATAATTTAATTGTGGGTTCCGCCTGGCCATTTAGCCACAGCATTTAGTAGACACAGTCGGGTATCATATATAACCTGCACATTAAGTGAGTGGTACTGTCTCCTGTTCACAAAATTAAATTCATTCAATGTCGGTGCTTTAATTGCTATTTGGGTGCAGTCTATAACACCAATGGTATTGGGGAACCCAGCAATTAAATGAAAATCCCTTTTTATTTCAATCTGCTGCCCATCAGTATAAGGACACTGAATGTACTGAGGACAAAGAGCAATGATTGAGCCCAAAACCCCTGGCATTAGTGCACTAAAAGAGGCTTGTGAAATGCTACTTATGTCTCCTATCTGTCTTTGAAAGGTACCAGTCGCCAAAAAGGCAGAAGAGTAGAAATTGTGCAGGAAAGGGATGAGTGTGCTGGGTTGGTCTATATAGCCTAGGTCCCAACATATCACACAATTCCAATAGGACTTCATTGGGAAAGCGATATCTTGCAAAAAGTGTTTCTGTACTTTGTGCAAAGAAGTCATAAAGACCCCAAAACACTCTCTCTTGACGAAAAGCGGCATCTTCCAAAAGGGCGAGATCAGCCATTTTCAAGTGGTTTACAATTATTCTGTTAACTTATAGTGAAAATATTTATGTCTTAATAGGCTGCATGTCTGTTTCTACTTATGATATTATTTGGCAATCCACAATGCACAACAGAAAGGTCTAACAACAACAACATCATTGTTTTCTATTTAGTTTGTAATACTCCTGGTGGTGATAATCAATACTGATACCACTGCGTGGATAATAATGATAATATTAGGCTAATTATGTAGACACGTCACACAGCTGTGAACGTAATTGTTTTTCATTATTCAGTGATGGCGTATTATCCATAATAATAGTGGTTCGATTTCTTTTTTCTTGTACCATCATTCTAACACAAGGAAATGATGGTATGCATGGTCCAGAGTGTGTGTGTGTCTACGAACATTTCCACGCAAAGTTGTATGTTGATAAATCTCATACTTTCTGTTAGACTGTGCGTACGCACAGTTTAGAATGACATTTGTGCGTACGCACGATTGATAAATATAGCCCCAGCCACATGGTATATAGGAGAAGAGAAATCCTTTGTCTGATGGAGGGAGTTGGTGAGTGAACACTGTGGTGTTGGGTAATGGTTATATTGATCAATGAAGGCAAATGTCCAGCCTGACTAGTGTTTTGTTTCAACTGTTTATTTTGGCCCTCATGCTGTTGTTTGTTTGTTCCTGTTTATTTATTTGTTTAATAAATGTGCACAACAGCACTTAAACTATACCTCTCTGTTTCTGAGTCTCTCTTCTGTCATTGTGTGACCCTGAGCAAGTCACTTAACCTCCTTGTGCTCCGTCTTTCGGGTGAGATGTAATTGTAAGTGACTCTGCAGCTGATGCATAGTTCACACACCCTAGTCTCTGTAAGTCACCTTGGATAAAGGCGTCTGCTAAATAAACAAATAATAATAAATAATAATAATTTATTTTAAACTGTACTGTGCTTTGTTAATGTCTCTGTGTTTCTATAATATGCTCAACTAAATATTGCTCCATACAGGTAGCTCATGAAACCTGCCTCCTACAGTAGGTCAAATTCAAGTAAAAAAAAAAAAAAAAAACACTTAAATGTCTTCACAAGTAGACAATTTGTGGTTAATTTAAACCTTAGCACTGACTCAGTATGGCATTACCAAACAAAATGCCTAAAAGTGAATCAATATATGACCCAATGCTTCAAGTATTGAATATGGTTTGTGTCTATTAACAAAATCTCTATTTTAGCTATTTGTTAAGTGTGGTTGTCTCTGCAACCAAACAACTGGCTAAAAGGATAAATAGTTACTGTACAATTGCTACAGCAGTTGGACCCTGTCTGCATTATAAAATTGTTCTCAAAGCTCTCATGGACCCCAAGACTAAGCAAGTGCAACTTGAGGAACTAATTTAATTCCACAAGGAGATTACATGTGTACTGTATCACTTGTATACTACAGTATATTCCTGAGGCAACAATATATCCAGTATTTGTACTTATTTTAGTTTGTTTTGGACTTATATGTTTAGTAAAAAATATTTTAAAAAAATAAAACTCCTATATCTAGGCAATATTAATGGGTTTCAGAAGAATAGAACATTGGGAGGTGTGGGGGAATGAGAAAAGAATGGCAAAACAAGGTTTAGATAGATTATTACAAGTGCTTTGTAAGAAAGTCACACCTCTGGCTTTTTTCAGTCTGAGGCACCAATGACACATATTTTCTCTAATAATATATTATAAATATATGTTTTTAAATTTCCTACAACAGGTCACTTTATTCATCATGTAAACACAGTTCTGGAATATTTCAACAGGGAGTTTTCAGAAAATACCACCTAAAATCCAAGTACTTTCAGAAAACTATCAGGTGGATAGACATCTAAGATATATTTTTTAAACAGACTGCCAAGAAAAGACTGTGAGCATCTTGAAATGTGAATAATTTTGAAAACCAGGCCGACTGCCTAACCATAAAGTAGAATAGGTAAGTCAGTGACTGTGATATCAATAAATTAGAATGTGCTTGATCCACAAAACTTGCGCCTCTGTCACAGAAGAAAACAGGACGCTTAAAATACAGAAAAATGTCTAATTCAAACTGGTAAATGGTATGTTAAGTGTGTATCTGGAGATAAGGAAGATAAGAACTGTTGTGTATTCAGAGAAACTCACACAGTGTTTCTTCAATGCAATATTCCTTTTTATTTTGTTTTATTTGTATTTCCAAGTCATCTCAGCATACTTTTTTGTTCCACAAGTCAATTGATCTGCCTCGTGGGCTCACAACAAGTAGATTTATAACCTCGTAGCACACATGTATTGTACACGTGCACGAAACCACACTCATTACACATAGTAACAATGCTAAACAATTGCTGAACACAAAATGTCCATCTCCACAGCAAACCCAGCGATATTGTTTTTGCCTTTAACTAGCTTACAATGTTAAAAGCGTTACCAAAAACCAAACTTTTGATTCATATCAATCTAATAAGTTAAGTGTCAGTATATTTTGTATATGTACCTGTGTATGAATATTTAGATCACAAGGATATATTTTCAATATAGTGTTCTATTTCCTGGTAACTTAGAAGAGTAATATAAATATCTAGAACAGAGAATAGTCACATCACAGTTCTACCACTTGAAACCCATAAAACCATGCTGATCTATTTTAGCCCTGTTGATTCCCATCCTTGACAAGACCTACATTTAGCTGTTAAAGCAGTGAGACGGGAAGTGGGTTTGGTTTTCAAATATGTATGTAGATTTACATACATTCTGAAAAGGCCACACCACAAGCATTCAGTTTTTCCATATACGAGGTGGAAAAAACAAATACACCCCTGAGCTGTCTGAAAAGTGGTAGGTAGACCTTCTTCTAAAATGAGCAAACGATTACGTAATTATCAGTTCATCAAGAATGGAGTGTTATATGTATATACATGCGGTATTGTTAGAGAGATAGTAGCACATTCACAGAAATAAAATGATCAAACAGTAAAGCCCCCTTAACATGACCGCAAACCAGATATCAATCGACTAAAATAGTACGAAGTGTGAGATGAGATCACACAAAAGGCTAAGGGCTTGTTAAAAGTGAAACTGTCAGCTCTTATTTCACCTGAGTTCATGGGATAGTAGCTACTCAAAGTAAAGATGTTGTATTTGGTATACTTTGGTATAAAAATCTAATTCTCACTTTATTATACCAGTGATACGTTCCAGTGTATTTAATTGGCAGGTAGATTTTAATTTAAAATAAATAGACCTAAATAGCAAATTCTATAACTGTTATGAGTTCCTGTTTTGATTCTTGACATTTCTGAGTCTGTTTTTCATTTTATTTAGCACAAGAAAATGCATGAATCACCTCCCAGTTGTAACTGGGCAGTGATGACTGTCAATATCAAGAGCCAATCCATCCAAAAAGGAGGAGGGACTAAACACTGTAGTTTTTAGAATATAACATGGCTAATGTTAGATGACTACATCAGTTTTTGTTGCAAAAAAAAACAGGTTAGTATTTATGTCGTTTGTGACTTGTGACTTACAACACTGCAGGAAGGCTAGCAGTTGACGGGCCGATCGCTCTGTAAGTATATCATATTTAATTTGTATAGTGAATGATTGCCAGTTGAGGTTGAAACGTAAGCGAGTTGTGTTGGTGTAACAATCTAGCAACTCGCACAGGGCACAGCTGACTGCATTTAGGGTAATTTGCAACCAATTGTGTAGAGCATCCAGCTCTCAACCTGCAGGGCATTATATAAGCAGTGGCGCTTACCCAGCACTTATCGCCAGCTCACCAAAGGGCCTCATCATCAAAGGACCTCATTATCAGAGGGCCGGTAGTCTACACTGTGGTAGTCCACACAAGGATTGGCCAATGTGGATTGGCTGCAAAAACTTCTATCCAAGCATCGATCTGACGGCTCCAACTCCAAACCAGGTTTGTAGGCATTCCTTTTTCTTTTCTCTTCTTTAATGTTCTCGCTCCTCTGTACCTGTGTTTTCGTCTCCCTCTCACACCACCCCCTCCTGTACCCATTCTACTTCCTTTCCTCTACTGCGCCTTACCATGACTATCTTTAATATTCCCATAATCCTCTCCTTTCATTCCTGTCCTCTGTCTCCTCCCTGCCACTGCAACTCTAACTCCTCTAACCTCATCTCCCTGCCTCTTCCTTTTTCCTCCGCTCACCCCCCGCGCTCTCTCTGGCACCCTCTGGAATTGTCGCTCGGCTTCCAGCAAAGCTGACTTCATCTCTGCCTTTGCCTCTCATCTCTCTTGACTTCCTAGCTCTCACTGAAACCTAGATCTCCCCTGATAACACTACCACTCTGGCTACCCTTCCCTCTCTCTATGTCCTTTTCCACTCTCCTCACCCTCTGGACGGGGTGGGGGAACAGGACTTCTACTCTCTCCCTCCCTGCTCTTTTCGGTCCCCCTGCTCTCTCCTTTCTCTCAATTAGCACTTTTGAGTTTCACGCTGTTGAAATCACCTCGCCTTGTCGCCTCCTCCTCATTGTTCTCTACCGTCCTGCCCGCCTCTCCCCGCCCCAGCCCTGGCTCTCCTCCTTGCTCTGCTTGGCTTGTACTGATCTGGGCACTGCTGAAAAGAAATGGAAGAAAAGAAAATCTCTATGCTGCCTTGGATCTCTATTGCTCGCTCCTCGCTTCCTTCTCTTCTACATTCACCTCTGACAAAAGCTTCTACTTCCACTCTATCATTCAGTCTTCTATCAACAATCCCCATAAACTTTTCTCTACCTTATCCCCCTCCTTAGCCCTCCCCTCCTCTTCCACCCTCCTCCATCTCAGCTGATGACTTTGCCTCCTTCTCCAAAATCGCAGACATCCGCAAACTCCCTCGCCTCACTACCTCGCCTCCTTCCCCACCCATACCTTGTCCTCTGCTCACTCCCTCCTGACCCCTACTATCTTACCCTCCTTCTCCATCTTGCCTGATCTCTGCTCCCTGCTCCAGAACCATAAACCCACCACGTGTGCTCGGGACCCACTCCCCGCTCACCTCAGGCTGCTGCCCCTGCTCTACTCCCTTTTATATACTCTCTCTTCAATACCTCACTGTTCTCTGGCTGCTTCCCCTCTGCCTTCAAACAAACCTGCATCACCCCATCTTAAAAAAAACGTCCCTCATCCCTCCAGAACTACCATACTGCCTCCCTACTCCCATTCCTCCCTAAAACCTTCGAGCGAGCGGTACACCGCCAGCTCTCCGCTTTCCTGTCAACACATTCCCTGCTCAACCCCCTCCAATCTGGATTTCGCCCGGCATACTCCACTGAAACTGCTCTTCTCTCCATCACAAACTCTCTACTCTTTGCTGGTGCCACCTTTCTCTCCTCTGTCCTTATTCTTCTCGACCTCTCTGCTGCCTTTGACACAGTTGACCACTCTATTCTCCTGTCCTCCCTTGGACTAGTAAAGTAATAATAAACAATGTATGTTTCAATGGGCAAACAGTTTATGATTATTTAAAAATACATTTGATATATTTAACAAACATTTTTGATATGAGTAAATCGTGTACATATCAAGAGTTGTGTATGTTACAAATGACAGCCAAGAAATAATTTGTCATAAATAATGTATCACAGTGTGTAAATGGACTGTGTCACTGTTGATGTGGAGAGAGGGGGGATTTGTGTAACTGTTGTGTTCTGTTTAAAGGGTAAGAGGAGTGGCCTGTGTAATATGGTGGGCGGGGGGATTATAATGTTATGACAGAGAAGGGGGACTGTTTTGTTTGTGACCGGTATAGAGGGAGGGGGGTTACTGCTCAAATTGAAAACTGAGAATGGGGAAGATTTGGCAACACTGGAGCACTGCTACCATGATAGTAAAATCTATTTGAATTTAAATTTGCAAATCGTTAACATTATATACAGTTAGTTACCTGATAGTAGAGGGGTGAACCTCACTGAACTGCCCCAAATATTGTGTCACATTGTTCTCTGTCTAGGGTCAGGAGATATGAGAGAGGACTGTTCTTCAGTAGCTGCAGCTTGTTGATTTGTTCTCTCACTGGTGTAACAACCCTATGAAATAATCATATGCAATGACACATCATGTGCATCATTAATCAAACACATGAAATACTTAATAAAATATAATCTAACACTAGGTGTAATTATATATATATATATATATATATATATATATATATATATATATATATATATATATATATATATATATATATTAGTTTTACCTCTGTTTTGTGAGAACTGAGAGAATGGGGGGCTGTTTTCTCTGCTTGTCAGCCTTAGATTTGGCCAGGATCATACAGGTGACAGATTCTGGGTTGATCTTTGATCCCCTTGGCTTGTGCCACTGCTGAGGAAGACTCCTGGAGGTCAGCTCTGCTGGAACTTCTTTCAGACCTTGCTGCTGATAGTTTATCAGAGTGTAGACCAGCGCCAGGAGGTGTGAGCATAAACCAGAGAATCTAAAGATCAGAATACAAATTATTATTATTATTATTATTATTATTATTATTGTAGACATTAGGCTGTACTGGATGAAAGATGACCTTGACTTTTGTTACCGGCCTCGCCTATGGCTCGGGATGCATAACTCCAGTCGGGGTCATCATTAAGTCTTTTTCCATCCAACTTTTAAGCTTTGTAAAACTTATGTGAATAAGAAAATATATGCAACAAACGCTGTGGAAAACAGTTTAGTCTACTTTTAAGAAGTTTTTACTCGCATGACAAGCTTGCTTGTTAGAGCTGGTTTTTTATAAATTACAGAAATTAACACTGTCACATCACTGTGCCATGTTCACAACGCAGTGCACTGAAGCTTGTCATGGTTTGAACACTTTGTGCATCAAAATAGCCAATCACAACAATAGGAAGGGCTGTAAAACATGACAGTATTTGGAAACATATTTTCTATTGAAATACGGCTATTTTCACTTTAAGTTCACCACAGGTTCCTTTCCGGTTTAAGTGATGCCCGTCAGCTTCCAGTGTATTAAAGGGGGAATTTGGAAATACAACAATTCAGAGAAACTTTTAGGGTCAGTTGCAGCTTACCACTGATTTACTCCACATCAAGTGGACTGAAATGCGGACTAGAAAATCCTGTATATCTGTACTCACTTAATCCTGATTGCAGCGCACCAAACAGATGATCCTTTTTTGGCTTCAGCCAAAAGTTTTGCATCGCCCTATAGAATTAACACATTGTACTTCAGAAAGTCGAACGACACTTGAGAGACAGCCCTGCTTGCGATACACCGTTGGAAAGAGGAGAGTCAGAAACAAGGTCCTATTTGTGCATTTCCAGTAGAGGACCATGTTAGGAGATAACATTGAATGCAAATGTTTTGCAATGTTACTGTTGCGCTGTAAGAAATACCTACCTCAGTGCAGTAAGCAAACATTTTCACACAAAATCTTTACAAAATAAGAGAAATGGCGACATCGAAGGACCTATTTTCTAATAAATATGTATTTGTTTTTCGTGTTTGTGGATCAGTAAAAAGGGTTATGTTGCCATGGTCGCCACCATGCTGGTCATTCAAGCCACAGTGAACAGCCCCATCTTGTGCTACTTGATCAGGATCCCTGGGATGAATAATTTGAATGCCTTCTTTTTTTCTTATGTGCATTTGCAATTTATTTTTGGTTGCTTTTGTCCCTTTTGTATATATGGCCATAATTCCTTTATTTATTATCCAATTTGTTAAAAAAAAAAAAATGGCAGAAATTGTACACTGCCAGATTTGAGCTGGTCTTGCTAATATTTTTTACAAACAATAAATGTTTTTTTCTAAAAAGCATCTCTCTTTTTCTGTGGTTTTTGTTATCTGTATTGAACAGAGTGAGTTTCAGACAATTTAACTTTTTTTTTATGGAAGCCTAATGTGTGCACATTCATGTCATGTATGACATGTACCTGTAACCTTTATAGTTAAAGAGGTATAGCCACAAATCTAACAACAGGCAAAAATAGCTTTGACCTTAACATATTAAATTACATACCACTTTGTAATTTTCGATATGCTTAACAAAAAACTGACAAATAAAAAAAAAAAAATATATATATATATATATATATATATATATATATATATATATATATAAAGGGGTCCCTGTACACAAAGAAAGCTGAATTTTTATGACATCAAACATATTTAAGTAAAAATAAATGTCATGTCTTTTTCATGCACATTTCAAACTGGCGGATCTGACTGTAGTTGCATTTAAGCTGCCTACACTGCTGCATAGGCACAGAAAAGTTTAATTGTGTGATAATAGACCATTAGTTGTTCATAGTTATAGGATATTAACTGAAATTGTATTGCGTTAAACTGAAAACAGTATCAAAGGTACATGATTAAAACGTTTAGATAAAATGTAGGACATTTGTATATTGTGCGATACTTTATTCTCACGGATCTGAATGCCCGAATGTGATGGACATAAGAAATGTACAGAATAAAGTTTTCAGATGTACTTGCCATTTTAGAGGAAAAATGCAGCTGTCTTTGCAAACAAATGATTAGGAAAAGCAAGCGTACTAAGTTAGTCTTAACCTTCACAGTACTAAGTTAATCCACTTGAACACGATCATCACAAATCTGATTTAGTACACTGCAATCAGGATCTTGTTTAGTCTGATTTAGCAGATGATCTACCTGTGATGATTAACTTCTGGTACACTTCGACCAGGATTAGATGGTGTACTAACTTTAGTCCAATCAAGTGGACTAAAGTCCACTAGTTAAGACACATCAAGTGGACGAAATTCGGTACACTGCAATTGACCCTAAGGGTTTGTCTACTTCAGAAGGAAATTCCTGTTTCTGCAATCAGGCTAGCTTCTAAACAAAATTCAGAAAAGCTTGATTAGTGGGTTTAATTTATTGCACAGTCAAAAGATATATAAAGATATATAACACATATTTAACACATTTCATCTCCTTTTAATATTAATAGTTTAGTAGTAGAAAGCGGCTGAAAAAATCCTAGTATCTATTAATCACAGCACACTAATGATCCAAGCAGAAACTGCAATAGAAAAAAATATACAAAACAAATACCATGTCATATTAAACGGTAAGAAATTAAATATTTTGATGAAAAAAATAGATTCTATGAAGTAACCATTTAATACATAGAAATATTGAGATTTTGGACGTTGGAAGTTATTCACATTTTAAAGACTTAAAAATCTGATCACCTTACTTAGTCTATGAATGGAGCTGCCAGCACTTTAGGTTAAAGATATAAGAATTATCTAGTCAAAATGTTTAGTACAGTACATTTTTAAAATACTGTTAGTAAATCTACAATTGGCTGCCCTGCTCGCCTACATTTCCCACTACATAATATAATAATAATAATAATAATAATAATAATAATAATAATAATAATAATAATAATACTGCACTACTAACCGGTTTCGTTGTCTTTTACAATGTGTTGCGCCTTTAGAGCTATTAAACATTTAACCACACAAACATACTTAAATATTTTAGGACAGACAAAAAGTTATATACTGTATATAAATATATATATATATATATATATATATATATATATATATATATGTGTGTGTGTGTGTGTTTTGCGATTGATGATTACTGGGATAATCTTACATCGATTTCAAAACTGCTGAATTGACGATATGAACCCGATCACGCTCTGTTCGCTCACCCAGTACTATGACTACTACTTATCACATGGTAGAGCCATCATCGAGAGGGCACTATCGCTATTAGAAAACTATTTTTACCATTGTTTTCTTTAAAAAACAATGGTAAAAATGTACCTTGATCTTGTACTGATTCGTCGGGTACCTTTCCGCTGAGTAAAGACGTTCTAAGAAAATAGTCCCGAACATTTATTTATGTATTTATTTATTTATTTATTTATTAAATTTAGTGGTCGCCAACTATTTTCATTGTTTTCTCCCCAATTTAGTAATGTCCAATTATTTTTAGGCTCAGCCTACCGCTACTACCCCTGTGGTGATTCGGGAGGGGCGAAGATGAACACATGCTGTCCTCCGAAGCATGTGCCGTCAACCATCCGCTTCTTTACACACTGCAGACTCACCGTGCAGCCACCCAGAGCTACAGCGTTGGAGGACAACGAAGTCGACCTAGGGGTCGCTGGTGCGCGGTGAGCCGAGGACACCCTGGCCGACCTAGCTCTCCCTCCCCCCGGGTGGCGCTCGGCCAATTGAGCACAGCCCCCTGGGAGCTCCCGTCCTCGGTCGGCAAAGGAATAGCCTGGACTCGAACCGGCGACGTCCAGACTATACGGCGCATCCTGCACTCCACGCGGAGCGCCTTTTTGCTCAAGCCTAGTGTTGTCAGTAGACAGCAGCAATAATACAGCTATGCTAATTAAATACATATTTTGGTACAAACATGACTTTTTAGGTAACCATGATAGATGCTACTTAAAGCAATCAGCTATCCGATGACCAATCATCACAAAGATAACAAACGGAAGTGTAATGGGCTTCAATATTTATTTATGTATTTATTGCAAAGGGGATTTTTTTTTATTTGTAGTAGCTTCAATATGTTTTATAACCTTGCTTGTAAAACAATTTAACTATAAAGCACTTTTTATGAGTCAAATGGCAATAATCTGAAACGTTGAATAAATAGTCAATGAAGCTTGCCAATAAATGATTGCTTGGTTGGCCTTTAGTTACAGTAGAAAGTTGCAAAAGATTACATCACAAACTGCTGAAGTCTGTTAAGTATAAGAATAAATATGCGTTTCTGGTCAATTGTACAGCGTTTTAGTGTGAGAAAGCAATTTACCCACCCTTTAAAGTCGTACATTGTTTTAGAAACGCACTTCCTAACTGGAAGACAGTGGACACAGACAACAGTGCTGGAATATGAATAAATGCACTGATGCGCCGGTTTATTGTATAATAAAAAGCTTGAACAAGGTAAGGTAAAAATGTCCTTTCTCCTTTTTCTCCCAACGTTTTTTTTTGCAGACCCCAGGCACTTTTATCCATGCATATTTATGTTACAGGACATCTGAGTTTAATGACTATTAACTTGTTTTGTCAACATGGAAATATACTAGGGAACACATTAATTTTAAAGTCTGTATTTATGTATCATTTATATTAAATGATTTATTGATATTTTAAAATGGACTAGTCGTAGCATCGCACTCAAAAAAAAAATGTTTCTACTAACTTGTGTTTTTCAGGCACAAGAAAAGCGAATCGAACTTACATCAAAAACAAAAGTCAATTTAGTAGAAACAATTGGGGACCCCCACCTCTTATACAGTTGTGCCTATTTGCTTTGTGCTGGCCAAGGTTGCCCCGATGGTTTCTTGAAACTTGTCTTGTGTTTTTTATATAGCCACTTTAAATGGCTGGGCACTTTTGATAAGTTGGGTTTTTTTTCACATTTCCAATGTGTTTTTGTTTCAGATATAAATTGCTGTTAGGTAAGTTTATTAGCATTTCTGAGGAGAGGAACAAAGACCAAATGGAATATTTCATATGAAAGGGGATCTCTGTTCTTTAACTGTTCTAGCTCCATTTCTAAAGGCGGTATTTCCATACATCTTCCTTAATGATCTTGCAGATTTTTTTTACACATTCAATCTATGATCATGAATAAATCTATGATGGCTATTTAAGAAACTTCACCCAAAGTCATAGTCAAGTTGTATTTTTGGGTGTGTAAATCAGATTTAAACAAGATCAAACAGGTTGCTCACAATTCATTCTGAGTAGTTTTCAATTTAAATGCCAGTAACAGGTATCCTTGCTAAACAAGTTTATTGTTCATTTTTTAATGCAAATAGGTGTTACCTTACTTTGTACACAAGTACAGAAATGACATAATGTGGTTACACAGAAAAATGAAAACACAACCACACAACATCTGATAATAATATGAAAAAAGTTCTAAAACCACAATGCGGGAAACTTTATAAACTGTGGAAAATCCTATAACTAGCTGACTGCATAACATCAAAGTACAGTAATTACTTGCTATTATTACAATTATTGGTGCCAACTATGTGGTAATACCCATGAGCAAAACCACCCCTGTTACAGAAGACAAATATGAATCAGTGCAGGTAATTGAGCAATATAATAGTCTGGGAACATAGTTAAATAGTTTCATCATGTTTTGTTCTGGCCTTCTCACAATTATGTGTCTACACTAAAATACAAAGAAAAACAATGGATTGCCATTTTTACATTTAAATGCAAGATGACAGTCATTTGGTGATGCTGGCTAAGGTACTACTCTGGCATATTTAGACAATGCACAAACAGTAAATCTGCTATTTAAACTTTCTGCCATCAGGTTTTTTGGCACACTTATAGTTCATATACTCAAACTTTTACAAGTGACATTTACAAGTCTATGTATAATTTCTGTGAAGTGTTGTACAGTATTCGTTTATTTATTATGAGGTTGTTCATTAGGTATGTAACAAAGACCACGTTAAAAGCCCATGAGGAAATAACTTTTTTTTTTCCTGTACAAAATTGTCACTCAAAAAATCCTTATGAAAATAAAGGTTGATCCACTTTTTATTTTAGAGTTTGAATATGTTTGCTAGTTGTAGCTGGAGCATATGTTTTATTATATCTGTTCACAGAGGTAAGCTTGTGTCCTAACACATAAAACTATATTTGATGAATGTAAATAGATTGAACTGTCTTCTGATAACGTGCACAGAAGTGTTCACTATTGAAATATGTAGTTATAACAGGTGAGTTCTGTTACAGTGTGGGTATCTGCGGAGAAACAAGAGAGACACAAAGGGTTTGACGCTGAAATGCCGCTCAGATGTCCAGGTTTTAGGAGAACATATGCACATGTGTACATAATAATAAATACAAAACAAAACACTGTACAAAAAAACTAGAAAACAAAAGGTGGCCAAGCTCGAGCCATGTGCTACTCCTGCTACACAGGGAGGTCCCGCACCAGGAACCTTCTCCCTCATACAAAAATAAACTCTTGTGGGATTGAAATCCCCTAAATTAACACCTGGCCACTGCCACAGTAGTGAAAAAACCAATGAATTACATTGCCATGTACCTGTCGAATTGAACTGAATTACTATTAACCTGAATTGCCCACTGTCCTAAACAAAAGACAAAGTTATTGAAGGAATGTTTTCCAAACTGTGTTTGGATGGATAAATAACATTTTGAAACTTATTGTAGCTAACAAAATAATTAATAATTCTTACCTGTTGTGCACTTCCATTCATAATAAAGGTCCCACATGTTCAGTTTTGAAAGAAGCACAGTAAACATTTGTTTTATTTTTGAAACCAGCCATGCTTTCAGATAGTGTTGCACTTCCTTGGCCTTGAGAGTGAAATTGTCCTTACCCCTTCAGTATCATTAACCATCCAGCTGCTTCTCCTATTAACTGACTGACTGGCATGCTTTCAGCCAGTAACATGCTTTGACCCAGAAGACGGAGGTGAATTGATCTAAACGTGCAAGTGTATCCGCTTTCTTCAGAGTAAGGCATGGAACCGAGAACTTTCTTTAACCTAATGTACTACCAGTTCTTTAAAAACTAAACATTTGAGGCCTTTGTAACTAATGGAAGTGAACCCATAGAGGTCCACTTTCCTAAACAAAAGACGGACCTTTATTCACAATACTTTAACTCATTCATTATTGAAGGAATGATTTTATAAAGTTTGTTTGGATAGATTAAATAAGATTTTAATGAATGAAACATTTGATCGATCAAAACATTCTTGAAACAACTAATGAGTTAAAGGTTTGGGGATAGGGCCTTGTGACAGTGATCTGTGCTTACTATCAGGCGCATGCGTGATCCTTGGGGGGGGGGGGGGGGGGGTTGGAAGTCAATTATGGCGTTGACACAAAGGTTGAGTGAGGGGTGCATTTGCTCAGACCTCTTTGATTGGTTGAGGAGCGGGTCTTGGGGGAACAATCGACCCAATAAAAATGATCATCTACAAGAAGCTCTGGCCGGAGATCTGAACTAAACATAGAGAGCGAAAGTCTACAGACCAGGAATAAAAAGAAAGAAGGAAACTGCCGGTGCCTGATAAAGCAGCAGAGGCGGCTGAGGAAGTCAGCTGCTCAATTTTAGTTTTTTACATTCCCATACTGGTAAAAATACAGTCCCTGGGACGTTATTTATTTGAGCTCATGGGGATCTGGGCAACCCCATAAAAGTGTACTGAGGGAACAGAACAGCGTCCTTGTACATCATACCTTGCAAGGCTAGCGGAGGCTGTGAGGTCCTGCTTAAGTAACATTGTTTAAATCAGTGAATCACCCCACACCCTCGCTCAGGCCTCAAAAGCACTTTTTGTGTGAATAGGCCTTACAAGTAAAAGGTTGCATGCTGTATGTAAAGTGATCAGTTGCACAACTTTATTTTTTGGTTTATAGTTGTATACGCTGTGACGCTTACTGATTTACAGGATTAAAACTTGAACCTGATGTTGTGAAAATCATAATAAATACAAAAAAGAGTTAGGTATATTGTATTTAAAAAAACATAGTTGAATTTTTATCCCTTTGACTTCACACACCATGTCCCCCTTCCTCCGTGATTTTTAGAACAAAAATCTGTGACAAAATCCCAGCCTTGTTTACTAAAGATAATGACAGACTGAAGGAAAGAACTGACAACACCAGCAGGGTCAGCTTAATTGCAAGAAGAAAAAAAAACTACACACACTTTTGTTGCGCAACTAGTGTGGATCACTCAGGTGTGGACCTGGCTTAACTGACTTACTGTCTCTGTAACAGTACTAAGTTTACTTACAGCATGATTTGTACAGTCTCACATCAGTGTGGAAAAACACTGAACTGAAAACCTCTAGCTGTCATCCTGAAGTATATGTTTGTCTGAGGCCTGCAAAGCCTAATGGAATGTATTCTGTTACTTAACAGGCTAAGTATGTGTGAGGGTAAGAGCTTCCTGATTGAGGCATAACAGGACAGTCAGGAAGGAATAACACAGTCAGGGTGTTTTTCTGCTGCATATGAGTGCAATCCCCTAGAGCAGTGGTTCCCAACCCTGGTCCTGGGCTCCCCCTGTGTCTGCTGGTTTTCATTCAAACTGAACTCTCAATTACTTAACTAGACCCTTAATTGAACTGATAATTTGCTTAATTATACCTTTTTGGTTAATTAGCTATAACATTTTATAAGTAACTTGAACTCTGCAACTGTGTAATAACTGAACACAATTAAACATGTCTACTTAAGTACATTGATTGATTTAAACTTGATTTAAACTTGAACCATAAGTGTGCTAGTTGAGGATAATCTCAGAAACTTTACTCGACAATACAGTTAAACCTAAAAGTATTCCTGCTTTAAATGGCAAATAAGAAGCACTAAGAAAACTGCACTTCACTGAATAAGCATAAAGTTGTCTCCACAAAGAACAAGTTTTGCAGCCTTCCTCACCAACAAAAATGCAGACCATTCACATAAGGCTGCATGCACCATTGTGTTTTTTTAGGTGGTTCACAAAAACAATTACACATGTGCAGTGACACAAAACTTAATAGTGCATGCCAATTAAACAGGTATTTCAAGTTTCAGCATTTCAGATTATTGCCATTTGATTCATACCATGATAGTACTTTATAGTTTGGTTGTTTTATAAGCAAGGTTATAAAAAAAAAATACTGACGCTACTACAAATAAAAAATGCAGCCCTTTGCAATAAATAAATACAATAAAATAAATAACGAAGCCCTTTGCAAAGCACAGATATATTTATTCATCCTATACACTTTTTTATCTTTGTGATTGGTCATCAGATAGCTGATTGCTTTAAGCCAAGACTTTTCTGCCCCTTAGCAATAAGATGCAATTCACTGTACTCTGGCATTAAATAGCATTTATCATGGGTAAGGCTACGATTTTGTCACAGAGGTCAAAAGTCAGTGAAATCTTGGAAATGGATGATGGATGTAAAACACATTTGGTTAGGCACTTCCTTTATTTCCATAAAAAAATGCAATATGTCATGCACTTAAAATACACATATGCGAGTATCTGTACATTGTTTGATTGTGTACGCACGCAGCATTTACGTGTAGCTATGTAGGTCAGCGAATGAGATTTGTATTTTGTAGCTGAGCGAGCATGTAAATGAACACAGATCATAGGTTACTGTTGATCTTCACATACATACAGCGCTTGTTAATTTATTGTTTGAAACAAAAAAGTGGGCTTACATCTTCCAAAAATATTAATTAATACTTACATTTTATTTCTTGAAACTTTTTTTCATACAATGTAGTGTACCCTATTAGTCTGTTGAAAAGAAATACTCACTTTCTCTAAAACTAAACATTGCGAAACAAAATTACATATATATTCTTGTTTCCTACAAACTGTAGATAAAATTAGAGGTCTTTTTTCTGATCTTTGTGGTGCCCCGTTTCCTGGACACAGTGCCTGCCTGTGTGACTTTTCAACTCAGTTTTTTTGTTTATTTTTATTTTTAAAGGGGCAGTGCTCTGTAGGCTATTCAGAAACAACCAATTTAAACGCCTTGTTCTTATTATAGAAGAAAACATATATACAGTTTCATTTTGAACACACTAATAAAAACATTAATTTGACATGCTCATTTTGTATATATACTGATGCACAATGAAAACGCAACAGTCTACGTTTTACATCAGTAGCTCATTGGGCTCATACACAATATGTTATTTACATTTTAAATAGTGAGCAGATAGGTTTGTTGATCGTTTGAGTAGTATTATTCCTTGGGATAACAAAATACTGAGCTCAAGTCATGTGATTTCATAAAAACGTCAGTTGCTCAGTGTTTGGCCAAAATTGGTTAAAATTGCCAAAATGAGTTGATTAAGAATCTGTATAATTTTGAAAAGAAATTATTTTAATTAATGCAAGAACAGCGAAAGATACGACCATAATTAAAGGCGGCCTGTCTGTGAGAGAAGTTGCCCGGAGAATGAGATGTTCTGCTTCAACAATCAGCAGACTAGACCAGAGAAACCAGGAAACCGGCTCTGTGAGAGACAAGCCACGTCCTGGAAGGCAGAGGGTCACCACACCGGCCCAGGACCGTTATGCTGACTGTTGTGGTGTTCAAGCCAACCAGTGGGAAGTGTGATGGAAGTGTGAGGAATCTCCTTTAACACAAGAATGCCTTTGGTGCAGATTGAGGGCAACCTTACTGCTCAGCGATACATTGACGAGGTCCTTGAGGGAACAGTTTTTCCGTTCCTGCAAGCCAATCTGTAAGTGTCGGTTTTCCAGCAGGACAATGTAAGACCACACAGTGCTAGGATTACAAATGCACGACTTCAAGAAAACAACGTCGAGGTCTTGCCATGGCCAGCTTTTTCTCCAATAGAACATCTGTGGGACCAAATCGCCAGTGCCATCCACAGGAGACAACCGCGACCAGCCAACCTTTGTCAGCTGGCTGCAGCTGTCAGCAAGAGTGGCGGAACATCCCACAGCAGTCTATCCACAGGCTGATCAAGTCTATGCGTCAACGCTGCCAGGATTGTGTTAATGCTCAGGGAGGTCATACCTAATAATAACTTTGTAATGTTTTCATTTTGACAGTGTATCACGTTTCATACTGAAAACTTATCATAATTCTTTGATCTGCATTTTGTTCACATTTTCTGTGATTTTGTTTGATATCTATTATTTAAAATATTTGATTAAATCCATTAGACCTGAGTGTTGTGTTTCCTTTGTGCATCAGTATATATGTTCATTTATGCCTGATGCACACAGAGAAATAGGAACAGTTTATTTCAGACCCCTTCTGTTTCGCTACGTGGCTGGTGTGAAAGCCTGCATCATACAGTATTCTAAAAAAAAAAAATGTTGCATTGGTGTGAAAGGACCTTTAACTAAGTTTTGTACTCTAAAGTAAAACTTGTTAGCAGTCAAAAGCAATAGTCTTTATATTATTGGTTTTGGTGTATGTGGCAATGTGCCCCGCCCCTGTGTGCATATTATGTGTTGTATGTTGCGTGCGTGTGTAAATGTTGGTGTATAGTCATTGGTACACGGGATATAAACGGGTCTGTGTTTCACATGTATTTAAAATTGTATAATTATATTTAGGCACAGGATTGCACTTCACGTACATTTAAAGTATGTAATAATATGTGAGCACGGGGTTGCACAGAATTAATTCACGTGCTGGGATTCAAGTGAATAATTAATTAGTAATTGAATCCCAGCACAACAGTATATATAGATGCACATTTCTTTCAGTCAGGGTTGGGTGTTCGAGAGTGGAGAACGGGAGAGAGAGAGAAGGAGAAAGAAAAGCGAAATAAAAAACATACAGTGTTTGTTCTCACCGTGTTTGTTTGTCTCCGTGCACCGTTTGTTAAGTGTTAGTTCGTTTTGTCTGTCTATTTATTTTGGCCTAAAGTGCCGTGTCCTGTTTTGTTTTGTGTTCAAACCTTTTATTTTCTGTGCTGTTAATTATTAAATGCTGAGCGCGATCACGCGCTCAGCTTAACCAAAACTCCAAGTCTCTGTGTGTTACTTCCTGGCTCTGGTCTGACGCCACCCACTCCGGCCGTCTTTGTGACACGTGGTGTCAGAAGTGGGATCTACAGCGCCTCCAGGACTCAGGCCAGAGCAGGAACCGCATATTTGGATTTAAAAAAAAAAAGAGGAAAATGGCAGAAGACGCCATCAAAGTGCGGGACTGGATCCTGGAAAATGCTGGGCTGGAGGCCCAGTCTATACCAGTAGCCGTCCGGTTCCTGCGGTTGATGGACAGCGAGCGATGGCAGGCGTATGCCAGGGAACACACTCTAAGCACCTGGGAGGAAGGTGTGGAGTTGGTCCTCAGCTACCTGGAGGCAGTTATAAGTGGAACAGCAGCCCAGGTAGCAGGTCCACCAGCAGAGGAAGAATGCCTGCTGTCCCCGTCTCCGCCAGCAGAGGAAGAATGCCTGCTGGTTTTGCCTCCACAGCCCAAGCGGGAGGAGCCAGAGCGTCCACAGCCCGAGCGGGAGGAGCCAGAGCGTCCACAGCCCGAGCGGGAGGAGCCTGAGCGTCCACAGCCCGAGCGGGAGGAGCCTGAGCGTCCACAGCCCGAGCGGGAGGAGCCTGAGCGTCCACAGCCCGAGCGGGAGGAGCCTGAGCGTCCACAGCCCGAGCGGGAGGAGCCTGAGTGTCCACAGCCCAAGCGGGAGGAGCCTGAGCGTCCACAGCCCAAGCGGGAGGAGCCCAAACGTCCTACGCCTGAGTGGAAGGAGCCCGAACGTCCTATGCCTGAGTGGGGGGAGCCCGAACGTCCACAGCCCAAGAGGGGGGAGTCGGTCCGTCCACAGCCCAAAAGGGAGGAGTCGGTGCGTCCACAGCCCAAAAGGGAGGAGTCGGTGCGTCCACAGCCCAAAAGGGAGGAGTCGGTGCGTCCACAGCCCGAAGAGAGGGAAGTCGGGGCTTCCACAGCCCTAGGACCCAAGCTGCCAGCAGAGGGAGAATACCTGCTGGTTCCACCTCCACCAGCAGAAGAACAATGCCTGCTGTCCCCATCTACACCAGCAGAGGAAGCATGCCTGTTGGTTCACCTGCTGCTGCCGTCCCGAGAGCTAAAGGGGGAGGAGCCATCGCTGCCGTCCCAAGAGCCAGAAGGGGAGGAATTACAGGCTCAACCCCCTGAATTTTTCTGGGGGGGAGAAGGGCAGGATGCTGGTGTCCCCCAGCAGCCTCTATTTATGCTGCTGAAGGGAGCACGGCGCACACCAGCCCAGCCGCCACAGCAGAGGGAGCCAGCACCGCCACAGCCTCCCTCTGAGTGGCCAGCATCAGCCCCATGGCCTCTGCCTCCACCGCAAGGAGCAGAGCAGCAGGAGCTGCCTCTGCCTCCGCCACCTCCACCGCTTCCTCCACTAGGAGCAGAGGAGCAGGAGCTTCCTCTGCCTCCACCACCACCAGGACCAAGAGCTGTCTCTGCTTCCCGTACCTCCACCACAGGGAGTACGGTGGCCGGAGCCCCAGAAAGGGGAGCTGTCGGCCACGAAGAAGGGGGAGGAGGTCTGGAGACCACCAACCCCAGCAGCAGTTTCGCTGCCGGAGATCGTGGAGGAGGTCCGGAGACCTGCTCCCACTGCAGCAGTTTCGCTGCCGGAGATCGTGGGGGAGGTCCGGAGACCTGCTCCCACTGCAGCAGTTTCGCTGCCGGAGATCGTGGGGGAGGTCCGGAGACCTGCTCCCACGGCAGCACTTGTGCTGCAGAAGATACTGTGGCCGGAGCCCCGGAAAAGGGAGCTGCCGGCTACGAAGAAGAGGGGAGGTCAGGAGACCATTCCCCAAGCAGCCTTTCCGCTGCCAGGACTGCCCCGGCTGAAGGAGTCAGTCTGGGAGCTGTCAGCACGTCTGCTGACAGCATGGCCAACCATGGGCCCACTGAAGCCTCCCTTCCCAGCCCGAGACTTTGTCCTGGACTGCTGGATTTTTAAAGGGGGAGGTGGCCGTTGAGGCCATGTGTGCTTTGCACAGGGGGGGGGGGTATATGTGGCAATGTGCCCCGCCCCTGTGTGCATATTATGTGTTGTATGTTGCGTGCGTGTGTTAATGTTGGTGTATAGATTGGTACATGGGATATAAACGGGTCTGTGTTTCACATGTGATTTAAAAAGTGTAGATTTGTATTTAGGCACGAGGAGGGCACAAATCACTTCACGTGCTGGTTAAATGTAATATGTGAGCACAGCGTTGCACAGAATTCATTCACGTGCTGGGATTCAAGTGAATAATTAATTAGTAATTGAATCCCAGCACAACAGTATATATAGACACATTTTCTTTCACTCAGGGTTGGGTGTTCGGTGAGTGGAGAACGGGATTGGAGACGGAGGTAGTAATTGTTAAAATAATAGTAGTAAAGTTTTCACTCACCGTGTTTGTTCGTCTGTCTGTTTAAGTGTTTAGTACGTTTTGTTTGTCTATTTTTATTTTGGCGCAAGTGCCGTGCCCTGTGTTTTGTCTGTTCCAACCTTTCATTTTCTGTTCTGTTTATTAAATGCTGAGCGAAAGCATTCGCTCAGCTTCACCAAACCACACCTCTCTGTTTGTTTATTTCCTGCTTCTGGTCTGACGCCACCCACTCCGGCCATCTTTGTGACATGAAGGTACGTCAGTTTCTGATCGCACCATCCGTCGCTTTTTGAGCGAAAGTGGGCTCCATGGAAGAAGACCCAGGAGGACTCCACTTTTGTAAGAAAAACATAAAAAAGCCAGACTGGAATTTGCTAAAATGCATATTGACAAGCCACAATCCTTCTGGGAAAATGTCCTTTGGACAGATGAGTCAAAACTGGAGCTTTTTGGCAAGTCACATCAGCTCTATGTTCACAGACAAAAAAATGAAGCTTTCAAAGAAAAGAACACCATACCTACAGTGAAACATGGAGGAGGCTCGGTTATGTTTTGGGGCTGCTTTGCTGCGCCTGGCACAGGGTGCCTTGAATCTGTGCAGGGCATAATGAAATCTCAAGACTATCAAGACATTCTGGAGCGAAACGTACTGCCCAGTGTCAGAAAGCTCTGTCTCAGTCGCAGGTCATGGGTCCTCCAACAGGATAATGACCCAAAACACACAGCTAAAAGCACCCAAGAATGGATAAGAACAAAACATTGGACTATTCTGAAGTGGCCTTCTATGAGTCCTGATCTGAATCCTATCGAACATCTATGGAAAGAGCTGAAACTTGCAGTCTGGAGAAGGCACCCATCAAACCTGAGACAGCTGGAGCAGTTTGCTCAGGAAGAGTGGGCCAAACTACCTGTTAACAGGTGCAGAAGTCTCATTGAGAGCTACAGAAAACGTTTGATTGCAGTGATTGCCTCTAAAGGTTGTGCAACAAAATATTAGGTTAGCGGTCCCATCATTTTTGTCCATGCCATCTTCATTTGTTTTATTATTTACAATATTATGTTGAATAAAAAATCAAAAGCAAAGTCTGATTTCTATTAAATATGGAATAAACAATGGTGGATGCCAATTACTTTTGTCAGTTTCAAGTTATTTCAGAGAAAATTATGTATTCTTCGTTTTTTGTGGAGGGGTACAAACAAATTTGAGCACGTCTATATATATATATATAGAGAGAGAGAGAGACAGAGAGAGAGAGAGAGTGAGTGAGTGAGTGAGAGAGTAATAATATATGGGTAAGAATATATTACCACACAATAATATCTCGAGTTGGTTTTGAGCCTGTCACACGGCTGGCTGAGTGATTACGTCAGACCCAGGAAAGGAAACACACACAGGACGGTGAAATGATGAAGGCGCTTGCTTGCGCCGGTTTATTGCAAATAAAAAGGTTGAACAAAACAGAGAACACTGACTGAACAAACAAAAAAACAGACAGACAGACAGACAAACAATGTGGATGAACCAAACAAGAGAGGACTCGCACGAGTAGCTTTTGTTATTTTTGTTTCTCCTCTTTCTTTCCCGTTCTCCACTCACCGAACACACAACTCCGAGTGAATAAAACGTGGATCTATATATACTGTTGTGCCGGGATTCAATTACTAATTACTTATTCACTTGAATCCCAGCACGTGAATTAATTATGTGCAACCTCGTGCTCACATAGGCTATTAAATACTTTAAATGCACGTGAAGTGATAGTGCAAGTGCCTAAATACAATTATACATTTTAAATACTCGTGCTCATTACCCACATTATATCCCGTGTACCAACTACAATACACCAACATTAACACACACAACATATAACATAAAACACAAGAATACACATGGGCGGGGCACATTGCCACAGAGCCGTAATGCACAAGTGCATTGCTAGCTCAAAATCAATGAGAGACATATTTTTGTGTGGTAATATATTGACCCATACTTTTATTTATATATTCTATGTTTCTTATCTTTATTTTCTTTCTTAAGCTGTTTTTTTTGTTTGGCTATTTTGTTTGTTTAAACAGCAACAGCTGCTCTGGCAAATGCTGCATTCATAGTTACTATTTGTTTATTTAGCTGAAAGACAGAGCACAAGAGGTTAAGTGACTTGCTTAAGGTCACGCAGTGAGTGAGCCAAGATTTGAACTGGGGACCTTCTGGTTACAAGTCCTTTTTTGTTTAACCACCGGACAAAACAGCCTCCATTATGTCTGCACAGGTAACTGATAACGCTGCTAAAATGCTTTGGACAGAACTTGATTCAAAGTCTTTTTTTTTTTTACTAAAATTCGAAAGGTGTGTCCAGTCTTTTTCAGGTATCTGGTAAAATTATCTGTTTCTCCCACTGAACACAAATACAGCATTGTGAGGTTTATGTCAGTAAGTGTTTTTCTTGTATTTTTATTTTCTTCCCTTTTTAAATTCTTGTGTTATTGGTGTGAATCTTTTTTTTTTAATTGCCCATGTTGTTTGTTTTGAATGTAGCCTGTTATTGTCAGCTTTATACAGTGCTTGTCCTAATTAGTGATAAATATGGCGACTGTTGACATTAAGGGGTGCAGGCAGTCACTGCACACTGAAGAAGGTGATGACAGGAAAGAGTCTGATATAAAAAAAAAATATTAGCCTTATACATACGTATGAACGTAACTGATATCAGAATTTATTTTCTCCAGTTCAGGGTTCTGTTGCCATGGTAACATAGAATATACATCACGTTATGTTCTAGAATCCATCCCTATGTATTACATTTATTGGTTATTTACCCTCCCATGTTTAGTTTTACAATAAAATGTACTGGTCATTTCCAGTTGAGTTGCTTTATGAATACAGCTTTTTGTCAAGTTTGATGTATTTGTTTCAGTCTATGCAGCACTACAGCTTTACCTTGCTATAGCAATATAAAACATATCTAATATTGTATTGTATTTATTATATAGATTTACCTTCCAAAAATTCAGTTGGAAGCAGTCACGTGTTCCTGGCAATTCCCAGGCAGGCTACAATCAGCTGTCCCAGTATTTGTATGATCCATTCTCTAGCTACCGCTTGCAGTATATTCACAATTGAGACACCCGGAGCGAATGAAGTACAAGAAGATTTATAACATGCAAACTCCAGCTGTGCAGAAAAATTACTATGCAGAATCTTTACACATTAAATTTAAATATCATGCATATTTCATATTTTTTCAATGTGTAAAACACCCAGTACGCAACTTATTTAGAGCGCTGAGTGTATGTATTAATTTCATGACTGATGGCAGCATGGCTATGCTCAAGGTTGTATATAGGGGTTTTGGCAAGGCTGGCTTAATCCCAGGCTGCTGTGCATCTGTGACAGCTGATAACAACAACACACCTTCCTTAACCTAAGCATGTCATGTGACATTGAAACATCCAGTCTTTGTAACTGTTATTTAAATGTGTAGTCCATAAAGGTTTTATAATCCATTGCCAAACCTTTATTACCTCCTGCTCTAATTCCACTGCTTTCATTATCATCTTGTGGTTCAACTTTTCATCTGTAATACATTTTACTCACGTTAGTCAACAAGTACAGTACAATACTAGTGAAAAATCATCTCTTCCTGCTTTGCAGGGTGCAGAATACTAAAATGATGCTTTCCATCTGTCCGTCTGTCCGTCCATCTTTCACGCTCCATAACTCTCAAACTATGTAGGTTACGGAGGTCATTGTCACACAGCTACAGTAAGGATTGTGGGAAATCTTTGACACTTGACTTTCAGATCAAGGTCAGAGAATAGATGATTCTCTGGTTTCAACATTCTCACAATGAGAGAGAGCCGATGGTTCAAATTGGATAACATTTTGTATAATGAAACAGTTAGGTATGAACTTGGTTCTTATTGTGTTTGAAGTAAATCTGTGAATCACAAGGATTCACATATATTAGAAAGGCGTTCATTGTCAAAATGGCCACCATTTGATGAATTACTGTAGATTTGTGAGATAATACACTGTAATTACTGTTTGCAACTACAATGCTATGTAATATAGTAGCCTACTTTACAAAAATGAAACTCACACTTATTACATTATGATTATGATGACCCTCTAAGGTAATGGCTGCAGATACCGGAATACATGATAATTAAGGGTAGTAAGATGGCTATTTTAAAGCCTTACCTACTACAATTCAATTTTGCTCACTGTATCAGAAGTGTTCCCTATTAGCTCTTTTTATGAGATAAAGGGTTAGGGTTAGGGTTATGAGATAAAAGGTATAGGGTGTTTTGTATTAGCCTACTTGTAAACAAATGGTTTACATTTACAGCTGATGTAAAACCTGGAACTTACCAACTATAATTTAGCAGTATATACGCAATAAGAACCAAGTTTCTACCTAAGTGTTTAATTGAACAGAATGTTATCCACATCGGAACATCGATTCCAGTCCTATCGTGAGAATGTCAAAAACAGAGAATTGGCTTGGTATCCTATGAACTTAATCTGTAAGTCAAATATCAAAGTTTTCCCACAATCCTTGTACATGCTTTACTCTACCTGTGTGACAGGTTCTGGGAGTTCTGGAGTGTGAAAGACGGAAGGACAGACGGTAGGTCAGAAAGCATTATTTTAGTATTCTGCACCCAGCTTTGCATGTTCCAGATAATAAAAAAGCCACTTTATCCAGTATTGTCATGTTTAATGTTCCATGATGCTTAAGCCACACTGTACACACTACAACATTTTGGTGGCAATATTCAATTGCCACCATATTCGCTGGCTAGACTGAGGGAATGTTTTTTTTAATTGATTGCATTTTGGAATCAATATTACATTTATTCCAATCCAGTGTCAGAATAACACACTGTTGCAAATCATGCCGCAATGCTAAACAGATGCGGTGCTTGCTCTAAGGAAAGTAATTCATCGGAGTCAGCTGTTAGCTTTAGATATACTTTCTTTTATATACATTATCCTTGTTATGAAAGGAGCGGTAGTTATTTCACTCATGAGGATAGTAGTAAACAATCTGTTTCTCTTTCAGTTGAAAACAAGGTATGATTTAAGTTAAACAGCTCCACCACTGCTTGAAAGAATCACTTAAAAGAGTGAGAAAGCAAAACTAATAGAGCTGAAGTCATAATGTATTCATTCTCAGTGCATTAGCTAGAGAGAGAGAAAGGGAAAGAAAGGTCTTGTTCCATCACTGCCTGTCAACACTGTAACTTGAGAATGAATCCATTCTCCACTCCTCGTCATATTGTTACACTGCATTCCATTGAACAAAAAAACAAAACAAAAAAAAAACATAGCTTCAATTATACTGGAAAACAAAAAGACATCTGAACACAAACAAATCATTCCAATTGGTGTGGTGGCCCTAAGAAAGCTACATTTGACCAGATTTGGATTCCCATTCGAATCCCTGTATAGTAATGTCATCACAGTGTATCTGGATGTATGTTGCTATTTATCCACACTCCCTCACTGGTTTCAAAAAGGCACATTCAAAATTCCTTTTTTTGACACTAATCTGCTGAATGCTTGGAACTATGCCGGAGTAAATGAGATCCCTGCATTAGTATTAATAATAATAGCAATAAATACATAGCATGGTTTAAGGCAGGCATTCATAAAAATAGAAATAGGTGTCCAGATGCCCCCCACAGTCAACAGTATAGCCTCGTCAATGGCTCCGGGTTTCGCCGAAACCGAGTTGTAGGTCTGAAGAGCCATTTCTCTCAACTCTGCAGTGGGTGTCCAGCAGGCCCCTGCTGTTTACTTTCCTGTAAACATGCTCTTCTCACATTTACTCAGGCTTCAGCCTCACCAATATCTTCCCATGGGCGTCCAACAGGCCCCCACAGGTTTTTCGGCTTTTATTTCAAACTTCCCTTCTCGCATGTCTTCCGTGGGTGTCCAGCCAGCCCCCACAGTTTGTCAGTTTCTCTTCAGTCACCCGTTCTTCCTCCCACTGTATCCTGCTTTCTCCCTCAGCTCCGCTGTTCTACTGCCTCCCCCTGATGACGCTCTAATCTTCAATCCAAGGCCTTTCTCTCTGCCAGCAAATACTTTCAGGTGTAGATATCAATTTAGTCTCTTCGCTCATAAATTCACTAGATAACATTAGCAACAGAACAGTTGATTATGGAGAACTCTCAAATCCTCAGGTCTACACACATTCAAAATACTTACTATTTCTGAGTTCATCACCGCATTTAGTCATCATTTGTGAGGTTTATCCTGACAGGTGTCGTGAGTTAGACGATTACATCTCAGTTATCCTTGAACTTTCTGTTAGTTTTGGCGGGACTACATTTTATGATTACCACAAAGCTTTTTCAGCAAAAGCCGCAGCCTGTCTTCAACAGTAGAATCAGCGCTTGTATTAATTTTTATTAATCCCTCACAAAGATTCGTCTCTCCAGTACGTAACCATCGGCCATTTCCCTTATCAAAATAGCAGGTCAAAATGCATGGCTTGCAAAAGCAGACATTTCTAACACCTTCAAAATGATGCCAATAGAGCCTTCGCTATGGCAACTTTTTGGAGTTCATTGGAGTAAGATTCAACTCCATATCAGAAGCTCTTTGCTGGATCTTGTTAAACAATTATCACATTCCCTTCATGCTTCATCTCTTAGATGTTTTTTTACTTGTTGATTTTCATTATGCCCCCTGTCACAGATTGGCCGATGGTGACATCAGGAATCAGGAAACAGCACGCAAAACACAGGTAGCGCAGGGTGAAATTGCTTTGCTGCGCAGTATTTTATTGAATGAAACAAAACAAAGTACCTTTCAAAACACAGAATAAAACCGCACGAGGGCTAAATAAAATATTTACAGAAAACACAAGCAAATACAAATAATATACCCCCGAACTCCGACTGCTTAAGTCTGCCTGCCGACTTGGTGGAGGTCGTCTGGACTAACGGTTCACAGAGACCGACCATCTCGTGAGCTACAGGTGTGCGCTTGCCACTGCCAGGGTGAAATACTTCTCTGAAATCATAACTATGGGACATGGTAAACCCAATGTTCTCTTTAAGACCATTGACCAAATCCTGCATCCAGCTGCCGATAAATCCATCTCCCGTTCATCCACCTCTCTTACCTATCATGATTTCTCCTCTTTCTTTTGGAACAAACATCTATTCTACGCTCTCCCACCATAAACCTAGTTTACTACTTGACCACCTTGACGCTCCTCCGGTTGCCCCTCCTGTCCTCTCCTTCTTCTCTCCTCTCTCCATTGCTGATGTCTCCGGCTTACTGTTGAAATCAACTACTGCCACATGCCCTCTGGACCCCTGGCTGACTAACCTTGTCCGTCCCTGTGCTTCTGATCTTGCTCCCCCCATTATGCACACTCTCAACTTGTCCCTGGACTCCTGCTGCCCTTAAGCTCTTGATCCGGCTAACTTATCTAATTTCTGTCCCATCTCCAATCTCCCTTTTCTCTCAAAAACTCTCGAAAGGGCTGTGGCCAGTCAGTTGATGAAACATCTCACGGATAACAATCTGCTTGAATTTCTACAGTCTGGTTTCTGGCCGCATCACAGTACTGAAACTGCTCTGCTCCAGATTGTGAATGATCTCCTGCTCAATGCTGATGCTGGTGATCCCTCTGTGCTTGTGCTCCTTTCTCTTTTTTTTTTTTTTTTTTTTTTTTATAAATGTAGTCGTCGCCAATTATTTTACCCCGGTTTTCACCCCAGTTTAGCATGCCCAATTAGTATTTGTATCCCCGGCTCACCGCTCGCAACCCCCCCGCCGACTCGGGAAACGGAGGCTGGAACACGCGTCCTCCGAAACGTGCTCCTTCCAAGCCGTCATTTTTCGCACTGCAGATCCACAGCAATGCCACCAGACCTATAGTGCCGGAGGACAACACAGATCTGGCGGCTCCGCTGCAGAGCCACAGGCGCCCTATCGGCCACAGGGGTCGCTGATGCGCGGTGAGCCGTGGATTCCACTGCCGACCTAAGCCCTCCCTACCCGGGCAGCGCTCAGCCAATTGTGCGCCGCCCCCTAGGAACTCTCGGTCACGGTCAGCTGTGACATAGCCTGGACTCGAACCTGCGATCTCCAGGCTATAGGGCACATCCTGCGAGGAGCGCCTTTACTGGATGCGCCACTCGGGAGCCCCTGTGCTTGTGCTCCTTGACGTAACAGACGTTTTTGACACCATAGATCATGGCATTCTTGTTGACCGCCTTCATAAGTATGCTGGAATCTCTTTAACCTGCCTCTCCTGGATGTCCTCTTACCTATCTGAACGCATGCAATCTGTTTTCTATGCTGGACACAGTGGTGTTGCAAACCCAGTCACTTGTGGTGTCTCCCAAGGATCTGTTCTTGGGCCTCTTCAATATCTACATGCTTCCCTTGGGTCACCTCATCCGTCAACACAGCCTCATGTTTCACTCCTATGCTGACGACACCCAGCTCTACTTAAAACCCGACCCTGGAAGCCCCTCTGCCATGGTCCGGCTCTCGGCTTGCATTGAAAACATTGAGGCCTAGATGTCTGATAATTTTCTTCAGCTGAACACTAGCAAATCTGAACTCCTTCTAGCAGGATCTAAAACTCAACTTAATAATCTAAATATAGCTGCCCTGAACCTCAGAAACTGTCTGCTGCTGCTTCCTTCCCCCACAGTACGAAGCCTTGGTGTACTTCTTGACAGCAACCTCTCCTTTGATGCCCACATCTCCTCAAATCTTCCTTCTACCATCTTCCGTCCCTACCTTTCCCTCCTGGATGCGGAGATACTTTGTCATGCATTTGTCTCCTCTCGACTACTGCAACTCTCTATATGGTGATCTCCCGGCACACACTATAAACTGTCTGCAGCTAGCTCAGAATGTCGCTGCCAGGATCCTTACCAGATGTAAAAAATGTGATCACGTCACCCCCCGTCTTGCCCAGCTGCACTGGCTACTTGTAAAGTTCAGGATTATTTTCAAAACTCTCCTGCTCACCTACAATGTCCTTGATCACACAGGTCCCGAGTACCTCCTCAACCTGCTGACCCGCTATGTCCCTGCCCACAAGCTGAGGTCCTCCGACTCTGGCCTGCTTGTTATCCCCAAGCAAAAGTGCACCACACTTGGAGAACGCTCGTTTAGCCTCATGGCTCCGACTCTTTGGAACTCTCTATCAGCTTTGGTGCATGATGCTCCCACCGTCGCTTGCTTTAAATCAACTCTCAAGACCCACCTGTTCTCTCTTGCTTTCCATGCTCTTTGAGCCTAATATATGCTGTGTTGTTGCTACTCTTTCATGTATTATGCTACTATCATGTATTATGCACTTTCCACTGTATTTAATGTATTATGCTTTTTTTTTTTAAATGTATAGCATGTATTATGCATTTCTCTGTATTTAAAGTATTATGGATTTTCTTGTTGTTAAGTGCTTTGTGATAGTCGTCAGCTGTGAAAGGCGCTATATAAAGTAAAGATTGATTGATTGATTGACAACAAAACAAGTACCTTTCAGAATATTACAGATGGTAGCAATCGTTGTATCTCTTTGTCTAAACACTCTCCTAACTCTCACTCTCCAACACAGATGAGCTGGGCTCTTTTATATTATGTGGCCAGAGGTTAATTTATCAATTGATGGGCAATTAACTCCTGGCCACATTCTACATGAGTTTTCTGATGATGGGGATTTAACTCCATCCCTGCCAAACAATAATAATGATGGACAGCTTTCATCCGTCCATATAAACAATACAATAAAATATCCAGTCACACCTTGTCAACCCCCCCCCCCCTCTGCACTGAGTTGAGTTTAAGTATTCTCAAGTCCTTCCACATCTATAGAGTTCTTGGGAATCACGCTAAATTCTAATTCCTTTAAAGCATCTCTCCCTAAAGAAAAAATAGATTGCATCGTTATTTTAATTTCTTCCTTTCTCTCCAGGCTACATGAACCAGATTGCTGATGCACTTTCTCGTTTTCAATTTCACAAATTCACACTCTTGGCTCCAGAAGTGGATCTATATCCATCCCCGTTTCCTCCCTTTTCAGACCTCACATTTCTGTAAATCATGCTAACTATCCCTTTATTTTACAAGCGCAGGAAACAGCCTTACTCAGCATCTCACCTCACACACTACAAACATACTGGTCAGCCTGGAATAGTAATAAAAAGCTCCATACAACTTTTAACATTCCTTTTCTTTCATTTGCTGTTTCAGTCACTGTATAATTTTTAACCTACCTCAAAAACTCTCATCTAAGCCTTGTTTGCCCTTTACAATAGATATACTTATTCGCTGCATACACACTCTTGTTCCAGTTATCATTCTAACATTTAAGATAAAACTCTTGAAGCTTTATTTCTCCTGGCTTTCTTTGGGTAAGATGTTCAGAATCCACTGCTTCCTCTTGCCAGTTCAACTGTCTCATTCATCCATGCATCAACGACGTATCTATTCTGTCAAACGATACTCTGATCTTCCTTTTAAAAAAGATTGTTCAGATCGGGGTTTCCAGCAGAGGACTACTGAAGTGAGGAAAATATATACACCAAAATGTACTTCAAAGCTCTTGATTATAATATGTATAACCAGAACCCCTCAATGCATCTACAGGAGGGGTGTGTGGTATTACTTAACATGAATTATTATTATTATTATTATTATTATTATTATTATTATTATTGTTGTTGTTGTTGTTGTTGTTGTTGTTGTTGTTGTTGTTATTATTATTATTATTAATGGGTCTTGTTAGGATACAGCAGAACAGACATAGTAAAACTGGAACATCGCTTCATATCAAGGCGGAAGTACTGCCATACACACAAACTATTTGCCTTGCTTCGGCATTTCAGTTTTTTCTCCTTTATTTTAAGAATATATGTATAAAAAAAATGTGTGCAAATGCTGCAGTGTTTTCAGCAGTACATGTAGGGTGTATCATGTAACACAATATTAGATCATTTGCATGAAGTATTTTTGAAGAACATAATGTCCAAAACACTGAACATATCACTATGTACAGTAGCAGCTGCAGCAAACAAAAAAAAAAAGTTCAAATATTGTACATTTTGAAACATTAAACCTTGATACAACCATATGTCAATCGAGCTGTTCCTGTTCTTTTGTTCAGGTCCTCTGTTTTTGACACGTCGGGGTTTGGTGCGGGGACAGTTCGTACAAAGCAGGAAAGCACGTTTTACAATGTACAACTACCCAATACCCTTGTATTGAACGGACCAAGCTTACTGTCCCCGCTAGGCTTTTCAGTTGATATGTAAATAGAGAGCAGCTGCTTCGCTCTGGCTTGTCCGCCTTTGGAGCCTTTTGATTGGTTGCCAATGACATCACCTCTGCTCTCTCACACGGGACCCAGAGCATTGTTCAATAAACTATCCTCAGCAAACTGACTTTACACCCCACAAACTCCACCCGTTCATTCTTGGTTGGCTTTCACTTTTTTCATGTTAATATTAATGAGGGTTCTGATTGGCTTCTGTCTTTGTCAATCGGAAAAGGGGCATTCTGTAGGTTGGTTGACCCTCTTGTATATTACATTACGGAGAGCAAAGCAGAAGAAAGTAAAAATGTTGCAGCTTCATGTCAATGGGACAGGGCGAATGAGGTTTTGAACGTATGTAGCAGTTGTGTTAAAACTGCCTACAAACGCGAGAGGTGTAAACTGCTTTCAATAAATGTAAGTTAACTTTTTTATTATTCAAATTTATTGTGGGAAAATCAAAAGTGCATATAAGATAATGGCGCTTTCCTTGATAGAAGTGCTATGTCGTTTCTAGACGGTTTTGTGTTAAAGTGATATTTCTGAGATTACTAGTTAGGTAAATACATTATGTGCGTTCTTAGGTGGTTTAAATCAGTATTCGCTAGTTACCCACGGTACCTGCAGGTTTTCATGTCAGTTGTTAATAAGTTGATGATATCCTTTGAAGCTATCTATCTTTCGCTGCGTAAGGTAAACTGTAAATATCTGAAAGTCATGTTTATAGCAAAATTACAAAGTGTGTGTGTGTATATATATATATGAATATGAATATGAATTAAGTGTTCGTCTTTAATAATGATTTATATGTTATAGTCACAGTAATGTTATTCTTGTGCAGATTATTTTATTAAGTGTATCTTGATTCTTGTCTTTGTGGCGTGAGGATTTACAGCTTATTCATTTAATAAAAAAATAACATTTATTCTTTGCACGTTCGCATGCACGCAGTCTCGCACATCGTTTGTGTACGTGTTCTTCACAATCTGATTTACGCAAGTAATGTATGGGTGTATTTAATAATCGAGGTCGTACACATCTGCGTTGAGATGTTGTGTATTTATTTTAATCAAGAAATAGCTAGACATGGAGCTAGACACTCAAAAAGATGCAGCATTTTAGGTATGATATGATACTGCAGTGTAAAATACTGGCTGTTTTCTGTAACTTATGCATAGCCATGAGGCTGCTCAGCTGGGACTTTCCTCTTGTAATGTTCACATGAGAACTGTTTTGCTTCCTATTTTAAAAATGTATGGATCTGCTTAGAAAATAAATACTTACCTCAGTTGTATAGGCGTCTGCTGTTCAAATTGACAGCCCTCCAATATATTTTAACTGCTGTGACTTGTTATGAGTTTAGTATTCATTGAAGTGGTGTTATCCCTTTAGCTTTTGCAATTAGTGTACTAATAAACTAGAATGTTTGTTTTTCTTTCTTTCTTTCTTTCTGATTGAGTGCTCTAATTTTTGCAGGTATATAAAATGGTTAGAAGAACCAGTAAATCAATTTTTAAAAATAATATCCACATGGTATCTGTAATTTATTGTTGCAGCCTTGTTTCAATCATAAAAAAACTTAAGTGCCATTGAATTCTGTTTTTACTTCTAGATTTGAATCTTGAGTTCTTCATAGATTGACAGCTTTCAGCTTCCCCATGCCTCCATCTCCCCTAGACGACAGAATAGTGGTGGCGCTGCCAAGGCCAGTCAGACCTCAGGAACTCAAACTTTGCTTGGACACTAGCTACCTTGATTCTGTCACTGCTACTCGTACAACTGTCATTAGCACAACTGTAGTGAAAATCAGGGCTACTAATCTCATTTATATGCCCTCATCCAACGGCTCTACGCGCTCGTTGTCTTGTGGATGCAGCAGCGCCAGTTGCTGCACTGTGGCAACTTACGAAAAGGACAGTCAGACCCAAAGCCAGGTCAGCGCGAGTAGCCCAAACTTGACCTCAGGAGTCTCTGCTGTTGGTCCCACCAACCAAATGGTCAACAATAATGATGCGCTAAGTACACCTGGTGGGATTGGAAGTCAAACTTCTGGTCCTGCTAAACAGCTGTCTGCTGTCCGGATCATCTATCCCAGTGAACTGGCCAAAAGGATAACCAAATGCTCCAAGGGTCACCAGCCAATGCCTGGTCCCGTCATTATTGACTGTAGACCGTTCATGGAGTACAATAAGAGCCACATTCAAGGGGCTGTTCACATCAACTGCTCTGATAAAATCAGCAGGAGGAGGCTTCAGCAAGGAAAAATTACTGTTTTGGACTTGATCTCCTGCAGGGAAGGCAAGGACTCCTTCAAAAGGATTTTTTCCAAAGAAATTATTGTCTATGATGAGAATACCAATGACCCAACCAGGGTGATGCCCTCCCAGCCTCTACATGTGGTGCTGGAGTCACTGAGAAGAGAAGGCAAGGACCCCCTTGTTTTAAAAGGTACATCTTTTTTAACTTGATTTGTGCGCAGTAAAAGTAATGCATAAAACCAGACGATGATTTTTTGAAAGCACTGCAAATGCCAGCATGGAATTCCAGGTTATTCATGGTTTTTAGGATCAGTAATTATAACACAACAATGACAAATGCCTTTAGCACAGATGTCTCAAAGAGAGAATATTATTCAGACCAAACCAAATGATTTCTTTTAATAGTATACTATTGTACCTAGTATGAAAGCAAATGACACACAATGTGCTCCTTTTCTTTTTATACTGTTACTATATTAGAAATCCATCAATCTATTTCTGTGGATTGGTTTAGCATACATGTTATCTGGTGTGGATCTGGGGTTTGAGTTTACTAGTTTTCTTTAGGACAAGTGGAAGTTGAAAATGAATGCCTTTTAGGGATATTTCAATTATCTCAATTGGAAATCATAAACACAACTTACTGGTTTAGACAAAAAAAAAAGTGTGGGTGTATGATTTAGCTTTATTTAGCATTCCCTGTAATATAATCTTGAACTGTATAATTTATTGCTCCTGTCCATTGCCTGGTTAATGTTTGTAAACAGTGTGTCCTATCTTAGCAGTCTGTGTTGCTACCTCTAATTTAAGTGTCATTTTCTCCATCTTTGGTGCTGAGTGGCAGGCACATTGGAGCTTTAATTGGTGCAGTGTCACGTTGGGAGAATATGATCAGATCATTTTAGGCCTTGGTGCTAGCATTCGATTACTGTTTTTATTTTCAGCCATTACTGACAGAGAGAGTTTGATACTGCTAGCATAAACACATTTTTCACTTAATCAGATAGCTATTACAAATATTATTTAAGGAATAATTATAGAATATAATAGACTTTTCATGTATTGAATGTTTAATATAGACCCTAGCTAATGCTATGCATATTTATGTCAACATAAATATATTGGTAACTTGAATTCTAAGATAAAAGGTTGTGTAACAGAAACATCTGTAACAGAAAAATAATTTGTCATCATTAATTGAGATCTTTTTTCTTTTCATTAGCAAAATTTAGATTTATGTACAATGTTTTCTGCTGGTTATTATAGAGTGCTAATTGACTAGCTGGGGTTGTAAACTTAGATGTCTTTTAGATGTATAATTTAAATGTGAATTTCCTCCAATAGCAGCCCAATCAGGTTCACTCAGACAAAATAAAATCAGAATTGGATACAGTTTATGGGTAACGTGGGATGTAATGGTGAATAGTTATTAATGAAGTGTAAACTGACTCAAGCTCACAAAGAGGCCTATAGGATTATGTTCAGGATGATTACCAAGTAGGTAGATATATAGATATATATTTTTTTGCAGATACAGGAAGTTTTCAAATAATAATTTAACTTTTGGTAATGACCTCCAACCCACAGAATAATTGCATACCATATTAATATTTAGTAAGTTATAAAGGGCAGCGTCCTTCATCTTGCAAAGGCAAAGTAATCAAAGAAAACACTTAATATTTTGATATATCGGAGCAAATATGGAAGAAACTGCGGGCTCTTAGAAGGATGGTTTAAATGAAAGACTAAAGGATGTATCTCAATTTATTTTCAATCCTTGTGGCTGAACCCTAAGGGTATGTCTGCAAACTGTTTTAGGTTGTGTGTCTAAACCAGTTATATTAAAGATGGCATACTTGTTCTGTAAACATTATTTACAGAATTATAATATCTCTGACTAATCAAAACAAATAGGTTATTTAAACAGTAGGTAGTATGCTCATGTACTGAAAACTGCAAATTGTTTAGAATTTTACAGTTCTAGTATTGGTAGTTTTAAACTGCTGGAAGTTGGGTGTGAACTGGTAAACCTTAAAGGCCCCAAAGCAAGGTTCTTAACCATTGTATGTAAGGATCTGATTTATGTAGTTAACAGAACTTTAATATACAAAAAAAGTGTTTTCATCTAGATGAATTTATGCATTCTTATTCATTTCTTATTTATATATTGTACATGCATTCACAACCATTCCTCTAAATGCCAACACACATTTCCCAGTCTCTCGTTCTTCATTCAACCCAGCTAAACACAACATGCTGCAATGTCCACATTATTGCTGAGGCAGCAGATTGCTAATCTGTTGTACGTGTGTATGCAGGAGAGATTGAAAGGAGACACTTTAAGTTATTTTGCCTGCAAGGAAAAACAATGTGGCCATCAGCAAAGCAAAAACTTGACGAATTACATTTCTAACTGAGAATAAAAAAAACTAAGAAAATGTCACACATCCGCCAAGGTTGCTTTGGAAGTGTCAATGGTTCATACGCAGAGTTTGCTCTGTAATATTCCCTAATGTTTGATCACAAATCCCTACATCAAATGCATTTGATGAATTTATTTATTTTTATTCTACAAGTATGCATGATTAATGGGGAGCCTTGTTTGACTAAATGTAGCTATCTAGGATTGCAGATCACTGTCCTTCAGAAATTATAACAACTTGGTGGTAATGCCCGATTTGGACAGCATCTCATACGTTAAGGATGCTGCCAGCTTGTACTGTTATGTTTTAGTCTGCTGATAAATTTCGGTTCTTCCATAAATTCAATGATAAGATATGCAGTTGTACTATAGAGAAACATAGGTACAGTAATACAATTAGTCAAACAAGTCTTTTTCAGTTGGCTAACTAATAGCAATGGGGTTTAATACTTAAACAGGAGGATTTCATTATTTGGTCTTAACATGGAACACATTGATTTTTACAGTGCTCCCTCGCTATAAGGCTCTCGATTATAACACGCCTCGGATATAACGCTCATACAGCATGTCCCCCAATTCCCTATACTAGTGATTCATGCAATATTTATACAGTAAATACAGCACAAGTGGTGTTCAAACTGTAAAAAACTTTTCAGGCTAACGTTTCTGTCTCCTTTTGATACAGTATCTGAACTGAAGAAAAGCTGCGCTGGCACTTTATAACACAGACATCTTATTCAGCATTCGTTTTATAACTAAATAAATATTAGACCTATTACGTGGTTATCTTTCCTAATGTATTTACTTTTTTGCTGCGAGAGGAGCTGCAGCTTTCTCCGGGAGACGATACGCTTCAGCTTCGCTTCAGCCCCGCTCCAGCAGCCGAACCTGGGGCGAGCCCATTCCCTCATCCCCTCGCCAGACCCGTGCTCCTTCTCACACATGGTTTGCTTGTCTGTCGCTTCGAACTGAACTCTCGACCGCCGTTTAGCCATTAAAAACTGCTAATTAAAATGATCCACAAGTGAGTGAGAAACATTGATTACATGGTGCTTTATGCATGGTTAATTCATGAAAAGTTACATTTTTGCTTCACTATACGTGCACAGAGAGTAGGGGTGCTAGATTCTGTTTAATTTAGTAAACTTAAACTTAAATGTATAGTTTAAATGTTAAAATAAAAACACTTTGAAAAGACGCTGTGTAAAGGGGGGTAGTATGCGTCCCCCTCGATGTGCGGTCTCGACTGCAGGAGAAAACCGGAAGTCGGCCATCTTGGGGGAAGCGCATAGCTGCAAGGGCTCTGAGCATTTTAAAAATAAATAGCTTTCTATAAATTACAGCATATATGTCTATAAATAGGTATTTTACATTGGCTTTTTTACTCTCATTAAATGCAATTGAAACTTGTTAATCCATTCGTGTATTTCAGTCACAACTGAGAAACGCATTAATAGTAAAATTGGTTTCATTTACGTTTTTTTCTTTTCTGTGAAACCACTAAATGGGCTTTTAAATCGTAAGTCTTACTTTCATTTAAATGCCAAAATGACTCATCTTTATTAATTTAAATAAAATTAACTAAATTAAATCAAATAAATTACTAAATAATAATAATTTACTAATAGCAATAGTTTGTACTCATCTGACTGGCAGCAGTAGAAAAAAAAAGAAGACCACAAAATACATAAAATGGAAGAAATAAAAAAAAAAAAAATAATAAAAAACATATTAACTCGCTCATTCCAGAATAGCAAAAAATAAATAAAAAATCAACACAGCCTTCTGTAATCTGGCTCAACAAAAGACATTAAAGTTGAATCCGATATCCTCCACAATTGAAATTGGTTGCATGCATGCCATTTGCGATCGTCTCAATAATCAACCTTGTTATGTTTGCAACCCGAACTTTATTGCATTTCCTAACATTTCGCTTGCATGTCTCGGCCCCACCTACTCCACGCTAGATCAACCTTCAGTAGAAACAGACTAGTCACGTGACCAAAAGCATGCTGGACATTGGGAGGTAAATAACCAATGACAATGATGCCACGTGACAAAGGTGAGTAACACAGCACCGAGTAGCCGTTATTTGCAGTCAGCCGCTTCTTAATATTTGACCTGCACATTTTTGACAAAGTTTAAACGATTAAGCACAATTAAAAATGTTTGACACTACTAGCGTTTAAACGTTTAAACGCTAAATGATTTACACCCCTAATAGAGAGGGAGTTATTTTATTTTGTATTTTAGTCAGATGTGTGTTATGTGTCCCACGTTGCCCCCCACCCCATGCCCTGTTTATAACGCTCTTCGGTTATAACGCACATATTGTGTGTCCCATGAGACCCGCGTTATAGTGAGGGAGCACTGTATGTATATTATATATATATATATATATATATATATATATATATATATATATATATATATATATATATATATATATATATATATATATACACAGTGCCTTGCAAAAGTTTTCAGACCCCTGACCAATTCTCTCATATTACTGAATTACAAATGATACATTGAAATTTCGTTCTGTTTTGATATTTTATTTTAAAACACTGAAACTCAAAATCAATTATTGTAAGGTGACATTGATGTTGGGAAATATTTTTAAGAAAAATAACAAAACTGAAATATCTTGCTTGCATAAGTATTCAACCCCCACACATTAATATTTGGTAGAGCCACCTTTCGCTGCAATAACAGCTTTAAGTCTTTTGGGGTAAGTATGTACCAGCTTTGCACACAGTGTCAGAGTGATTTTGGCCCATTCTTCTTGGCAGATTTGCTCCAGGTTGTTCAGGTTGGTTGGACGACGCTTGTGAACCGCAATTTTCAAATAGTGCCACAGATTCTCAATGGGATTGAGATCAGGACTTTGACTGGGCCACTGTAGGACATTCACCTTTTTGTTCTTGAGCCACTCCAGTGTTGCTTTGGCCTTGTACTTGGGATCATTGTCCTGCTAAAAGGTGAATTTCCTCCCAAGCTTCAGTTTTTTAGCGGACAGAAGCAGGTTCTCTTGCAGTATTTCCCTGTATTTTGCTCCATCCATTCTTCCTTCAGTTTTAACAAGATGCCCAGTCCCTGCTGATGAGAAGCATCCCCACAGCATGATGCTGCCACCACCATACTTCACTGTAGGGATGGTGTGTCTTGAGGCATGGGCAGTGTTAGGTTTGCGCCACACATAGCGCTTTGAGTTTTGGCCAAAAAGCTCTATCTTGGTCTCATCTGACCACAAAACCTTTTCCTACATCGCAGCTGGGTAACTCTCATGCTTTCTGGCAAACTCCAGACGTGCTTTCAGATGGTACTTTTTGAGTAACGGCTTCTTTCTTGCCACCCTCCCATACAGGCCAGTGTTATGCAGAGCTCTTGATATGGTTGACTGGTGCACTATTACTCCCCTCCCAGCCACTGAACTCTGTAGCTCCTTCAAAGTGATTGTTGGCCTCTCTGTGGCTTCTTCTTGTCTGAGCGCTGAATTTTGAGGGACGGCCTTTTCTTGGCAGTGCCTGGGTGGTGTGATGCAGCTTCCACTTCCCGATTATTGATCCAACTGTGCTCACTGGTGTATCCAAACACTTGGATATTATTTTGTACCCTTTCCCTAATCTATGCATTTGTATTACTTTATCTCTAACTTCTGTAGAATGCTCTTTGGTCTTCATTTTCCTTCAGATTCACAGCCTGACCAATGATCCTTCAACAGTGTTTCCAAGAAAAAAACTTTATTTGTAATTATATATCAGATGTTGTAAAATTCATCCAGAATTGTTAAAGCTTTGCATTTGATTCTACAGTTCTGGGTGTGTTGATCGATGCAAAGTAAATAAGTAAATGTTACGGTCTACTTAAACTGTTTGCATTACTCTTGCAAAAGAAAATGAACCATCTTACTTAGCAGGAGCTATTTTACAAGCTGGTGTTTTCAGAACACATAAATGAAGTCATTGATACTGATAGAAATGTTCTGACTAACAGCCAAGCTAGCAGACATGTGACTTGGGTTTGCTGAAGCACTAACAAGGAAACATGGTTTTACAGTTTGTTTCTGCCAACAGAAGTCAAACATTTTTTAATGTGAATGTTTGTGAGAAATTGAGACCCAATTCAACTTTTTTTTTTTTTTTTTTTTTTTTCCAGTGGGGAATGGTGATTTGGGAAATGTATAAGTTTATGAGTGTGTGTGTGTGTGTGTGTGTGTGTGTGTCTATATATATATATTTGTTTATTTAGTAGACGCCTTTATCCAAGGCGACTTACAGAGACTAGGGTGTGTGAACTATGCATCAGCTGCAGAGTCACTTACAACTACGTCTCACCCGAAAGACGGAGCACTTATATAATTATTTTTCTTTTGCACAAATGTCCCTTAAATTAAAACACATAATCACTGTGTCATTAACAGAAATGTCCACATTATTAGAAAATATCATTTAAAAAGTAAACATTTGCCATTCAATGTAACTGGGCAGTGCCTTGTTGATAACTTCATTTTTAGGTAGTTGACCAAGAACAGACACATTGGAAGAGTTTTCCTGTTACAGAATGTGGCAAGTTTCAATGTACACAATCAATCATGCACACAACGTTTAGACATTTGGCATGTCCTGAATTGCCTCAGCAGTGAAATGCTATAGAGAGAAGGGCAGCTAAATTAAGACTAGCTGCCCAACTGTCTTTTGCTGCAACACTTGGTGAAGTCATTATAAACTGACTTTAGCAACAACATTACACCCCCTGAGATATGGTAATATGCAAAAGATCACAGGAACTTGATGATATAAACCGAAACAAAAGCTGTACTCTCATAAGAATTAGGTACTTTCCAAACTGACTTTTGTTTTTGTCATCAAGCATAGTGAAGCCAATCCCTATAACAAAATCTTCAGTGGGGAACTCTGCTTCCTAAACAACCCTGGGTGGTACAATTGCTGTAAATGCTTCAGTGTGATCTTAAGGATCCATTTCCCGCCCATGTTCTTCCTACATTATGTTGCAAAATAATAGTACAAGCCTACAAATTAATATTCCAATAATACTTTCAGAATCTGTTAATTGAGCATTTTACCTATAAGGTAAACAGCTTAACCAGGAAATAATATATATAGGAGGCTGTGTGGTCTAGTGGTTAAAGAAAAGGGCTTGTAACTAGGAGGTCCCCGGTTCAAATCCCACCTCAGCCACTAACTCATTGTGACGCTGAGCAAGTCACTTAACCTCCTTGTGCTCCGTCTTTCAGGTGAGACGTAATTGTAAGTGACTCTGCAGCTGATGCATAGTTCACACACCCTAGTCCCTGTAAAGCCTGCCGCACACAGCCCGACTCAAGCCGTCCCGACTCATCTCATCTCAACTGGCCGTACAGAGTTTGGATGAATCGTATCTGTGTGCGTGCACTTAAAACCAAGATTATGCCGATTTCAGTCAAGATGTCTTCAGATTTGAAGATTGAACATGTTGAATCTTTTTCAGATGCAGTTTCGTTCAGATGTGATCAGTCTGTCTGTGTGCGGCTGTTGCCGACCAAGACTGACTGAGACCTATTAGTCATAAGAGTGTCAATCAATGATGAAGCAGGTTTAAGTGACGTAGCTTGTCATGTAACTTGTCATACAAGATGGTGGAATATTGACAGCTTTAGTTCCACAGGGAAAAATACATTAGTCTTGAATTTCTCAGTGTCCCGAATTAAAAAAAATACCAGATATGTGCACATTTGAATCGTTTTTTTAGGCGTTTACTAATCAAAGGTAAATGATCAGTTTACCTTTTTATTATCAATCTACTGGCAGCGTATATTTTCTTACTGCGCAAAACAGAAGTAACCGGTGCGTTGATCTCCAGTAGGTCACAAATCACAAGCCCCTAGATGTGTGCAGCAGGCTTAAGTCGCTTTGGATAAAGGTGCCTGCTAAATAAACATATATACATATATATATATATATATAATATATATATATATATATATATGTATATATATATAATATTGTCTGGTCTATTGCTCCCCCCCCCCCCCCCCCCCCTATGTTTGCATAGAGAACTTAGTGGCTGGTAACATTTCTGTAGTCCCTTATTTGTGCAAATTAATCATGTATGAACATTATCCTAACTTAGCTCTGTCTCAAGATTATCTGCATTTAGAATAGGTTGAAGACTGGTAGTATTCATGCTGACATCAATTTTTATATTTTTTTGGGGGGTCACAAGTTTTGTCAATCACTCAGAATGTTTAAGGTAAATAAGATAAAGTTACACTAGTCCCACATTGTGCCAGAGCCATTGAGAAAAGCTTTAGAATGATAACTAGTACATTTGTTTATATGGAGGTTCTGAGTGTACCATTTGCACCTCCTTTCACGGCCGTTACAAGGCTCCCCACCTGCCCTGTTACCATGGGGATGTAGTGGAGACACATAATGACATCACTTGGCATGACATCGGCTCTTGTGGTGTGAACAATACATGAACTGCTACTTTGTTTAAAGGCCCTTCAGTACAACTGTGTACTGGCAGGGGTGGGGATGGGGGTGGGGCGGTTGATGTAATGGTAACAGGTGGTTTGGGCCTGCATTTGACTAACTGAAAATAATCAGACAATGTCAGCTTTTCAGCCACTATGTAATTGTTATGCATATTTTGGTGTGCATTTGGAGGACAAAGCAGGCACTATCCTGACACTTCAAGTGTTTGTGTCTAGTCTACTTTGTTCTTAATGTACTGGATAACAAATGTAGGGGGTTAATTTCAAAGCTTAGTAATTTATGGTGAGTAAGTCATATTCTGGAACTGAAAAGTTGAATCACATTTTATGCATGAGTACAACAACATAACTTACCAGGGAAAAACTGAATTTTCATTTAAGTCGAAATGTCACAGTAAAAATATATATTTACTATTTTGATAAAAGTGATAAAAGAATACTCAATCTACTTACAAATTATTAAAAATACTCCACTAGTGTCAGTTCCCTAACTTACCTATAAATACGTTTGTTCATTGATTGCAAGTCTTAAAGTTTATAAAATAAAGAAACAAAAATGTTAACCGGAAATAGATTATTAAATGTGTTTTTAATAGTTTTGTTATTTTGAGAACGTGAGTCAGGAAGATGGCAAGATAATAAAGTGAAAGGTTGTTCTTTTTTTCCCCCCAATGGGAAATTTATGAAAGTCTAAGGGCAACAGGCATCAATCATTTATTTTACAAGTGTTTCTGCATTTCACTGCATAGACTTCAGTTTTTCACAATGCATCTACAATAAATACTATAAAAATCATAAAACTTTACACAGAGGGGTGATGTTATTTAATTTCCAGACTTTTCCAAAGTTACAAATTCTAAATGTCTGCACTAGCATTGGAACCTGGGGCCTATGTCTGTATTAATTGCACTTTCGCACAATATTGTATCAACTTGACTGTCACACAGAGTTTGTTTTACAAAATTCTGTCAGCTGACTTTTCTGTTCCTTCTAATTGTTTTAGGTGGGCTCAGCAGTTTCAGGCAGAATCACGAAAACCTCTGTGACCACTCCCTCCAGCTCCAAGAGTGCCTGGATTCAGGAGGTGCGTCCGCCGCAGTATCTCACTCCCTCCCAACCACTCCTGACGTAGAGAACGCTGAATTGACCCCGATATTGCCGTTCCTCTATCTCGGAAACGAGCATGACGCTCAGGACTTGGAGAAGGTGCAGAAGATGAACATCGCATACATTATTAACGTCACCACCCACCTGCCACTTTTCCACTATGACAAAGGCATCTTCAATTACAAGAGGCTACCCGCCACTGATAGCAACAAACAGAATCTCAGGCAGTACTTTGAGGAGGCCTTTGAATTTATTGGTAAGTGACATTACAAATATATTTGTAATTTGTATAGTGTAGGTTGGCTTTGCCTGAACTCTAATGGAAAAATGAACAAAAAACAGTTTACTAGAAAGCTGGGGCCTGTTTCTATATCCCGAATGCGTAAGTGGAAATACGAAAGGTCTTACGACAAGTTATCACCTCCAATTATGAACACTTATCACGCGTTTCTGTATTCCATATGAATTGAATTTGCTTTCGAATCGATATACGGAAGGTAGCCTCGGATACCTCGCTCATTCTATACGTGAAAATGAATGTGCAAAATGGTGAGAATATACTGTAAAAAATCATTCTATAGGAAATTGCTTAATTATCTTGTCATTTATTATAATTGCACTTAACAGTAACAAAACCATTTGAACAATTTGTTTTGCATTTTGTATACAAATAATTTATAATTCACATAGTAGAATTATAGGTATAATAAAGGTCGATTACTTGAGTAGAGTATTTCTTCTTATAGATTTCTAAACTTAAAACTGTTTATTAATTAAACTATCAATGAATGGACTGCAATGACAGGCAACAACCTGCACACCCGCAACACATTTTGTAAGACATTATATGAGGATGCCAATAATTAAGGGCCATTGTGGGTTGAAGTAGGAGAATCGGTGGTTCTAACTGTTGGTGAGCAATGGCTAAGGCGTCGTCTAAAAGAAAGCATATGGCAAAGCGAGTTTATTTGTTTTACTCAAAGAAGTGGAACGCCACAAGGACCTACTGTTTGCAAAACTTGGCGGCCGTGTAAGGTAAAAAGTTCCTGGATGTCGTCCCTCTTTAAACGGTATTTTGCAATTATTTCCTCATTAGATAGCTTGTCAAAGATTTTACGCGCCTGTCTGTTACTAATTTATGTGCGCTGAGGTTCTAAGTCTTTGTAATTCTCTCGCTCTGTGTCATAGATATACAGAGACTCCATTTGTTTAGCAACCATACGCAAAAAACGCGAGAACTAGGTGAGATTGGCCTTTCATATTTATGCGATGACAAATTTTGGTGGTGATAAATTACGAATGGTTTTACGAACGAGTGGTGTGAGTGTTGGTATATGGAAATGCAACTTTTTTCGTAGTTGCAGCTTACAATATCTGCCAGATACGCATTTGCATGTGTACATAGAAACAGGCCCCAGATCTTATCAAACTAGAGTACCTTGTTATCAAAAACAAAAATAAATAATAAGGGTAGCTCTTTGGAAACTTCTGCAACAGAGTCAATACTATTCAGATTACAGTTGTTAATCTGCTTTTTAAAGTTATTAGGTAAAGTATTTCTCTCAATTGTCATGAAAAATTGTTACAGACAGCAACCTGTTGAAGCAGTCGTTTGTAGGTGGACAGTAAATAAAATGGCATATCTGTGGTTTTTAATGAGGAATATTAATTATATTAGCTCTTAATCAAACTGTAAAATAAAGCTAGTTTTGAATGAACCATTACCTCAACTGTCAAATATGTGGCTAAACAACAACCAGCCACATGTGTTTGTACAGTATAGAGAGTAACACTGAACTGCTTGGTGATTCATAGTAAAGGCAAACACACCATTTTTAGCTAATCTTGCCTTTCAAAATTAAAAAGGAGGAATGTAAACATGTTTTTTTTTGTCCTTTTATCTTTTTTAGAGGAAGCACATCAGAGTGGCAAGGGGCTCCTTATTCATTGTCAAGCTGGTGTGTCTCGTTCCGCCACAATTGTGATAGCGTACTTGATGAAGCACACACGGATGACCATGACGGATGCCTATAAATTTGTTAAAACAAGGAGACCAATTATATCTCCTAACCTTAACTTTATGGGGCAACTTTTGGAGTTTGAGGAAGATCTGAACAATGGCATAACTCCCCGAATCCTCACACCAAAGCTCATTGGGGTAGAGACTGTCGTCTAAAGGGGCCACTTCACTTATTGATCTGGTTTCAAAGAATCATTGAAAGAAGGTGCTGCTATGGCCATCTTTCATATACTTTTGGTGCTTCAGAAGATGATTACAGCAACAGTACAAAGAATACTGAAAAAAGAGCATGTGTTCTCTGGATTAAAATGCGTGAGAGAGGGGATTTTTTTGTTTGAACTGGCGGCAAAACAGGAGTACAACATGCATTGAAAGAAGGACTGCAATGTTTTGATTGAGGCCGTCTATGCAGGTTCATAGACAGGAAAAATTCAAACTGAGAAGTCCTGATAAAATAATTTAAAAAAAAAAATGAATAAATACACATCAAAATTCTTGAATGAGGGAACTATGTGTTTCCTTATGGTTTCAAAAGACCACAACTGCAAGTTGGTGCAAAGAAGGCAGCCAAATAATGCCATAGAACTCTACAGAGATGTTTAAGAAAGACTTGTTTATTTGGTGTGTTTATGTTGTTCTATTTTTCTATGGGGGTAATATTGGGATAACTATTGGGGTAATGACCATTGTATGCCCTCAGTGGCTTATTGTGCAATAAATTGAGTGGAAAACAATTGGAGCTGGACATAAAGTGTAAATAGAGTGTTAATATTGCCGGCTCAGTGATTATTTACAAGAAAGCCATTTTCTTTCTTTTTGTTCTGTGTTTTTTTTTTTCTCAATCTGGTTAAAGTGCCATTAACCTTGGTGCAAATGTTTATCAGAATGTAAACAAAAAAAGATTTAAATATTTTGGCACAACATATTGGTGTGTTACTGTTGTCTGTATAATTTCATTTTGTTTATTCTATATAAAAAAGAAACCTTATCATTGGTATTTGTCTGTGTATGTCCAAAAAGTTAGTCTTCTGCCACACATAAAGCATACATTATTTTTGGCATTCACTCACCTTTCCTTATTTTATTTAAACATTTTCCTGTGTTGGAGAAAATGTGTTTTAGAGCAGAGTAACAGAAGTCAAAATAATTATTCTTAGGTTATAAAAGTTAGTCAAATGTGTTGCTACCAATTGAAATCAAGAAAATAGTTTAACACAGTTTGGGTTTACAAAGCATATACTATACCACCATGATATTTTTCCCCCTAAAAGTAAAACACGGATGTTAAAAAGCTTCAAATACTTAATTTAGGAGCTCCGGTATGCATCTTAGTTGTTTCTTGCTAATTCTGTAATATTGGCATTTTTAGGGAGATGAATGCTTTGTAAATATAACCCTTGCTGTTTGTTTTACTGTTTTTTTTTTTAGTTTTTTGTTTGTTTTTTTGTATCATCACTTGTGTGCCTTAGTGTTCCATTAGTGTGCCACCCTTATGCCTCATAATGTACTTGCACCCTCTTTTGTAAGATGGGGCTCTTTTCTTATCCTTTAAGAATACTGCTACCCTTTTACAGTTAGTGGCCTGCAATAATTCATTCTCTGCAGCTTTGTTTTTGCTATTAGTCAAGAAGCACTAGTGAGTGTCTTGTCTACCTGTGCTTGACTAGACATTTTGTTTTAAATGAGTAACTGTTTCCCAAGGCATGTTCAAATTATTTGTACCTTAGTAGTGTGTTTTAAACAACTCCAAAGTACATATAGTTAAATACTGTGTAGTCCACACATTACTTTATACAGGGAACTTATTACTTTCATAGCCCTTCCATTAAGATGCTAAAACATCTTGGGTTTAATGCAGCTGCACATTTTATAATGTGAGGTGCTAGCAAAAACCTTCTCGGTCTCCATATTAATTTAAATGGACGTTGGTATTTTCATTTATACATCTTACACTGTAGTTCTTAGAATGTGTGTTGCATCATGTAAGTGCATTCTTAAATCCAACCAACTGTATATTGTTTATAACAAATATGAAAAATCTATTTAAAAGGACTGAGGAGAAGCATAACTACCAAAGAAAAAACAAACAGCAGGTATGCACTGAATTTAAGTTTCTATCACTTGTTTTCCAAATGATATACACTTTTTATTTTTATATGTATTATTTTTCCACATGTTTTCTATAAAGTTATTTGAAATATTTAAGTACATTACTTTTTGAAAGTGATACAAGGAAGGCACATGTACTACAGTACCTCAGATCTGTAGTTCATGCCTACTGGGAACACAATCTTACTGGTATGCTTGGTCGTCTGAGTCCTTATTGGAGTCATAAACAAGACTTTAAAACATTTTTTTTTTTACCAATCATTAACATAACACCATTTTCAGAAGTACCTTATCGCTTAGTAGTTGATCCTTCGGATGAGACATAAAACCGAGGTCCTATTGTAAGTGACTGCAGCAGTTGTGATTCATAGTTCACCCCCTACTCTCTGTAAGTCATTTTGGATAAAAGTATGTACTAAATGACTAATTAATAATAACAATAATAATATTTTAGTTTAGACTTTATTTCCATATTGACCAGTGAAGCCCATTTATCCTGTCACAGCTTTATAAATTCACTTCGCTTACAGGTAACCAAACCTGACCCCACAGTTTCCTACAGGCAGAAGAAAAGTGACAGCCAAAAATTAAATATTTACTATGGAAGTTGTTTAATCTTTAATGGAACTACCATAGTGTATATTTGCAGTAAGCCAACTTGTGAGCAATTTTGCTCATTAAGTTCCCTTTTCCTAGCTTGCCTCTTAATTTTAATGTGAGTGCCATCTTTAAACATCTTGGCCAGGATTTTCAAAAACCAGTGTTATTGTATTGAACTCGTGGTATAGTAACAAGAACTTTAGCAGCAAGTGATTTTCAAACAAAATGTGTTAATTAAATCAATGTGTTAATGCTTTGAAATTGAGTTGATGAGGTTGTTAATGAACGCATTTCTCGTTAAAAAGCTTAATTATCACCGATCATGTCCATCACTTCCTGTCTCAACGACTTGATAAGGATAACTCATTAATCAAAATGTATGTTAACAAGATCAAGAAAAATGAATGGAAGCATAATTTGCGTTATGGAAACTACTGGCGTACAGGGAGATGGCTCTCGCACCAACGAGCAGCAGCAAAATGGAAATAAAAAATAATGGAAATATCTATTTTGTGTATAATTTCTAAACTTAATTTAAAATTCTGCATTTTGTCATGCAGAATGTGCATTCATTTAGAACACTTCACATATAAAATGCTGATTTACGATTATCTGGCGTGTGCATGGATTAAAAAATAAATAAAATGAAACCCCATTAGTCATTTACCCTCATTCGGGGGAATATTTTGCCACAGCTTACTATATACAACTCTTTTAACATGCATTTTGCAATCTTTTGTAGTTAAAAAGAAAAACATACCATAAGCCATCTATGTATATTAGCTGGAATTTATTTTCTTATGATCTACTTTTGTATATGTTTTAGTATGTACGATTGTAGGCTATAGTGTTCTGCTTTTTTGTTTTTAACTGGACATTGGTTTTAACTGATTTATACCCAGTTTTTGTCTATTATTCAGTATTTCCCCAGCACTATTTTCTATGAGATACACAATATTTTAATTTAAATGCTGTTTTGACTCTGACATTGTAATAAGCAGCCCTACACTGTATCCTAGGACACAGCAGACGTTTAGACGTCAGAGGATCAAATAACATTCAAATGTGGTTCTCTGTCACTTAAACACATTATCACCTGATTATGTTGGCCAATCATTTGATTATTGTGGCAATTGCTGGGTGTAGTAACTACTAGCTTGATCAAAACCTAAATTGAAATACTTGCATGAAAATTTAATATTTTTAGTGGATGAGGAATGGGGAGAAAACGTAAATCAGTTTATGAATATTCAAAAGAAAACGTTCCAAATTATACAAAAAGCAAAAATAGCAAAAGTGGGTCAGATGAAGCAGAGGATACATAGCACTGCAAATACTGCTGCATTGAGGTACATGTTCACACTAACAATAAAAGAATATACTGAAAAATAAGTGGCACATTAAACTAAAACAATAAAGTGAACAGAGAGACAAGCAATCCCGATGGCTTGCACCACCCAGTTCTGTCAATTTTCTTTTTATGATTTCAAGGCGAATAAACCTGGCTTGTTTTGTGCTGATATCATGTTCATACCTTCTGTAGATACTATTTTCATCAGCACAGCGATTGCCCAAATATTTGCAAAGTACCAGCTAACTTTAGAAAATGTTGCAGATTCTGCTTTATCATACATGCCAGGGACACTATTAATCAGAAACCAGAACTGCTACGCATCATATTCGACATGTAAAGTGTGTATACTGAGATTTCCCCCACCAGCAATTTTTACCGGTGTAATTAAAAACAGTTTTCTTTACTGATTTATCCCTATTTTAATATATATAAAATAAACTCCTGGATTTTATTTTTTAAAGGTAAAAACCAAAAACGCGGAACACCAGCTATATATAAATACATATGTTTCAAGTCCCATTGGTGTTTGTAGTTGGTTATTATACATCTATACCATGTATGTAACACTTCATTATATTTATTAAGCTTTTAAAATTACAATAGAACTCCCCAACCCAATACAGAATTTGTTTATAATTAATTGTTCGGTGAATTCCTCTAATCATGCATTTTCTCTGTTACTCTTTGCTCGCCTCCGCGATAAATACACAAAGTTTGGGGGGAGTCTGACAACATTACAAATACGTCTAGGCAAAATTCACGTCAATGATCTCGATCACATTCCTAGTGCATCACTGTGTGTCCTTGACGTCTGTTCTTCGTTCTTGTGTGGATAAGACACAGGTGTTAAAAGCCAAAGACGCATTGCAAATCCACAATCATATAAGGAAACTTTATTGTAAAATCTAATATGCAATTTTCTATACCAAGAGTTCAGTTTCAAATAAAATCTACAGCTGTCATATAATACATATGCAGAATTCAAATAGGCTACAGTTGCATTGATAATTTTTTGGTAGTAACATTATACTGGGTGCAAATAACAGTACATAATTTTAGCAATACAACAAACATGCCGTAAGGTTACAAATGGTTAAAATCACATTCATAACCACAAGTATAGAAAAGGCTAAAATATTTTCATAACTACAAATATTGAATTATCGAGGTAGTCAGTAAGAAATTAACTCTGGTCCTGTGCTCTCTGTCTGTATCTTTGGCGTCACAGACGCGGTCTGTTAAATGTTTGTTTTAAGGTGAGTTATATATTCTTTTGTTAATTAAAACCCTCTTTTTCCAAGTGCAAATTAACTCCTGATAAATGATGACAACACAGATTTCCTTTTAAATTCCCACGCAAACAAAGCACTGCTCATTAAGATATTAACATTATTTCGTAAATCAACATAATTTCGGAAATCACATTAGGACAATTATTTAATAACGAGATAGGCATAATGACCGCTTGAAAATGCCAACATCAGTGCTACATGCCGATTTCTTGATTAACAATGGAGTTATCACTTACAAACTTTTGGAAATCCTGCCCCTTCAGTCTTCAGTATGCTGTTTAGCATTGTGAGATGAGATGAATATTAGATTATATCATTTAAAGAAAGCCATCATATTACAAAATGGATGCAAAGTATGCAAAAATTACCTTAATTGGCCTGCATAGGATTTGATAAAATAGAAGAAAAAAAATGCAGCAATAGACAATTTCGGCAAATCTATAATAATCTACAACATTTAACAGACACTTTAAAGGACAATTCCCATTTTACAGACTCTTGTCCTTTGCTTGACCTCAATTAACAAGCAAATGAAGTATATTAATCCTTTAAGACAAAAAGATAATCCAATTTTAAAAGCCACACAAATACAACTAAAATAACTACTGGCAGCCAATTGGAGTTACACATTATTTGCACTTATGGAAAAACCCATGTATCATATTGACTTTGGCATATTGTCCCATATTTTTTGCAGCCTTGCAGCCCTAATTACCTACTGGTGTAGAAGTGGTATTACTGATATCAGGCCAAGTTCTCTGCATAGGAACAGCCCCAAAATAGTTTTTAGTGTTGTTTCTAATTGTGACTGATGAGCAGACTGCCTTAATAATACTCCCCTATCAGCGGTACATAACCCATCTGTACCAGAATAGACCTGATCTCAGCAACCCTGCATTCGGCCTTGGGTTTGTGTTTTCGACATATTAGGAAAGACAGACTCTTACACAACATGCCCAAAGGGATGTTGATTAGCCTGGGTTTTCTTTATATGGATGAGAATGTGCAGAACCTCATAGATTTCTGTGTTATTTTGTAAAAATACATAAGCCGGAAACGAAGGTTATCGAAAGTGGTGGTTGTGCACCACGCAATAATGAATGGTTGTCCAATGCCAATACAGTTTAATTTTATTTTTCTAAATATGTTCACCTGAAATAGAATATGTATGAATTATCATGTCTTAAGGAATTATATTTCACAATAATAAACAATGTTTTTGATTTGTGTAGAGATTTATATTTCATGATTGGTATTGTTCTTAGTAGTAAGTAAGAAATTTAGAAAACAGTTACCGCTGCTTGCACCTACAGTAAACTGTAAAATACGAGGCTATTTTGGTATGATGTACACAGTGTCTCCATATCCTTTTGACTAAACACACAGTTCATGGACTTACTATGATCTTTCAAGTTTCTGTCAATGTACACTTGATGGCATTCTAAAGAATACAATAATGGTGCAGTAGATGTACTGAAAAGAGCAGTGCAGCGGAATGAGACAACATTATTTGCTAAATATAAAGGTCCTTTCAAGGTCACTTCTACGTAAGTAGGCAAATGTACTGTTGTTAAGATAGTTAAGATCATGAAATAGAATGATAAATAATATGGACTATTTTAAAGTTGGCATGGTTGATCAAATAATTGATGCCCAGATGTCATTAAATGTTAAATTCAATACAGCACATATAACACTGAAAGACTTTACATTACATTTATGCCTCACATATGCATTATAAATCTTAACATGTTATTATTTAATTTAACAAAATGTCAGTGTAAGAAAAGTCGTGAGGATTGACTTGTGTAGCGTCTTCCAGTTTTTATGTAACATTCCAATTTGTTACCAAGTCATTCGGTGTGTATATTTAAAGCTGGTGTAGAAATGACGTCAACCATGCCATTTTAATGGATTTTCCATAGTATTTGGATTTCCTCTAGTGAATAATTTAACTCTATTGCATAATACTTTTAGGGCTGGATGAAAGTCAATCTTATTACTATAATATGTCAGAAGAGTATTGGTGCAACGTCATATCTTTCCACACTGAAATAAAGTACCTCAAGTAATGTGTCATCCTTGCAGGTTTTATCAGACCTAAATTTAAAACACAGCACTTTCTTATCCAAAATCTTTCAGTATTGACTTTTTTATCTTTAATTGTAAGGGGGGATTTTTATTATTATTATTATTATTTACTTCATTAGGGGTAACTAAACAGTAACTATCACTGTTGTTAAAATCATTAAAATAGGAACCTCATTTTCACAGACAGGAGTATACTGAAGAGACTCGCTGTTAGGTGTTTGATTTTCTAAATCTTTGGTACTCAAAGACCCCAATTAGTGGCAGTAAACGTATTCATTAAACAGGCCACTAAATGTAGCTGCCTTGCTATTTGTGGTTTCTTTTTGTGCAAAAAAGACGTCCTAGAATGATGATATACTGACACTCAAAAACTTAATGGATCATTTCAGACAATAATGCTATGAAAGGGTGGCCATTATCCATGCTACAGTTGCGCTTGGAACTACAGAACCTTAAACTCTCACTCTAACAGTCGTTTAGTTTGAATCACCTAGATACTGTACGTTCCAGTATAGAAAACAATTACAATTATATATTCTTAAACAGTTTACTGAAACGTTTATTTTTCTAAAATTAGTTACATACAGGATTGAATGTGAAGTATTTATTAATATTTTTTTTAAGCATATATCGGGCTGAACCAAATTGTTGTTGTGGTTAGAATTCATTTTTTTAAATTTAGATTGAAAATAAGGTGGGGAAGGCACCACAAAACCATACAATCTTGCCTTGCGTGCCAGTGCATGAATGCCAAAACACGTTATCCAAAAATCACATACTTTTAACGCATACCACGTTTTACATCACTGGAACTAATCTTTGAGACATGCAGGTTTTAACTAGAATGTTCTCCTTACACGTGGGTGCCATAGATCTCTTATAAGAAAAAATGTACAGAAAAAAAGTGATTTTCAAACAAATAATAATTTAAAAAAAACTGTAAACATCATGGGTGTTATTATTTAGTATGTTGCTATATTGGAGATTGTTGTTATGTCTTTCACAGTTTTCAGTTTATTTAGAGAGCTTTACTGTCATTAGCAAAGATGGGATTGTTTGGGCTAATGGATGTGACTTAGGTGTTTTCAATACTGTAACCACTGCATTGTTTGTTTGTATAACTCTAAAGTTAAATCCCAAAAGAATACAAGTTATGAAAAAGCAACACAGAAATGAGCACGCCCCAACTTGGCCCCTACTTTTTATACTTTTTTTTTTTAGTAATGAAGATATACTGGCACTCAAAAACTTAATGGATCATCTAGACAATCATGCTACAAAAAGGTGGCCATTATCCTGTGGTACAGTTACCCTGGGAGCTACATAATCTTGAAACTCTCTAACAATAGTTTAGTTTGAATCACCTGGATACACTTCAGTATAGAAAAGACATAAGCAGAGGACTTGCAAAATGCTTTCTCTTTTTTAAAACACAATCTGAGCAAGTCAGTCATTTCCATTTTAAAGTCATATTTAATTACATCAGACAAAAACAATTCATGTGGACCAATTAAAGGTTTCTTCTATATTCGTGCAGATGTATTTTACAGTTATATTGCTTACGTGAAATGCTTGTTGCAGACATAGCACTTGCAAACTAAACATTGCTATATTAATTTCTGTGTCTATGATAATCCAACTGAATTCTGACCAGATTGGGTAGACTTGGTAAACGTACATAAATTACCCAGAAAGCATTTAAAGTAAACAGTTATTTTGTCAAGAGCAAGATCATTTTTCTCTTTTGGTACCACCTGCTTATTCCAACATGTATTAAAAAATGGCATTAAAATCTGTATTTTTCAAATGGTGCAAAAGAAGAGACAGAGAGCAGATAGTAGTGGATTGTAATGGCTTTATTTATCCTGCTACTACATCAGGATTGCTGTATTACAGATCATGTTAGTTGGCATTATGGACACAACTTTGCCCTCACACACACCATTGAGGACCACTGATCTCAGCAATGCGAGTTATAAATACAGTTGCTCTTTGACTTTATATTAATACATTCCAGGGCTGCAATATAAAGATCTGCAACAAAAGACCCCAATATCTTGGAAAGTCTTGGACAGGGGTCAGATAACTTTGATTTTTGACCAATGATCTTTCTTCATAATTACTGAACTTTATTTTGGCTATTCAGAAAACCAACGCACCAAGGCATTGAAAAACAACAAGGCAAAATCCTGTGAACTTTTCCACTGAGATTTTATATATATAAACACTTTCACTTTTTGATAAACAAAATGGCAACTTTGAAAAGTATGCAATATCCAGAAGCACCATATCAATCTTGTTAGAAAATCTAAAAACAGATTCAAGACTGATATCCATTCATTTCCTAATATACATGCACAACATGTTGAAAAACTTTGTGTAACAGATGTTAATACAAAGCTACATTAAATTTGGGCTAGAGATTCTTAAAAACAACTCCAACTACTCAGAGGCCATAAACAATGGCCTATAATAAAAGCCTCAAAAGCTTGTGCTAAGGAATGCACATAACACAATTCTAAATACATCACCTCACGTGACACTGCATGCCTTGCAAATACTGAACAATACTATACATGTCTGCTCTCTACAATTTAAAAAATATATAGATATTTACAATTGCAACGATCATCCTGATAGTTGACTTTGTTTTTGCAATAAGCAGTTGTCTACTAGAGGTGATACTCTTATGCTTTACTTCAGAACACACAGACAGTTAACTTAATTTTAGCTGTTTCGCTTGCTTATTTTATTTTATTTTTTTAAATCAAAGTAAATATTTTCTTTTCCAGTCACACATAATGACATCAATCATCTTAAAGTAGTATTACTTTCTTACAAAGTTTGGACAATATGCAAGTTGCTAAAGATACCAGTAGTAACATTTTGATAAATGATTTACACTGTAATATGAACAGGGGTGCATTTTGTGTGGTTTCGCAAGCCAGCTATCTAACAAGCACCATGCTGAAGGCAACATGTTACATTGCAGCGCTAGATATATGGTGCATTGTTTGGTATTCCACACGTGTCAATAAACCTAGAGCTAATAAAAACATTCCAGTTTTTATATATTTTCCTATATAAAAGATACACATTATTTTTTCCTAGCGACTAATACATAAAATGTAGTCCAACTAACAGGAACATACACAAAGAAACTACAAATATGACAAGCAACAAATGGTTACTGATAATGAGAGTCTAAGTGTGAGGCTTGGAGTCTGAGTTCTTATAAAACTCCAAGAAGCATCACAGCTCCTCAGAAACCAATTGCTGCTTTTCCAAAGACTCATGTGTTTTCAGCGTGAATACATTCCATCAGGTGATGCAGTGGAACTGCACTATTGAAAATATCTGTGATCAGTGAATTTATAAGTATCTTAAAAAAAACAAAAAAAAAAACATTAAAAAAGCTAATACACATTTAACACATTATGTGTGCATCTTTTATATATATATATATATATATATATATATATATATATATATATATATATATATATATATATATATATTAGAATACAGAGAAGATCAAAAACCTTTCTTCCAGCCAATTTGTTTACTGACCGCTATTTTTCGGACAATGGGTGCATGGATGGTATGGTAATACTGTAGCAGATTACAATAATACAACGCAAATAGATAAATACATAAATCCAAGGTCCCACACAGCTAATGAAGCATGGCCTTCCATATTCACCCCCCGGTTATTATTGGCTCTCTCCAGCACACGAAAGTATCATATCTAATGTAACCCAATAGGTCTATCTACTTGGTTTCCTTGGACACTTCCAGAAACAACAGGTGCAGAGTTAAACAGCAGCTCCTATAACACAACACTGAGAGCCAAATATCATGTTTGAAAAATGCAATAACTTTAAAAATACATAATTCTTTTTGTCACTGAAAGATATATTAGACCATGACAGACCAGGCAGGCCATGAAAACACTGGTCACTAGGAGATGCATTCAACCAAACACAAGGCTCCTTCAGTAAGAGCTGCTTGTCAGCTGTTGTAACGCTTTTAAAAGAAAAGCTCTGTGAAAGTGTTTAGTGCAAAGCAGTAAGACATCCTATGAGTACTTTTTGTGTCTGTATATCCCTTTGGAAATAAAACAAATACAGTATAATCCAAACACTCTAAAACACCACACATCACCCATATTCTTCGGCATGCGTACCCAAATAGGACACCCCCCAGATGTTTAGAACTTGTTTGAATTACAGAACATTATGAAGGTATGTTTCTTATGTTTCAGACTTCGCTTACCACTAAATGTATTCTGACTAGTGCAGACTATATCAGATTTTCATTAATTTGTATACAAAAATATATATGCAAATTGTAGTTCATGTTTCAGGACCAAGTAAAACTGAATCAGCTTTAGCAAAGCTTATGTTAATTTGGATGTTTTGTGGCCTAACATTTTTCCAAACAAGAATGATACTGCTTACAGCATGATTATTAAATATACAAATGGTTCATAAAACTAAATAACTACTTTATTGACCAAAAAGCTCTACTGCGAATATATATATATATATATATATATATATATATATATATATATATATATATATATATAGGTGATTTTTAAAAGTAAAAATAACCCAGTTCGTCATACTTCAGAACTCGGGACTTTCCTCAAACATGGTTTATTTTTGCATTACCCACTTAAAACAGGCGCATATCCTACTTTGACAACACTCTGTAAATCAAAAAGGAAATACTGTGGTGCAGTTGGTTAGCTTTAGAATGTTATGCTTATCTCAATTGTATTTGATTTAACCATATTAAAAAATGTGGCGTTTTCTAAAAATGACTGTGTCCTCCATGCCGGAATGACGTTCCGGTACTTTTTTCTATAGAAAGAACCTTGACTTAAGAATTAACTTAAGAATCATTACCGATTTGTTAGGAAAATGCTTATATGGCGCTCGGCCTGGGCACCAAAGAAGCAATCTCTTTTCCGTGGGGAAATCAAATTAGTCTTTCTGCGCCTTGCCACTAAGAACAAAAAAATCAGTGCCTGGTTCCCTACGTACCAGTTTTGATGGTACACTCCGAATCAGAGTCTCTGATAACCGGCATGTATTTTAAATGTTTGCAGAGTCAAGAGTCCATACATCTCCCACAGTCAGTCGTCCTTGTGATGCAATAAAGAGAACATTAGGAACATCTATTACAAACTTGTACTACAATTTATTTTAGTAAAAATGCTGACGAAGAAGACAGCAAAAATGCATATTACTGTGGACATAAACACAGGTTTAAAGCAGCTTTGTATATCAGTCAGTGCAGAGACCTGGAGATGGGAATGAACAACTGCCCTTGCAACTGGCTTAGTATGGCACTTTGTACCTTGGGGGTAACATTGTAAATTTGCAGGGAAAAAATTGTTTGTTAAGCTATGATTTGGTGGGAGAGGCATGAGCTGCCGGTGGGCTGGAATGTGTGTCCATGTTTTTCTCACTTTGCTGACTTAACTGGGGAGCAGATATTTTTGTTTTGCACCGCCTCACCGAAAAGTAGTCAAATTGTGTATTTTAACCCACACAAAAACCACATTTACATTTAAGATTTAATATATATTACAAAAGCATAAATAAGTTCTACACATTTAAAAAAAAAAACAAAAAACAGTAATGTTATAAACTATTTATTTATTTATCTGCTTTGCTTGTTTTCTTCTCACAATTTATGTACCAGAACTGCTGTTCTTTTTTTACCTGATGAGATCAAATGCGGGAGGTCCAGGGGGGAAAAAAATGTATCCAAAATGTAGTGTAACATTGTACAGAACTGTCGGCAGATAGTCTTTATAAATCAATTTAAAAGCAATTCTAATTCTACTGATACAGTTCTTAAATTGGTGACAAATGAAAATAATTGAGCATTTGTATGATTCGTAATTGTATTGGATCCAGAGATCCTGAAAAACGACAATTACCCATTTATACAGTTGGGTTTTTATTGGAGCAATCTAGGTAAAGTACCTTGCTCAAGGGTACTGTAGCAGCATCCCCCACCTGGGATTGAGTCCAGAGCCCTAACCACTCCTCCACACTGCTGCCCCTACTGTTAGTAGGGGAAATTAAACCTCTGGGAATCTGTAGCTAAACGGACCACCCTTCCTCCAGGCGGCTAGCTAAAGGTCTTATTATGGTCACAGAGAGGGTTATATAGTATTGTTCATGACAGCATCCAGTCTATTCTTGCAGGATCCGATAGTCTCTGCTTCAACAACTCTGTTAGACAGCCTGTTCCAATGATTCACCACCCTTTCTGTGAAAAAGCTCCTCCTCCCTTCGGTTCTGAATATGTCTTTCTTCAGCTTCCACCTGTGGTCTCTGGTTCTGTTCTCTGTGTTACTTTGTTAAACCCCTTGACAATTTTAAATACCTCTATTAAGTTGCTCCTAGCTCTCCTTCTTTCTAGGCTATACAGATTCAGCTCTTTCATTCTATGTTCATGACATACTCTTCAATCTTGGAATTAATCGTGTTGCTCTCCTCTCTACTCTCTCCAATGCCTCAATGTCTTTCTCATGATAAAGGGACCAGAACTGGACACAGTATTCTAGGTGTGGTCGTGCCAGTGCATTGTATAATATAACTTCTCTTGATTTGAATTCAACTGTCTTGAATATAAAACCTAACATTCTATTTGCCTTTTTTATAGCTTCTCCACATTGTCTAGTTGGCTTGAGAGATTCATCCACTGCTACCCCAAGTCCTTTTCATACATAGGCTCCTCTATTTCGTTACTATTCTTGCTGTATTTGCCTCCAATGTTTTTGCACCTCCATGTGTAAGACTGCATTTATTCACATTAAATTTCATCTGCCATGTGTTAGCCTAAGCTTGAATCTTCTCTAAATCCCTTTGTATTATTAAAGCTGATGATTGGGAGTTGGCTACCCCTCCCAGTTTTGTGTCGTCTGCCTTATCTCCCCTATCTCCCTTGTCAAGTGTTTTGCTTTTGCATACGCCGCGACCCGTTCTTGTGCTAAAAATTAAAAAATGTAATTTTCAGCAAGAACCAACTCCCTGACAACTCGGATTCCCAGGCGACGTCCAGGCTATAGGGTCCCAGGACAGGTAGCTGCCACCGCCCTCCCTCTCCAGTTATGGTCGCCTCTTCCAGCAGTTCAGCAATGTGGAGACACAATCGAAATAGATGCAGTCCTTCAGCTTCACAACAGCATTTACGAGGGCAACGTGAAATCCCTCATTCACCCCATCGCTGCTTCAATTACTGCAATAAATACACGGCTCAACGACATGGACAAACGGGTTGCTGCCAACATTCTGCAGCAATCGGCATTTCTCCAGCCCCAGCATTCGCCTCTGCACCGGCCGCCGTCTCTTCCGATCCAGCACTTCTGTTCCCCGCAGCTGACGTCCCCACCTACAACCTGGCAACAGCTACCCTCAATGTTCCACTGCAAGCTCCTGTTGTCAGAAATCACACCCTGGCTCCTCATCTCAGGCGTCAGATCATTGAAGGCAAGGTCATAAATCTAGTTTAAATTCTCAATTGCTAATTCTGAATGTCTAGATCACTGTACAGTCGACTGCAGGGACACTCAAGTCCAGCGACCCCCGGCTGCTCAAAAATCTTATCCTAGGGGAATTTGTACTAGCTTTTTCTGTGTATCGGGACATATTATGCACTGCCTACCCTCATTACTATCTATTTTACATTACAGATATAGGCACGATGTTTTATGAATACCACAAGGCTTTTGCAGCAAAAGCAGCTTCCATATTAGCATCCGACAACATCATCAACAACTGGGCTGCCTCCGATCCTGATCTGTTCAATAGAGTCTTTGGGGAGATAAGGGCAAACGCAGTCTGCGCTTCTACAGCGCAATTTACTTCCTTGTGCCCTAAGATTGCACTACCATCAACCTCCTACACAGCAGCCCCTTCCATTTCACCCCGCATCAGGGACAGGATAGCGGCTCCATTTGCAGCTCCCCATGCAGCCACGCATCAGCTCCACCTTCTTCTTCCACGAACACAGATAAATATTGTCATAACATCAGATTTGCCGGTTCCAAGCAAATCTGTAACAATTTCAACTTCTCTGCTTGCTTCTCCAAGTTTTGCAGGAATCTCCATATATACAACTACTGTGGCGAAGCCGACTCTCAATCAGTTTGCCCAGCCGCACCAAGAAATAACATTCAAATCTGCTCACAGTTTCCACCCCAATAATCATCCCAGCTCTGATTGAAGCCCTCAAACATCACCCAGACCAGCTTTTCACAACCTACTTCATCAACGGTCTGCAGCACAATTTTCTACCAGCCTGTCAAGAATCCCAGTATCATTGCATATTTGCAATAACTTACACTCAGCATCTTCTGACCCTCAGTCAGTCAACACTCTCATTCTGACCCCCCAGCAGAAGCAATCACAAAGCTCAGAACACTATTCTCTGCATTTGGTGTCCCCCTCTCGGAATAGAAAACCATAGATCCTGTACATGCTCTGGAGTTATTAGGCATCACCCTGGACACAATTAATTTCAACGCCTGCCTCCCTCCCGCTAAACTGGAGCGTATTCGATACCTCATCAATAAATTTCAAATCACAAACTCTATCAGAAAATGTAACCTGCTATCTTTGCTGGACCACTTCAATTATGCAATTCGCATCATCCCCCAGGGTAGAACCTTCATTTCACATCTCCCCGCTCTCTCTTCTACAGCAACAAGCCTGGAGGCTCGGATAAACATATCTGCTAAATCTATGCTTTATCTTGCCTCCAGATCATCAGATTCCGCCAGCAGATCCCAGCAGCAGCTTCAGTCCCATTGTAGGTACCGCTATTCCAGCACCTGGTGTTCAATTTAACTCAACTATATCCAAGCTTCTTCAATCTGCCAGAAACAACATGGCTTCAGCTCTCGCTCCATCCACAAGGTCATCTTACACCACAGGCTGGAACTGCTATTCAGTCTTCTGTGCTCAAAATCTGATTCTTCCTATTCTGTTCAATCAAGAGTGGATCCTCGCTTTCATCACACACACAAGGGACTTTCTCCATCTAGGCCCAGGCACAATTAAATCATACATCAGCGGGATCCAGTATCACTATCGCACTATTGGCAGTTTCTTCCCCTATCTTGCTGTCAGTCCGTCTGACACTGCGAGGAATCATCAAAAGCATAGCCCCAGCTTCCCCATCTCAGCTACCTATATCTGTGGACATTTTATTAACTTTAATAAAAATCCTTCAAAATGGCTACTTCAATCCTTTCAGTGACCTACGCATGGAGACAATGTGTTTAACCGCTTTCTTCAGATTCCTCAGATGAGTTCACAGTTCCATCAATCGCCAGTTTTCCATCCATCAGCATCCGTGCCTGCAACCTCTCATTGGTTCCTGGATCCCACTTCATCCTCCTACTATGTACTTCCAAGACAAGGCCAGTTCATTCAGCTGTCAAAAATTAACTTTCCTCTCTGCCCTTATAGCTCCATGTCTAGATACCTCACGCATAGGAAACCCCTCCTCCCATTAGACCCGCTGTTCGTGGATTCTTCCCATTCAGTCGTATCGAGACATTGGTTCTCTTCCCACCTGGCCTCTCTGATCTCCAAGGCAGGCCTCCTGCCTCAGTTCTACACCCCTCACTCCTTCAAGATCAGGGCAGCAACATCGGCAGCATCATCATTAAGCATCAGCCAGCATCTCATTAAGAGTCAGGGGCACTGGTCTTCTTCAGCAGTTGACTTGCTCTTCCATTTCTGACATTTCCACAGCTCAGCAAAGTATCGCTAGCTTGCCTGGAGTGGGGGCGATCTCTTTGCCTAGACCAGAGGTTTCCTCCCACAAGGTGGGTTTTCCTCTCCACTTACACATAATCCATACATCTATCTAACCCCCTTTTTATTGTTGTGTGTTTTTCCTATGTGTTGGCACATGGTCTTTTTCTTGTTTGTCGCACAGTTTTGGGGAACTTCTATGAAGCTGGGGGTCCTTTTTTTGGGGGGCAAGTGATCTCACTGCCCCGACCTCAGGTTAGGCTATGCCATCTCTACCTTCGTATAAGGGGGGTTCTCATTGTACGAGTCAGTGGGGACCCCCAGCCACACCTATCTTTTCTCAGCTCATGTGCTATTACTTACCTCAAAACCAGAGGCTCAGTTCTCTCTCTTCCTACTTCTGCTCAGATCTTAGCCTGCTATGTGTTTAATGCTCGATGTCCTAACTAACCTTCTACTTTCCACCTGTTTTCAGATTCCTTGAGGTAGGCTCTCCGCTCCCACCGCGACTGGCTCTCCAATAGCCAGGATAACTACTCTTCTGTCCTTTCATTTTTCAGGTTTGCATCTGCTACCTATTCCATCCCCGAAGGATTCAGGTTTGCATCCGCTTCCTGTTCTGTCCTCGGGGATGCTGTGTCTTGGATGCCATGCCTCTCCTCATCAAGCAAGACAACCCTTTTATATGTTTTCTCTAGAGGTCTCTCCTCTACCAATCTAATGTACAATCTAATAAGCTATTCTTATAGCCCAGGCTCCCGCCCTGTGGAATAAATATTCCTCCATGTTGGTCCTTATTATAGTTTCCATGATTTCACATATGATTGATGTTAATCTTATAGGTCTGTAGTTCCCAGGGTCAAATTTATCTCCCTTTTTAAATGTAGGAACAACATTGCCAATTTTCCAGTTCAGGGGGATGGTTCCTTTATTTATAGGTTTGTTGAATATATAACATATTGGTTTAAAAATCTGTTCTCTAGTTTCCCTAAGGTCTCCTGGAGAGATTCCGTTGGGTCATGGGGATTTGTTTATTTTAAGTGCTGCTAGTTCCCTTAGTACTTCATTCTCTTTTATAACAAAAGGCAATAAACAATAACAAACACAGGATAAATAAAAGGGTTTAACAAAAAGGCAGGTAACACACACAAAGCGAACAGTCTCTGTGTGTCTAACTCAGTAATTAAAAAAAAAAAACAGGTTCACTCCCACAGCTCCAAAACTCACACTCTCCACTCAGCCCCTCCCTCTGCCAGGTTTACCCCCCTCCCCATTTTGTGCCGTCATGCGCGCTCCCCCAATCACAGGCATGCATTCCCGTCCCACCACCCATTATCTCAAAACACCCACACAGTCCATCAATCCCCATGGGGGCGCTCCTGCAAATGCATGTCAGTGATTGGCTGCAGTCCCGTTGTCCGTGCGAAGGAGACCCTGAACTCAATAACCTGGGCTGTCTGTCATGTGAGAGAATGTTTGTAGAAGTGGCACCTCCCCCCCACCCCCTGCCCCCACCTCGCCAGGTTCATCTGTCTCATTGTTACAAAACTATACAGGACACCGTAGTGATTGAAGTTCTGCCCTGGTGATGACCTAATAATCGAAAGGAATAGAAAAACACATGCAAGATAAAAAATAGCCAAAAAATAACCAAACCCCCAAAGACAACATTTACCCGCTTTAAGATGTTTTCAAAACAAGCCAAATTTGGCTGGAAAATGCCAATCTGGCAGCACCAATCAAGGGGGAGCAGCCTAAAAGTTGCATGTGAGACACATGCATTACCTATTAAATGTCACCTCAAGTTCAATGCACAAATAAAATGAAAATTCATATAATTTGCTTGAGAAAAATCTATATTTTAATTGCCGTTCCTGTACTTTCAGATGTAGGACTACACCACTGATCCATAACAATATTATTGTTATATACGCAGTTATCCTAATAACACTATGAGCAGAGTTACATGTCATTTTTGTTTTTTGTAGGCAGTGCAGTCATTTTCTTGCCAGGCAGACATGGAAATTAATTTTAAATAGATTCATTTTACTAAGATGATGTCATCATTACATTTTTTAAGACGCAGTAATTCACTGTTTTTGTTTTGTGGTTAGTATGTTCCCATTCTAATTCAGAGCCTCACCTAAACAACCTAGCTGCAGTTTTTAAATCTACAGTTTAAGAGGCAGCGCTCTAATATTATGATCACCAACAAATACGTTTAAAACAATTATTTCTTAAGAAAGGTTATTTCTAAACCAAGTTTAAAACATTTATAAGGGTTATACTTATTGTCATCAGATCTGTCATTTTCACTCTCATCTGTATTTTAAATTTGTTTCTGTCTTCTGTGATTATCACAATATTACAATATATTTAAACCTATTTAAATTATGAAATAGAAATGGTGGTCTAACCTGGTCTTAAATGGAAAAGTGACTAAAGTTCATTTTGTCAAACCACAGAGTTATCTTTCTTAGCTTTCTTTAGCACCAGATGTTAAAAGGCATGAAACAGGGACCCGCCCAGGGTATTCCCCTCAGCTAAAACTAAGAGTTTTATGTCCTGTTCACATGCCTCAAGATATATATATATATATATCCATCCAAAACAAAGAAAAAAAAAACATTTTGTGCACAGCAGTTCTCACGCTTAGAACATTATGAAATTAATAATAATAATAATAATAATAATAATAATAATAATAATAATAATAATAATAATAATAAAGCTTTGGACATGCAGAACCATTTTTGATCCAGAGTACAATGTTAAAAACGTCTTATAACAGAGTGGAAAAATTAAAACAAATAGACTTAATAGAACCTATTAACAATGACCAACCAAACGAAGAAAGGATGACGTTCATTATGGAACACAAGCATCTCTCCAATGAGATTAAAAATCCTATTTTGAAACTCTGGAGAATATTAGAATGTGATCCTCAACTTCACTATCTGCTACCCCCTGAGATTTTTCTTCAGAAGAGGTCTGAAATCACCACCTAGTGGTAATTGGCTAACGACAACAATACATGGAAACTACTCGTGTGGTAAATGCGTACATTGTTCCTATGCTCAAAATACTAAGAATTTTAACCATCCACATAGAGGTAAAAAATGTACAATTCAAGGTTTTATTAATTGCAATGCCGCTCATGTTATATACATGTTGAAATGCCCATGTGGCTTATCATATATTGGACAAACAAAACGCAATTTAAAAATTAGAATAGCAGAACATAAGGCAGCCATTCGAAACAATAATTGGATTATGCAATTGCCAGACACTGCCAAATGATAAAACATGGCTCAGTTTCTAGTTTGAAATGTATTGGCTTGTAAAGAGTGGTAGTACCTGCGAGAGGAGGAAATGTGGTTAAACTGTTGTTAAGAAGGGGCGCATATTGGATATCTACATTGAAAACAATGGAACCGCATGGTCTTAATGAAAATCTGGATCTTAGTTCATACCTGTAATTGACAATGAAGATATATGAAGCCTATTACATGTAAGCTTTATTAAATGTTATTCTTGTTCAAGTGATTATGAAAATTTGATGTATGAGATTTCATGATAATTATAATAATGTTATTTATTAGGCAAATTGTGAGTTCTAATTAATTGTAATCAAATCAAAAATGAATTCCAATTGTTTGGATACTGGGTATGTATAAGATGTAACTGCATATGTTGTTTGTGAGTTACTATCAATTATCACAATAAGGAGTTGGAGTTGATGTTTTGGATCAGATGGCATGGAAGTGTTCCGTGAAACCTGGCTCCTGACAGTGGCCAGTTCAAGTGTTTTACAAGGTATTGGACCTAGCAACCATCAACTCCTGGGTACTTTACAAAGAATGCACAGAGAAGAATTTACCAAGGAGAGAATATATTTTACAATTAGCACAGGAACTTCGCAAGAAGCATTTGGAACAGAGGGAGACTACCAAGCATGTACCCACAGCTGAAGCTGGCAACCCCGCTGAGAGCCGCAAGAGACACCAATGCCAGGTTGGCAAGTGCAATAAAAATAAAACTTTGGACAGCTGTGCCCTGTGCAGAAAGGCGGTGTGGAGAAGCGCATTATCTGTGTTGATTGTTGCAACACAGATATGCTTTGGATGTTTATGTGACATACTCAATAAAAAAACAAATTACATCTGACTTTCTCCTTTCGTTATACAATTTACAGTGTTTTGAATACAGCAGTCAGAAAAACTGCTGCAGGGCTTCTAGGCATCAGTATATCTCTGGTCCTTCTAGTGTTAAGGTATGAGAGGGCATGGGTTATCGTGGATATTATCACTGCTTGGTGCGTTGTTAGGTACGAGGCGTAGCCGAGTGCCTTCAACCAACCAAGCAGTGACAATATACACGGTAACCCACGCCCTCAAGTACCTTAATGCTTTAATAAAACATATTTACTAACATAAATATAAATAAATACAAGAGAAATAGACAGCTTCTGAAGATTTATTAAGAAATTTGAAGGATAACCTTCCGCAACAGAAAATAGTTCCTATGAACTATTGCTACTCAGGTAAGATTTTTCTTTATCTGAGTTCCAATTTTGTGTTCATAGACATTAATTTGAATGTTGCCGTTAACTGTATAATTCTTAAAGTGACTGTCAATTGTTGCAGAAGGGGGCATAGAAGTGCAGGAAGGGAGTTTGCTTTCATCTGATCTTATTTTTTTGTTTAGTGATGTTGTGGAGTTCTTCTCTGTCAAGATGTTGCTCCAGCGCTTTCAATTTTCTAATGACGGTTCCCAATAACTCTGCTGGGAGCTCTTCGATCTGTGACCGCTGACGGACATAATTTCTCTCGCTTGCAATCCAGCGTTGGACAGTTTCTGTATTAAGGTACTGCGGATGCAATGATTAGTGTAAATTTGTGTTGTGCCTGCCTTTCTGCGTATTCTAGGCAACATTGTTGCTAGGTAATTCACTCCTATTGGTTCTAGCCTATACCATACACCGTGATAATTAAACATGTTTTGTTCTCCTTTTTTAGGGTGAAGATAAAAGGCAGGCGGATTTGCTGGACGTTTTGACAAGTACTTCTCTAGTGATGCTACTGGACACAAGCGATTTCCGGGCTCTTCAAACATGAATCTGCGGTAACATTCTTTGTTCCGTTTGTAGGGATTTATGTGAGTTTTTGTACTTTCGTTAAAGGTCATTGTGGCATACTTAACTCAGTTATCATCCGTTTTTATAACAAAAGAATCCCGTATCGCTCGCCTTTACAGTTTCAGACTGTGCCATAAAAATCTCTAAAGATATTATTTAGCTCTTCTTTTGTTAGTTGTGTGAATTCAATATGTAATTTTTTTTTCAGACAGTCAGTGATTAAAGCATTTAACAGCCCAACTGGTTTGTTTGGTGGTATTCATTTAATTTCTAGTTTTTTCTAGCACGTCAATGTTAGAGTTCTGTACCTCAGCATGACGGTTTAACTTTTTCTTTTCTACGCTTTCGGGAGACTTGCAAATATGAGCCGATTCAGCTTCTATATCTACCCATTTATTGATTGCCATTGGTGCAAACAGCTCAAAAGAGATGCCTTTAGTGGTATATTCCATGACTGCCAGGTATTTTGATAGGTTTTAATTTTTTTTAATTTTATTTATTACCGTTATTTCAATAGGCGCAGTGATACAATAGTGCATGGGTCTAATGATTTACCCAACAGTTACTATACTGGGGATTATATCACGGTTTAGAACCACTGATTGGCCAATCAGCATGCAGCATTATAACAATCTGTTTTCTAAATTATATTTATACTGTATATATATATATATATATTGGCAGTATACAGTATCCATAATTGTGGTGATGACACACCATGTCTTTTATAGAGGGCAGGTATGGAGATGGACAATCAGGACTCCCGTTCCAAGCAATGACTGTAGTGTTGGATATTTGCTGATTAGTTGACACCTAACCTGATACCCATTTTGTATTAAAATGACTCCAGAGGAGTGTTTGCTAGTGTTTCAATACAGGATTTGGGGATTTAAATGTTTCATATGTACATCTCTGAATATCCCTTAAATATTTGGGGCACTGTACAGTTTATGGGCATACACAACATCAATGTACTGGTCATGTTTTGGGTGGCATTACATTTTCTTAACCTCTTCATAAGTTGCAGTATAGAAAAAAGTTTTAAAAAAATATCCAAAAAACCAGCAGGATAGAAAACAACATATAGCGTGTCTCATGCTTGCAGTTCTGAGTTTAATTTAGCTCTGTTTTCCCCTTTTAGTTAGGTGGTAGTGTGGTTACACGGTCTGTTGCTTGTAGAAATGCTATTCTTAGGTGTTCTTTTAATTGGTCGGGCTTGGGAAGTTACTATCACTTTCATAGCCACGCTACAGATTATCCTTGTAGTTAATTTTTGTGGTGAACTCTTTCAAAAAAGATTGAATATACCATATAGTCACAAAGTAATGAACCATAGAACAATTGAAAACCAATATCCACAGTGAAATTGCCTGTATTACTATGGACATTATGCGGTGCATCTGTGAAAATTGAAATAAGTTAATTATAGACCATTAACATGCTGCTGGCGAACACATTGAACAGTTATCCTGTTTATCCAACTTCAGAAAAACACAAAAGCTGAGTGTCATCGTCAGAAAAACTGTAAATATAGAACACGAAACTACTGCTAATTGAACTGCGTTTACCCTCATTTATTTAAAATTGTATAACATTGGCATAGCCTTTCTCCTTTTGAAAAATTGAGGCCCATTGACTTGGACATGTAACATTTGTTGTGAATTATTTTGAAAGTCCATTGGAACAAATTACTGTAAGTCACTGAAATTAATTTACTACCAGGCACTGGTAGCAGAGTGCTTTCAGTCAGTCAGAACTGAACATCTGTTGCTGGTGTTCTAGGATTCAGTGTCCAGCTCTACTTTAAATAAACAACAAGTGTCTCTTAAGCAAATGTATTTTTAAAAAGTATGCAGTTATTAATACGTCTGATAGGAGCTCCAGTGAATATGGCTATCATAGGGAAGCTAGGATTACCATGTGTGTACAGTAGTATAACTGCACCCCTAAGTATAACTGGGATGTGTTGTATATAATGCAGTTATTTACTTACATTCCTTCTATAAAAATGCATAACAAACACTATTATAAGTATATTATTTGTAGATGTAATAGCAAAATACTTTGAACTCAATTACCACCCAACACTACTCCAACTACACTACCTGACCAAGTATTTAGACATAGAGGTTAGGTACTGAATCTTCATTGGGTACCCAGAATTATCCCAGCCATGAGCCGGAGGAATAAAAACCTTGTGAAGCAGTATACCACGACTGAGTTTCATTACAAAATTAACCTTGTCTTTTTTAGAGTCTGTTTTTCAAAGCTCGATTTAAAATCGCTTTCAACTCAGTTCCAGTGACAGATGGAAACAAGGCATTGAGCAGGATTAAGAATTTAGAAATACCCATCTTCGCCCTCCCGAGTCAGCGCAGGGGTGGTAGCGGTGAGCTGAGCATAATAAAATAATTGGCAAATCCAAATTGGGAGAAAATAATAAAAATAATTGGCAACAACTAAATTTATAAAAATAAAAAAAAATTAGAAATACCAAAATATTCTTCACTTCCAATGTTAATCTCTAAATATACAGTAATACAAGCACAAGCATAAGCATAGCTGAACTGTGGTCAATTAAAAAAAAAGTGCTGTAAAAGTGTGTCTCCTTGCTCTGCACTAAACCCAGATGCTCTTGATATGTGCCTTACTATCTGTTTTATGTTCAATCTTCTGTTGGGAACAACTGTCCAAAAGACCTCCGCGGTACATAACCAGTAACCAGTGTCAAATGTTTTAATTGGATTGGATTTGACAAAAAATACCCTAAGGTTTCCAAACAGGAGAACTGAACAATTGGCCGGGCGCCGCCCGGGTGGGGAGGGCTTAGGTCAGCCAGGGTGTCCTCGGCTCACCGCGCACCAGCGACCTCTGTAGACTGTAAACAGCGTTTATCCACTTTTAGTTTGGGCAACATAGCGTTTACCCATTTCTCATATAAGGCATACAGAGGTTACTCATTTCTACTCTCCTATGACATGCAAATCCTGGATTAAAGAAAATATATTTTGTGTTATTGTGCACGAGACTGACAGCTGAGAGCTCTCAGTCAGAACTGCAGCATGAGTAGAGGGTGTGGCCACTGGACTGCGTGTTCTGTTTCTGTGTGTGTGTGTGTGTGTGTTTCTGTGTGTGTGATTGGTTGTTTATGTTCTGTTAATGTTCTGTTGTTAGGCACACTGGATCTGCAGGGCGGTACTAGAAGCCTTCATTCTAGCCCACAAAAAGATGATCACAGAAAAGAGCACCGTCGGGTCTGTGACTTAACACGTGAACAGCACCTGAGAGGGGAAATAACTGTATGTGGGGGCTCTGGTTGGCTAAAAGTCAATAACAATGTATGTTCATGTTTATCTGTTCAATCTCTTCAACTCCACCAAACAGGGGGGTTTACCCACTTTTTTATTTACCACTGCAAAGAAGGTTTAATTACAAAAATAAAAGGAAAATCATGAGGGGATTGCAGTGCGGGATTAAATATAAACAAAAATTTGAGCGCTGATCAGTTTCTTGAGCTGCCGTTTCTGTCCAGTTGACGGCAGACTCGTTTGTCTTTTAATCTGCAGTGCATCAGGTCGTACTGAGTCAAAAAACAAGAACAAAGCAAACAAACAGTCAGTACTCACAAAACAAATAATTCCTCCTCCCTCCGGTTTCACAGTATCCTCCTGTGTTTCAAGGACCCACCCTGAGCTCACCAGTGTGTCCCCTTTTGTATGCCAAGCCCCACCCCTTTAGCCAGTGGAACACCAATCCCTGTATAACATGTGTTCTTAACCTTCACGTGACTGGAGTGGCAGAGATTTACATACTCGAACTTCAGCCCCCCATAAAGTTGCTGCCATTTTCTCATGAGAGGCCTCCGTTAATGGAATTTGCCAGTTCCCTTTCTTCAAATCCAGAGTTGAGCTAAACTGTGCTCGCCCCAGTCGGTCTAGGAGTTTGTCTACCTGAGGCATGGGATATGCATTGTAATATGTTTGTTTTCTTCTTAAAATAATAAGTCAGTATTCATCAGCTAACTTAAATCAAAAGAGTTTTATTCAGGAACAAAGCAAATCCAAAGACAGTACAGGACGCAGTCACAGCAATACTTGAAGCACAGTTCCAAGTCTCAGCAGGATCTTGAGCAAACAAAGCTGAAAATACTTTTTACAAGCATTAATATACTCATCAAATTACTGCTATAGGGAGTGGAAATATCTACTTTTACTCATGATGTAGCGCCAAAAAGAACAGTGCGCCACTCCTAGCAGAAGTTTGTCGATTAGAACCAGCTTTAGTTGGGTTGATTGTGGTCCACACCTACGAAAAAACTCATGCATAAGCAAGGGTCATCCACCCGAAGTCACAACTGCTCTCTGAGAATCGTGCAAAAACAGTTTCTTATCATAATTTTCAGACACGGAGGCACCTCGGGCTGGGTGCAAATTTTCATAGCTACAAGGACAGGACAGCGCTAAGCAGTAGATTTAAAAAAAAAACCTTACATTAACACAGGAGATCACACAATGTTCAGAGACAGTTTCAATGATTTAACCCTTTGCAGTCCATTTATTAAGTGCGCGTCAGGTCCAATTTATTTTCACACGCGCAGTTAATTTTAGACACGCTGTTTAAAAGTATTTTTTTTCCTTAGTCAAATGGGTTTAAAAGGCCCTGCATATCAACAAAGCACTCACTAGGCATCTCCAGCCCCGCCCCACCCTTTCATTCGCTATCGCTTTCACATATGCTAAGAAATAAATAATAATACTAATAATAGTCGTACATACCGATCAATCATCTCCTGATCACTCGTTTTATCACCAAACTCCTCAATAAAGCAATCCAAGTCATTATTTTATTACTATAACATCTCAAAAAAGCTCTGCAAATGTCTGTGATAGTCTCTGTGCACTGATTCAGTAACAGCCAGCTTGTTTCCTTATGACTGCCCCTATGTAATGCCAGGGGCATGTATTCATGAGATACGCCTTTATTTTTAATTTTTTTTTTTTTTTTTTTATCGGCTTGTCTCAGCTCCTGTCGCTCCCACTCGGCCATTGAATGGTTTTCTCGGCTTTTTCTGGAGAAAAAACGGCGAGAAACCCATTTTTTGCGTTTTTTTGATGATGTCGGACAGGGTCCGATAATGGACCGGATAGGAATAATTGCAATGTCGGACCAGGTCCGACAATGGACCGCAAAGGGTTAAAGAGGCACATAAAATGATTACAATTTATATAAAATCTTACAGCATCAAACTAGCATTCACCCACCTGAAATTGATATACAACCATAGCGACCCACCTGGCTTAGTTACTGGCACAATTGGGTTACACCACTCACTCCGGGAAGGTTCCATTACTCCAAGTTTCAACATACTCTCCACTTCCCTCTGGATAGCTTCCTCTGACTCTCTGGAATGCGATATGGTCTCTCCCTAACTCTCAGACTCTGCAAAGTGATAACAGCATGTTCAATCAAATGAGTCCTGCCAGTCACATTAGAAAACACATCACTGAACTTATGAATAAATCTTTTTACCTTTTTGTTGATCAGGAGTTAATTGTTTTCCAATTGGAATCTCAACTATAGGTAATGCCTCAACAGAGGGCTTGAAGTCCTCCCTCTCATCAGCTGGGGATATAAAATGGACTTCCTGTTCTTTCCATGGTTTGGGGAGATTGACATGATAAATGTAACTTTCTTCACGCACAAGCTGTCAGCTTTCATAACTTACTTTCACAATAGCTTGAATAACCTCGAAGGGCCCGTCATTTAGCAAATAATTTAGAAGCTCGAAAGTTTCGAATTCTTCCTTTTTTATTGTAGCTTTGCTGCTCTTTCTGTTTTGCTGCTTTAAGATTGTCATGAGCCAATCGACCGACCAACTAGTTGCGATCATGCAACTGTAATATATACTTAAGTACATTTTTAGAATCTTTTGACTGTTCTTCCCAACCTTCTCTTATCAGATCCAAGATACCCCGCCATACAAGAGTTCAACCGGAGAAAACCCCGTTGAGGATTGTGGTACCTCACGAACTGCAAAGGGCATAGCGAAATTGATCTTTTCCTGATCTACAAAAGGTCTGATTGAACCATTCGATGAGCCCACCACTTAGAGGATGATAAACTAAAGTTAGAATCAAACGAATTTTCAATAATTTGTACAATTGCTGAATACAGCTTGGACATGAAATGAGTGCCCTGATCAGTGGAATTCCTTTAGGGATTCTCACCCTAGAAAATAACTTCACTAATTCATTAGCTACTGATTCCTCATTCATAGAACGTAAAGGCATGGCCTCTGGGCATCATGTTGCGTAGTCCACCCCCGCGAGAATATACCAATACCCAGAATCAGATCCCTTCAGAGGGCCCACTAAGTCTACACCAATTCTCTCAAATGGCACACCAATAATAAGAAGCATGACCAAAGGTGTGGGGCGAACTGAGTTAGGGGCAACCAATTGAGATTCAAGACATTCCGATACATATTTCCGCACATGACTATGAATCCCAGGCCAGTAAAACTGGGCCAGAATTTGTTCCAGAGTCTTTTCAGTCCCTAAATGGCCTGAAAACTGGAGATCATCAGCTAATCTAATCTCATGACCTCTGACCGAAAAGGGCAGCTCGGGTTATTCTATATAATATAATTAGGGGTCTGTTTAACACTAGAACCACCACGGTAGTCATTTTGACGGTTTTCACTTTTAAAATTTAAATTACTCTGTGTGTGTTCAAGATTTGCCGTTGTCTGTTCTTGACTTTTCCTAAATACATGTATTAAATATACTGATGGCGTTTGAAAGTTGCAAAAATAAGAATCACAAAAATAAAAAAAAGTTATGAGCACTTCTACCTAGAACCGCCAAAAGTAGTCATTTTGATGGCTTGTTACAATACATGCTTTTATTGTTAATATAACTTACAATATGCTATTTTTTATATGTATACAAGCCAGTTTGTTATTTCTACATCTGCTGAGTTTACAGCAGTATGTATTTGAATAGAATATTGCTCTTGATGTCTAGATACGTGTTATCCAAATATCTATTGTAATCCTATCAATTCCTTGGAGAACTGCCATCTGGCTGTCTACGTGAACATATATAGTCTGCTGTCTTATAACATTAGGCTACTATTACAAGAATTTTTCGAGAAATCTTGATATTTTTGCAATTTGATTTGAGAGCAACTACAGATATATTTGCCTTGGCATCAGAAATTTGGAATGACTTCATTGAAAACAGCATTGCCTGTTTCAAGCTAAACATAAAACATTACATGGAGAAGCACCTGTTTCCTACAAAAGCACGGTATCGCTGGACAAACAAACCTGTCAAATTTGGAATCAAGTTTTGGCTGGCAGTGGACCCTACCACTACCTGTGCAAAGATGAAACTCGACCAGCTGGTCAGACACTGGGTGACAATGTGTTAGGCTGATGTAACCATGCTTAGGAAAATATATGAATGTTACCAATATATATTTTTATTTATTAAACAAAGAAGAAGAGCGTTTCCACCATCTGCGCAAAACTTAGTACTCAGTGAAAGCAATCACCGGTGTCCAGTTGCTGTATTTTACAATGTACTGGACATGGCAGCCATCAATTCCTTTGTTTTGTACAATGCACCGGGAAAAATATCAGTAGGAGAGATCTCGTATGATGTTAGCCACGGAGCTTTGGCAGAAACATTTCAATCAGAAAACTGCAAAGCGGCAGGGAAACGCAGCTCAACCTGGATACAGTGCGTAGCCATCAAGTGACACACGCAACAGAAAACAATGCCAGGTAACTAAATGCAATAAAAATAAAACTTCTGATATGTGCCCAGTGTGAAAGAGCAGTATGTGGTAAATGCACACATGTTGTTAAGCGTTACATCTGGATGGCTTGTGGTGACGTCAGACCCGGAAAAGACAGGACACAGTTTGGGGAGTGAATGCGCTGTTGCATGGTTTAATAATAAATAAACAAAACAAAAGGTTTGAACAAAACACATCAAAACTGGTACAAAACAAAAGGCACAATGGCCAAAACAAATAGACTAACAAACAGACATGGAACAAAACAAGTATCGTGCTGGGGTAGACCCAGCACATGTAGCAATTGTTATTATGATTTTAGTTTCACTTTCTTTACCTCCTGACTCTCGTTCTGCCTCTGAACACACCAACCATTTGTGTGTGAAACGCTCACTCTTTTGTGCAGCTGTGCCGAGACTCGATTGCTAATCATTCAATTGAATCTCAGCACAGTCTGCACAAGAACTAATTGCACAATCCCTGTGTCTAAATACAAATATACATTTTAAATCACCTGTGCTGCATAACCCACACTCCGTGCACCACTACATACATACATATAAACATAAACTATGCACAGGGGCAGGGCACCCTGCCACACCAAGAGAGCTCTTCGAATTAAAGGCTGCGTACACCTTGAGTCCAAGGTGGGTACTCACTTTCCCAACTTGTACTCTTAGTTGATAGGGGCCCTCCCATTTGTCCTACCTGTGACTATAGATCAGGACCATCTGGCGATGTCCACCTCCATCAAGCAACAGTCTCGGACAATATGTCCTGGCTCTTGGCACCAAAAGCACACTGGGGCAGAAGGCACAGACGGAGTTAGGGCTTTTTACTCTCGCCCATGCTGAGGCTAACCTCGGCCTCCAAGATCTGGAAGCCTGTTTGCCCCATTTGGGCTTCTGTTTATTGAAGGTGGTGGTCCCTGGTGGTTTAGAGGCAGGATTGATGCCTGGAGAGGCACCCTCGTTCGTGTCTTCATACGCTTCTGCCAGGGCAAAGGCACTTTCAAGAGTGGATGGGTGATGTCTTCTAACCCAATCTCGGTTCCCTGGCGGCCGGACAGATACAAACTGTGCAATGGCAATCAGTTGCACCAGGGTTCACTGAGAAGGCAAAACGGCACCAGTTTTTTTCCATTCATAATGCATTATTTTTGTAACCTTTATGAGCTATTAAATTCAAAATTCAAGCCAATTTGCTTATTCTATTTCCCAAACATTTGAAAACCAGCTTGAATATGAAAACAAAGAAATACATTTTGAAAGGAACATATTTAATCAGGTTTGAGTTTAAACCCTTTATAAACACTAAAGCTAACACAAAAGAAAAACAAAAGTCAGAAATGTGTAGTTTTACCGAAATATGCAGTTTTACAATAGTGAATGTGTTTTACTTCTTCCAGTGAAGCTGTTTCTTTTGTCCTTCACAGGTCAGTTGCACCCATAATGCCAAGTAAGTTATGCAGCCCTTCAAGTTATTTATGTCTGTTTGCCATCTATAAACAGCTCTAATGCTGTCAAAATGTCATACCGTGCATACTTTAATTAACAATGTGCACAAATAAACCAGACGGGGTGTGCAATAAAAATGACACTTTTTCTCTGGTTTAAACAAAGTCTAATAATATAAAATAAAGATATACAAGTGTCTATTTTAGGCCCAATTCTATTGGGCCTAAAATATATTCTTAATATATTCCTAATTTTTGAATACCTTGTGTCCACATGACAGGTCTGTTTCTCTATAAAAAGTTTTTTCTGTCTTCAGAATTATGTAATCTTACACTGAAACCAAAAACTGACAACCGTGACAGTCAGGTTTTTTTTTTTACTTTCTTGGTCCCTGTAGATGATATAGTACATAAAACAGTTATTTGGAATGCTATTATAAAGCGATCTCACCCTTGGCACCTTAAACCACAAAAGCAAGGCATCTTAAACATTAGGGTGTTGAACAAATTGGACACACTGAAGACTTGCATCCACAGTTTGCTGCTCATAGGCCTGTATTATTGTATCCTGGTTTTTCAGAATGGTTGACAGTTTCAATATAGTTGAAATTTGCAGCAACATCTTTATTTTTCTTGTACAATCCACTGCTTTTAACACCTCCACTTTTGTCTGAAAGGATAGCGCCCATTTTTGCGATGCTTTGTGGAAATGGCATTGTTGCACTATGGCATCTCGCAATGCATCATAGGACCAGTAGTCCGAAACAGACCTAAAATACAGAACTGCTGTGCTTATCTGGATGCAAGTATCCTCTATTCGAACATTTTATTTAAATTTGTCTTCCCTTAGGAGGGCTCCAAAATAATTTGCAAACATTTTCATTAAGAGAAGTAGTAATTTACAATAAGCACCTACTACGTTTCACCGGGACCATGTAGAAAATTCATAGTATTGTCCTGTTTTCAACACCCAGCCAACACTGATGCTCGAAAAACATTTATTAAGCCAACAAGAAAAATGTTAACATGTCTAAGCAAACCAAAATTGATCTTATCTAACTGAGATCGGAGTGCACAGAAACCCAGAAGAAATACCAGTGTCCAAGCTTGACACCCACTTGGCAAGTATAATTTTCTATATAACAAAAAAAGATGGCAGTGAGCATGAACCTGTCACTCATGAGCCTACTCTCTCTCCTTGCGTTGCTTTTTCCTGTTAATGACATTGCTTTCAAGGGGCTGGGCCTTCCCCAGAGGCTCTGGTCAGAATGTGTGGCTGGGGATTGCTGCCTAATAAAATAGCAAAATTTCCTTGAACTACGTGCCTTGGATTTTCTTTATAGACCCGGTAGGTGGCATCTGTTTTAAAGATTGCTACAATACTATTATAGCGTTAATATTTATTCTAATCACTATTAAGAAATAAGAGACAGAGACTGCAGAAATCAAGTTGAATCACTCTATTAACAAATCCGAAGTATCACATGCAGCAACAGAGCACATTTCGGGGATCACAGTAATGGTGATCTGCTTAATCTTTTACTTCTCTCTTTCTCCTTCTCGCTCACACAGAAAGTTACATGTCATACTCTCACTCAACACTCATGTGAGATTACGCATATGGAAAAAATATATATAACTCATATATGTGTACTATGTAATATGTGGACGTTTTTGTTGTATTATCTTAGCAGATGCCCTTATCCAGGGTGACTTACAATTGTTACAAGATATCACATTATTTTTACATACAATTACCCCATTTATACAGTTGGGTTTTTACTGGAGCAATCTAGGTAAAGTACCTTGCTCAAGGGTACAGCAGCAGTGTCCCCCACCTGGGATTGAACCCACGACCTCCCAGTCAAGAGTCCAGAGCCCTAACCACTACTCCATACTGCTGCCCAGAGCTTGAACAATTTTGCAAGAAGAATGGGCAATATAAGCATTGTGGTACAATTATGGCCACGTATGAGATGACATTTTAAAAAACACATATTTCATATAAGCAAACTTGTATAAACCATATATGCACTGTAGTGCAAATAAGGCCAGTTTCTTATAATTGCACTTATACAAGACAGTACTGTTTGCATATGTGCCTCATAAAAGCAAACTCATGTGAACCATATAAGCATTGTAACGAGACTTGGGTATATGGATAGACCTTACAAGGATTCAGCAGCAGAGAAAGAAACGACAGACTGACACGCTCAATTAATGCTCAGGCAGTTTATTATTGCAGAGCCCAAAAGGTGTCTGCTTGAACACTGTAAAAGCAGGGAGGGTTAAAACTATGTACAATCTTTAGATATATTTTGTGATAAGACTTCCAGAGAATCAGTTAATCTTGACATATTCACTGCATCTTTCCTTATTAGGAAGTGTACTTTTTATCAGGAATACATTTATTTTCAAATACAATGCACACAACTTACATAGCTGTGGAAATTTGGGTAATTTATCATTACATTTTTTTTCTTTTTTTAACAAATTAGGGACCAATTATAAAATTAAAATGCTTCTATATATTTTTTCCATATGGGTAAATAACCTATTCCTGAGCTTACACAATTACTCCCTCTCCTCTAAAGAACTGTAACAGTTCAAAATGCAAAAACTTTTTTTTTCAAGTTGAAGTCTAAATTGTCCATAAATATTAACCGAGAAAGTAAATCAGTTCAACTGGTAGTCAGTCAGGTGAAGAGGCATTCGTCATTGTCGTCCTGAGCATGTGGGCAGCACTGAAGGCTGTGAAGATACACGTAAGAAACTGTCTGCCCTCTGGCGAGCTCGGAAGCTGGTGGTGCTGGTCAGGTGCTCCCTGCTGTGGCTGGCAGGGTGTAGGCAGTCGGTGAGACGGTGGCAAGAGTCCTGCCAAAGCAGTTAAAGGTGGTGGAGCCATAGCTCCTGGAGACAATGTAACGTGATCCTTAGGAGGAGCAGACATTCATGGTTCAACATATAAGGCTTCAGGTGGTTGTAATGTAGAACCTATAGTAACCTTCAATGTCATCCAGACATACTGCTTCTTAGAATTAGCAGTGCATTCCATCATAAAATCGGATTATAACTAAATTAACTTAAGAATGTTAAAATTATCAAAACGTTTGTCCGCCAGACACGTTTAGTATTCTATAAATTATATATATATATATATATATATATATATATATATATATATATATATATATATATATATATATATATAAATACTAAAAAAAACAGCAATTGGAGGGTATGGTTTTTAGAACTTGCCATATATATATATATATATAGTATATTGTATATATCGAGTATTTTAAGCCTAAACAGTAGATGATATCAATATTGACTCCTGTATTTGAACCCAAGGGTGATTTATTGCCCTCATTATTAACATCAACAGAAACAAAAATACAGATAAAAGACATTTGTGTGAAAGCAAGTTTTCAAGGATAGTGCATATTAAAACAGTAAAATTAATACAAGTAACCACAATATTTTCAAATTCTTTTGAAGTTCAACAACTGGGATTTACTGTACAAAGGGGAAGAGTCAGAGTCAGAAAGAATAACTAAACTGAAATTGACCCAGTCCAGTCAACCAACACTAACTAAAAGCAGGATTCATACACTTTTTCAACATCAAAATTCCATACTTTTTCCAGACTTCCATTTGTTTTTCCCAGACTTGTGTTTTAGTTTGTTTCTACTAGTTTTTTGATAGTTATCCACATAGGCGGGCAGTCGCAGAACATTATATCTTTTTGATCAAGAGCATAAGTTGCACCTGGTTTTCTGAAAGTATTTATCAGAATCTGGAGGTGCATATCTAGCAAGAGACAATGCAGGTATGCAAAAGAGAAGGAAGATACAATCTAAGAAATGCCCAATATTTGAGAACTATGTTGCATTATTTACAAAGAGAATATAAAAAGTTGTAAACTTGTGCCAAAATAGGATAGTATAATGGTACCAACAGTATACTAAAACAAGACAATTTTGGCACAAGTATACTTGCAGTATACTACTTTTTTGTAAGGCATGATATTGGATTCTGATCCAAACTTCTTTATACCCTTGTGGCAAAGTGGTAATGACGTGCAGGTGAGTGCAGTGCAGAATAATTACACAGACAGACGTTGGTACAGGTGCAAGGGTGTTTATTTATTTTAGTAAATGTCCAGAGCCTCAAGGCAAAACCTGTAAATAATAATAGTGCTGGAAGTGATACAGCGGCGTGTATCACTTCTAATTTATAATCCCGCGGGTTTGACCCGCAACCCCAAAGTCCCGTTCCGACACCCACACTAAACACGAACACAAAAGACAGTGCGTGATTCAAGTGCTAAAAGGTGCAAACACAAAGACAGTTGGTAGTGAAAGGTGAGTGGTGAAGTCCGGGTTTTTCGCTGGCCTGCGGCTGCAGCTCCGGATCGTGCTCAGTAATCTTCTGTGACAAATAACACACAAGACACACAGTGTTAATACACAGACACAGAACACTCACGGTTTACTCACAGTACAGGCTCCTTCTCGGTTATTTAACTTAACCATATGCAAAGGAACAGATCACTCAAGCCATGCCCCCTATTTATACCCTCGCCCATGACCCCGAGGTTAACGAGCGCATCCGCTCCTCCAGTCCTCGGATGCCACGCCGCTTACCGTCTGGGTCACTGAGCTCGGGTGCCATGGCTCCGCCCCCTTCCGAACTGACCGACTTCCATCTACCCTACGGAATAAATTGTCGTGCCATTTCATTAAGGGTACTCTGTTCCTCGTATACCGTGCTCTCACAGGTCGAGAGGGAGATCTAACACTAAGACTCATTCGATCTCTGTCACAACCCTCTGTTAAATGTTGAACACCGTGGGAGAAGAAAAATGACAAAAAATGAAATAACAAAAGTGCACGCATTATATATTAAGATCTGCAAGTGTCGTATATTGATTTCCATTACACGAGAGTAGATGTTGATATAAACTCGACTCTCGCCAAGATAAGCACCAACTAAGACGTAGCTTTACAGTAAACTAATGTGATCCATATGTGTCTCCATCCATTTGCGCTTCCTTCCATATGATGATGTAGATATCCTTCTGTCTGGTGTTGATGTCTAAAGTGTAATGCTGGCTCCAGGGATCAGCTTATTGCCTCCCTAGCGCATCAGCACACACAATGGCTGCGATGCTGGCTCCGGGGATCAACCACAACATCCACAACTCCCCAGTAATGTTGTTGAAGCTGAAACTCTGGGATCCTTCAAGAAGCTGCTTGATGAGATTCTGGGATCAATAAGCTACTAACAACCAAACGAGCAAGATGGGCTGAATGGCCTCCTCTCGTTTGTAAACTTTCTTATGTTCTTATGTTCTTATGTTTTTACAGTGCGGTCTCCCCAGCGCATCAGCATGACAACGGTCTGGATTGAGCTAAGTAGGGCACATCTCTGGGGTCTTCAAGAGGGCACCTTCCATCCTCAGTGTTTTGTCGACTAGCCCACGACACCTCAAGAGGGCTTGACGGTGATTCTGGCATCCCAGCATCACCCCCCTCCGTCCCCCACTCAACTCAGCCTAGCTTACTTACCTGTACATTAGCTTTCCTCTCTATTGTGCTTGAGATTCCCAGCCAGAATCTTTCCATCTCAACCACAGCCAGTTGCTGCTCCTCTCTGCTGCTTCAGATAAGTTCTTCACTGTGCGACGCAACTCTTGGCCACTGAATCCGACATCTCTGAGAAACCGGGTTGTAGAGTGTGCCACAAATCCTCGACAACCCACCTCCACTGGGTAAACCCGGACTCTCCATCCTCGCTGTTCCGCTTCAGTGGCTAGTTGAGCATACCGCAGTTTCTTCCTCTCATACGCCTCATCTACAGCATCCTCCCATGGCACTGTTAACTCTACTAGGTGAACAAGGCGTGCTGATCCAGACCACAAGACAATATCTGGTCGAAGGTTAGTGGTAGCAATCTCAGGTGGAAAAATAAGCCGTTGACCAACATCAGCCAGCATTTTCCAGTCTCTAGCAGCTTCCAGTTGTCCTGGGCGAGGATTGGTTTTAACACCTTTTCTTGGTGGTTGCTCTCCTGGGCGGAGGAATGTTGTCTTTTGTGTGTAATGTTTTAAACATACAAGTCAAATACTAAATACAGTACACCCTCGCTATAACAACCCTGTTTTGGTCCAAAGCATTTTGTTCGCTACAGTAAAAGGACAACCTAAAACGAACAAGCTGCTGGAGTAAGTTAAGGAAGTCACCTTGGATAAAGGCATTAGCTAAATTATTAATAATATTAGAACTGTTTTTATTCTTTGATTTTCTTTATTATTACAGTATGTGTCACTACGACCACTTAATAATAACAATAATAATAATATTAATAAATAATAATAATAATAATAATAATAATAATAATAATAATAATAATAATAATAATGAGATTGTGAATAAAAGTAGAATTTCAAGTAGTACCTATTTGTGGCATGGTGCATCCAGTATTTTGGCTATATCCTATTCATTGAAGAACAAAGTACAACCCATCCACCCCCCCCCCCCCCCCCCCCCCAAAAAAAAAAAACGCATTAACAAAATTTCAGTTTTGTTTCCTTATTAAAAAAAAAAAAAAGAAAACACACACACACACATCAATGTTGCTTTGCCGTGGCAGTTGTATAGAGCTGTATGAGCCAACATCAGCAGCAGTTTGAATTATTATTATTTATTTTTTAAATCAGTATTTAATCGTATAATGAAGGCCATATAGCGAGGATGTAAATAGTATATCTACACTTGGCTGACGTTTTGGACCTGAGACTGTTGCTGCACTCGGGACTGTAAGACTGTAAGCACCATACATTTAAAATACAATTACCGGTACATTTTATTAATCACATTAAAGAAATGAAAAAAAGTGACGTTAACTTGCTAAGTTTATACACATCATAGGGGCTACAGAAAGCTTTTTTTTTTTTTTTTTTTTAAATCCCAGTCAGTGATGATAATAACTTGTTTAGTGTTCATATTTTTTTCCCCCCTGGGATGGGAAATAATGTTAACGATTTAATAAAGGTAACAACAAGATAACAAAATGTGAATCTGTGTCAGTAGAGTACAGTAGCTTGTAATTCCAGTTTGTAACTTTGTTGAAAAATCATAGCCTTCAATATAAATTGATATATTTTGGCTGAGTCGATTTTGCCGTTTGTTTCACTGGAGCAGACAGGGTCATGTGACATATACCAGCACGCTGACTGGATAGGATTGCTTGAGTTGTCAGGACGTTGTCAGGGGTGTTACACGGGGCAATCCTTGCGCGATTTGGTCACAAGCAATATCGTTGCTACTACTAGCAAATTGCCTAGACAGTTGTCGCTAGAGCTGCTGACCCGCTTTCAAAATCAATTATTAATAATAAAAAAAATAATTGTTACAAAGCCCAGACTAAATTGTCGGCTATATTGTATTGATTTCAACATGCCGCATAAACTGCGGGTCCTATTTATTTTTGATATGTGATGAATTGTACATTGCTATTGAATGTACGTTGTTTAAAAAAACATGCTGAAAAGATCCACCAGGAGATGGCATTACGCCACAACGCCCTTGGTAATACTGGTTGTATTTGCAACCACAGAGCACACTTCTTACCTCCAGTCACAGGAATTAGAAAGATATAAGGATATGTGTCAGATACTTGGAATTTGTGACCCTTACTGTGCACCCCTGGTGAGCGAGCACACTTTGATGTTTCTTTTTTCCTTTTAAGAAAACTTACTTACATGTTACCAATTAAGAAAGTATAAATGTTCAATAGTTTGTTACAATACTAATATGAATTACATACAGTATTACTATGTTTCTATGTAAAAATTTAAATCTTTCATAGACTCAATTAAAACACTGTACATGACATATTTGGTATAGAAGAGCATCATACTTTGCATGGGGATAAAAAAAAAAACAACTTTGTTCTAAGAAGCTAATTCTAAGAAATCTCTAGATTTTTTTTGTTCCTGTAAAATCGACTTCAGCGAGCTAAACGGTTAAGCTAAGAGACTGTACTAAAGGATTATGCTGTGCCAAAATGAGCATGGACAACCATGGAAATGAGCATGGACAACCATTGAAATGAGCATGGACAACCATTGAAATGAGCATGGACAACCATTGAAATGAGCATGGACAACCACTGAAATGAGCATGGACAACCATTGAAATGAGCATGGACAACCATTGAAATGAGCATGGACAACCATTGAAATGAGCATGGACAACCACTGAAATGAGCATGGACAACCATTGAAATGAGCATGGACAACCATTGAAATGAGCATGGACAACCATGGAAATGAGCATGGACAACCATTGAAATGAGCATGGACAACCATGGAAATGAGCAGGGACAACCATGGAAATGAGCATGGACAACCATTGAAATGAGCATGGACAACCATGGAAATGAGCATGGACAACCATGGAAATGAGCATGGACAACCATGGAAATGAGCAGGGACAACCATGGAAATGAGCATGGACAACCATGGAAATGAGCATGGACAACCATGGAAATGAGCAGGGACAACCATGGAAATGAGCATGGACAACCATTGAAATGAGCATGGACAACCATGGAAATGAGCAGGGACAACCATGGAAATGAGCATGGACAACCATTGAAATGAGCATGGACAACCATTGAAATGAGCATGGACAACCATTGAAATGAGCATGGACAACCATGGAAATGAGCATGGACAACCATGGAAATGAGCATGGACAACCATGGAAATGAGCAGGGACAACCATGGAAATGAGCATGGACAACCATGGAAATGAGCATGGACAACCATGGAAATGAGCATGGACAACCATTGAAATGAGCATGGACAACCATTGAAATGAGCATGGACAACCATGGAAATGAGCAGGGACAACCATGGAAATGAGCATGGACAACCATGGAAATGAGCATGGACAACCATTGAAATGAGCATGGACAACAATGGAAATGAGCATGGACAACCATGGAAATGAGCATGCACAACAATGGAAATGAACATGGACAACCATGGAAATGAGCATGGACAACCATGGAAAAGTTTGTAGCCTTGTTTGAATGTTACTTGGCTGCAGTAGAACTGTCTCGGGGACCCAACAAAACACCATCAAGGAGCACTGAGCGACCCCCTATCCTGAAGGGGAATTCTCTCCCCCTGCTGGAAATGTCCTTGTGTTGTTCCAAAAATTCTTTAATCTCCTGTTTCTGTTCTGGAGCGAGGTCTCCAATGGTCACTGCGTCTCGGGGAGGTCTACAACTCCCTCTGCTGTACTATGATTACCTTGGTCAACCACCTTTTTAAGCTCATAAGGCAGCCCCCGTGTGAAGTGGTCCAGCACGATGTGCTCAATTATTTCGTCAGTGGAGAGTGCTTTTGGCTGCAGTCATTTTCTAGCCGTGGATCAGGTCATACATCTGTGAGCGGGGTGCTTTATCAGGGTGATATGTCCAGGCATGGAATCTTTGCACCCTTACTGCTGTGGTGATGCCAAGCCTGGCCAAGATTTCCTTCTTTAGTTTCTCATAATCCTGTGCGTCTTCTGCTTCCAGATCCGAACTGGCCTTTTGTGTGTCTCCTCAGAGGAATGGTGCCAGGAGTCCAGCCCACGTCGTCTTCGGTCATGCCTCTCTCTCGGCGGTGCGTTGAAACTTTTCAGGTAGGCTTCCACATCATCATCCTCTGTCATCTTTTGTAAACAGCGCCTGCTCAAATGGGTTTTCCCGTCGCCCTTGCTGTCACCAATTCCGCGGTGAGCTTCTGCATCTCGACACTCATTTACTGCTGTGTATTTTGTTGCTCCTCTATTATCAGGCTCTTGGTTTCAGCCTGTTGTCGGTTTGAACAGCAGGGAGTCTCTATGTTTATTTTAAACACAGCTGCTGGCCTTACAATAAGGCAGCAGTTTTTGAAAAAAAATTTTTAAAAATAATAAAACAAAACAAACAACAATAAACTCCTTGCTCTTGTTTTGAGCATAATAAACAATTATTATTTTTGTGGATTACTTTTTTTTTTAAATGCTCTGGGCAGATAATCGGTTTACCAGAGAGATAAAAAAAACAACAATACACAGTCTCATAGTTATATATCAAAAACAAAAAAGGGGGTAGTTTACCGGGTTTGGGTCTTCAGCCAGTCAAAAGTTAATCTACTGTACGTTTCAGTTCCCAATTCCATTCCAAGGTCAAATCCAATAATCCTCTCATTAGTTTCTTTCTTTCTTTCTTTCTCTCTCTTACATGCCGTTTGCATGCCTGCCGTCCTCCAAGCCCTTTCTTCTGCCACAATACTCAGCCCCCGTTTGCAGGACAGAGCGTGATTTTAAACAGGTGTTGATTAGCAGCAGCTGTCTTTCTTGCACTCGTTGTTGCTGATGAGCTGAGAAATGACAAGACAGGTGAAGGCACATACTGGCAATCAATGACCCTACCCCGTGCTAGATTACAATATATACTGTATATATATACTGCAGTGTACAACACTGAAGGCATATGAAAGTAAAGATTTGTAAAAAATGTACACAAACGTTTTAAAAGATTAAAAAATCTTATTTACAGAACATTTTGGGCAAAAGCCCTTCTTCAGCTGTGAAATAAACTATACAAAAATTCTGTGGATGGTGTCATGATTATTAGAACAGAATGTTAATTCCCAGAGGTTCCAAAGTTCTCAGCTTGAAAATAAACTCTCGTTCCTTTTGTTTCCGAGCAACATTTGTTCCATAGCACTGATTGATCACACAGACTGTGATGTCTTCAGCAATGTGATCATCACTGTTGACGTGACGGGATGCTGGAAATGCAGTGGTGTTAATGCAAATGCTTCTTAAGTGTTCTACAAAACTATCTGCTAAACGCCTTTTAGTTTCCCCAATATACAATTTGTTGCATTTCTTGCTGATAATTTCTTTAGAGGTACAAGTAAAATGTATATAGTCCTTGGATAAATCAGATGTTACACTACAACTATCTTTCCTTTACCAATAACTCAACAGTTGAAGAGAACCATGGGGATTAATGATGTGTTAATATGTGTGGCCTGTACAAAACATTAAATATTGCAAGTCACGTAAGGTTACTGCTTTAAATGGACATGCCTTTCCCCTCTGAAATATTTTTCATACAGACCAAACAAGTCCTTGTGTGCCATCCCTTTTAAATTGTTTAGCAAGCTCGGATGACTATGACTTTGACAAATGCTGTAGAAGTTCCAGAAGCATACTTTGGTGACATTCCTCTAGATTTGCTGGTCCACTGAACATGAAACTTTAATGATCAAATAAATATCAGGTGTCTCCCTGGCTGGAGAAAGCTATCAAATAAATGCATTTCTTTGCTCTGTTGACTTGTCAGGATCATTTAAATCTCCACTCACATCCACTAAGGAAAGAAAGGTCAGTATGTTCCAGCTTTAGATATGGTCAAGATTGCATGATTAAGGGAGTTGTTATCTGTATAACAACCAAACCTAGTGCTTGGAGGCTGCATTAACTGCAAAATTAACAAGACATGTATTCCGGTAACTGTAGCCATTTCCTTACATGGAAAAAATTGGAATAGCATTTGTACTGTGGTTTGCAAAAAAGGTGAGAATCAATGGATCTGTATTTGAAAAGCAAAGGAGCAAAGTTTATAATCTTACTTTGGAAAAGGCAAAAGCAGAGGATGGACCTATGATCTATTTCTGTTTGACAGATTAATTTAAATGGAATAGGACCTACGTTTGTACTTAAATGTAACTGTAGAAACATAGTCATATAGGATTATGGGTTATAGCAGTGTTGTAATCGGGTCGATTCACAGGGGGTACCACTCGAGTTGAGTCGAATCTTTGACATAGCAATTTCGAGTCGAGTCACCTATCTGGCTTGAGTCAATTTGAGTCATTAATTCTGACAGTTCAAGACAGTTTGATTTAATCAGATTCATTTTACAGGAGATTAGCAATCTACAAGTAAAAAGAAAAGAACATTTCAATTAAAAGTACAAAATTGAGATGCACAATAATGTGGTCATATAAGCAGATTTTGTTATTGACCATACAGAGGCCAGTTTACCTATGCTCAATTGGGTTTGATGTACAGTAATGGATACCACAAAACAAAAGAATGCATTTAACTATTTATTTACAATTTTTCTGAAACTTTGTGATGGTTTTTTTCAGATACCTTAACCATATGAAAATACATTTTGTGGCATTTAAGTTGATATTTGATATAGAGATCTTGCTTCTAGGCCTTAAAGCATAGCAGTTACAAAGGAAAACAGTCCAATTTGCTTAATATTACAGAAATAATGTATCTTGAAAGGCTAAGAGTTTAGCATAATAATGTATGTTACAAAATAAATCATTTTTGTTATTTTCAGAAAAAAGGGTCACTAATACCTTTAAAAATATTTCACACAGAACACATATCGTACCATAAATCCTTTAACCACCTATACTTAGCATAATAAAATCCCAGTTGTTTGTCTAAATAAAATAATCAATGTAGTTAAAATGTACAAACATACATTAATACTAAGAGGCAAATTGTATTTTGAATAACCCTGTGTAGCAGGGCAGAGGAGAGCGCTGCATGTAAATAAGGGGCAGGGCTAAGCCTTGCAAGAAATGTATTGTAAATACTGTATTCATGTTTAGTTAAAAACATGGGGGAATGGTGGCAGGGCAAGAGTCCTGCCTGTATAATCACTGTATGATGTATTGTGATTTGTATGTATTGTGTGTGGTTAAAAACAGATGAATGTATTGTTTTTATTATTGTGTGGTTTAAATGTGATCTTATTATTATTATTATTTATTTCTTAGCAGACACCCTTATCCAGGGCGACTTACAATTGTTACAAGATATCACATTATTTTTACATACAATTATTCATTTATACAGTTGGGTTTTTACTGGAGCAATCTAGGTAAAGTACCTTGCTCAAGGGTACAGCATTAGTGTCCCCCACCTGGGATTGAACCCACAACCCTCCGGTCAAGAGTCCAGAGCCCTAACCACTACTCCACACTGCTGCCCTACGTGTTAGCAGCTTGTGCCAATGCGTGGTTGGCAGGTAGTGATTATTGACAAATTGACTATCGGCCACACAAACTAAAAAACTCCCATGTAGAATGTGAACATTTCCGGACTGATTAATTTATTGTTAATTCAGAGATGGTCACATGTATAAAAATCTGCAGCTTTGGGTGAACAGGATGGATGTTCAAGGAGGAGGAACATGAGCTGAAAGAGAACAAAACGAAAGTAAAAAGACAGGAAAACAAACAAGTGCTACGTGTGCTGGAAGGATCAGCATGATAGTGTTTTAGGATCAGTGAAGGTGACTGTCCAGCCTGACCTAAGTATTGTTGTTTTATGTGTTCAAGACAATCAGTACGTTTACATGGCAAAGCGTTTTCCGAAAACTAATGTTTTCAGAAAACTGATTTTCTTAAAACGTCACTTTTCTGTGTTTACATGATTAACGATAGAAAATCTAATTAGAATTCAACTGTATACATGGATTGAAGTTTTCGGAAAACGCTGGATATTTTTGCATGCAAAGTACTGTAGTAGCCTAAGTACGATTTGAACAGACCGGACATTTTTGCGACAGAACTGAGACAGAAACAAAACTGATTTTGTAATTTATTTTATCATAAAGAATATGACTCGAGTTGAGTGGAGACTTTTTGGCCTGGACACGAGTCGAGTCGAGTCTTTTCTTGCAGGGACTTGACTCGAGTCATTACAACTCTGGGTTGCAGTTGTATTATGACAAAAAAACTGTTGGCCTGGAATTATGGACCTCAAACTGGTACTGAATGGTGAAAGGTTTAAACAAAAAAACATAGGTATCTGTTTCAAAATGTGCTACATCTGTATGTTAATATAAAATTTTATTGTAGCATACTTTGTTGTGTATTACTTTATTTACATAACCTGCTTCAAGCTGGCTGTTGGTTATTTTTGCAAATTTCTAGTATTACTAGGCTGCTTTATTATATTAGGTGCCTCTAGTAGTTGCACTAACAAACCACATACAGCAAGTGACTACATTTTGTTAAATATGGCAAATAGACACCCAACCCCAACATCCACCAAATAGCGTTTTACAATAAACTCCTGTTAAATATATGAGAATCCTTATCCAGTCATTGGTAGCTCAGTGGTTTGGGTTCTTGAACAGTGGTACTTAGGAACAAAGCCTGTACCTAACTATTTCGTTCTACGATATTTCATCCAGATCGGATCGTTGGTTCGACTGCTATCGTGAGAACATGTAAAACAGAGAATTGGCTTGGTATTCCGTGACCTTAACATGGAGGTCAAAGGTTTCTCCCAAATCCTTGAATATACTTTAGTCAATTCAAGGATGTTGTTGTTTCCTGAAGCAATGCTTTATTACAAAGGCCTTTAATAAAAATTAAACAAACAATTAACTTATTATTCAATACCTGTTGATGGTATAACAATGCAAAACTGAGACTGACACCTCTTTTACAATTGGAGTATTCCTCTTTTAGTATATATAATTAAGTGGCACTAACAGTAAAGCATGTATTTTCAGAAATTGGTAAAGTACTTTTTGTAAGTGCCATCACATTACAAGTCTGTGTACATGTTTAATTTATTTATTAAAACCTCTTATACGAACCAACATATAAAAGTAGCCAAGTAAGAGTTACATTATATGAATACACATTTAATTCAGTTTAGTAAATGCTTTGCTCTAAGATATGTTTCTTAAACCTATTTATAAAGAATTACACAATATGCAGTCAGTAGGTCAGTATGCATAAACAAAATTGTTTCCTGTATAATTTGATAGTGTTTAAAGTATTACATTATTCTTGGTATTGACTATTAATGGTGGCTATGTGGTGTTTAGGCCAAAACTTTCCTTGTCTATGAACCACCAGTCAGATAACCCTCCCCAGTGATAGTAATAACCGCACTGTGTGAAGTTAATGTCCCACCATTTAGCTGATGATTCTGTCTTGTTTTTTTGTAGTGATTCAGTGAAACTCCAAATTATTTAATGTTTTCCTATGCCACATTCTAAAGTAAATCTATTTAAAGAAAACAGTGTTGGCTTGCGAAATAGATGGTTTGTTTTTTTCCAGTGAATAACCATGACAAGTAATAATTTAGCCATCAACAATGGAATCATCTGGTAAATAAGTTATTTTTTCCACCTAAACAGAAGCAGAAAGTATATATAAACAGAGGCAGGTGTTTGTGTCAAGTATAGGCACGTTGATCTAGATTTGTTTCAATTATGCTAAATTTCTGACAGTATAACAACAGGGTCAATTTAGAGAAACTGACTGCAGTTGTCCCAGTATGTGAGGAAGCTCACATTGCCACTGTACCATTGTGTTTATCTAGCCCTAGCATCAATTATCTCTCACAGTGACACACTCAGTTAAATATTGCACTGAATGACTATCCCCTTAGTGGGGTGATTTCCCCTTATATAATGGTAATATGAACAATGACAAGCTTACTAGGTTGGCGATAGTCTCCATACAGACACTCCTAAATATTATCATGGGACTGTTGCCTTCTTACTCTCTACAGAATAATCTATAAAAACTGCGATTTTCTTTTGCTGCTGGCTAGTTTAGAGAGAATTTGTATAAGACAAAATGAAACAGTAGCGTGGGGTCTATTACAGCGAGAATGTGATTAATGCTTTGATTAAACTTTCTTGTTTCTGGTTATGAAACTCTGAACAGCGATAGTTCTGGGAATGAGGACTTGTAACTACCGTCTGTGTAAGGGGGTGGAGAACTTGCACCACATAGCTTCATACTAGTGATGCAATCAGAAACCTGTTTCCTAACCGAATATAGGACAGACAGTAATCAACAATAATCAATGCATTAATATACTTTAGTATTAAAAAGCAATAAGCAAAACACATATTCACAAAATATGTTTTTTGGTTTTTATTAATTACATTTTTTGGTGCTTATTTTTAGCTATTGGCGTGGTATATGTAAATCGTTTTTTTTTTTTCATGGCTTTCACTTATTCTATACTGTATGAAATTATCATTTTCTTTTCTGTCACAATATGTATAGTAACTCAAGAGTACTTGCACCCTTCAATTGTACCTTCTTTCCTTTGCTGTTTTCCACAACGAAATCCTTATGTTCACGGGCATATTCTTCTTTGGTTTAGGCATTTTTTTACATTTTAGTACAATTTGCAATTTTGTTTTGAATTCCATGAGCGTGTAAATCCTCTGTTTCTTGTAATCTCGTTTTAAATCTCGCAAGTGTGCTACAATCCTCCAGTAGAAATGTAGGAATTTGCTGCCACTCAGTAGTTGGGGTGGGTTTAAAGTATTCAGAACAAATCAATGTGAGATACAAGTCAGGAAGGAGGGACATTGCCCAACTGCACTGGGAAAGCATGAATTGAGTAACCATTTCCAGTGTTTTTTCTGGTGTTTATGGATATACACCGATTTCATTTTTTATGTATCGGGGGTGTTTAATCAGATGCCCTAAATATAACATGTGTTATGGTAAAAATCAGAGTATTGGCCGATCTTAAGATTTACTGGTAAATGTCAACATTTACCAAGCAAAACGGTAAATGTCAGAAATAAACATGATAACGCTTTACAATCTCAAGAATAACCAAGAGCCTTTGACTAATGATTGAATGTCTCGCTTTCGCACATTGTAAGGGTTCAGGTGTCCTGTGTAAATCCAAGTGCCACAAGAGGCTGCTGTGCTGCAATAAGTAAGTAAATACACCTATTCAATGCCTGTATTTGTTGTGTTTTGTGTCATAACCAAAGTGTGATTTTCTGTTGAAAAAACAAAGGTCCTAAATTATTTAATTTGCATTTACGAGAATGTTATTTTTCATCAAACTACTATGTATTTGGAGTACAATATCTTTCAACACCATTGTGATATATTGTCATACACAAATTTACTAGAAGAATATTGTTCAGAACCATGTTGAATTGTTCAATTTTGCATTACTGTAAGCTCATTAATGATTATTTTGTTAATGGAAGATGTGTATGCAGAAATACATATATTGTTCGACATTAATGATTATTTTGTTAATTGACAATTTATATTCAGGAATAAATACATTATTCGATGATATACCTGCATTTACCCGCGATGTGGAGTAGTGGTTAGGGCTCTGGACTCTTGACTGGAGGGTTGTGGGTTCAATCCCAGGTGGGGGACACTGCTGCTGTACCCTTGAGCAAGGTACTTTACCTAGATTGCTCGAGCAAAAACCCAACTGTATAAATGGGTAATTGTATGTAAAAAATAATGTTTAAAAAAAGAATGTAATTGTATGTAAAAATAATGTGATATCTTGTAACAATTTTAAGTCGTCCTGGATAAGGGCGCCTGCTAATAAATAAATAATAATAATACTAATACCAATACTCTTTGCTAAATCATAAGATTAACCAGTAAATGTCCGAAAAGCAATTTATTCCTTCATCATTTCAGACATTTACCATCTTATTTGGTAAATGTGGACATTTAACGGAAAAAAACTTAAGATTGACCAGGTTCTGACTTTTATCGTAATATATGCATTGAGAAAACTTTGTTTAACCCCTTATGGTACGCAAGGAACTGAGCCGTTGTTCAAACAGTTTCTTCGTCAAATACATTTGAGATATTACAAGGAAACTGAGCATTTGGATGACCAGGTCCAACCGGCCAGTAAATTGTAAACCTTGTTTCGTGCACCTCATTGAAAAATCAGAAAGTTTGCATATTTTTTTTTTCTTGGTGGGACACATATGTCCCTTGTACCATAAAGGGTTAAATGGCAGGTAGGCATACAGTATGAGATTGGAAGAGCTTATATTTAAGGAAAGCATGTAGTACTTGGTAGGTAGCATACAGTATGTTAGGCTCCAAATTAGGCTCCAGGGTGATCAATCAATCAATTAGTCAATATTTTTGCCATGGCAATCATAATGGGTAAATTGACGCATCTCTTCTTCATACAGTAAGTGCAGAAAATACCCGAATGTAGAGACGGTGGCATAAACAGAAAAACTATTTAAGTCACCAGTGCAAGTACATGTCATTTGAGTTCAGTAAGTGGCTTAAAAGTGGCAGTACTGTACAAACCATCCAACAGGATTTATAGTACCTACTCAGAGAAAGAACCTGTTAACTCCTTGTACAATCATAGCCTGTCACATAATGTAAACACATTTTCTGTGTAAACTTTCAAGTAGTTGCATTGATGCGTTCCATTAAGGACCTTTGGGACAGAGGAGTACACAAGACTTCCACTTGATTAGGGTATATACAGAACTCAGAAATTATTATTATTATTATTATTATTATTATTATTATTATTATTATTCATTTGGAAGTATATGCATGTATAAACTGTAACATCCTATGTACCGTAATCTCTGTATTTTACTGTTATATTTCCATTTATTTTATATTATCTGTGAAAATAACAGTAACTGTATTTGTTTTATACTGTGTTTTTTCCATTATGTTATTACGATAGTGACAATGTTTATTATACGGACATATACATGTCAAATGCAGATAGAATGTGGTAGGAGGAGACTCTATGAATGATTAACATTTTTCTTTATACTATTCAATCTGTATTATGGATGGGCACTCACATCATCTCAAACTCAACCTCTCCAAATTAGACCTCCATTTCTTCCCCCTCTTCCTCTCCCACCGCTGATCTCTCTATTTCTGCTTGAATCCACCGCCCTCTCTCCTTCCTCTTCCACCAAGAATCTTGGTATCACCTTTGACCCCTCCCTCTCCTACTCTCAGCACATCTATGCTCTGGCACGCTCTTGTCGCTTCTTCCTCAGCAACATACGCAGAATTCGCCCCTTCCTCACTGATTACTCCATGCGGCTCCTAGTTCAGGCTCTGGTACTGTCATGCCTTGATTACTGCAACTCCCTTCTGGCCGGCCTCTCTGCCTCTGCTATCTGTCCGCTCCAGCTCATCCAAAACTCTGCTGCCCATCTTTGTCTTTTCCCTTCCTCGTTTCCCCCACACTACACCGCTCCTCTGATCTCTGCACTGGCTCCCTATCGCTGCTCACATCCAGTTCAAAACTCTTGTACTCATATAAGCAAATATTTACTATGTTTAAACTGTTCTTATTTGAACTCAGTCTTACTTATAATTTACTTTATTTTGCTCTTACTTGAATTTGTAATATATATATATATATATTATATATATATATATATATATATATATATATATATATATATATATATGCATATGCATATTTTTATTTTAATCCTTTATACTTTTTATATATCAGCTCACTGCGGTTGTTTACTATTTTACCATGTAGTGAAGTTGGCTATGTTGAGTATAATAACTACAGGTTCAATAATGAATGTTAAATTGTGAAGAAAAAAAACAAACCCTTTAGTGGACCTAAGGTCACGTCATTTATTTTTAAAAAGTTGATAAAGTACCCCCTAAACGATGAACACAATACATTGTAATAACTGATGTAATTACATGGTAACACCATGGCTCGGGTCATTTCCGTGTAATTATGCACTTATTCCACAAGTAGTCGTTATGGAGTAGCAGAAAACATTAGTAGTTATTACCGTGTTATTTAGTATACCATGTTATACAGTATATAGGCCAGAGGTATTGTATTAGGTTACATAATATGTAGGGACAAAGACAGCTCACTAGGCAGAGACTTCAGTGGGTGTTATGATTGAGCTCCACTTCAAACACACAGTGTGGTGTTCACTGAAGTTTATTTGTATTCAGTTTTTATAGGGCCTAATTAAAATGCGACAGCAGAGTAAGTTAAAAGAGTAATGAAACTGAAAGAAAAGACGAGTGGCATAATTGGAAGAAGACATTTTAAAGTCAATTAATCTCAAATATATGTTGTTTATATAATTTATGATTGTCACTATGACTCAAAGACTTGGCATATTTAACATTTATGTAATACAGGTTGTGTTGTGCGAGCTGTCTGTCAAGGAACTAGTTCTCATATACATAGGGTTGGGTCAATGACATAGAAGTGGTAGGGACATTTTCAAACTCTAGGTGAAGTGCAGCACTGCCGGAAAGTAAGAGATTTATGTAATGTAGACTAGTACCAGATATACATTATATATATATATATATATATATATATATATATATATATATATATATATATATGTTCACGATTGCATGTGTATATAGCAAATAAAAGTGATTGACAGGTAAGATATATGGAATTATTTGAACTTAACCCCCTTAAGTAACTCAGGAATCAGTGGTTTTATTGAATGGATTTAATAAAATGGAAACGTAATTGCTGATCAGTGCATTAAGGTTGAGAGCGCCCAACAAGTAGCACACAATACCAAGGTTTGTGAAACATCTGAGATTCGAATTTGCATGATTTTGCTACTTTCTTTTTCATTTGATTTCATTTGAAGATACTATCTGAGCCCTGCAGATTAAGCACAATTGAATGAAACGCTTTGCTGGCGTCCACTGTTGTTGTTAAGAACCAACAGAGCAGATAGTACACATTTTTCGGCAGATGCAGATTTTGTCATAATGCAGGCTGAAATAAGAGTGTGTCTTAAATATTAATGATGTTCACAGTTTTAGCTTCCATCTGTGACAGCGCTTGAAAACTAATGTGGGTATGCAGTCTGAATATTAACAGTCATGATTTATAAGAACACTAGAAGATAACAGCAAACTATTTTTGAGGTTTCATCTTTAGTCAAGTGCGCCCTCTAGTGTGAAACCTTGGAATTGCGACAAAGAATTACTCTAAATGCCCTTCAATGACATTGACAATAAATTCTAGACATTTTGAAAAAGCATTTGATTTTATGTTCTAAAGAGCAATCAAATTCAATATACAAAGTATACTTTGTTGCCACTGTTTTCTTAATGTATAACGTGTCACTTAAAAACTTTTCCCAAAAGAATAATCCTCTGCTTATTGAACTTAACTACGTTTTAAAATGTTTATTAGCTTACTAAAGTGACTGCTTCTAAACTGTGACCTACAGTAAGTGGTGCAAAACAGGCAAATCCACAAGTCTTTCATAACTAGCTCCAGAAGCCGAGGTCTGAATTATGTAAGATGAATTTAGTGCTATCAACTATGTCCCAAGCAGTTTATATTTCTAATTTCAAAATACATGTCCATTGCATTCAAATGGTGTTTTGAAAGTTGTATTGATATAGAACCCTTTCAAAACGGTGCAGTTTACTATACTTTTACTATACTCTATCACATTAGTCAATTTTTTGCAATGGTTTAGCATACCTATCTGTAATTCACAATGCTTGTCAGGGATTTGCCTTGAATTCACTACCCTTTTACTAAGCTACTACAGGGAAATCTCAGAATTATTCAGAATATAAAAATCCCCAAACCATGCACCCAGAGAACAAAGACCAGTTTGTTACCTTCTCACAATATGACGGCACTATCAGGTTTTTTAACACAGTGCTCGACACTGGACTGTTTACAAAATGAATAATGACAACACTCCGACGGTCCTGTTTGAGTATTAATTATCCACTAGCTCGAGGGTCTAGGGAAATTAATCGCTGTGAATAATAAATTAATAATAATAATAAACAGCTTTTGTCATTGCTCTCCTCTTGCAGAATGAAGAACCGGTACATATTTGTTTACAATGTCACATCATTTTTACATAATATTGTGTTAATGTTTTTTTTTTATATAAACTTGCTTGATAGGGTGCAAATCATTTTGAAAAGTGCTGTTTTGAAAGTTTAGCAACAGACTGGTGACAAATGATCAAACGGCACCCTAATCAAGCTCCTCTCACAATCTCCCACACGACATGAACCTTCTTGCCTGTGTGTGTGGATGAGAGTGGGTGGGTCATGTCAGTAGTCCAGACCCAATGAGAAACTATCATCATCTATGGTTGCTAAGGAATATATTTTATTTGTATTTAAATTAAACACTACTGGCGCCAAAATATAATGTTGCTGGCACTAAATTAGGTACTCTGGCACTAGAATCTAGTACCATAGTGCCAAATTTGCACCACTGTTGATTCTGGCTTTGATTTGAAATATGCTGATGTTCATTTGCCGCCTTTTTGGATGAAACGTCTCTTTTCATTTCAACATTTCCTTTGTTCTCTTATTAAAGTGTAATTTTCATTTTCTACTTTTTACACAACCACAAATCACATTAGGGCACAATAAGTACCAAGCATTTGTTTTCTAGTATCAACAGTTTGCATTTAATTACTCAGGCACCAGTATGTGGTGCTGGTGTATATGCTCATTAGTGTTCAGAAGAGTTTCCAGCTTCCCAGTTACTCAAAGTAAATACAATGATTCTCAGAAGGGGGCGCCACAGTACTGTTTGTAGATACCAAAAGAGCTGCATATAGGGCACTGTACTTGTGAAAACTCTAAGAAATAATGTTTATATCAAATAAAATAAAATTGTGCAATCATAGTACTAGATTTTGCTTTGAACTGGTAAAGATCAGGATGTTTTTTTTCTTTTTTTTTAAGCAACTGGTGCATCAGTATTGAATATTAACTGATCAGTAATATCTGAATCAGATAGAATTACCAGGGACTATAGACCACCTTTTTTTTTTTTTTTTTTTTTTACTTGTCATGGATGGTGTTATTGCAACTATTAGTCATTGAAGATATGCAATATTAATTTTATTCCTGCTTTATTTTTGTTTTGGATGCATTTTAGATTTGAAATGTCTTCCACTGGGGGAAAGTAGCTCATATATTATTTTCTTGGGTAGGGTTTTAGCATGCCAATAAGTCATGCCTAAGTCTCTGAATGTGATGTTACCCTGTTGGGTACGAAAACCATGGCCATACAAAAAAGGGCAGATCAATGTATTCAGCTTTTCTGAAGGTCTTGAAGGTAACGTTATTCAGTAGCTCTTGCAATTTAAAACAACATGTTTATTAGAGAATAAAAACAGTAGACATTACTATGAATCAGAGCATTTTTAATTGCTGGGCCTAATTTTTTGGGGGGAACATGGTGTTGCCTCAAAAGATTGGCTGACATCTCTCAGCTGGTGCTACTAAGGGATAGGAAAGGAAACAGATCAACTGGCAACTCCCAGAAAACGAGGTGGAGGTTGGTGGGGAAGGTTTAAATGTACCTGACTTGAGGTTCCGGTTCTGGTGTAATATGGAGTAGTGGCTAGTGTGCATCTGTCTCCACTATTATTTTAGATTTCTAACAATATTAACCTGACAACTCACCAACTGCTATCCGGTATGTCAAAATCCAAGAACAGACGTCCCCAAACCTCAGATGCGACAGATATAGATGCGACAGGAAACGACTTGGCAGGTCTTTCCTCTGCCATACTGGCAGACTCCCCGCTGGCCCTGCACATCACCAAGATTCTGCGCTCTGAAATGGCGGCCTTCAGTAACAAATTCCAAAAGTTCAGAAGTGAGACTCAAACGGAATCTGTAAATGTAGCTGGCTTTATTTCTATTGGTAGCTGTCAATGATTGAAGGCTAACCTAAATGTATAAGTTACCTCCTTAAGCCCCTTTCACACTGGCATACTCTACCCAAGTCTGAACCTACCCGGGTCAGGACCCGGTGTCATGTGGGCGTCACAGGTAATGGTACAGGCCCATGCCCGACAACTATGTTACCTAGGGTTGTGGCCTACATTATTACGTTACACTGTACGGTATAATTAGCTGGTGAATTGGCTTACCTTACATAGTTTTATTACTGTTTAACTCTTAAGTCCACCTCACACTGGTGTGTGGCAAGTGAAAAATCAATGGAAACAGTCACATTGGCCAGTTACTTTGCAATGAGCATTCTTCGCTGAACACCACTGTGTGTCATAAATGGGTTACATGCCAGCAAACTTTTACCTATATATAGCTCAATTCCTTAGTCAAAGTGAAAAAGTAAAATGTTATTTCAATCTAATAAAAAGACTTAGGATTTGAAACTAGACATACTATAAAAATATATCTTGTCTACTTTCAAAATGTGGTCATATTGTATTTTTTAGCTCATATCTATCCCACAATGCTTTATTATTTGATGAGGAACATGCATTCCAAACAGGAAGAACTTCATGAGTAACAACTACACTTGGCAACACACCAATAGAGCTGTAAAGTTGTCTGTTCCTTTATTGCTTGTTTTGCATGCTAACTCCATATATATATACACACACACACTAAACCTGTTTGCAATAATCTAAAATGGCTTTTTGTTGGCACAAAAATAATGCAGAAGTATATATGTGGTGTCACTGCCAATAGGTTTTTAGCAGAGGTTGGCCCTTTTCAGCCAACTGGCTCTGTAAAAATAATGTTAAGTTGCTGCTGATGAAACTCTTAGGGACAAGCTAAAATAGTGTTAAAAAACAGTATTTGCAAAGCCCTTCATTTTCAGTTTTTACAGATATGAGCAACCAGAATTATTCAGAATTATATTCATAATGATTTTTTTTAAATGTAATTTGTAGGTTCAATTATAGTTGGATATGCAGTTATCTAGTTATATGCAAAATAAAAAGTATGACATCTTAAAACAATCTTTACAAATACTTAAAGAATCATTCTGCAGTTTTATAATTAAAGACCTATTTAATCTTAGTATGAGCCAGAACTGATTAAGTAACAGAACTTAAAAGACATATTAAAGACTGCAAGACTTATTCATCTTTCACTCCGATTAGGGATCTGTCAAAACATTCAAACTTAAAATCTTATTTTCAATTGCATAAGCAGGTACATGTTTATGCAAATATATTAATCCAGCCCTGGTATAAGAACACTTTGGCTTACTGAGTAAGGAGTAACCATATTTTAACAGTTAACTAGAATATATTTTTTAATAGTGTGTTCACATTCAAAGATGTAAACATGTTGCAAGCTAACTCAATGGCTCCCTGTACAAAGTGGAAGCAAAGAGAATGTACTTGCTAATCAAGTAACATATCCCATACCTCTCTATTCAGTCCCAAAGCAACTGCTAATAGCTTAGTCCCAGGAAAAGCAATACTGTATTCTGAGTCTTTGTATAGTGCCGGTTGCCTAGGTTGGCAGTAAATTTTGTGGCGCAGTTGGCAGTGTGATCATATTTACCCGACTTAAATAAATTAAGCAATCATACAATACTCCAGCCCATATTACTGAGGAATTTCCATATTACAGCATCTGATACTCCCCATTCACAGCTTTGCTACCACAAATATAAGAACTTGGCAGAGCAGGATGTAATTCAATATTAAACAAGGCTCTTATGAAGCAGATGTCGTGAAACAACATGGGGTTTAAGGTTACAATTGCCAAGGGAATGCTTTTTATTAGCGCTCATTAGAGAGGATAACTCAGTGCAGAAGATTCATTAACCAGAACAGACCCTCAAAGGTATGTTAATTAAACAGCAATGAGTGTGACAGTGGTCACTGGGCCACACAACACATTCTGCAGCTAGCCTTCTGTGCAGTTGTCAGGTCAGGAATGGAGTGGAAGGCGAGTTGAGTTAAATGCTAAATGCATCAAATTCATGGTCAAGCAACTAGAGACTGAAAGGACTAAAGAGATTGTGAAAATACATATAAAAAGGCTCTGTCAGTCACATAAGCTAGAGCTAAATGTTAAATAAAGTACAGGAATATGAAACAGATTTGCAATAAAGGGTATCGTCAGCAACTCCAGAAGTTTATAAAGAAAAAAACTGCTGTTATTGGTTGGTGTCTATCTAACTGCTTTAGTGAACCAGAGTTGAAAACTACATCCAGTTCTTTATTAATTCATGTATCTTAGCTTCCTAAACTGAATTTCAATTTCTGTTTCAAATTATTCATCATCCTACAATAGTGGGATTTAACTATAATTTAACCAATAATAATAATAATAATAATAATAATAATAATAATAATAATAATAATAATAATAATAATGTATTATTATTATTATTATTATTATTATTATTATTATTATTATTATTATTATTTGCTTGTTTGTTTGCTTGTGCCATCATTAGTTGAGGCTTTTACTTTTATAATAAATAAAATAATTACTAATCATTTACTTTACTTGAATTTATCATCACTTTATTGTTGCTTATATTGTTAAATAAATAACTAAAACAGTTTAAAATACTCTCTCAGTTGCTTAGAAATACCCAGAAGGACATGTCATTTTATTATATAGTAACTCCATGTAGTGGTTACTGGTACTGTTAAAAACTATTCTTTTTAATTGCAAACTTGTTTTTTTAATTTCTTTATAAAGAGATGCCAAGGTCAGAACATCCAAATGAGTGCGATCTGGAAAAAAGGAGCTACATTTGAAAATGCATCTCAATCCAGATAAGCGAGACTTGACATGTCTGCTTTATATTGTATTTCTGCTTTGTTTGAGTAAAGTTTTTGTGTACACATTTTTTTCTGGATGCGGTGTGCTTGATGAATAGATACAATATGCCTTTCCAACAAATACTGTTATGAACATTAACGTCAGCTAAACAACTACAATTATAAACCATGGAGATGCAGTGAATTGGTACAAGCAGATGACACTGAAAGAAAAGCTGTGTTTTTACTGAATTCGCAACAATGCAGCCTAGCTACACTCTTTGAAGCAATTTGCCTTTATTTGTACAACACAGAAGACACACTTTTATTGGCATTCAACTTTTCTAAAATGTACTTGTCTTAACTCAAATCTAGGTAACAGGAGACACAATGGAGATTTTGTAGATCTGGGTGGGCAGAACTAAATTATGACTCATGTGAGTGCTTTACTGCACGTATGGGTTAAAAGACCACTAGAAATAAGAAGCGTGGCCTCATCTGATTTTCCACTGTAATTTTAAATAAAATATAAAAACAGCTGCTGCAATAAAAATGCCAAAAGCACTTCTGGTATAAAAAAAGACTTAACATGACCACTAGGTGTCACTTCATTACCAACACCGGGACTGATTTTTTCTATTAGTTATTCACTTATTTATTTGTTCAGTTATTTTGACACTAACAACATTTTCACACCTTCCACACATTTTTAAAACATCTGGGCTAAATACAGATTTTCTCACATTAGTGTCATAATACATATATGGTTGATTTCACAGACCCTGATTAGCACTAATCTTGGACTACCTAATGTTACGTTATTAAAACACAATAATATACAAAGCCTTCAATGATTAGTTCAACATCCTCTGTCCTCATCAAGCAGGCCTTATTTCCATAATAACTGTGAGATAAGAAGATGTTGATTTCCTTTTCAAAGTAGATAAACCACTTACAAAATCACGCACAAGGTCCAGTCATATCCATTGACAAAGGAGGGTTTTGGAAAACAATTAATATCATTATATAACAATCAAAATATCAGTGTATTATTCATAGCTAAATTAGAAATAGATATTTAGTTGCTTTTGAATATGTTTCACTACATCAAGACAAGTCAGCACCATCTGGACCTCAAAATGTAAGGTGAATAAGCAAGCGTGAATGTAATATATTCAAATATCCCTAGCTTTAAAAAAAAAGAGGAAAAACAACACAACATTGAACACTAAAAATCATATACTTTGTGTGGTTTATTTCTACTCAGAACCTGCTAATTATTTTGTGTATAGTTCCCTGTGTTTCAAATGAACTAATCAACCCAAATCAACTAAAACAACAGTATTTTATTATTTTTTATCAGGATGAAAAATTCCAGCACAAAACGTGTACTGTTGTTTAAAGAAAAGAAAAACAACTGCTAATTACAAAACTTAAATTAACACCCTCAAAAACCATTCTGGTTTATCAGTAGTTATACTGTAGTAGTGTTATTAGAAAAAAAGTATGTATTCATTTTTAAGCAGTTGTTATGTTTGCTGTATTGGTCCAGACAAAAACAAATCAAGTTTATTCCTCATACCGGACCATCACAAAATTGAAAAAATGAACATCAGTGTTTATGTTGTGTCTTCTTTTATATACAGCAAAATTACACAGAGTGACCTTTGTAGTCAAGTGGGACATATTTTGGGAAATATGCAAGGATGTTTTTGCATGTTGAAATCGAATGAAATAGTTGTGGCTCATTGTGACGGAAATAGAATGATCTTTCGTAGTAAATCTCCCTCCCGACCTGTGAGGGCGCTAAGTAACGGTTAAAAGGAAGTCGGTCATCTAGAAAGGGGGCGGAGCTTCGGTGCACTAACTCATCGACCCGGAAGGGAAATGATGTGGCAGCCGTGGATTGGAGGAGCGGCTGCAATCGTTTACCAAGGGGTCATGTGTGACGATACAAATAGGGGACAAAGCGACGGAATCTGTTCCTTTGTTTTGGTTAACGCACTGAACCCGGAAGGACCCTGTAACAGGGGGATCTGGACTGACTATCTGACACATGCGTGGTACTGCAGGTAGAGGGCAGCAGTCTCGTAGGATCTGCCTGTCGGTCATGGCAATGACACGGAGAGGTGGGGAAGAGGGTGTGTGTGCTTTCCCTTTCTCTGAGTGGCTGAGAGGCGGGCCTTGGGAGACTGTTTGGCCCATAAGAACTGCGCTTGGTTGTGCACTCAGATGGCCGTGTTTGGGAATACACAGAGACACTGACAGAAGACGTCAGTTTAAAAACAAGAACGAGGCAAGCCTGGCTGGGGAAAACAGCCTGCCTTAAAATAATTTAAAGAGAGAAAAAAAAGAAATAATCACGTACCCGAGAGGACTGTTTAGTTGTATGTGGAACTCCGGCCATCCCAGTGTATAGGGTAACTGAGCGTAGGACGGAGACCCGTGGGGGCACTGCATAAGCAGCACTTTTGTTTGTTGTTTTATTACTGTGTTTTATTTTCCCTTTTTCTTTCACCTTTGGTTTTCATTATTATTTATGAGTACTTGTATGTGCATTTGCCTATGTACCTGTATTGGTAACACCGTGGTTCTGTTTACTGTAGTCAGTATCCAGGCCACGGACAACACCGCCCTCTACTGGTGGAAATAAATCAGTGTGCCTGAGCAGCGTTACAAATAAAGTACCGTCTCCTTGTGTCAGTGAATTTCCCACCACCCTTCCACAGACCCGTATTATTGTATCGTGAGTGTTTTGTTTGTTTGTCTAATTGTTACTTGTTGTTATTAGATGGTTAACACATTCCGGAACTGTCGCCATGTACCCAGAACTGCACTCACTGAGGACTGGTGATTGTGTATGTGCAGTGTGAGGACTGTTGATTGTGTATGTGTAGTGTGTGTGTCTTTTGATTACCGTGTACTTTATTTTGGGACTGCCCAGTGCCTTAATTATACAGAGCAGTACACATGGTTGTGTATTGCTTGTGTTTCATTTACACTTTCTGTTGGTCAGTTTCGACCCTTGGATTACAATTAAAAACCCATCACTTCATCAGAACTGTGTTGTTTGTTGTTGTTTGGAGCACTGCATCACCTTTACACCTGCACACTGCAACCCACTTTGCCACACTCATATAACATTCCTGGTGGCCAGTTTCATAACATCCTGCAGCTGTATTAATTGTTTCATGTTCAGCTAATTGTTATTGTAGTTGTTTCTATTTCTTGTTCTCAATTACTGTTTTCCTCTCTGTGTTAGACAAGCAAGCTAATCAGGTTGGGTAAATAGTCCAGAACTGAAACAGCTGACAGGGAAAGGAGCTTGTTATGTACTGTGATGAGGAGTTGCACATGCAAGTGCAAGAGGAAGCATTGGTCTGTTTTATAGTCGATTTCTACAGTAATGTTTCCTGTTTTTCAAGTTCAGGGATTTCTCAGACTATATGTAACTAATGTACAATCATCCCATGTTTAACCTTACACTTGTAACATACTAAGGGAACTGAAACATGACAAAAGTAGGTATATGTATAGGGATTTTAATTGATTAAACCAATTGTTTGTGTTACTTGGTTAATCATAATTAAATAAGGTAAACAATACAAAAAAATGTTTTAAATATAAAATGTCTTTGTTTTGGTATTTTAGAGCTTAGTTTTAATGTAAAACTTATTTTTTTCTTTACTTTCACATGCCCGGACTAATTGATTAAAATAACATTTTGATATTTAAGGTTATACAGGTGCACTCCACTTATAACGGACTCCAAGGGACAATAGAAATCAGTACTTTATAAATGAAGTACATAGTAAATACAATTTGAAATGCTTAACTGCCAAAGAATGTGAGTTTATTATTTGTACAAAGCACGCCCCTGTGACCCGTACAATATAATAAGTTGTACCATTTTACACATTTATGTTTTCACTAAATGTAATTAAAACTTTAAACTGTACAACGTCTGTGCCAACAAAAACATAGAATAATAAAAGTAAACAGCAACCATTTTTCCTGCCTAACGTGACTGTCATTTACTGTCCCGATGTACCGTATTTGCGCAAAATATCTACCTGTGGAACAGGAAAACTGTACATATTAAAACAGCACTGTATGTATTAAACTTTACATATTAAACACAAAAGACCTGACTGTGGAACTGGAAAACTGTACTTATTAAACTGTATATACGTTATAAGCGAGTCAGTTTTAACCAGAGTGAGTCCCCATTAAAACCCGTTGTTTGGCAGGGACATGCCTCCTTAATACGTTGTAAACGAAACTCTGTTCTAACAGGATCCGAGTGTACCTGTAGTACACAAGTATTCCCTGAATCAGCCACCTGTTAAAGTTGTCAACATAATCAAGTCCAGGCCACTCAATTTCGCGTTCCTTGTGAAGAGCTGGGGGCAGAACACCATCAACTGTTGCTACATACAGATGTTCGCTGACTTTCGAGAGGGAAAGTCCTACAGAGACTGTTTGAACTACACACAGAAGTTCACACATTTCTAGTTGATCATTTGTCCACTCTTGCCTCTGTGTTTGACAGTACCATGTGGTTAGCTTAACTTGCCTATCTCACAGATATATTTAGCAAGCTGAATTTGTCCATGCAAGGTTGTGATACTAATATTCTGAATCTCTATGACAAAGTTAATGCTTTTATATAAAAAAAAAAAACTGAATTCTGGAAATCCAAATGTGGAGACAAATACTTTACCTGTTTTCCATTGCTTGACACGTATCTCAATGAAGTCTGCCCAGGTTGAATTGAGCAGAGTAAAATTCAGGCAATAATAACAGACCATTTGGCCCACTTGTTGTCTCAGTTCCAGTTATATCTCCCCAACGTTCAAGGGAAGGCAAAACAGCATGACTGGATAAGAAACCCATTTGTTCTGCCAGGTGTTAGCAGCTGTAACCTCTCTCCCAGTCAACAAGAAAGTCTGCTTGAGTTTAATGACTAACGAAGTTCTGGTGCTTAGTGCAAAAGGAGTACACCGACCTTGGTAAACCAAGCTTTGGATGTCCTGTTGTCATTTGGGTCAACATATCTTTGTGAAGTGTCATTTTCTGCTATGACTGCCATCAAGTCAAAGGCCAGGAACCGACGCAATGTGGAGAAAGACTTAAATGTTGCTTTCTCTTCACTGCCTCCCAGAATGGGATTTTTATTTTGTAATTGTATGGTAAAACTTTAAAATAAAGTCATTTTTTCAGTAAAGTGGGTTGTATCACTTTTGTAATGTTATGGCTGATTTTGAAAATAATTACTTTATCGGAAAGATAATATTGAGAGTACAGAAGACAAATCAGATGATTGAAAGGGGTACAGTAGTCTGGAAAGGTTAAGAACCACTGGACTATAGCTTCTAATTCGAAAAATGTATTTCTAATGCTTCTTGCATTTAAATATAGGCATTTCAGTTTCATTAACATTGGCAACAGTTTGGTTGCACTTTGTTGTTTGCGGTGTAGTTTGCTGTGTAGTTTGTAGTGTGGCTCCCCCTGGCTCTATCCTCCCTTCCCCCCAATTCCCTATTTTAAACCATGCCTGATTACTCTTTTAACTGTCTCCCCCAGTGCACTGGATCCCCTCCTGTTCAGGTGCAGCCCGTCCCATTTGTAAAGACCACGCCCCGTTGAGAAGGTTCCCCAGTGCCCCATAAGCCTGTGCTCCTCTTGCTTACGCCAGTTTTTTAGCCATGTATTAAAACTTCTAATCATCGCTTGTTGTGGCACCAGCAGTATTTTTGAAAAAACTACCCTAGAGGACCTGCTTTTAATCCTTTGCCCTAGCACTGTAAATGTATTTTGCAGAGCCTCCTGACTCTGTTTACCTATGTTGTTTGTGCCTACATGAACAATGACAACTGGATTCTCCCCGGCCCAGGCCAAGAGCCTGTCCACCCATGTCGTGATACCATGCGCGACTCAGAATCACGTCTGCACACCTGACTACCTATGTTCCTAATGATTGAGTCCCCTATGACTACTGCTGCCCTTTTTGAATTACCGCTGGGGGGCTGCGGTACCGTGGTGCCCTGGCCCCGCACCACACCCTCCACTGTGCTTGCTGTGTTCGGTAAGGCCATCTCTCCGAAGGGAGCAAACCTGTTCGAAACTTTGCAGTGGCTGTTTTGGCAGAGGGTGCATTCCTTTTCCCTCTATTCCATCCCACTGTAACCCAGTTCCTACCTTGTACTGACTGTTGATCACTCCTTCCTCTACACCTCTCTAAAAGATTGTTCTATAAAAACTTCTGTTTTGATCATGCTGTGCAGTCCAGCCAGCCTCACCTCAAGGCCTGCCACCCTAGCCTCAAGGTCAGAGACCAGTTGGCATCGTTCACAGGTGTATTCCCCCTGGATAGGATTATCCAGAGAACTCCACATACAAATCTGGCACTGCATGTTGGCTTTTATATTAAATAAAATTTCTGTTTGTTTCCAAGGGAGAGCTTTACTGTTGTAATTTAACTTACTTTACCAAGTTAAAATGTGATAGTAGTTTAATATTACCCTATAGTATTAATGTATAATTTGTTTTCATACTTTGTGTTAGCTTAGGGCTACTGTTTAGACTATTGATCTCTGTTGTTTACATTCGCTGTGTAAATGGTAATTGTTGCAATTACAATGGATGCAGTAGATGGATTATGCACACAAGCCAATCGCTGGGTAATTAAATAAATAAACAGTAATTAGATGAAAATAGACTTTGGTGGTAACCTTGTTCCTCCTTCTCCACCCCCTCGCTCTTGCTCATTCTCATTCTGGTTCTCACTTCTGCTTCCGCTTGCTCTTGGGCTTGTAGGTGAGTGTCCAGGGTCTGGAAGGTATGGGGATGATTTCATAGAATACTTTGGAAATTAAAATGGCCAAGTGAATGATTTTTTTTTAAAAGTAGGGCCTGTTGCATTAAAAAATAGAGCGGTATGTCAGCCCCTATTGTGCATTGTTTAACTTGTACCTTTTTGTATAATTTATTAATAGAACAGTTGTTTTTTTATACATTTTTTTTTATAACATTACACCTTTTTTAGGATATCTTGAAACAAAACTCCCTCTCTACAGCACTTACTGCATAGTGTAATATTTCTTAATGCCTGTCATTTAAGGTTTAACTTAAGTGTTATATTACAGTACATGAGTGATACACGCAGAGGGTACAAAGCTTTTAGTATTTTCAGCTTCCTTGTTTATGGTGAATTGGTTATAATTTATCAGTTATTTTGAAGGCTTATTTTGTATTTAAAAAATGTATTGTGTACCAAGATCTATACATTTAGAAGCACTTATTCATTGGCACTCAAATTGTCAATTTAAAAAAAAATATTTGTTAAAAAAAAAAAAAAAAAAAAAATCAGAGGTCGACTCCACCCTGCTGCGCATTCGAGTACCTGCACTATTTTGTTGAGAATTTCAGCCCTGAGTACAATAACAATTCACATTTTTTCTAAAAAAAGAACAACATATCTTTTAATGTTACAAAAATATAAATAAATAACTGACGTATACTAAATATGTCTTGGCAAGTTAAAGGGCTGCGGAAATTTTTTTTGAAACAGGTTACATTTTTGGACGAAAAAACGCAGCAATCACCACCCTGTCCTGCTAAATTTGGATATAATCTGAAGGCAATATGGATAGTGTGCAAGCTGCTGCATGGTTATTGCTCTGAAGGAGAAAGAAAAGATCAAACATGTATGTATGTGTATAGTATATCCTACAAATTCTGTTGTATTTACTTACGTATTTATGAAATTCAAGAGGTTAACATATCACATATACACCCACCCCTCATTATATCGCTCCTCGCTATACTGCGGATTCAGATATATCGCGGTTCTGGAGTTGGCTAGCCATTTTTGCAGCCTTAGCTGCACTATACATAGCCAATTTCACTTAGAATTACTGTTCGTTTTATTTTGTACTGAACATCACAAACTAAAATATACAGAACAATTAAAAACAAAGCATTAATATCATACTATTATCATATACAAACGCACTGCACAATAACATAAAGCAAATTAAATATCTACTTGGTGAAGCGGTATTTTAAGCAATGCACCTACAAAAGTCACAGGGCAGTGACGTCAGCTCCCTAGCAACACGCCTCCTATGTTGGGAATGGATTCTTTCAATGCAGTGGTTTGGGCATTTAAGAAAGGAGAGGAAGATTTAGGAAATTAATTGGAGACTTGAGTTGATGAGAAGCAATTACCCTCCGCAGTACGAATTAAAACGGTGTGCTGCTTTTTATACGAAAAATCAGAAAAAGCGGGTTGCGTAGAGGATTTATATTGGACCCTGACGCCCACGATAAAACGAGGGAGTGGTTGTACAGTATTTTAGCCTATTTGTTTTTCTATGGGTCTCTCGTTATATTGCAGCCCTCAATACACAGCGGATTTGTACTGGACCCCGACACCCACGATATATCGAGTGGGTGGTGTATATTATATATTGGGTGGAGAGCCCCAATAGGTTGGATGTGTGTAACGCTGTATGTTCTCTAATGATATTGGCAACAAAAACAAAATTAAACAAAATTAGAAGTACAGATAGGACTACCAAAGACAATCATTTCGATGCATTCTGATGTGTTTTTTATTTTTATTTCTCACAGACCTGTTACCGGCGACTCCTTCACAAGCATTGCATACAGCTAGGATGGGTATCCAATGGGCCGCCGTATCTCTAGCTACACCTGGACATTTAACGAAAACCTGTAGTCAAAACAGCATTTATTTTAACATACCAATAGTGCTTACTTTCCGATTTCCTCATATTTTCACATAATTTCTGTTTGTATTCTTTATCAAGATATTTATTTTGTGCTTATCATAAAGAACAAGATACTGCACTGCTATAATCAGCCACCATCTAGCCTGTGATATTTGATGCGCAAGTCTGAATACAAAAATAGCAGAGAAACGTCGGGCATAAAAACCGCAGCAAATAAACGCTATAATGTGAATAGCCCTTAACAGTTTCTAATGCCTCATTGTTTAGTTTTCCAGAATTTATTTTCACTTTGGCTTTTGACACCACACTATAAATACAGCCCTGTGCAAACAGTGAGTGTGAATCTTCAAGTGTAGTTTATAATACCTGCTGTTCCAAAATTCAATTTATAGCTATAGTAGACTGTGATTAAAATAAGTCTGGAAATGCTGACGTGAGCTAATTCGTAAGTGGTCATTCTACTTTTTTTTCTGGAAGTATGGTAATAATAAAGGTATTAATATGTTCCATGTGTGACCACACATAAAACTAAAAGCATACGCTACTGGTGGAAATCGTTTAGGCACAGAGAACATAAATATAATCATGTGGGTTTTAAATAGTAACATATTTTATTGTTTTAAACAACTCGGAACCCATCCTAAACCTGATTTACACAATCTATTCCCAACTTATGCTCCTTTCTTCATTTTTTAAATTAATTTCTTGGTCAAAACATGACTGATGGACTGGATGCAAGCTAATCCTCTTGGTTCAATTCATAAGATGGAGTGTGTTATGCATGCTTCTCAAATTCATGTACAGAACCAGGTTTAAGTGGGCTGGATACTTAGTGACACTTTATTAGGAATGGATTTAATTAAGTGGCCTTACAGTATATGGTAAACGTCTACATGCATTAAGAGGTTACTGTGCATATCGATTGATGTCACACTCAGCAGCAGCATATAGACCCAACAAAGTCATTCTGTAAAGTACTTGACACGGTGGCCCTTGATTTTTACTTCTCCCCAAGTATGTTCACATTAATAAGAGCTAATTGCACTAGGCCTTATTTGCTAGAAATACTACTGTGACAGGGTAGCTGAAGGGTGACATTCCCAGACCAGTCAGCTGACAGAGACAACACAGACAGGTACTCGAGTGAAAAGCACACTGCGGCGCCGTTTTTATGAAACAAAAATAAAATAACTAAACAAAAAACACTGCTCACAGAGCAAAATAAAAGTTTAAACAAAAACAAATCACAAACACACAACACAAAACACCAAACAAATACAGTGATGGTCTGCCCAGCACGAGTAGCAATTGCTTTCTTTCTTTTTACTTTCTGTTTAGTTTTCTTTACTTCATTCTCCCGTACCGTCTCTGTACACCCACACAGAACAACAAAAGCTGCAGGCTTATATACTTCTCAGAATTAACACTCAATTAATCAATTTCGGAGATGGTCACATTCTACACAAGTTTTGTGGGATGGTGCCAAACAATAACAAACAAAACATCATATTTTTAAATAACACAACACACATTCAAATCATACAATAACATCCCCCGTTTAACTAAACTTAAATAATACATTTTAAATCATATAATGCATTAAATCACCCGTTTTAAATAATCAAAACAATACAGTATTTACAATACATTTATGTGTGGGGCTTTCTCCTGCCCTGCTACAACTACATTTATTGCATGTGACAATACTTAACATATCTACAATGGTTGTGCAGCCCTCACACTTCACCAAAATATTGTCCTATAAGTATAGGGAATAGAGTATGCTTCATTAACCTAACCTAAATCTTGCAGATACCTATACTTAAGTATTGCTATTTACAGTTTGTGCCGATTTATACATGATTATAATTGCCATTTTTGCAACCATTTTGCAATCATATTTCTAAATTAATAAATTATGTCTGCTATTATATTATAACCCGGGCTCCCTTAACAATTGTACACTTTTAGCAGCATTACTGTCATAGAGTTCTGATAGTGAGATCAGATTGGTTGTATATTATTATACATTATTTATTATGTCATAAATAGGTAACTTTTGTTTATATTACAGTACCTAACCATTAAATACCAACCCTTTTTAATATTTTAGATTGACAGTTAATAACTCCCAAAAAGTGCCTTTTAAAATAAAGCATGACCCCTTTTTAATCTTGGTGTTCTAATCTAGGGTTTACATTTTTCATGCAAAATGGTTTTATTCTGTTACACTTTTAAGGGTTTAATATTCGGGAAGGGAATATTTTTATTGACACATAAATTACGCAGCTTTCTATGGTAGGCTCTTAAAAGTAATGTGATATACACATGTGTATGTGTGTGAAGTCGATTTAACAATGCTTCACTTATTCCATTCACTCCCATTTACAATTAAACTTGTATTTCACATATAGCTTTTCCATTTGCAAACTTTTTTGTTCTAATTCTAGGTTCTAATGGCTAATATTTACTCATGCTGAAGCTTTTACTGAAACATTTTTTTATGAGTGTGAAAACCTTTTTACACTGTAGCTGACCCCACATTCAGGAGAAGAACAAGCCAACACGGCTTGGAAAAATAACAACCTCTGATTGGTTAAACAGCCTCACCGTGCGTATATATAGCATATAGCACGGCTTGCATACTAATGAGCCACTTCACGCCGAATAATTCACTATACACCACTACATTCTAAATTATTATTAACACTATGTAACACAATTTTTGTTCCTGGGTAGTAAGTGTTAATTGCTTATGCCTCAAAAGTATAGCAAATGGCTATTATTCCCCACAAACTTTGCTTTTGTGACCAGGACAGTGATATTTTGAAATTTACCTATTTCCAATGAGAAAACGGGCGAATTTGTGTCTTTTCGTTCACATAAAGTAAAAAAAAAACAACATATGAATCCAAATTAACATGTATTCATACTAAAGTAATACAAAAATGACTACAAAAGATTTAGAAGTGAGTAGTTTTTTGAGATTTACGATTATACTGTAAATCACTTTCACGAATCAGCCCCCAAATGTACTCTCCCATCATGTTCTCATTATACTGTCCTTGGTAGCGGCGTTCAAAGTCCAGTATATCCTGGTGGAAGCGCTCGCCTTGCTCCTCCGAGTACGCTCCCATGTTCTCCTTGAATTTATCAAGATGAGCATCAAGGATATGGACTTTGAGGGACATCCTACAGCCCATTGTGCCATAGTTCTTCACCAGAGTCTCAACCAGCTCCACATAGTTTTTGGCCTTGTGATTGCCCAGGAAGCCCCGAACCACTGCGACAAAGCTGTTCCAAGCCACTTTCTCCTTACTAGTGAGCTTCTTGGGGAATTCATTGCACTCCAGGATCTTCTTTATCTGTGGTCCGACGAAGACGCCGGCTTTGACCTTTGCCTCAGACAGCTTAGGGAAGAAGTCTTGAAGGTACTTGAAGGCTGCCGACTCCTTATCTAGAGCTCTGACAAATTGTTTCATAAGGCCCAATTTGATGTGCAGTGGTGGCATCAGCACCTTCCGGGGGTCCACCAGTGGCTCCCACTTGACGTTGTTCCTCCCCACAGAGAACTCGGTCCGCTGTGGCCAGTCCCGCCTGTGGTAGTGCGCCTTGGTGTCCCTGCTGTCCCAAAGGCAAAGATAGCAGGGAAACTTGGTAAGACCGCCTTGGAGACCCATCAGGAATGCCACCATTTTGAAGTCTCCTATGACCTTGATGCCATCTCAGAAAAATGCAAATATGTATCCACTTAGGCAGCTGGAACTAAACTGAACTGGTGGGCTTAAGGCACCTGTATTTATACTACTATTTATATTACTAGAAAGTTCTAGAAGTTACTCCAAGTTTACTCAGCACTGAATCTATCTGGAATGTTCTGGAAAATAGGTAAATTTCAAAATATCACTGTCCTGGTCACAAAAGCAAAGTTTGTGGGGAATAATAGCCATTTTCTATACTTTTGAGGCATAAGCAATTAGGAAATAACACTTACTACCCAGGAACAAAAAAAAAAAAAAAATTGTTACACGGTTTTATTATTATTATTATTATTTATTTCTTAGCAGACGCCCTTATCCAGGACGACTTCACATTATTTTTACATGCAATTACCCATTTGTACAGTTGGGTTTTTACTGGTGCAATCTAGGTAAAGTACCTTGCTCAAGGGTACAACAGCAGTGTCCCCAACCTGGGATTGAACCCACGACCCTAACAAAAACATTGAGATCTAAAAGGATGAAAACGTACAAGTTCACAAACTCACTTCAAGATCTGGCTTCAGTCTCCATCTCAGCTGCTCTCCTTACTTCCTTAGTGTCATTTGAAACTCCGCCCATCATCACAGCTTGTGGTCAGTTCTTTAGTACTAGTGAGATGGCACTTTTGATGCAGAAATTAAAAAAAAAAAAAAAAAAACATTTTGTAACAAAGAAACATTGTAACAATCTCGGTTCCCGCAGGCAGAATTTCTCACAGGCGGTGATGGGACGCGAACCCGGGATCTCCTGCACTGAAGCATAGCACCGATACCGCTGTACAAAAAAAACACTCCCTGGTATATAGTACAATAAATATGAACAAATATGAAAATTACTGACCCAAGGGAAGACTATTGTTACCGACAGGGCTATAAGGCCTGAAGCTGAGGGCATTGCACCCTGGAGGTAACAACAGTCTTCCCGAGGGGCATTTCATTCTGCAGTACATATTTAATATATAAATCAGTCAAGAAAATAAGTGAGGCAAGGTTGGATAGTAAATACGACTTTATATATTTTGTTTAAATATAGCTGATACATCATAAGTAAATAAATAACAAATAAATAACAGAAAGTAGTATTATTTATTTATTTGGCAGACACCCTTATCCAAGGCGATTTACAGGTGTTACAAGGCAGTACAGGGTTACAATGCAAGCTTAATACAGTAAGTGCAAATAATACTACTAAAGTAGAATATGAACTAGGATGCAACAAGTGAGGATTACAGCAAGTTATTTATCGAATATGTCTGTATATAAACACATTTCTGTTCAAATGTCCTTTTATTTACACAGTTTCGGTTGTGTAGATGCTTTACATGACGTTCCTGAATAAAACTCAGACTTATATCCAATTGTTTGTCCTTTCATTATAATATTTATGATGTTTTTAATACGCCAGTCAAATTGACCGCTAATGGTTGTTCTAGGTATGTGTATACACACGTTCTAGTGTATAAAGTACACATCAGGGATTCAGTCATCAGTCAGGGATATCCCTTTGATATTGTGCTTCTATGTTTTTAGCCCAACACATTTTGATCAGAATATAAAATATTTTGGATAATGGAACAGGTATTCTTAAATATATGTCCTTCGACTCTATGTTGTTTTGCTATTAAGAAAATGTATGCTTATCATGCAGTATGTTAGTGTGTAACGAAGGCTGTTGTAACTGCCTGTGTCCGTTACTTTCATTAGGACTTCATTTTGAACTGGATGTAAATCTTAACTGGTGTCATGTTATCTTCCTGTTATTATGGTAAAGAGACCATGCGAATAGATTGATGCTCCATATGAATCCACATAAATGGAAGTTGCCAAGTTTCCTGAAAATTGGTTTTCCTTTCTGGCCCTTAGTAGTCATTGCATTTCTTGGGCTCAGTCCTACAGGGAGTCGTAACAACCTTTTAAGGTCTCTACATTTTATGTTTGAAAGCTTGAGGGTTTAACCTGAGGATTTGAAATGAATGAAGAGGAGAAAATTACACTTCCTTAAGAAAACACAGCATTTCCTTTCATGTGTCAGGAACAAAAACAAAAAATACAAACTAATTCATCACAGTGTTTTTCTTTCATAACCCCTCTTTGGGTCATGATTTCCTCCCCTTATTGTCAGCTACATGATTTGTTGTGCCATATTTTAATAAACTGATACAATTATATCTGCCTAATAAATGCCAACATCTTAACTACTGTTCAACAAATTTACTGTACTGTCTTTCATTCAATTGAATGAAAAATGAAATGGTAGCTGTCCAGGGATGATAGACAAACAGAAGGAGATGTGATACCTTTTATTGGACTAACTAAACAAAAACTGATCACAAGCTTTCAAGACCTCAAATATCTCTTCTTCAGGTGAAAGTAAGAAAGAGAGATTGATGTTTACATTCAAAGATGGCATCAGAACTTTAAGAAAAATAACCCATTTTGAATCACTACAATCTAATGCAAGGAAAAAATCTGTGTTGAAAAAAAAAGATGAGTGGCTGCATAATAAACAATGACAATAACAAAGACAAAATAAATACATTATATGAATAAAATGTAACAGTAAACATAGGGAAAGAAATAATAGTAAAAACATCTTAACTACTGTTCAACAAATTTACTGTACTGTCTTTCATTCAATTGAATGAAAAATGAAATGGTAGCTGTCCAGGGATGATAGACAAACAGAAGGAGATGTGATACCTTTTATTGGACTAACTAAACAAAAACTGATCACAAGCTTTCAAGACCTCAAATATCTCTTCTTCAGGTGAAAGTAAGAAAGAGAGATTGATGTTTACATTCAAAGATGGCATCAGAACTTTAAGAAAAATAACCCATTTTGAATCACTACAATCTAATGCAAGGAAAAAATCTGTGTTGAAAAAAAAAGATGAGTGGCTGCATAATAAACAATGACAATAACAAAGACAAAATAAATACATTATATGAATAAAATGTAACAGTAAACATAGGGAAAGAAATAATAGTAAAAAAAAGATAAATACATTTAAAATAGGTTGTACAAAAATGTGTACAAACATGAAGGTTGATAAGAAGAAAAAATATTTAAAAAATAAAATAAAAATAATGTACACAAAAAGTTTAAATTATTAAAAAATCATATATATACATTATTTTTTTCACTCCACATCCACCTACCCTTTACATGTACTGCTAAAGGAGTAGTGTACTGCATCATTTGCACAAAATGCAACCAATTATACATTGAGGAAACTAAAAGACGTTTAAAGATCGTTTTGTGCAACATTTACAAAGCATTCGAATCAACACCTTGACATTTCCAGTAGCCCGACACTTCAACAGCAATAATCACACTACTAAAGACATTACCATCTGTGGAATCAGTCAGTGTTTTGGTACAAATTATACTCGGAAGCAAAGAGAACATGAGCTTATCTTCAAACTTGGAACTTTGGAGCCTCTTGGAATGAACATTCTATTCTGACATCATCTTAACATCATCCTCAGAATTTTAATATTTTACAAGTTTACTGCACTGTGTTCACTTTTCTGCTACACAGCTGAAGAAGGGCTTTTGCCCAAAACATCCTGAAATAAATTATTTTATAATCATTTAAACTTTTTGTGTACATTTTATTTTTATTTTTATTTATTTTATTTATTTTTATTTTCGTCACTTCATCACTTAATTTCATTTTTTCAATATGGGTCACTGAGTCAATGTACATTTCATATTGCTTTCTATTAGTTCTACTAAATTATGTCTAATTGTTTGATGGTCATTTTTTGTAAACCATATAAAACCACACCTAAACATCTAAAGAAACAGTACCCGTCCTTCTCTATTTGAACTATGTTGTAGCCGTCATAACTATTATACTCACATTACTCAAGCAATCTAATCGAAAGTATTTCAGCAGTGTTGTCCTTATTCTCGGATTTGTTATGATTTTAAATTTTTATTTTTTCTAGACCTATTCTATTTGTAATCCCGGTTGACCTATTAATTTGTGTAATTTCATAACTCTTTGTTGTTCAAATGTTCTAGTTTTTGTTCTCAAGGTTTACTGCTTTATGAAGTAACTCTAATTTCTGATGGAGGGAACATGCAATTTATGTCATTATAATAGAGGGGCTTCAGTGAGGAAAATAATTTCATCCAGGGTTTCTGTGAGACCGAAGGTCGAGTAATTTATAAACTGTCACAGAAACCCGAGAAGGAATTGTTTTCCTGTAACTCACTGAAGAGGCCCACCTATTATTTTTTATATTACATGGATACCCTTGTGATGCTAATATTAAAGAAGACGAGGTTCAGCAGTACAGTTCGTTTTTTTTAAAGTAGTGTTTCAGTGCTGTACAGACGTTCTATGTCGTTATCCATTTCTCCAGTTTCTTTGAGATACGAATGTATCAGCTTTACATCTTTTTTTTTAACATATTCTCATTTTGTTGATCATTATTGAACATTTCTGTACTGTCGGTGTTGTCGAGTGATTGAAAAGGATCACTTCATCCCATGTATTATATATATATATATATATATATATATATATATATATATATATATATATATATATATATACAGTGCCTTGCAAAAGTATTCAGACCCCTGACCAATTCTCTCATATTACTGAATTACAAATGGTACGTTGAAATTTCGTTCTGTTTGATATTTTATTTTAAAACACTGAAACTCAAAATCAATTATTGTAAGGTGACATTGATTTTATGTTGGGAAATATTTTTAAGAAAAATTAAAAAACTGAAATATCTTGCTTGCATAAGTATTCAACCCCCACACATTAATATTTGGTAGAGCCACCTTTCGCTGCAATAACAGCTTTAAGTCTTTTGGGGTAAGTATGTACCAGCTTTGCACACAGTGTCGGAGTGATTTTGGCCCATTCTTCTTGGCAGATTTGCTCCAGGTTGTTCAGGTTGGTTGGACGACGCTTGTGGACCGCAATTTTCAAATAGTGCCACAGATTCTCAATGGGATTGAGATCAGGACTTTGACTGGGCCACTGTAGGACATTCAACTTTTTGTTCTTGAGCCACTCCAATGTTGCTTTGGCCTTGTGCTTGGGATCATTGTCCTGCTGAAAGGTGAATTTCCTCCCAAGCTTCAGTTTTTTAGCGGACTGAAGCAGGTTCTCTTGCAGTATTTCCCTGTATTTTGCTCCATCCATTCTTCCTTCAATTTTAACAAGATGCCCAGTCCCTGCTGATGAGAAGCATCCCCACAGCATGATGCTGCCACCACCATACTTCACTGTAGGGATGGTGTGTCTTGAGGCATGGGCAGTGTTTGCGCCACACATAACGCTTTGAGTTTTGGCCAAAAAGCTCTATCTTGGTCTCATCTGACCACAAAACCTTTTCCCACATCGCAGCTGGGTCACTATCATGCTTTCTGGCAAACTCCAGACATGCTTTCAAATGGTACTTTTTGAGTAACGGCTTCTTTCTTGCCACCCTCCCATGCAGGCCAGTGTTATGCAGAGCTCTTGATATGGTTGACTGGTGCACAATTAAGAGAAAACTTGCATAACAGGTGAAATACATTTTGCAACAAGTCACTAGGATTTCAAAATGGGGATTAAAGCAATTTAACTTTGCTCACTTTTTGGTTTCAGTTTGATTTAAAAAAAAGAAAAACAAGCCTTGTTAGCAGTGAAATGTAATGAGAGTTTTAGTCAAGTTACAGGGAGGAAAAACAAAAGCGATTATATGTGAGGCACACATATTCAAAGTCCGTTTTCATCCTTTCGGATCTCAAAAGATGTTTTTTTTACTTATTTCCTTAAAATGAAAATCCCTTTTTTTTTTTCTTAAACCAGTCTTTAAGTACATTAACAGCCCATGCTATAGTTTCTTTTAGTGTTTTCAATCTTTTTTTTCTTCTATTTCATTTAGCTGTTATGTGTCCTCTTGACAGTTGCTAGTGCACTTATTTTATTTGTATTTTTTTTTCAAGTGGATTGTGGTCTTGGTGTTGTACCAGTTATCTGGAGTTTCATCACCAAATGTATTAAAGTAAGTCGCCCTGGATAAGGGCGTCTGCTAAGAAATAAATAATAATAATAATAATAATAATAATAATAATAATAATAATAGGTGAAATCCCTCTAATTTTTGGCTGTGGTTTTGTAATTAATAACAAATAAAATGGCAGTTTGTCATGCATTTAGAATGTAGTGGTGCATAATGATTTATTCAGTGTGAAGCGGTCATTAGTGTGCAAGCCGTGGTATACGCTATATATACGCACGGTCATGTGATGCTGTTCAGCCAATCAGAGGTTGTTATTTTTCCAAGCTGTGTATATATATACGTATAATCAATACGTGTGTGTTTTTGACCTGGATGATCATCCATACAAACTACAAAACGTATTTAACTTGTGACCTGAGCCCACTTCTGTTACCATTTTCAGGTACAGTACTGTGCAAAAGTTTTAGGCAGGTGTGAAAAAATGCTGTAAAGTAGGAATGCTTTCAAAAATAGACATGTTAATAGATTTAATTTATCAATTAACTAAATGCAAAGTGAGTGAACAGAAGAAAAATCTAAATCAAATCCATAGCATCAATTCTTCTAGGTACACTTGCACAAAGTCAGGGATTTTGTAGGCATATAGTCAGGTGTATGATTAAACAATTATACCAAACAGGTGCTAATGATCATCAATTCAATATGTAGGTTGAAACACAATCATTAACTGAAACAGAAACAGCTGTGTAGGAGGAATAAAACTGGGTGAGAAACAGCCAAACTCAGCTAACAAGGTGAGGTTGCTGAAGACAGTATACTGTCAAAAGTCATACACCATGGCAAGACTGAGCACAGCAACAAGACACAAGGTAGTTATACTGCATCAGCAAGGTCTCTCCCAGGCAGAAATTTCAAGGCAGACAGGGGTTTCCAGATGTGCTGTCCAAGCTCTTTTGAAGAAGCACAAAGAAACGGGCAACGTTAAGGAGGGGGCACGCAGTGGTCGGCCAAGGAAACTTACTGCAGCAGATGAAAGACATATCATGCTTACTTCCCTTCGCAATCGGAAGATGTCCAGCAGTGCCATCAGCTCAGAATTGGCAGAAAACAGTGGGACCCTGGTACACCCATCTACTGTCCGGAGAAGTCTGGTCATAAGTGGCCTTCATGGAAGACTTGCGGCCAAAAAGCCATACCTCCGACGTGGAAATAAGGCCAAGCGACTCAACTATGCACGAAAACACAGGAACTGGGGTGCAGAAAAATGGCAGCAGGTGCTCTAGACTGATGAGTCAAAATTTGAAATATTTTGCTGTAGCAGAAGGCAGTTTGTTCGCCGAAGGGCTGGAGAGCGGTACACGAATGAGTGTCTGCAGGCAACAGTGAAGCATGGTGGAGGTTCCTTGCAAGTTTGGGGCTGCATTTCTGCAAATGGAGTTGGGGATTTGGTCAGAATTAATGGTCTCCTCAATGCTGAGAAGTACAAGCAGATACTTATCCATCATGCAATATCATCAGGGAGGCATCTGATTGGCCCCAAATTTATTCTGCAGCATGACAACGACCCCAAACATACAGCGAAAGTCATTAAGAACTATCTTCAGCGTAAAGAAGAACAAGGAGTCCTGGAAGTGATGGTATGGCCCCCACAGAGCCCTGATCTCAACATCATCGAGTCTGTCTGGGATTACATGAAGAGAGAGAAGCAACTGAGGCTGCCTAAATCCACAGAAGAACTGTGGTTAGTTCTCCAAGATGTTTGGGCCAACCTACCTACCGAGTTCCTTCAAAAACTGTGTGCAAGTGTACCTAGAAGAATTGATGCTGTTTTGAAGGCAAAGGGTGGTCACACCAAATATTGATTTGATGTAGGATTTTTCTTCTGTTCACTCACTTTGCATTTTGTTAATTGATAAATATAAACTATTAACATGTCTATTTTTGAAAGCATTCTTACTTTACAGCATTTTTTAGCACCTGCCTAAAACTTTTGCACAGTACTGTATATATATATATATATATATATATATATATATATAAATACATGGATAAAGGCTATATTTGCATCCTGAGTCATTCGAAAAAAAAAGGCATAATAACACAGTAGTGACGTCATATTCGTCTAGAGGATTATACTTAACATTTGACCCCAAGACCACTTTCAAACTCAAAATGTCTCGTTTTCAATCACTCGACAACACCCACAATTTGTGGTTTTTAGCCACTGTGGCAAAATGGTTTGCAGTGTGCAGGTGTAGAGGTGATGTGATTACGAAACAGAAGACAGACAACAAAGTTCACGATCCAAACAGAAAATGTTTATTTTTATAATCCTGGTCTAGTGACTGCAAAGAATGATCCCAGGCAATACACTGTTTCGAAACAACGAGTTACAGTCCCGAAAGAATAAACACAGTATAACACACACAAAGACACACACACAATCACAAGTCCAGAGTGAGTGCTAAAGTGCAAGTGGTGAAATAGAATTTATTCATGTACAGTTGTGAAGTGTTGTCCAGGTTTGGTGCTGGCCTTAAACAACAGCTCAAGATTGTGTTAGCCATCTAACAAGAACAAACAAGTATAATTATACACGACAAACAAACAAAACACTCATGGTAAGTTTACTGTTCTCCTTTAGCGGTTCGTTCTGAATCATAACAAAGTAACAAATCACCTAGCCACGTCCCCTTTTGTACCGTCAGTCACACCCCCTTGGTTAGTGAGTGCAACCATTTCTCCTCCAATCCGCAGTTGCCACATCACTTCCCTTCTGGGGCGATGACTTGGTGTACTGTAGCTCCACCCCCTTTCTAGATGGCCGACTTCCACCTTTCCCTTGGAATGAATTGTCAGACCATCCAGTCCACGGCACTCTGTTCCCTTTACACAGCGCCCTCACAGGTCGGGAGGGAGATTTATAACCAAGATTAATTCTTTCTCTGTCACCGGCACTTTTAACAAATCATACTTTGTGAAGTATGGTTTAAAATAAATGGTTACTATGGTACAAAGATAGTACATGGGGGCATTAGGACCATGGGGAAACTACTGTTCAATTTAATGTCTTGTCAATTGTCTTTAACAATGTAATTGATTAGCATTTAAAAACTCTGTGTTTATGAGTGTTGGTGGAGGAAGAACGTGAGGAGTTTGGTTGGCGACTGGGCAGAGGAAATTATTTGTTATTGATTTACTGGCAAATGAACACTGAAATAGGTATTTGGATTACAGCTTTGGATTGTGATTTGGTTATGACGAGGGAACAGGCTTAGCCTGCCCCGTATTTGGATAGTATCAACACCTGTTTAGGTAGGGCCCGAGAACGGGTTAGGCTTTTGTTTTTTTCTATTTATTTTGTGTATTGTATTGTAAATAAACACACGCTAAAGCATTTAATTGCATTCTGACTGTCAAGTCTTTGTTTAAAGAAGAAAGAATCTGTGACTAGAAGGCAATCCATCACGATATATATATATATATATATATATATATATATATATATATTGTGACACACCGGGGTAAGTCTGCCACTCGCAGGACCGTCTTCACTGTCTTCTTTGGTGTAAGATAGAATCACAGGACCACAGAAATGAAATAAAACAGTACGGTGCCTGTATATTTATTTGTACAAAACAAAACTAAACTAAACAATACCTATCTCCGTTTGGAGATCTGACTTCACTCTCCCCCCCTTTATCTATCTTATTCACTGGGTAGCTAAGCTACTTACCAGTTTTAAACTTGTTCCACCGTATTTCTTTTTGTCTTTTCCTTAACTTCTCCTTTCTCCACAAAGTCTAACCGCAACCACCATAAGCCTCCCCCAGCTCGACCCTGAACAAAGGAGATCATTTCCTTTTATTGTCAACCAGTCCAGCCACTTACAATACTAACACCCCTTAAATACCTGCAGCTGTGCTGGTTTACATTTCAATTAAACCCTATGTACTCCTGGCCCTTGTAGTTTATTTGGTGGCTGCCATTTGTGTAGGCCCTATTAACAACTCCTGCATTGTCTCATGGGAGATGTAGTCTTTCCCTGCTCAATCCGGCACTTTCCAGTGCCCCGGTCCTGTATACCGTAATATGCTAGGACCCACATATTTACCATTCGTGACCAGCCCACGTCTGATATATATATATATATATATATATATATATATATATATATATATATACAGTGCCTTGAAAAATTATTTGCCCCCTGTCTGATTTTCTGCATTTTTGCACATTTACACATTTAAAAAACAGCAGAACATATTTCTCTACAGCACTTTTCTTTAAGAGGAATGAGACTGTAATTGAAATTTCTAATATACAGTGCCGTGAAAAAGTATTTGCCCCCTGTCTGATTTTCTGCAATTTTGCACATTCTTCACATTGTATCTGGTCAGATTTTTTTGTGGGTTGTAGTAGTATATAGAGGGAGTCTGAGAGAAAAAATGACACCAAAGTTTGGTGCTTCTTTCATTTGTTTGGTGTGCAAGGTAATCAAACATGCAATCTTCAGGTGTGAAAAAGTTATTGCCCCCCCCTAGTTAACTCAACCCAATTAAAGGGATAATTAGGGTCAGCTGTTTGAGTACTTTGGTTAACAACCAGGCCTGATTTGGGCCAGCCCTGCCCAATATAAATCTAACTAACTTTGGCCCTTACCATCAGAGTGAAGTTGTCAGCACACAGGTTCTAGAGGCACATCATGCCACGAACAAAAGAAATTCCTGAAGACCTCCGGAAAAAAGATGTTGATGCCTATCAGTCTGGAAAGGGTACAAAGCCATTTCTAAGGCTCTGGGGCTCCACCGAACCACAGTCAGAGCCATATTGTCCAAATGGAGAAAGTTTAGGACAGTAGTGAATCTTCCCAGGAGTGGCCGTCCTGCCAAAATCTCTCCAAGAGCAAGGTGTAAAATCGTCCAGGAAGTCACAAAGAACCCTAGAATAACATCCAGGGATCTGCAGGCCTCTCTCGCCTCGGCTATGTTCAGTGTTCATGACTCCACCATCAGAAAGACACTGGGCAAAAATGGGATTCATGGCAGAGTAGCAAGGTGGAAACCATTGCTCACTAAGAAGAACATGAATGCTTGTCTCAAGTTTGCCAAAAAGCACCTGGATGATCCTCAAGAGTTCTGGAACAATGTTCTATGGACAGATGAGTCAAAAGTGGAACTTTTTGGCCGACATGGGCCCCGTTATGTCTGGCGAAAACCAAACACTGCATTCCACAGTAAGAACCTCATACCAATGGTCAAGCATGATGGTGGTGTTAGTGTCATGGTTTGGGGATGCTTTGCTGCATCAGGACCTGGACACTTTGCCATCATTGAAGGAACCATGAATTCTTTTCTGTATCAGAGAATTCTACAGGAGAATGTCAGGCCATCCGTCCGTGAGCTGAAGCTGAAGCGCAGCTGGGTCATGCAGCAAGACAATGATCCGAAACACACAAGCAAGTCTACATCAGAATGGCTGAAGAACAAGAAATTTAAAGTTTTGGAATGGCCTAGTCAAAGTCCAGACCTAAACCCCATTGAGATGTTGTGGCAGGACCTGAAACGAGCAGTTCATGCTCGAAAACCCACAAATGTCACTGAGTTGAAGCAGTTCTGCATGGAGGAGTGGGCCAAAATTCCTCCACGGCACTGTGGGAGACTAATCAATAACTACAGGAAGAGTTTGGTTGCAGTTATTGCTGCTAAAGGTGGCATAACCAGTTATTGATTCTAAGGGGGCGATTCTAAGTGGTTCTGTGGAGCCCCAGAGCCTTAGAAATGGCTTTGTAACCCTTTCCAGACTGATAGGCATCAACACATTTTTTCTGGAGGTCTTCTGGAATTTCTTTTGTTCGTGGCATGATGTGCCTCTAGAACCTGTGTGCTGACAACTTCACTCTGATGGTAAGGGCCAAAGTTAGTTAGATTTATATTGGGCAGGGCTGGCCCAAATCAGGCCTGGTTGTTAACCAAAGTACTCAAACAGCTGACCCTAATTATCCCTTTAATTGGGTTGAGTTAACTAGGGGGGGGCAATAACTTTTTCACACCTGAAGATTGCATGTTTGATTACCTTGCACACCAAACAAATGAAAGAAGCACCAAACTTTGGTGTCATTTTTTCTCTCAGACTCCCTCTATATACTACTACAACCCACAAAAAAATCTGACCAGATACAATGTGAAGAATGTGCAAAAGTGCAGAAAATCAGACAGGGGGCAAATACTTTTTCACGGCACTGTATATTAGAAATTTCAATTACAGTCTCATTCCTCTTAAAGAAAAGTGCTGTAGAGAAATATGTTCTGCTGTTTTTTAAATGTGTAAAATGCAATCATTTTCAGTGTTCCAGAAATCTCTTTGTCAGTTGGTAAACATTAACCGTAGAACTTTACAGCCACACAATGCTTTACCGACCATTAGAAAATGGATTGGAGATTTCCTTTAACCTGATTGGTCAATAGGAGGTCCTTAATATGAATGTTAACATTCAAACTATGTTTAATCACTGTTCCAAATCAATCCACCGGAAAATCTCTGTTCTAGAACACTCCCTTTGAATGCTGTCTGTCAATGTAGACTAAGTCTGCTTCCTCGCTGTCCTATAAGAGCAATCTATCTATTTAAATGTATTATAGCAAATAAAGTTTTTTTTTGTTTTTTTTTAAATACGAGAATAGCGTTTGCTGTCAGCGGCAATACAGTCACCACAAATGCAAGTAATCTCTGGTTTGAATGACGACTCGAAGAACTCAAACAACTGGATGCAGTCTGATTAATTTCAGTAATGTTATTTCAGCATATCACAGTAACAACACAGGACGGTGCTCTCTACTCCAACAAACAAAGCCAGGAAGGAGGCTTTGAATAAACTTCATGAACACACTGAACAAGCTACTGAACAAACAGCACGATTAACACATGTAGACCACTAGATATTTTTATTTGCTAAAACTTTTTTTTTTTTTTTCGCTAATAAATTAACTTAGTAACTTAAATACTGAAACTTACACAAATACATGAACTTGCACTCAAATCCTAATTAAAAAAATAAAAAGTTAGCTGGACTTGTATTATTTTACAAACAGTTCACAAACCTTCTCATTATGTTAAATGCCCTTATTTTCGGCTCAGAACATTTAATGGCACGACGTAGGCCTTACCAGGCGGTAAAGCCCACTTCTTCGGGTTCTAGTGTTTAATTGTACAACTATGACACACATTTAGGTAAATTATTATTTTAATATTACAAACATTTTCAAACCTTTTTTTAAATAATAATAATAGGTTATACACTAATGTGATTAGTCTATAGATACATTATTTAAATTCAGGTAGAAACTTGTATGAAATTTGGTGAACATTACATTATGTAAAGAATATGGGCTTTTACCACTCACAATCAAGTTTTTTCTCAAATATATTTTTTGTGTTACTGATTCCAATAACAAACTTATTATTGTTACATTTTTGTAATCTTAAATAAGTCTTAACATTTGAGTAATGACATTTACTGCACATGAATTTGAGTTATTGGAGCTTTTCATTTCTGTTTGAGTTACTTTTCATTATTACCTGGAACAGATAAAATTTCTATTGAAAGTTTGACAAAATACAGATACATGCAGTACACACTGAACTTTGCACTTGGTGTAGCCTTTATTTCAGATAAACTTAAGTATCGTCATACCATAACCTAACACAGCAGGGATAAAATAAATCTTAATCTGGATAATCTATGCTTTCCCTCTGCTGGAGAAATGTTTCCCATTGCATGTGTAAGCTGTCTGTATTGATTTTACACTCTAACCAGTTTTGTTTGTTTTATGTCACACCAAATAATATATTTGTACTTGTATTATTTTTTGATTGAACGGTTCCCTATTTTTTGTGAAAATAAAGTACCTCTTTGTAAATTCTTGATGGGGTGTGATGACACCCTGCTTGGTACTTGACAGAAATTTAAAACCTTGGTTTTTCAAGTTTAAGAATAACTACACGCATAAGCTTGAATGAGTGCCAATGCTTTGTAACAATGGGACCATTGTTTGAATTATATATATATATATATATATATATATATATATATATATATATATATATATATATATATATTCAATGTAATTCAAATAACCTAATTTTACATAAAGAAAGAATTGTACAAATTGCAGAATAATTCTATGTAATCAAATATCATGTTAAGGTTAGTACATTGATTGCTGACTCATGGAGGGTGGTTTCCATAGACTTTGTTAGGAGAGCACATGTTGGGGTAAAAAGTAATGATGCATCTTTCACTTTTTTTTTACACGTCCCAAAACACATTTCTCTCTCAGTCCCTACCTACCAGTATGTCCCCCTGCATAAAGGTCAACCCTAGATGTGATACAGGAACCTTAACAGTACAAATGTAAATGTGCAGTAACTCCAAAAGGTGTAGAAGCCACATTTCAAGCATAGCAAAACGGATACAAATATGTAATTGTCTGTCCTACATAAGTCATTTTTCCATTGTTTAAAGAAGCAGCCCAGGATTATTGCATTGGAACATCCTATTCATTGCCCCTATTTAATAAATCCCAATAAGTGGGGTCTCGGGTGAGTTAATAAGGCCTCAGCCTCACTTTGAATCCTCCCTTCCTAAAAAATCCCATGGATGTAACATAAATGGCATTTGATACCAATAGTCGATGTCTCTAGGCGTGAAATGTAATGCAACGCCATATGGGAACTCCATATTGAAACTGCTGTAGCCATAAATTCCACAAGAATGTCTGGTACTGTAATTTTAAATTTTGTTGCAATTCAGCTTATTTGTCTTGCCTTTTTCATTGTATTCTTGTATCCAAATTATTTATTGTATAATTGATTCAAGGTATTTCATAGAGAAAACCCATTTGTGCAGGCATATGAAACATTATTCATAGGTCATTTTTGGACTGGGTTGTTGGAGTTGTTTCCCCTTCTCGAGTGAACCCCTAAAAATTTAACAATTTAATGATGCAGCTACTTGTTGAAAGCACCACTGCTTTAAATTTCTAAAGCAGGCTATATTTCTAAAGCAGGCTATATAATAATTTATACTAGCAGAACAATAGTAGCATTTAGTAATCATGAACTTCATAGGTAGTATCTTTTGGAAACGAAATCCATAAATTTTATTACTATTAAATGTTTCTAATGGGAATTGACAAATAGTTGAACGGATTTGCTTTTCCCTGCACTTGGCAAAAGGAGAGAAAAGGAAAATTCCCTTCTTCAAAAATGAGAAGCACATTAATACCACAACCCATTAATCTCAATTTTGTACTAGTGCAATTCAAAACCTTTTAAAACTCCTGGTGAAAATACATTGTGTATCAGGGCAGTTTCAAACATTTTATGAGTGTAATAAAATTGTCATTGTACATACCCTTACAAGACATAGAATACAAATGTAAATATACTGACCAGCCAATGTAACACACCAGATAATTCTATCTAGTCTCTAAAATACAATAAGAAATAGAACTACTTTAATAACTATATAAAATGATGATAAGGAGAACCGCTCTGCCGTTCACTTTCATTGGGATTCTAAATTCTGTTCTCCTGTGGTAAAATGGCACAATACAGTTTGGATGAGAAAAAGTCACAAAGGGCCATAGTGACTGCAGCCTGTTGCTGAGCCTAATGAAAGTAAGACCAGAATGGTAGCACTACCTAACTGTCATTTTTATTAAGAAACAGGACCTTTAAACAAGGACAGACCAAAGCATTTGTCATAGAAAATACCTATAACTTGAAGACAACAGACACCCTCATTGGTATAAAATGCTTGATTCAGATTTGATCCGCTGAGAAGGCTTTTATCTCCTTGTACACTTGATGTGCCCTGTAGTTGTGGCTTTAATAAATAATTACCGATTTCTTTGTTCGCCTAAACCATTTTTTTCAGTATTAAGGAATAGAGAAACTAAGCAAATTCTGCCAACAGTCAGTATCGAGCCTGTCCCTCTTACTGCAGCACATCTTTGGAAAAAAGGTTTGTGTAATGTTATTGGTTTTGGGGTCATCTTTGTTAGTACTGAAGTTTCTGTCTTAACTCCCAGCAATGTGGTCTGAGATATCACTGCTATCTTGACTAATGTATTCTTGTTCAGAATCTTTTTGTATATCAGATGTTTAAACCACCCTCTCAAACATGTCTTCTCTGTAAGTACAGCTGGTATACCAGAGTAACCATTAACTGGCCTGTTGAGGCCACAAGATTGCTTTAAACATCTGATATGCAAAAAGATGTTGAACTGGTCACTACTGAAAACAGAAAATGATATACAGATGTACTCCAAACAAGAAGGATTATACGTGAGTTAAGATAGCTATGATATTTCGTACCCATAACAAGTGGTCTTTAAAATATTTATTGAAAGTTTAAACTGAGGTTGTTAATATGAATACATGTGTTCCATTACACTATAAACCAAAATAATGAATGAGCAACCATGAAGTAGACAATGTATATCTTTAAACTATGTTAAGTGAATTGCTGTTGGAAGCACAATTGTTTGGGAGCACTATAAATCCCATAATGCCATAAGGGGTTTACCACAAGCCTATATTCAACAAAATAAAAGTCACAGCATAAGGGCTATTATTAGAAACAATTACGACTGAAAAGGGTTGCTATTAAACCAGTTAAATGGAAAGTCAATATAGAAATATTTAGAAAATGTATCTTCAGGTAGTGTATTGATAGTGCAATTAAACCATACAAGACTGTGTGACCCATTTGTTGGAGCTCGTCAGGATGTGAGTGATGCGTGTAAATAAACAAAGTCCAAACAGTATTTGAATCTCCCAAAACAGTTTGTATTTATTTGTAAATAATGAAATACTAATCACCCCCTCTACCATCAATGGTATCTGGGGTATACGGCAGGAGTTGCAGTTCCAAAACAATAAAATAATAATAATAATAATAATAATAATAATAATAATAATAATAATAATAATAATAATAATAATAATATTAATAATAACAATCCGCCATGTTTGCGTAGTGCTGTCCGGTGTGGTGTTCGTTGTGCTGTGCTGTGCGATGCGTTTCCAGTGTAGTGGGCAGTGAAGCTGGCTCTCTGGCGACAGCTCCCTGGCTCTCAGTACTCTGCAGCAAACAGCAAAATCAAAACAAAACATACAGCACTCTGGCTTGTAATTCAGTCAGCGTAAGGTGTCGTATTCACCCATCTGCTTCCCCTTTGTACTACCAGAACTCCCTCCCCCGATCAGCTCATCGCCAGGGCTTATCCAATCACAGCCTGGACTGCAGCTGATTGCAATGACGTTGTTCCACCTACAGACAGATGCGTGCCCCCTCCAAGGTGGCCGACTTCCGGTTTCTGCCTGTCGTCGCGTCCGCTAGTCTAGGAGGAAGCATACTACCCACCTTACACAATGTCTTTTTGGGAAGTTCAAATACCTTCTTTCCCTGTCACAGAGCTAATAATGACCAATATGGTTTTGACATCACATCTAATGTCAGATCTGTAAGCATGCCAGCAATATCTCATCAACAACTGGCATGTGCTTTAAATGGGCAATTAGAAAGAAAGAAAGAAAGAAAGAAAGAAAGAAAGAAAGAAAGAAAGAAAGAAAGAAAGAAAGAAAGAAAGATGGGATACATCTATGACCCCCCCTGTGAGGAATGGCTTTTATAATGCCCCTGAGGCTTTGCTTGTTATGAGCTAGTCAGTCATTCTTCAATCAATTAATCAAGGTTTGATCCCATAGCAGCCCAAACATAAACCATATATCATCATATACTTACTTAAAAACACCTGTACTGAACTGCATTCACTGTATATTTGGATATTTAAATAAACCATTAATGTGACTAAATACCAGCAAATACATTAACAATCATTTTTTGTTGAAACTTTTACATATTGTCTTGATTGAGGCCTGAATGAAATCAAAGTATATTGTGCCACCATAGCTCTACTTTATACTTACCACTATAATTTTGTAGAGATTAATATAAGCATAACTGAAATTTTGCACAGTTTCATATTTTATTTATTTTAAAGAAGGCTGTTGCTTAATGTGTATATGTGCTGATGCTGGATATTCATTTGATAATAATATTTTTCAGATTGTATGCCTTTCATGTTTTTCTTTCTTCTCTTTTTGCTGCTGTTTAAAGATTTGTTTTCCTTTTAAAGGAGAGCTATAGGGATTTACTCAGCTTCTTCCTTGCAGGACCCAGTGGAATACACCATTAAACCACAGGGAAGAAAGAAAACCTGTAGTGCACTAAAATAAAGTTCTGTCAAAACCATTCCCTTCTTCCTGCCTTCTTTCCTCAACCTAGCCACTATGCCCGAAGGGCCAGAAAACATTACAAGCACTTCAGTTTATATGAATGGGCACAAACAGACTTTTTCACCATTCTGATATGTTTAAGTTTGCAGGCACATCCTGTAGGCCATTAAGAACAGACTTAATTTCAATTTAGTGTCTCCCCATAGAGCATTTTTTTCTTCTTTTGGTTATAACTGGTATGAAAGCAAGGATTCTCTTTTTTCCATTCATAAGATTAATGAGCTGTAAGTTCTAAAGTTTCAAGCAGGTCAAATAATCATTTTTATCATTAAAAACAATCCTTCAATCGAATAAAAACACATGGAGAGCGACCAAAAAATCGTGCTCGACTCATCTTCTTTTAGCTACTGTCCCCCAGGAGCTGAGATGGGGTAGAAGAGTAATTTTATGGATGTTGTCTATGGTTTTATTGTTGCGATGAAGCACGGGTTCATAAAATTCTGTGAAAGCATTTATCTTTTTATAGCTACAAGACAGAGTATAAAATGCACCACAAAAACTCTTGTAACCTATTTATATTTGGGTGCAGGTTCATAAGATTTGTTTTAATGCATATTAATATGCATTTGTTTTAATGCTTATTCAACTTTACAAGCGACACTTGTATAGTTTATTGTGGTTTACCATTTTAAAAGTGTAGTAAAATAGAGTAAAGCATAGTGAAAGTTCAGTGAAACATGATAAAGTGTGAAGTAGTCAAAAAGGATAATGAACAGTATACACAAATAAATAAATAAATAATGAAAGCTCTATGCAACAGTATACAAAATCCCCCTTTGTGTATTTAAATGCATTTAAATAAGATGATAGAATGGGAATTTATGTTACAACATGTATAAGACAATACAATACACTCAAATAAAAAAGCCAAACTGGAAATACTGCTGATATAACCCAACAAGGGAGCTTTAATGAATCAACCAAAAGCTCTTTGAATTTTTATAATACAAAGTTTGTAATAAAAGTAGTATACAAAACTTTTTTTTTTTTACTAATCATTTTTTTTTATGTTAGTATCATATTAATTAGTATTTAGCAACTTACAGAGAACTATGCATCAGCAACTGCTGCTGCAGAGTCACTTAGGACCTTGGTTTTACATCTCATCCGAAGGACAGAGCACAAGGAGGTTAAGTGACTTGCTCAGGGTCACGCACAGTGAGTCACTTAAAATAGAAATTACTACATGTAACTGCATTTTTGTCCACATATTTGTATTATTGTATATTTTTTATTAACTGCTGAACAGTAGGGGTGGTGAATTGCACAATTTCAGACTCCAGACAATACGTTTATAATAATGTGTGCACCATCACAAGAGTTCATAAATAAATCAGAATGTAAATCAATACAAAATGTGTCGCTGTGCTGAATACCATGCTGACATTATTGTGACTTCAACAAATCCACACTGAGCTTGTAATCTTCTTTGATAATGAAATCTGGAAAGCAATTAGCCAAGTTAAAACAATAAGCAGGGTGCTGCTACTAGCACTCAAAACCAGCGTTCATGCCTCGCTAATAAAACATACTTTCTTTAACAAAAGAAGGAAATGTCTTGTGATGACTGTAGTAAAGTTCAAAAAGCAGAGTCAGGGTTGAGGTGTAGATGACTTGGCTAATTACCGGGCTGTATCTGACAGGCCAGTTCCTGCATTCTCAATTGGTGCAGGTGATTCTGAAACTCGATCTTTAGCAGCTGCAACCATGGCAGCCAATTTAAAGAGCACTGCCAGCCTGAACTGACATTTCAACTGCTAACAGCTAACTGCAGTTTACAGCACACAGAGTTTGTCTTCACTAAATAAGACTGCTCCATATTTACTGACAATATCTTTATAAGAGTTGTTGAGTTGGGAGTCACACAAATATTTCAGTTTGGCCCCTACCCCCCACCACTTGTACCTGATACACACAGTAAAATGGACATTTATATAATAATAAAAAAAATCATACATATATATAAAACTTTGGTACAGAAAGCAAATCTGAAATATTTATGGCTATAAAAACCAACACTTAATGCACTTCGTTTACCTTGGTAAAATGTAAAACAAAAAGTGAATTGTAGTAGGCATAGTAAAACATTGTAAAGTACACAGAATAAATATTTTAAACACATATTATAAGCATGATTAACTATTGTAATATGCTTAACACTGTAATGTGACTACTGTCACACAGACCCTGATTGCAGCACTAGTCTTGGACTACCTAATGTTAATGAAGTCCAAGATTAGCATGAATCAGGGTCTGAGAATCTTTAGAGAATCTCTTAATGTCCATAAATATATTAATGTCTTAGAAATACAGTAGAGTATGGGTCTAGTTTTCTGGAATTTAAGTCCTAATAAAATATTTTCTTTAGGCCATTTAAATTAAATAAAGAAGTATCAAGATAATTCTTGATGTTGTTCTAAAATACAAGATGTTCTGTTGCTTTTACAAATTTGTTCATATAAAACCATGTTTGAAAGTTTTTTATGCATTTGTGTGTGTGTGTGTGTGTGTGTGTGTGTTTTGGATCCAAGGTCATTTTCCTTTTTATTGTTCTTTAAATATTCTTTGAGCATCTACCATCAAATAATACCAGCTAAAGAAACAATTATAAATGGCTAGTTGACCACAAATGTGTTACAAATTAAATTTTACAATACTTGTTCTAACAAGAGCTTTAAAGTTAAAAACTGTTTATCTTCGTCCCCAAGTACAAAGAAGAAAAAACACAATACACATAATTGGTGTAAAGCACTTGGCAGTTTCAAGAGGTCCTAATATGCTCTCTTCCCTTTGATTCTCACATGCAGGCCTTTTTCTCCAGCAATTTTCCTTGAACCCAGAAAGATGAGCAGCTAGAATTTCTCATTTAGCTTCCTGCTGCCATATTGAAGCACTTGGAATATTTCCCCTAACATCCTAATTAAGAGTAGTTCAGAGTCCCTCAGGGAGGCCGTGGATAACGAACACCACCCGGCAGGTCAGATTTAAACTATGTGCCCTGAGATTAAGGGCAAACGGTGGGTAATTCCCAGGAAAGGAATCAAATTAACCTGTTAATGAGCAGATAATTATAAAGTGGATATTAGGGAGTCTTAAAACAAAGAACAAAATGCCTGCTCCCTATCTCTCAGTAATCTATGATATCGAACTAATTATTAAAAACATCTGTCAGATTTTGGTAATATTTTATAATATGTGTCAATTCATTTGAACAAGTTTTGTAATAAGAATGTCCATCTGATGTGGAGTTTATTAATGCTGTAAAAGTTTAAATGTGTACACGATTAATATGAACAAATTGCATAGTATTTTCACTTTAAAATGTTTTATGAGCATTGATTTGAAGATGTTTCGTAATTTAGAGTACCTTCATACATTGCACAACACTACTTTAATAGTGCTTTGTGAAAATGAATGTAACTTGACATTAATGTATTATTTTATATTTGTGTTGTGTTATTATTATTTAAATGTATGGTATGGTGTTTCGTTATTGTTGTTTTGCAGCATGGTTGGTTTTAAAATTCACCATCCATGCGACACTCGTGCAGAATTTGACCGGCTCCAGATTGATTAATTTATTACTAATCTGGAGACGGTCACATATATAAAAACCTGCAGCTTTGGCTGTATGAGGGTGGTGTTCAGAGTGGAGAATGAGAGACGTGAGTCGTGAGAGAAAGAAAGTAAGAATAAAAAACAATTGATACTCGTGTTGGCTATAAACCAGCACCTTACTTGTTTTGTATCTGTTTGTTTGTTTTGGCCACCGTGATGTTTTCTTTTGCAAAGGTTTGTGTTTGTTTAAATCTTTTATTTTATTATTAAACATGCGCATCAATGCTTCCATACCCTAATATTGTTGTCTGTCTCTCCCTGGTCTGACATCACCGCAAGCCACCCGGTCACAGGCTTCTATAACAATAACCTTTCATGAATGTCAGACTTTTGTATTCATTAAAAATACATTCTTTAAATGGATTACAAGTTAAAACATTGCAAATTGGTTCCACTATTTTAATCCTCATGCAGTTATGTTTGAATTTTCTCTACTTAATTGTAAATCTAGTTTGGATTAGTTCATTGACTAGTCATGAGTTGTCATTTTGTTAATTAAATATCCATTTCCACTTTGTAACATCCCAAAAAAACAACAACAGTATTAGAGCAGCTGGATTCCTCCATAGCCAGTCCCCAGGCCTTCACAGACCAGGAACCAATAAACACATACTCTAAATTCTCCTTACAAGTGTATGTACAGGCTGTCCAGACATGAAATCACTAGAGAGGCCACATAAAGTATTTGAGATTTTATATTAAAAAACCCATTCATTAATCAATTTTGTTTTAAAATATGTATACAATCAATTCTCGTTAAAACGAGTTTCCTGATACTACAAATGGCCAACTTTTGCAGTCAATTTTTAAAAATGACCTTATAATACTAATTCACTTAAAACAATTTTCCTGTTAGTACTAATTATTTTGGACCCCGCCACCCAGGGAAGAAAAATGTGAATAAACCAGCTTATCTGTGAGCAGGTATATTGCAACAATATCAGTCTTGTTCTGGTGTTGAATAGTGAGTTAGGATATTTTACCAGCAATACGGCTTAAGAATGTTGAACTGGTGGAGCTGATGTCTACACAGTACCATTGGGGTATCAGTGTAATGACAAAGTATTCTAAATAAACCTAAGCAGAAAAAGAAATTAAGATAGGAGTGCACAAGAAATATGGAATTATTTTGATGCTATAATCACTCTAATAGTAATGGATGTGGAACACATTTCACAGTAGTATTATTATAGTAGCTCACTGGAACTGATACGGTACAATGCGTTCTGGTTCATACCATTGTGACATAATTGCTAATGTATGTATAGATATAAAAATGTCACCTCTGTGGTACCATCCCAATGGTTCATACCTTTATTGCTACCCTTGCCCCTTAGAAACCATTGCCCCATACCATTGCATTGTCATTGTACCTTTCCAGCAGTCAGTATTATAATTTTAACATGACCAGTGCATAATGTGTAAGATGTCAAGTTTTATTTAGTAATGTTTATGGAGTTTTATGGAACATTTCACCTTAGTTTTATTAAAAGAATATCTGCCAAATGTACTTTATGTAAACCTATTAATTACAGTACAGTTACAGTAGTGGTTTAAAATTATTCCCTGTAACAAGCATCTGTATTAGAGTTGGCACAAGGGGCAGTGTATGTGTTATTAGGGCCACACACGGAATTCTGCCTGTAAACCTCTCCCTGACCTTTAGTTTATTAATCTGGAATAACACCATAAAATCTGTAAACTGTCTTGGCAATTATAAAGCTTGGGGAATGAAAGAGAGCTGTCATTAGGATGTGCTTACAGATACCAGCTTGCTATGTTTGGCAAAGCTCCAACCTGGCAAATGGAGCTGGATTTAAAAAGACCACTGAGTCGCAGGGATAATTAGGCAGGTTTGTTAAAGTTTGTTGATAGAAATGTGCTGGAGATTAGCCTTTCTCCTCAGCTCTGGGTAATGATCATGCTTAACAGGTGGCAGGCAAATGGAGAAACATGAAATTGATCCTAAATTTCCTGCTACCCTCTTTGTGTATTTTGTTCCTTCTCTCTCCTTTTTTTTTATTTTGCCGCAGATCTGTGACTGCAATAAAGATGCAATTAGGCGATTGACGCCTTTTAACTGATCAGTATCAAATACCTCTAAACACCACTAATTTACACTCGGATTTTTATCTTTATTCTGAATGATGGACTTTTAGAAAATATGCACACAAAAAAGAACAGATGTTACAGTTTTGTTTTACAGGCCAGAATAATCAGCACCAGAATAGCTTTATTTATCTGTTAGTTATCTTTGTAACATCTGAACCATGTTTAGGTAAAAGGTGTGAAATGTATTTAAGCAAAGATTTTAAAAATATATATATATTATTAGTGTTGCCACCCAATTTAACAGAGAATATCTTAAGCATCATAATATGATACCTGATTTATTGAATTATACATGTGAATCACTCGTTGGGAAAAGTACAAATAGAATTTGTTTTGAATAGACAATAATATTTAGAGCTGACACTTTTTACATATAATTTAAATACAGTATACCCCATGAACATTTTATTTGCAGATTAAGTAGAATTATAAACCGTTATAAGTATTGTAACTCTGGAAAACCTGATCTTGGGATATCTATACAGAAGGCACTAATGGATTTATAGGTTAATTATATGTCATTTTGTCTCTGTAACAACTGTTGATAATAATTAAGTCAACAAACCTCACTACCTGTGGGCTAACATCATTCATGCAACCATATAGAATCATGTTTTCTTTTCAATTAAATATTCAAGTTTCTGATCTTCCACCAATAAAACACCCCCAAACACATTTTAGAAACACACAAAACAGCAGACAATACTATTTATTACTAATTTAAGTATTCAAGCTAGAAAGGTACAGTGTGCACTGCTATTCCCATCTGTGCTGTTGTATGCCTCATAGTGTACTGTACATCATAATGCCATATGTTTTGTGTAATACCACAAGTCGGTTAACTTTTTGGAAAAATAAAAGCCTTGACATCCAGAAAAAGTAAGAACATTAATATTATATTTTATAGTACAATATTTAAACAAGAAATCAAAAAAAAAAAAAGAGTTATTAGCCTGCTGATTTGCCAACCTCTTGTGGTAAGATAAATGACGAGACCGAAGGTGGAGTATCCATGTCACCAAAGCCTGAGATAAAATTACTTTTTATTGCACACTTTGGTGTCCTTTATTTGTTATAATTAGTTGTAGCCATTTACAATAGCTTGAATATCACATATGACCATTTCCCTTCCCTTGTTTTTTTTAATGCTTTTGTTTTGCCACTAAACTTTCTTTTGTTTTTGTAGGCCCATGTCAGGCAAGTCAGGGTTCCACCCCTGCACAGCCTGCAATGCGAATATCCCACAAGAGGATAAACATACCCTCTGTGCTCGTGTTTGGGCGTCCAACATGCCACCTTGGCCCCGAGAGGCACGTGGCCTGCAGCATCTGTGAGGTTTTCAGCCCCGGGTGAAGGAAGTTAGGTTGGAGAGGGCCACGAAAGCGAGCTGCTGAGGAAGAACCTGGCTTCGAGGTAGCCTTGGAAGCCAGTCCTCCCCTGTTGTCTAGCTCGGTTTCAGCACTTATGAGACGCGCTGTAGCCTTCCTGCAGGTCAGCGGCCAGCGGCAGAACCATGCCGGTCCGTGTTCCGGACGCAGGCGATGGCTCCTCGCCCTCAAAAGTTCCCAGCCTTCCCAGATTTCATGGAGGAGGTATTCTCCTCCTGGGATCGTCCGGCCTCATATCCTAGCGTGCTAAAGCAGGCCGCACCACTTGCCTCTCTAAAAGGCGTGGAAAAGCTTGGCCTAGCGGGGTTCCCCGCCAATGGGTGGGTTGGCTAGAGACCCGGCATGCCCAAACCCTCAAGCGGGCTTATGCAGCAGAGGCACAGGCAAACTGCCTGTCAAACACGACGAGTGTGCTCATGGCTTATTTGGACGGTGTACTGCACGAGGCCCCACTCCCTGAGCCGGTGGCCTCGGAGCTATGTCTCCTGTCCAGCACACTGCTACAGATCTCCGGTCTCCAAGGGCAAGATCTTGGCCGGAGCCTGGCTAGCTTGACTGTGGCTTGTAGACAGCTGTGGCTGTCTACAAGCCAGAGTTCCTGATGTGGATAAGACTGCGCTGCTAGACGCGCCTATATCCCCAGGACATACCTTTGGGCCAGTCATGGAGGAAATCTCCATGGCTGGCCCAAAGATCCCAGCGGGAACGCGAGGCATCCTGGCAGATGGCCGCGTTGCTCCCTCCACACACTTCCACGTGAGGCATGTCGAACCACTGGCGAGCTCCTCAGACGTGGACTGTCACCAGAACAGTTCCAGTCCCCACGGCTCCGCTGGGTGACCTAAGGCATCGCCTACAAAGCACACCAGCAGCAAACAACCGGGTCCACTCGGCAGGCAAAGGGAACGCAGGACGTGGCCAGCCCACACACCAGCATCACAGGAGGCATTTCCACGACCAGTGCCCTAAACAGCCACCCCAAACTGCCCCGCTGCAGCTTCAGCAGCCCGAGCAGGGCCCCTGAAGGCTGGCAGCCTCAGACCCCCTTTTCGGCACAACACCTACTGTACCGGCACGCTTGCACCTCAGACTCCTGGGTGCTCGCCACCGTGCAAAACGGTAACGCACTTCAGTTCCAATTTCAATCTCCTCCCTTACAAGGTATCACAAATAATTTTGTGACAGACCCTCTCCAGGCCTCGGTACTTCAGAAGGAAGTGGTCACCTTGCTGTGCAAGCGAGCCATTTGTCTCGTAGACCCCACCTCCCATGGAGAGGGGTACTATTCAAGGTATTTTCTGGTACCCAAAAAAGATGGCAGCTTTTGCCGCATCCTAGACCTGAGGCTCCTCAATGGGTTCTTAAAAGAAAGGAGGTTCCAGATGCTGATGCACCATCACATTCTCCAGTCCGTCCGGCCGGCGACTGGTTCACCACAGTGGACTTACGGGACGCGTACTTTCACATTACCATTTGTCCAGAGCACAGGACGCCTCTCCACTTTTTTTCCAGGAAGTGTTTACGAGTTTGCTGTGCTGCCATTGGGCCTCTCCCTAGCTCCTCATACGTTTTCAAAGTGCGTGGACGCTATCCTGGCCCCACTGCGGCTGCAGGGGATCAGAGTAATAAACTCGACGACTGGTTGATCTGTACCCAGTCGTGAGAGGGAGCAATGGCCCACGCGGCGGTCGTGACAGAGCATCTGGCGAGGCTGGGCCTCACCATCAACGATGCAAAGAGTCGGTTTTCACACCGGTGCAGTGCACGACATACTTGGGCTCCGGCTGGAGCATACCTGTCAGATGACAGAGTTGCAGCTATCCAGGGTTGCCTCTCCCTGTTTCTACAGGGATCGCAGGTCACCCTCCTATTGTGCCAGAAACTACTGGGTCTGATGGCCGCAGCCATATCGGCCATTCAGCTGGGTCTGCTTCGCATGCGCCCGCTACAAGCGTGGCTCAGTGCATTCCACCTCAACACCAAATGCGACAGACACCGTTGCCTGACTGTGTCTCACAAGTGCTCGGCAGCCCTACACTGGTGGAGGACAACCTCTCACCTGCGCGACGGTGTGCGAATGGGTTGAGGGGCAGTCTGGGAAGACAGAGGAGTACGCGGATCCTGGCCGTACCATTGGACATCCCTGCACATAAACATGCTGGACTTGCAAGCGGTGCTCTCCACCACTTCCTCCTGGTGCTGAGCGGTACGCATGTGTTGATCCGGACGGACAACACGACAGTGGTAGCATATGTCAACCACCAGGGTGGCCTACGGTCCCCGGGGTTGCATCGCATGGCCTTCAGGCTATTGACATGGGCTCAGAGGAACTTGCTGTCCCTACGGGCGACAAACATTCCTGGTGCAGTGAACTGGGCAGCGGACCTCCTCCCTCAAATAGTGGAGCGCATTTGGGAACAGTTCGGGAAGGCGCAGGTCGATCTCTTCGCCTCGGCAGAGACGACACATTGCCCCCTGTGGTACTCCCTCCACCACTTAGGCGGTCCACTCGGCGTAGACACCCTAGCGCACGAATGGCCCAAAGTGCTTTTGTACACTTTCCCGCCTATACCGCCGCTGCTCCCGGCCTTTCTCGAAAAGGTCCGGTTAGAGGAAGCGTCAGTTCTCCTAGTGGCCCCCAAATGGCCCAGAAGAATCTGGTTTTCGACCCCGTGCCAGCTGTTACACAGCCAGCCCTGGGAGATCCCACTGCGCATGGATCTCCTCAGTCAGGCGAAAGGCTCTCTTTGGCACCCGGAACCGGGCAGGTTCCGGCTATGAGTCTGGCCCCTGAAAGGGACCACTGGTTAGCCCTAGGGCTATCAGATGCAGTTGTGGGTACATTGCAGAATGCTAGGGCCGACTCCACTAGGTCCTTGTATAAGTGGAGATATTTCCAAGCTTGGTGTCTGGCTAGAAGCCATGACCCCATATCTTGCCCTATGCCAGTCATCTTACAGTTTCTGCAAGAACTGCTTGATGTTGGTAGGTCACATTCAACTTTGAAGATGTATTTAGCGCCTATCTCTGCTTGCCATGCCCCCGTAGATTCGGTGTCTCCGTGTGTGCATTTTTTGGCTACCTGATTTCTTAAAGGCGCTCTGCGATTACACCCTCCCAGGAGGGCTATTCTCCCCGAATGGAGCCTTAATATTGTACTGGAGGTTCTCACGAAGGCCCTGTTTGAGCCCATACACTCCATAGAGTTGAAGTACCTGTCTATGAAGACATTCCTCGTGCCTATCACCTCCGCTAAGCAGGGCACTCCCGCGTTTCATGCTTTGTAAGAATATTTAATACATACGGACAGAAAGGTGCATGAACGCGCAGCCCCATATGTGTTACACGACTGGAGAAAATTACAAATGACTGCCACGGGGCTTCTAGTGCTAAGCAGCATCTGTCACATTGGACTGTGGACACAGTCTCGACTGCGTATAATGGTGCTGGCTTGCCCCCACCTGGTAGGGTAGCCGCACACTCCACTAGAGGATTGGCTACAGCTTGGGTCCTCTTCAGAGGTGCCTTGATGTCTGATATTTGTACTGCGGCTAGCTGGGCTATGCCGCATACCTTCTCCAAGTTCTACCACCTTAATGTGGTAGACCATGCCCTACCTTCATTAGGCACGAGGGTCCTTTAGGGTGTACGTTCACACTGCTAACCCCTGGGTTAGGCAGTGCTAGTGCGTCCCTGATATGCTGCCGTTCCTTCTCCCTCGCAACAGCTCTGGTATACATTATCCCATATGTAATGTAATTGGTGGTCACCTTTGAATTGAAAGGGAACGTTAGGTTACTTACTGTAACCCTGGTTCCCTGAATGAGAAGAAGACCACCAACTGCGAGGTCGCATCGGTGGCCCTCACGGGTTCGATGGAAAAAGAGAAATGGCTTTTTCCCCGCGGTAGGCGGGACCGAGTGCATCATCCCAGGATAGGGCCTATCAGCAGCTCTGGTATAGAGAGTTCAGCAATACCTATCCAATGGGCAGGCATATCCCATATGTAATGTCATTGGTGGTCGTCTTCTCTTTCAGGGAACCAGGGTTACGGTAAGTAACCTAACATTCTGGTATTTGATGAATTTTCCTGTTTTCTCTATTTTCTTCCAGTTATTCTTTTAGTAAACATATACAGTAACACTCAAAATCTTTTTTTTCTTGTGGCAGAATTTTCCTCATTTTCAATGAACACGTCTCTGTTTTCATCAGTAACATTTTGAAATCTGGTCGTCATCATTAAACTGCCAGTTTTGTGCTGTGGTGGTCAGTTAAGATGCCCACGTGACCTGTACACACTCAACCTTATAATCTTAGAGCTGTACTGTAAGATTTTATACCCCTTTAAATGGCAGAGAAGTGAGGAATCATCGAGACTCTGTCCTTATGGCTATGTAAATTTGCACCCAGGTGCCTGCATATCAAAGAGACCCTTTGATGACGGGCAGATGACCCATGTTTACAAATTGATGTCGTTACTTAATGTGCTGATTTTAATCACAGGTGCTAACCACAATCAACCCAACTAAAACTGGTTCTCACACACACAGCATCAGTTGAAGGTGTCGGCACAGGGCACCGGCTGGCCTCTTAGTCAAAAAGTTAATGATAATACACAAAATATGTTAGTAATTACAATTCTCAGAACAAAGGGCAATTCATAATAAGGTATAGTTTCCATAACTAATTTTTGACTGCATTATATGTGTCTATGGCAAAGATTAGGACTAGAATTGTTACTGGCTCTGAAATACCAACAGATATACAGTAGAGGCTATTGTCTCCTGAACTGATGACTCATCTCCCACTGAACACATTTATTTTTAATTCTCCTGCTATTTCTTTTCAGCGCCTAGTCTGCTGAAATGTAAACAGTAATGATTTGAGCTTTTCCTATTGCACTGCATGCCTTCCTCCCTCGAATCCAAGTTTTATGCTTATGACTGAATCACATCTTTCCAAGGTATATGTATAGTAAAATATGATTGGATGTATGTAGCCCTCAGCACTCTCCAGTAGCACTGCTGCTATGCTTTAGTAATTTCATTTGAATTATTTAATACCCAGAGGAAGGTGACTATCCCTTTCTGTCATATTATAAAACTTAATGCCTGTGAGAAACATTTCATTTGTAATTTCACTTTTGTAAATTCACACACTGTTGAGAAAGAATATTCTGGCATCGTACATGCAAAAGTGCAGCAACAAAGATGGTGGATGTTAATGATAAAGCTTCAAAGTACCAGTACAAATAGGCAAACAAATATTTGTACAGGTGGAAATTTAACAGCAGGAAACATTAGGCCAAGAAATTATACACAATTAGAGAAGCCCAGTGTATGTCTAAGTGTATGTCCAAAAAAAAATAATAATAATCAGGTTAAAAATGTAGCAACATGTTGATAGACTTCATATTGTAATGATCTCGGTTCCCGCAGGCAGGGTTTCTCACAGGCAGAGGTGGAACGTGAACCCGGGACCTCCCGCACTGAAGCATAGTGCCGATACCACAGGAGCTGGTATTGGGCTTATGTCTTCATATTTGACTGTGTCACCTACCAACCCTGACCCCTACCCCCGTGCACGCTACAATATTAAAAAAATCTCAAAACAATATCAAGGACAGATACTTTTATACTTGGTCCTTCAATTTAATTTTAATATACAGCATTAGAGTCAGAAAGTATAACTCTGTTAGTGCTGGAATATTCTGATTAAATTCCCCTAATGCAAATCATTAAAACAGGACCCTGACTGTTGTTCTTTTGATCTGATGAGGAAGTTTATGTATACATTTAATGCATCCAGCAACTGTAGCAGCCAGTGAAGCGATTAGAGTACAATTGAAAAATGGCTTTTCTTACCAGACAAGATTTGATATATATAATGTGCTTGATGTGGTTTTGATATATATTTCTTAAAATATGATTCCCATGAATAGATCATGACCAAAATGTCAGCAAATGATTTATGGCAATGAGAACCACTGCAATGGACAGCTCTGTCACAGCAAAAGGATGGAAGTTATGCTGAAAAGTAAAATGAAAAAGGACTGGCGCTGAGTATGGGTCACATGCATTGCCCTGAGCTATTGAAAGTACTGTATGAAAAAGCTGGCTACACAGCATCATAGTATTCATAAAGGAAGCAAGTACATTCACATATGTGCTGATTGTCAGAACTTGGAGTCCTAGCTGTCATTGGAAAGTGAGTGCCTGTAACTTCTGTTCAAACATGCATTTCTTAAAGGAGCCTGTAGTTTTTGAAGCATTAAACATTTGCAATATTATTTTTTATTCACCTGTCATCCCTAATAAGCTTTACTTCTAAAACCCTGTGTGTTTCTGTGTCCCAGAAATGAAGTTACAAAATGTTCAGTTCTTATAATATACAGTTTGCTTTGCCAAATGAAGTCTCCACCTGCTCCTCATACACTGTTGGGGAGTTCTACATGTCCTACATCCTGCAAATGGAATGGAAGCCATGGAAGAGATGATCAACAACAACGCTGCTAATTAAGCAGGAACTGAACATTGGCACAATGTAAACATGTAGGTTGTCCTTTACTAATTCTGTAGTTATTTGCTGTCAGTAACCAGTGCTTAGTTGCTGTATATTGTCCAACAACTATAAAACAATGTAGCTAATTTTAGGAGTGATTGGTCATAACAGTCCCTGTAATCAGGCACCAGTTTCTGGATGGTTTTCAGAGGCACTTGTGGCCAGCTGGGGGATCAATAATTGAGGAAGGAGCCCCTTCTAAATGAATCCTTGTTGCTTTGTCTAAATGGGTTGCTTTAGGTTTTATTCTTTTCTGGAGCACACATGTGGGAGGTTTTAGAATCAAACTCCAGAAGTGGCTGGACCTTGAGGTAGGTCAAAGGGGGCGGGAGATGTGTAAGTATTGAAGCCAGATGCATAGAGTTGAGAACGGTGCAGGAAGTGAAGAACAAGCCATGGCACAAACTGTATTAGCTCTGGTTGAGAACTTCAGGAACTATAGGCCTGTGCTCCAGTTTATGTTTTCTGCTGTGTGACTCCCAATAAAAAATTCCGGACAGAAATGCTCAGTGGTGGGTATGTCAATACCGCTTCAGCCTCCTCCTCAAGTTGTGCTAATATACTTCATAAATAATTACCAGTCCTGCAGTTTTACATTTGAAGACTTCATGCTGATGGAAGTATATATAATCTTCCTACAGGATAAAATGTGTTAATTCAGTACACCATGGAAAACGACATCCTTGAATAAACCACCAAAGTTGAAAACTTTACATTTGAGTTTGATTGTGATCAATTAAACAGACCATCAACAAATAGCAAAAGCATAATAGTAGAAGACAAACAACAAAACAGCAACTTCCCTCTTGTTTTTTAAACTGTAAGGTTAAAATTATCAGTTAAGTAGACAAATGACAGATGACTGGTACAACTGCTGTTTGTTTCCTAAACTACAGTATGTATGGATGTCATGTACACTGGTCTAGAGATCATTCCTTTGTTTGGTTTAATTTTTATTGACGTATCTTTTTTATAATGTGTAGAATTTTTTTTTTAAATTTAAAAACTGTTATTAATTGGAACATTTATTTCAAAGGGCCTATTCCGTGATTCCATAAATCTTACTTGTTTTGTATTGTTTATTCGCAATGTAGGTATCCAATGAGCAGTTTAGAACAATTGTTATAGCCAACATTTATTTAGTTTTTAAGAAGTGATAACTGTTTTTATTCCTTACTTTCAGGTAGTTTGTTACACTCTCACTTCTTAGGTTCACTTCCCACCCCTTCAACGCCTTCTTTCCTGTCAACAGCTGCTTCCGCTTATGACAGATATGCGTTGACTGCAAAGACATTGTTGAGGTGACCAGGCAAGTGTAACCATCTGAAAGTAATGCATGCAAACTGAGAGCTTTCTGAAACTCAATATAATACCAGAAACATGTTATTTAAATGCAAATATTTGCTTGCTAGATAATGTTCAAAACTGCATTAAAATGCATGACAAAATAAGACATGAAATTATTTCATTATCTGTACATTTTTTCAGTCAATGTTTCAATTATGGATGGAATCCCTTGGTTGTAATTACTGTATAACTCACTTGTAGTAGGCTTCATGCAGGTTATTCAACAATGGAACATACATTTACTGTCGATTAATATGTGTATTTAGATACACCAGAAGTCCTTTCTATGCCATTTATTTGGATTGTGCGTAAAAGTGCACAGGCTGAATATTTCTAGACACTTCTGAGACTACATGGCTGTTAGGCATTGTTGCAAACTATATTGCCCATTAGAGGTAATATTTATGTTCTGAAGCATTGAAACTAAGTGATGCACACTCCCAGGGTGCTGCTGATTATTCCAAGGAAGGTCTAGTTTAACAAAACTTAGAGATTCCAATGAATTTCTGAAGTCCCAGCCTGAGTTATAGTTTTTATAGTTTTTACCAAAAAATACAGAAGTCTAACAAATAATTAATTGTATTGAGAATCAACCTTTTGTCAGTTGATTCTAAAATTGTGTTTAAACAGTAAGAAATCATCTTAATTTCAGTTTCTCCCAGCTTGGTAAAAGGTGAACTGTTGCTAATAACAAGTTTGAGTAGACCAATAATATGGGACAAGGCTGCAGATCTACAGCTTAACATAAATACCTAATACACAAATCTCAAAGCAATTTAAGCAACTTCACTGACATTTCTGTGTAAGCCAATTTATATTTTTAAACCGTTTGGATGGTAAACTGCAGACATTCAAAGACTATTAGGTCATCAGACTATAACTGACATTGTTATCTTAGTTACAGAATGTTAAAAACTATTGCAGGATAACAATGACACTAGATGCTTTTGCCTGTATTTCCTTTAACCTTAGAGAATGGAACAGATAAAATGTCAAGGTTTTCATCAAGCAGCTGTTAAAGCATTCATTATTTTCCTTGAGTGTGCCACTTACGTCAATATAAAAACACCAACTAACTTTACTCACATACATTCGAAAGGCAATGCTCCCCATGGAGGAAACAACTACAATGTGAAGAGCTATAATTATGACCATTATTATAGCTCATTAATTTGCTCACAGATTTAGTGACGTCCCAGGCTTTATTCACAGGGAAAAAATCACCCTGGATTGCCAAGTTAAATAGACAATGACAGGAAGATCAAATTATGCATACATCACATTCCCTGGGGCTGAGGTCCAAGTTCATGTCAAACCTATAATAACTAGAGTATCCTCACTAAGAACAGCTTTGCTAAACGGACGTCACACACTGTTTTAAATGTACGTAGAGGATGTATCGATCTTCCTGATGCTTCCGTTCTCACAAGCTCATAACAGCTACAGCCACAATATTTTTCAAAGGCACAACAACAACTCCCCCCTAATTCTAAACTTCATTAAACCCAATAATACATAATGACAGTGCCAAAACACATTAAAGCCCTTTTTATCTCGAATGGCAACTGTACACAGTGCGTGAGTGATCCGCTGTTTGTCTTGCCTGAAAAGGAAAAACAAGAGTTTATCGCTTTGCATGTGACGAAAACAGATAACAGGCATCAAATAGCTTGCTAGGACACTAGAAACAGCTGGAGGATATGGTTAAAAAAACATGAACTGATAAAAATATTAAAATAAACAGGTGAAGCTAAATATATAGATTGTTTTATCCAAAAAGTATATTTGCGTGTGAAAATTAAACAAGTTATATTTGGAAATATCCATATCCAGTTATTTTCTCAGGGTAATATACATAGAAACTATGGGCATTCTTCTCAGGACCAGCACTAAAGTAAAACATCTAGACATAACCACACACTTTATTTTATGTGACCATTAGATATTCACATGCAACCTGAAAGACTAGTTATTAGTTAACACCTTGTTTTTCCTCCCAGTATAGACCAAGATTGGATTTAATGAAATGCAGTATATGACATATGTCTTGCAAGTACAGTAAGTGGCTTATACTGTGTCAAGATATCAATCTCCTATAAGTATTATTAAATGTACCTTGGGGGAGATTCAATTTAAAAAGCGAACATCCACATTATTTCCTTGTTCTAAGACAACATCAATCATTTCTAGAATTTTTGAATTTCAACATATATTTTTCATAGTTTTTCTACTACTATGATAGAAGCATGTCTAAATTGTGCCATAAAATAGAAATAAAACAGGTCAGTGCAGTGTTTTTGGCTTGAATTGACCCCCTTGTCAGGGGAATATATATATATATATATATATATATATATAAGCGTACCAGCTTTTCAGGAACAGTGTTATTCGAAGAGATCAGGCTGTGCTTCGGTCTGGAATAGCAATTCTTTATTAAGCACACAGCGCACACAACAAGTTTTCCCACACTCTGCATCGAGGAGCTCACAGGCTACCCTTAAATAACAGAAAGCCTGCCAACAGAAAAACAACATTGTATAAACATTTCCCTCTTCGGGCCCCCCGTCCCTTCTTTCAGTCCAGATGCGTCCCCCGAATCCCTTGAATCCCCTGCCAAGGGGTCACCTCTGGTGTAAAGATGCACCAATGTTAGCCTATGGGGCCTTTTTGCAGCAGCCCCTGCAGGCTGTGTTCCTCATGCGCACCACTTGGGAGTGACCGCAAGCAGCCTTTCTGTGCCGCCTCCCTGCTCCGTGCACACAATAGCTGCAGACTGGTGTTGCTGTAGGCAGATGCGGACCATAGTGGCGCAGCCCCAATACTCTGGACTGGACGCGCCATTACAATATACAGTTACGCAATCCTGCACTATTCTACTGTAGGCATTAAACAAAGTAATTTGAGAAAAGACTGAAATGGGACCTTTTTTACTTGAATTTGTTTACACTGTAGCAACTGTGAAGCTGTTACAATAACAGCATGTAATCACACAATAATAGTTTAAAAATTAAACATTGGGTGTATATATTGCAGATAACAACTCATTATTTTCTTTATATTGTCATCTAGTCAAAACATGTTAAATGTACTAAAAAAGAGATTATCATTTAAATGTGAAATACACATAATCAGAATGATTAAACAAATAATCCGTAAGATTGTTTATTTTACTTTTGAATGGTGCTAACACAACCTAATAAATTACTCTGCTATTAACTTGCTGAGCACACTGATACAGTTTTGTACAGAAAAAAAACATCTGACTGTTTTGGACCGGGACAAAAAATTAGGACTGAAATCTGGGACAATCCCAGTTTTCCCAGGATGTCTGGTTTCTCAGAATATGAACTAAACTATGCGCAAAATGTTTACTTCCAAGTCAGGTTACCTTGTATAGTTTGTTTCCTATGTGCAAAAGGACAGAGTCCAGCAGTTGTTCACATTGAGGTTTAGCAAGCGTTTGCCAAACGAACCAAGACCACCAGTTATGACTTATACATATGCTACGTTACTGTATACAATGGTATAGAGCAGTATACATAACGAGAAAAAAATTGCACTCGAGTCCTTACAGAGGAAATTCATGATACCATTTCTGTTTTTTTAAATTTTTTTATATTTATCTTAAAAAATGCTTCAGGTACCCCCTGGAAAGCCTCTGGGGTACGTGTACCCCAGGTTGAGAACCACTGTCATAGTCAGTGTGGATAACTATGACATTATAGGGATAACAGAATCCTGGTTAACTCCAAATGATGGAGGCGAGTTTAACATGGAAGGATATAGGTTAGTTAGGAAAGATAGACATGATAAAAGACGGGGAGGGGTTGCAATGTAAAAATGACTTAGAATGGGAAATACTGGAAAGTAATGGTAACAACAATGAATCAATATGGATTAAATTAAATGAAATCAAATCTAAAGTTTTAATAGTGGGAGTCTGTTATAGGCCCCCAAGTTCTGATGAACCATTAAACGAAAAACTAAGGAAGGAAGGGGAAACCCTAACTATGGGAGACTTTAACTTCCCAAGCATAAACTGGGACCACATGACCTCAGATAAGTCTTGCACATTGGGCGCAAACACATTAGAGGCAAGTACAGCGTGAACAGTAATGAAATAGAGGAGGCTATGTATGAAAAGGACTTGGGGGTAGTAGTGGATGAATCTCTTAAGCCAACTAGACACTTGAGAAGCTATAACAAAGGTGAATAGAATGTTAGGTTATATAGCCAAGATAGTTTAATTCAAATGAGGAGAAGTTATATTAAAATTATACAATGCACTGGTACGACCACACCTAGACTATTGTGTCCAGTTCTGGTCCCCATATCATAAGAAAGACATTGAGGCATTGAAGCGAGTACAGAGGAGAGCAACAGAATTAATTCTAGGACTGAAGGGTATGTCATATGAAGATAGACTGAAAGAGCTGAATCTGTATAGCCTAAAAAAAGTAAATATAAGTTGCTTTGACTCACCGTGTTTGTTTGTCTGTTCGTCCACTGTCTGTTTACTGTTTTGTCGTTTTGTTCTTCTATTTATTTTGGCCCAAAGTGCCATGTTCTGTTTTGTTCAACCTTTTATTTTTGTTTGGTTAATAAACGTACTGAGCACAGCCATTGCATCTCAGTTTCAACCCCAGTACTGCCTGCTTCTGTGATTCTTTCTGGCCTGGCGTCACCCTACACCCAGCCTGTTCACAGTGACCTACCGGGAATTGAGCAGTTCTTGCAGAAACTGCAAGATAACTGGCATAGGGCAAGAGACTGGGTCATGACCCTTAGTCAGACACCAGTTCGGAAAATATCTCAACCTAGTGGAGCCTGCCCTATCTCTGCAACGTACCCACGACTGCGTCAGATAGCCTGAGAGCTGACCTTGTAAGAGCTGGCACAGGGTCGAAAACCAGATTCTCCTGGGCCACCGGGGGGGCCACTAAGGGAACTGTCGCCTTCTCAAACCGGACCTTCTCTAGGAAGGCCTGGAGCAACGGTATCGACGGGAACGTGTAAAGGAGCATCCTGGGCCACTCGTGGGCTAGATCGTCGAGAGATCAACCTGCTCTTTCCTGAACCATTCCCAAATGCGCTCCACCACCTGAGGGTGGAACTGCCACTCCAATGGATGCGCACCTTCCCTCGAAAGAAGGTCCGCTGCCCAGTTCGCCACTCCAGGAAGATGTGTCGCCCGTAGGGACAGTAGGTTCCTTTGAGCCCAAATCAAGAGCTGGAAGGCAATGCGATGCACTTTGAAAATGTACAAGGAGCTAAGGAGAGGCCGAAGGGCAGCACGAAATCTTATAACACTTCCCTGAAAGGCGAAGCGGAGGTACTTCCTGTGTTCAGGACGAATGGGAACGTGAAAGTCCACGGTGGTAAACCAGTCACTCGGCTGGACGGACTGGAGAATGTGATGGTGGATCAGCATTTGGAACCTCCTCTCCTTCAAAAACTCGATGAGGAGTCTCAGGTCTAGGATGGGGCGAAAGCCGGCATCCTTCTTGGGTACCAGAAAGCATCTCGATTAGAATAGCACGGGGAGGGAGTAGCACGGCCACTTGCCGAGACGCCTCGCGTTCTCGGTGGGAGTGCTGCAAGATCTCCTCCACAGCTGGCCCAAAGGTATGCCCGGGGATATCGGGGACCCTCGCCTGTGACAGCCACAGATGTCTGCGAGCTACGATCAGGCTTGCCAGGCTCCGGCCTAGGGCTTGCCCTTGAAGGCTGGAGATCTGGAGCACTGTGCCTGAAAGGAGGCGTAACTCAGTAGCCACCGGCTCAGGGAGCGGGGCTTCCCTTAGCATGCCATCCATATATACGGTCACCTGTGCATCCTCTGCATACGCCCTCTTCGGGTGTGTCTCCGTAACCCTGCACTGCGGGTTCAGGCACACAGGGTCTCTAGGTAATCCCCCCCACCGGCGGAGACTTCACCAAGACCGCCACGGTGGAATCAGCTGGGGGAAAATATGTCAGGCGCTTCTCCGCGCCTTCCAAAGAAGCAAGCTGTGAGGCTTGCTTCAGCACGCTTGGCGCAAAGGCTGGGCGTTCCCAAGAGGAGTGCATCTCCTCCATGAAATCTGGGAATTTTGGGGAGGGCTAAGGACGGGGAGCCACGGCCTGCGTCCAGAACACGGACCGGCATGGCTTGGCCGCTGTCATGCAGGGGACCTGCAAAAAGGTTGCAGCATGTCCCATCAGTGCCAACATCGAGCTTGAAATCAGAGGCACACTAGCTTCCGAAGCAATCTCGGAACTAGGCTCTGCCTCGACAGAGAGAGTAGGCTCCTCTCCTTCCTCCATCTCAGTAGGGAAGGATCCCTCACCCCAGGAGGCCGCTATCGGTAGCGCTTCCTCCTCTGCAATCGGTGATGGCGCTTCCCACTCACCCTGAGCTCCCCTGGGGGAGACAGGGGCTGGTACTGGGGCAAGTGATGGCGGAGCCGGGGCTGTGGCTGGAGCCGCAGGTGCCTGTTGCCTCGTCAAGAACTCTAGGACCTGGGCAATCTGTGCCTTGAGGTCTATTGTGTCCCTCGTCTGCTTCGAGCGCTTATGCTTAGCGCGGAGATGGGGAGCGGCTATTGTGTATTTCCTAAAAAATAGAACCGGGAAAATTTTTCGGTAAAAATCGGAATACACCGGAAATGCCTAACATTGCTTATCACAGAGAAATATCATCTTTGTTTAGTTTGCATGTACTGTATGTTCAAACTGCAGACTAATAAACAAATACTGCATTATTGGATTAGATGGCAGGGAAACCTAAGAGCATGAGCTGCAGGGTGAACATGTTTTAAGAGTAAGCCAATACACCAGCTGCTGTGAAAATGTAAGCAGTCACTGTAAATGTATCTAAATACAGAGGACAATAACAAATACCATATATTAAAATGAAACACATGATGAAAAGCATGAAATGTAACTATCTTCAACGAAGACCTACTGTAAAGGAAAGTCAAAGGTAGGTAGATATGATTTGGGACTACATATAACATCACATATATATGGTTTATATTGGTACCCACTAAACCAGGGGTGCCCAGGCCTTTCCATTACAGGTTTAACAGGTAATTTGAGATCATGAACTACTTTAGAGTGTGGATGGAGGTTTAATTGGTTCAATTAAACAATTTAGACCAGAAGAAAAAAACATGTACGAATGCACGTTTGTTTAATTTAATTGTTTTCTTTATTGTTAATTATCACCCGCATATAGTTCACATTGTAAATTAGAGCCAGGTGCAGGGTTTAAAAGAGACAGTCAGTAAGTTGTGTGTTAAACCTGTGTGGTTTGTTTTGTTTTGATGACAGGTAAAAGGCGCAATATAGTATTGGGATATATAGTAGCACTGGATGAAATTGCTATTGGAAAAAGAAGGCAGTCTTGACAACAGAGCATGGTTCAATAGCTGGCAGGCTCTTTGTATGTAGTAGCAAGCTCACAGCAATTAACACAGCACACGATTCTCCACTCTCTGAATCCACAAACACTCTCGCACACCTGATGCACCCTCTTTTATCCCCCTCAGACCCAGACAAAGAAAACACAAAGTTGCAAGTATATGAGTCTTTGACCAATCAGCGCCCACTGACATTTAAATTATTATTATTATTATTATTTGTTTATTTAGCAGACGCCTTTATCCAAGGCGACTTAAAGAGACTAGGGTGTGTGAACTACAGCTGCAGAGTCACTTACAACTACTTCTCACCCGATAGACAGAGCACAAGGAGGTTAAGTGAGTTGCTCAGGGTGGGATTTGAACCAGAGACCTCCTGGTTACAAGCCTGTTTCTTTAACCACTGGACAACACAGCCTCCTATTACATGACAACAATGTAATAGATGATCAAGTTCCTCACCCAATCAGAGTCCTGTACAGTCACATGGGGTTCATGTGAACAGCACCTGGTGACCCCTGTGTAGACTGCAATTTTTACTGAAAAATAAATGGTAACATAATTATAAAAGTTTCCTGTGTTACAGGCTGTCAGATCAGGACTTCACTGACACTGAGTATTGGAGCTGCAGCATGCTATTTCCCATGGTACACTATACACAATTAGAGGTGCCTTCACCAATTCCAGACACAACACAACATATTTAAAATATAAACATGCTGATTTCATTGCAGTCATCAGCTGTATAGATTAACCACTCAGCAGAATGAGGCAACAAACAAGCGAGTACAGACATTAAGTTACTGTTTTATTATCACTTTAGTGTCTTAACAAATTGTTGTATTTTAGCAGATGAATATGGTAGCAACTACCTTGCTACTGAAGTGGCACCCAGCAATTGAATTTGATGACCAATGTTTTTTTTTTTTTTGGCCTGGAGCCATTGGATCCTAAGACAAAAACTTTGTCTGGAGCCCTGATTTGTAATTTTGTTTTAAAGATTATATATGTTATACCCATTCTGTTATATATGTTATATCCATTTTGATATATGCTATATCCATTCTGATATATGTTATACCCATTCTGTTATATATGTTATACCCATTCTGTTACATATGTTATATCCATTTTGATATATGCTATATCCATTCTGATATATGTTATACCCATTCTGTTATATATGTTATACCCATTCTGATATATGTTAAGCTGATGGAACACAAAGCCACTTTGTTGCTTGGAACTTGGTTTCAAGAGACTATGTTTCAGGCCACTGCATGGCACACCAGTGGAGACTTGAGAAGACTAGTGTTGCCAAATCAGCCAATCAAAAGCCCACTTTTAAAAGAGAGAAAATCATTTTGATTATTTAATTAGCAGGTTATAACTGTCAGCTGTCAAGGTGGATCCTGAAACAGCAATAGTGATTTCTTCCATTGCTTTGATGGCTGGTGCACTGCTCCAGGGTAAGAAGAAAAAAAATAAACAGAAAAAATGGGGTTTTCCAAAAGGGCTTTTACTTGAATTTGTTAAGGGAGTTTTCAAATGCAGATGATATTGACCAGTACTTTTGGAGCTTTGTTGAAGGTGGGAGACCTTATAAAAAGACAAGATACTGTAATGCATGAAGCCATCTCACCTGGTGAATGACTTGCTGTTACATTGAGGTTTCTGGCAACTGGGGAGACTTTCCATTCTCTGGAATTTACATTTCGGGTCTGCCACAAAACAATTTCACAAATTGTTGTAGAAACTTGCCAAGCACTATATCACTCTTTTCGTGTCAGATACCTGAGTGTGCCTAATAACGAAGAAGACTGGAAGTCCATTAGCATAACATCTGCTGAATTGTGGCAGTTTTCACAGTGCATTGGTGTAGTGGATGGAAACCACATCATTACTGAACCACCACTAAACCGTGGCTCATTTTTTTATAATTACAAGGACAGCCATTCTGTGGTTTTAATGGCTTTTGTTGATGCGGACCTTCATTTTATATATGTAGATGTAGGGACAAATAGGTGTATGTATTTAAAATATCTGTACAGTGTACTACATATAAAATGATCATAAAAAACAAGCACTAGAGTAATAAAACGTAGAAAAGTGAACAATGTTTATTTTAAAACACTTGAGAAAGGGTCATATTTTCAAAGCATTTAGTCCAGTAATTAGTTAACTCCCATTTTTTTATATTTGATATTAGTTTTGTAAAGTTAATAGAAATAGGAATTAATTAAAGAATGGAGGAAATGCTCTGAAAATATGGCTCACAAATACTCAAGAGGTTAACAGAACAATAGGAGTACTGCAATTGAATTGGTCTACTTTTCATTACTCCATGAAGTTGTGCACAATTCTGTTATCAGTTTTTTCTGTTTCATGTTGGCTCTGGCATTTCAGCTAGAGAACATGCAACAAATCTACCAAAAGCCTCCCTCTGAGAATGTGTAACCAGTGATGATAACCGGTTTGATGTTACCCGGTCTAGTGCAACATTTACTGTACTGTTTAAACTGGTTATGGGTTCATTAATTTTTCCACTTTTTACTTCAATATTTATGCCAGTATAGAGCAGCATGGGAGAAATGTAAGGAAATAAAACACCCTTAGTAAAATCAGCTGTGTGTGATGATCGAAACATGATCTTTGTTTTTTTTTCTTTTAACCTCGATAATTACTGAATAAAGAATAAAAATGTTAAGACATTCTGACATTATTTCTCAGTTTTTGTTATTATTGCTTGCATCCGAAATCATAAAAAATAATACTGACAGTTCTTTCATTTACCAATTGCAGTGGGGTGATGTTTCCTGAGTAATCTATTTTAAATTATTGTCTTTTGCAAAAGTTTACTTAGACAATGCCCCCTATGCTCCCCCCACTATTTATCCCCTTTGTCGTAAATACAGAGTATCTCCCTGAAATGTGTTGCCAAGGTGCAAGGCTAAGTCTATTCCTCCATGTAACCAGGGATCTTTTTTATATGCAAGTCATAAACAGAGGCTGGTCAATCTTCAATAATTAGTAATATTTTTGAGAAACAACATGAAATGTAGCCTTAATCAACTCAGATGGGAAAAGGTAGAATTTCAGAGACTTTAAGTAAAAATAAAATGGACCATCATCCAACACATTCTGCACTAAAGGAAAGACACAAGCAACATGTATGAGATGTGTCTTATATGAAGCCTGCCTCTTTTAGTCTATCAATACCGCACATTCCACAGTATTTGCTCATGCAGCTTCCCTCCCTGTGGAACTCTTGCCTGACTTTCCAAAAGCTGATTATTAATATCACAGACCATTGTAATATAGTTATTTTCATGGAAGCCTGGGAGGAAGTCACATGACTCTAATTGGTCCCCTGTGTGCTAGAGGTCTCCATTAAGCACGTTGTTTTAACTCACATAACCATCAATGAAGTGGAAAAGCTGAGGAAGTAGCAGTCATTGTCTGAATTGAGTTGGTTTAAAAAAGAACTGTTTTGTTAATGGGCCCAGAATCCGTGTTTTTTTTATTATTATTTATTTAAATGAACACATGTGCCTGTGTATGTAGACAAGCACAGATACATTACACCAGCTCTCTCTTTTGCAGCATATAGATTTATAACAGTGGTATCAGGTGGTTACCGTACTTATATTTCATTTATTTTCAGTGAATTTTGACTTCTGTTCTCAAAAAAGAAAAATAATCAATAGGTGGCCCATTCTGGACGGTGTGTTTTATTTCATTAAATATATTATGCATAGTACTATATATATATATATATATATATATATATATATATATATATATATATATATATATATATAAATATTACAATACACCATTGGAAAGGGGAATATCTTTGCTTTCTACTATGCTTTACAAAATATATTTTACAATCTATCCTATAAATAAATATAGACAACGTTTTTCTCTACTTTGTTACAGAAATTGTATTCAATATTGTTTTGTGTTTTGTTAAACCAGTTGGTTGATGTGTAATCATGAGTTGACAATATTTGGAGATATGTGCATCTTTATAACCTCAATTATAAATTACTATTTTCCTTAAGGGGAGCCTACAGTACCACTATGTACAGTATAACACATATAGCATTGATTTTTTAATATATACATTTTTATAAAAAAAATATTACCTTTTATTACATGTCATCGTCCCCCCCCCCCCCCCCCCCGATACCATTGCTGGTAGAGGGACGGCTTCTTTTGTTTATTGAATAAAACACGGGTCATTTGGGAGAAATTACTGTCTGGACTATCACTTTGTTCCCCACACCACTTGCACCTGACAACAGTAATGTACAATGATATAAACATATTTGAAACACATCAAATTAAGGTTTACTTACTGTAATCATCTGACAGGGCAAAACTGGTGAGCTTTATTAAAAGTTGTATGTCACTTTGTAAACAAATTCTCTTTATAGCTCTCTTAATTTCATATATGTTCCAAGGGATTCTCTTGGTTTGATTAAGCAGGCAATGCAAGGAACACAAATAGTTTTGGGCATACAATAAAAGGAGCTTACAGTCAGTACCTCTTTGGCTGACACACAAAGGACATTTACTTGAAGATGTGACCCTCAGGGTATACAAAAGGACTGCCTTGCTGGCCAATGTCTGCTTTTTCACTTTAGAATATAATAAATAGAACAAATGCTTGTTCTATTGAATGCTTGTCAAAAGGTTTATATGTTTATTTTATTTTTTTTTGGATCGCTAAAGCAGAGATGGTACAACATGAGGTAAAATGGCACTGGGCTACCTATCTATGCTTTCAAGATGCAGAACACAAAATCTTAATATAAATCAACTAGAGCACACATCCTAAATGTTAGTGTCTTGATAGAAATGAAGCTGTCTGTTTATACACAGCTTCCACTTCCATATGTGTTGCCCTTTCACTGCACCCCAACCGAGGTCAACGTCTCTATTGGAATACTACTGGGTATGAGAGGGCTTGCTTTTGTATGTGGAATATTGTTCAAAAGAGAATGAACTAATGCACCTACAATGAACAAAGACACCTATTTAACTTTAAACCTACCAGCTGCTGCACATGTTTTCTCCTGTAACTATGGCCTTACATTAGAAACGTACATGTACAGTATTGGGGCTAAAACTAGCTAGTGGGTAACTTTACACTTAGTGAGTTACACATTATAAGAACTGTGGTGAGAAAAAGCATTGTAATCTGCAAAGTTACAGTGCAGATAAACTGTAGCATTTTTTTTTATAAGGGACCGAACCCATAGTACATCCTGTATTCATTATATGAGTAGAAGTCTTTATGGACAATTACCAGTTTGTAAGCATATTTATAACAAGACAATATTTTAACACCTTCAATAAGTAATCCATAAATCACAGATTCTGCCAATTCAGTTTCATGCCTGAATTATTAAAACCTAGCTGAGTTCAGCTCTGTGGGAGGTGAAAGTAACAAAAATCAAATAATGAATGACAATTCATTAAATGTTAAATTTAAGCAAGTATCGCATATTGAATTTTAGCATCAAATAATTAATACTAGCATTAAATATTAAATTCATGTATCAAATGTTAAATTTGAACATTAAATAATAAATTCAACATTGAATATTAAATGCAAGTACTGAATGTTAAATACTACCATCGAATGTTAAATGCAACAGTCGAATGTTAAAAACTAGCATCAGGCATTAAATATGAGCTTTATCCATTCAATGTGCCTTTTATCCATTTGATGGTAGTATTTAACATTCAGTACATGAATTTAATATTTAGTGCTAGTATTTATTATTTGATGCTAAAATTCAATATTCGATACTTGCTTAAATTTAACATTTAATGAATTGTCATTCATTATTTAATTTTTGTTACTTTCACCTCCCATACAGCTTTCCCGTGTCTGTGAAAGTGTCCCTTATTGCTACACAACATTCTTTTTAAAAGTCGTGACATTATGGCACTGTGTGTGATGTAAGAAACATGTTATAGGGAAATGAGTGTATTGATAATAATCTGTTTTTGCATCATTCTCCCTCCCCTAGTTTCTCTTAGTAATGACAATTTAACTTTTTTTTTCATGACTGCCATCATGCCCCCAACATGATAACAGTTATCTTAAAAATACTTTTAAAATGAATGCAATACCATTTGCTGTTATTTAACCTACAGTACATGAAACGGAGATGACACTGTTAAACAAGATAAATAAATGGGCTGTGTTTGGAACTATTTGGTTACAGATCCATTTGAGGGGACTGTCCACGCCAGTGCTACATTTTTAAGAAGACTAATTAATATTCCTCCTTTTTTATACTATTTTTTGTTAGGGAAATGGAAGATCCATATGGAATTCAAGAGACTGTAGCCTTTTCCTTCCAATCCCACCTCAGCTGAAACTCGCCACACATTAAATGGAACAGGTGCACAGTACTTTGTTTTTCTTCCTTGGCTCCTAAGGAAATCATAAACCAAATATATTGCTTGACGATGGTTTCTGGGGTGCCCTGTGAGCAAACTGAGAGGGGAAATGGATCAACGAGCAGCCACCGGGGACTGTAAATCAACAGCCTAAAAGGGGAGCTGAATGTACTAGCTAGGCCTCAGGAGCCCAGCCCAAGGCCAAGGCCTCTGTCAGTCAGGACGGAGTGTTAATGTCAAAGCCAGCTGGAGCTGGCAGCCTGCAGCTATAAGGAAATGATTGAGCTGTCTATGTCAGTTAATGGCAGTCCACTAGAGGCCATTGTGTCACAAGAAAATTGTGCCTTTCAAGGGATTTATTTAGTAAAAAGTGTGGTGCAATGCTATTTTGTTGGGGCTTTTTTGCTTCCAACTTGAAAAGGCAAATCCATAACTCAAAAGTTAACAGCTACTTTGGCAGCAGATTAAATTCTGTATTGAAAATCACTTGACTGCCATGTTTTACTGCTGTAGTTTACCTACAGAATGTCTTATTTTGTTATACACTACTGCAACACGTTTATTCTTTATGCAAAGGGTCCTTAGGTTCTACACTGGCGATAGCTTTTTTGTTACAATGGAATTACAACTATTGACTGATAAGTAACTGGAAAAAAATATATATATTTTGAGTTGCTTTAGTCTTTTTCTATGATGGACTTAATGGCATTATAATGTCAAACAAAAGACAATAATACTGTTTTTAAAGTTAAACCACCCTCAGGCCTGTCAGATCTCAGAAATTAGGCAATTTCAGGCCTGGTCCATAGTTGGATGTAGACCTCCCAATGAACACCAGGGGAAGCAGAAAATTATGTTGGAAGCTCTAGAGGGAGAACTTTATACTCTATCTAAACACCACACCAATGCCCACTTATAAGCATGCAAAGGGTACCGTCTTTCACATGAGACGTTAAACCAAGGTTTTTAACTTACGCCCTCTAGTCCCGCGGGCGGAACACGGAACTGCACGTAAATATTATATTTCATAACTCATTTTTAATATTATTACAAAAGCAAAAGAGAAAAAAAGCTGACTCGATATCAAAATCGTTGTTTTCCTACCGTCAAACAGCGAAGGAATTTTTCGAATCCCATTCACAATGTGTCTAGTACCCCCATGCATTCAAAACAAAAGCAATCAACTAGCTTGCGTTTTGCTGCTCTGGTCTTACAACCTTGATGACGATGAAATCTCCCTGATCACGTTGTAGGGGAGGTCACAAGCTTTCCAATCATGCCTTTACTTTGTTTATAACCCAATCCATCACAGAGTAATCGATGTGCAAACAAACACGCCCACCTTCAAACAGTTCCAAATTTTTACCCAGTATAGTAGACATGTTGGTGAAGCACTGGAAAAAAATCTGGCTCTTTTCATATGCTACAAGTTGAAAAAATGACTATAGAATATAAAAAAATGAAAAGCGTTTGTTGTTTTTTTATGTATTTTTTCTGGATATCTCCTTCCAGTGTGGTACTGAGTAAGACTTTTATCACACCTGAGGTTTTAGTCTTGATCCCAAAGGGTTACCTTGAATTCAAGCCCTGAACCATGCCTGTGCTGTCTATACTTTGGAAGATATTGTGATTTATTTAATCCAGAGTAAAAGTTTAAAAATGCAATGCCCTAGTTTCTTTACCTCTGATGCTTGAATAAAAAATATAAAAACTAACAGGTATATATTGAAATAAAATTGCTGTGATATGGGCAACAGCAAAAACAGCAAAGTAATGTGTTTCTTGTAAGCACTACAGAGGGTTCTGTATCACTAATGGGTCCTATTTTCTAAACACGTGTTAAATATAAATATATAAAAAAAGCTTTGAACAGTTTCCTGAATATTTATCTCAATTTCATTTATCATAATAGACTTTAAAAAGTCTTATTTGAATAACTCATTAGTTAAATATTTTGTAAATAGAGGCCCATGATGAGCTAAAGAATTGTAAGTGCCCCTTTCCTAAACTTCATTCTGCAAGCTGGGTTGTAACATAAACCAATCAACACCTCAAAATATCGTTCCCAGCATTTGTATTTGATTCAGTCTTTATCAATCAGTACCATATGCTGTTCATTGCTTCCCCAACCACACACACCTCCCTCCATGCCCCATGGAGTCTTTTCTTTCACATTAACAAATTAGAACAGCTGGCATTTACTACTACTGTACTTTTGTGAAATCTGTATGTCTGCTTTATATTAGCTCTGATTTACTATAAACATGAAAAATCTTGTTGTGTTCACATAGCTGATTCAGCCGTATGCTAACAACTTCCTTAAATGTCCATTAAAGTCTTGAATTGTTAATCTATAAACTGTATAAAAGAAAGCTTTGGCCTACTTTCTGATTGAGCATTTCAGCACATCATATGCTAAAACAGCTGTACTATAAATTAGACCTCGGCACTGACTTTGACGAATGAATCACAAGCATTGATTCAAACCCTAGATTCCACTGTAGTCCCTTCTTGGCTAGAAGTCCAGCTACATGAGTCGGATAAATAATATTTTTCATGCTGGAGAAAATCCACGACTAAACAAACTTGCGTGAACTCATTCCAGATCGCTAGATAAATTGAAGCAAATTCAGGCAGCAGAATATTGAAAGTTTTAAAAGTACCATATGTTTAATTCTATACTGTAAGAACGTACCTTGATTGGTTACTTCCATGTCTGTCACAGCTCCTGTGGTTGTGATGTACATGTGACTGTATAATGAACCACTGGGTCACCTTCTAGAGGACTGCTGGCTGGTTTATATTTTGGAACACCTGGGACTTGAACTTGGATGTAACTTCACAAGTAGCCTTGTCCTAGATTAAATCACTGAACACAGGGATTGACTTTCAAGAGCCTCTGTCAAAGACCTATAACTCTGTAGAGAGATATGCAGTCTGTATGGTGCTACGCCACAAGGGTCTTTTCTCTCACTTTGTTTATTTTATAGAAGATCTCTAATCTGGCAGCAGAATCAACATTTCTGCTTATAGCAGGAGGTTTGACTGATTCAAGGTCCCTACAGCTGTAACAACGTCCTATGCCTTGCAAAGGCTGGATGCGTACTGGAGAGAACTGGAGTTAATTTAGGATCTGGGCCATTTGCGCCTGTTTTTTAGATACTGTTGTTAGATTTGTGGCTATAACTCTTTAACTATAAAGGTTACAGGTACAAGTCATACATGAAATGAATGTGCACACACTAGTTATTTCATAAAAAAAGTGAAATAGTCTGAAACTCACCTTGTTCAATACAGATTTCAAAAACCACAGAAAAAGAGATGCTTTTTAGAAAAAAAAACATTATTAATTGTTTGTAAAAACTATTTTAGCATGGCTAGTTCAAATCTGACAGTGTACAACGAAACTTCAACATGTAGGGAACATGGGGAAAAAGTGAACAAATTGGATAATAAATAAGGGAGTTATGGTCATATATACAAAAGGGACCTCTATATATATATATATATATATATATATATATATATATATATATATATATATATATATATACTGTAGTTTGAGAAAAAGGAAAACTGCTGTGTACCAAAATGATCAATAAGAAAAAAGTAAAAAGAAAAAAGAGAAAGGGATATTTCAGGTACTTAAAAAGGTAGAATAATTGATTACAAATCAATTATCAGGACGTTTCGGACAACAAGTCCTTCAGTATTCAGTCGATGAAGGACTTATAGTCCGAAACATCCTGATAATTGATTTGTAATCAATTATTCTACCTTTTTAAGTACCTGAAATATCCTTTTCTCTTTTTTCTTTATATATATATATATATAAAAATTAAACGTGAAGTATGTTTTATTATTATGTATTCTGCTTAGAGATACATGTATACAAACATGCTATTTTATGACCCGTAGGACCTTACAATACTTCTTGAAAGTTTTTTGGAAAAATATTGATGCTTCGGCAAATTACATTGTTTCACCTGAGTGATTGCAATGCCATAATAAACGTTTATTCTCAGGGTCTTTATAAGCAATAATGGACACTACTCTTGATTATTTTCTCAAAATAAAATATTTAAAAAATAAAATAATAGTTCTTCATTCCATTATTGTCAATAATAAGGGAAAAAAGTGCTTGAGCAATTTATTTCATGAAACATTGTCTGCTTCTTGATATTTATAAATGTTGTAAAAACATATTGTAACTACCCGAAGGACTGCTCTACTACAATGGGACGTAATTGTGTGTTTCTGTCTATTACAATGTGTTTGCAGTGTTCTAGAATATTCTTTGGCCCAGAGTTCAGTTAGATATTAATGTGCAGGTGTTCAGCAACGCCAGAAGCGAGAGAACTTCCACCAATTTTGAGCTCAGCTTGCAGAACTGAGGGAACCTCATTGTACAAACAGACTGGGACTTTGCAACCTGGGGATGAGAGGTGGGGCAGATCATGCATGCTTGGGATTAGTGGGTGATGTGCTGGGGGGCGTGGATTGGGTGAGAGCATATAAAGGAGTGAGGGGATTGAAGCCAGTTATATCCGGGATTAGAGAGCTAGTGGATACTCTGTGCAATTTGACAACAATTTACTTGGGCGTGGCCACTGCCGACAGTGTGCTTTATTTGTGTTTAACAGTCTGTGTAACACTATGTTACCCTTGACTACTTTACGAAGTGGTCTGAAGCCTATGTGCTGCCCGACCAGGAAACGGAGATGGTGACTGAAGCACTGCTGGAGGGGTTCTTCTGCCGATTCGGGGTACCTCAGGAGCTTCACAATGACCAGGGGTGGAACTTCAAATCCAGGGTGTTCACGGAGATTTGCTGGCGCCTGGGCATACACAAGACGTGGATGACCCCCCCTCCACATTCAACCGCATGCACGCTGCCCAATTGGCCATCACTGACCAAGGTACCAACTTTATGTCACAGGTGGTCAGCGAGACATATAAGCTTCTGGGTATTAAGACCATCAGGACATCAGCCTATCACCCTCAAACTGATGAATGGTGGAACTGTTTAATAATACCCTGAAGAGAATGTTGTGCCGCTTAATTGAAAGTGACATGCACAATTGGGATAAGCTGATTCTTCCCCTTCTCTTTGCTGTGAGAGAGGTACCCCTGGCTTCTATGGGGTCTTCTCCATTCAAGTTACTGTTTGGGCTGAGTAATAGAAGTGTCCCCAAGCAACTTTAGGAGAGTCAGTGAAAAATCTAAGTTTCATGCTTACCCCATGCTTCGGGTAGATGAACTGCTGGAGCGTCTAGGCACGGCTCACTTTATGATGACACTGGATTTAACGAAGGGGTACTGGCGGATATCCCTAACCCTAGAGTCATGAGAATAAAACATTATTTTCGACTCCCTTTGGGTTGTATCAGTTCACCAAACTGCCATTTGGGTTGTACTGAGCCCCAGCCACTCTCCAGTGGATGATGGATCGCATTTTGCAACCCCACCAGTAGTATGCCACTGCTTACATAGATGACATGGTCATCCACAGTGAGGACTGGCCTAGCCGTGCTACAATCCTTGCGGGAGGCTGGGCTCACTGCTAACCCAAAGAAGTGTGCAATTGGGAAGAGTGAGTTGATCTGGGGTATCGGGTAGGGGACGACCAGATCAGATCGCTGGTTGCAAAGGTGAAAGCCTTGGCTGAATGGCCGGGCCCCTACCACTAAAACCCAGGTGCGCTCCTTCTTGGGACTGGCTGGGTATTATCGTAAGTTCATTCCGAGCTTTTCCACCCTGACTGCTCCCTTGATGTATCTCACCCGGAAGGCTGCCTCAAAAACAGTCCAGTGGACGGAGCCATGTAAGAGGGCTTTTCTTACCTTGAAGAAACGACTGTGTAGCAAGCCAGTGCTATGCAGTCCGGATTTCTGCATACGGATGCGTCAGAGACAGGCCTGGAGACAGTGCAGTGTTGTCTCAGGAGGTGTGGGAAAGCGAGCACCCAGTCCTGTGTGTCAGCAGGATGCTCCTTCCCCATGAAAAGAATTATAGTACCATCGAGAATTAGTGCCTGATGGTAATGTGGGCAGTTGAGACACTCCGGTACTACCTCCTGGATCGACACTTCACCCTTGTCACTGACCATCCCCCCTTAAAGTGTCTCCACTGGATGAAGGATACGAACGCCTGTATCATGCGGTGATACCTGGCTCTGCAGCCCTATGCCTTCTGGGTAGTCCACCAAGCAGGAAGTCTGCACCAAACCGCAGATTGTTTCTCTCGGGAAGGTATGGGGCTGTAGATATTTCAAATAGACCGGTGGTGCCATTCTGAGGGGGTAGGGTATGTGACAGGGAAGGCTTGTATTTGGCTCTCGGGCACATGCGTAACCCAACAGGGTGGGTCAGAAACCCCGTTTGATCCCACCTGTTAATTATGGGTGTGTTGACTGGCGATCTCTGATTGGCTGGGGGGGATGGATCTTGCGGGGTTGATGACCAGTTAAAATGGCACTGTACAGCATCCTTGGTTCCTTGCTGTTTCAAGAGACTGGTCAGAGAAAGCAGGGGCAGAGGAATTTGAATCCTGACATTGTTTTGGTGTGGCAAAACTTTACCGGGGCTGCAGTTCCTGACGCGGGTGGTGTGCAAGAGGCAGCTTGACAAAGTGAAGCAAGGACGGCTTCAGGAGAGAGAGAGACATTTATTAATTCAACCCGTAAGCTGGTATGGTCCGACCAGTAAATATAAGGATGCACTAGTTAAAGGTGGGGAACTGAGCAAGCAGTATTTTGATTATCTTTGGGCCTCCGGAGATAGTGGCGGTAATAAGCAGCAAGTTTTTACTGCACCTTTTCTTTGTAGTTGGTTTTGCAGTGTTTATTTTCCCTTTGGTTTTCTCCTTCAGTTCTGGACTGTGTGGATTATAATTTGAACAACTGCATGTGGTATAGAAGCAGTTGCCTTAGCATCGTTGGTATTTCAACAGTACTACACAGAGGTGCAGCAAATATTGAATAACAGTGCACCTGAGCGGCATGTTAAATAATAACTTCTGTGTCTGCCTACTTCAGTGAACCACGCACGTCCCTCTAACACCTTGAAACTTGCTTAGCACTTTATAACTCTGTTAACCAAATAGACATGCGTCTGTCACTACTTGCCGCAATAAGCTATAAATGACCATTTCAAGCTTATTATAGCTGAGGAAACAAAACAGAAATTAAAAAAGGGGAATCGTTTTTTCGAAATGGTGATTTTGTTATACTGATAATATTTTACAGGAAACACCTGTAGAGCTGATATGTCCAGCATATGCTTCTAACAACCTTCTTAAATAATTTATGACTAAAAACTAATCTTAATACCATACAAGGTACAACACTTTTAAGTTACCACAGCATCTTTCCAAAACAAATATCATATTTACTAATGAAAATGGAAGCAACATGCAAAAGGCCATTTCTAATCAGTTTCATAAACACATGTTGCAATGAGATTAATGCAATATTGCTATTCAACAGGATGTCCCTACAAGAATACTTGGCTGAATGTTTGGGCTATACTATTAAATATCTGATGAGAAAAGCAGCCAATGTTTAACTTTTTCCAGCGGGTTTAGCAAATGGTGATATAGGTTCTTCAAAACCTCCTAAATACATCTACACAACTAAAGTTGAATTCTTCAGAACTCATTGTGTATATATATTGTAAACGTTGCCTTTCTGCTTTCGGTTCGTTTGCCTCTTAAAAACATAGACCCAGACACAGAACTTAGATTTTTGAGCACTACTGCACACTTTAATTTTCACAACACAGAACAAACAAAATAAAACAAAAGCCTAGCTCAACGTAGAGCCTAACTTCACTTAAAGAGGTCCCTGACTAACACACAGGACAGCTAAGCCATGTCCCTGTCAATAAACACCTTAACAAAACAGTTTACTCCGCTTTAAACAGCCAAACTCTCCTTACACTAGCTCCCTAGTGCTCTCCCGCTAATGGAGCTGGAAGCTCTCTTTTTATAGTATGTGGCTGTTCCCAATTAACACCAGTTACCTCATTTGGGAACAGCACATTCTCACATGTTTTTGGCAGGGAGAGGAATTAATCCTGTCCCTGCCAACCACCACCAAATCACAAACATCACCCAAACTATTTACATTCAGAGCCCTTGCTCTGTTACAACATGTCATTTCTATGAGGTATTATATAGGAAATTGACAGGCACTCCAATAGCTTCTGCCTAGTGGACTGATAGTTAAATAAGTACTGTAGAAGCAGTGGTGCCAAAGTGCAAAGTATGCAGAAAAATTACAAGAGGGAACATCATATTTTTAGACCTACTGTTTGTGACACAGGAACCAGTGCCATTACAAAAGTGCTGCGTTAATTTACTGGGATACCTTATGGGAAGTGAATCTATGCCTTATTGGAACCTGGGGCTGACTCCTCCCAAACTATGCTTAGCATACAACATTTACAGGTTCATGGCAAGCCATACAGAAAATTCTATTTGAATACCTTTTTAATTCCAATAGAGCTGTCATTTAATGTAATGCTGGTTTCTACAACACTTGAACATCATTCAATGCTGTCCTGTACTGGTAGAATTTTAATAAAATTCAGCACAAATTAATGTTCTGATACAATACAATAAAAAACATTCTGAAGAATTTCTTGCATTTGAAAAGCAATATAAGAGTCTATAATATTTACAATCTGATTAAAGTCAAATAACACTGCAGAATCCATCATATATTGTATAATGGATTCTGAAGGCTATCTACTTTTTACCCCTCGGTAGAAGCTTTGCAAAATAATGTTTTTCTTATAATATTCTTGGAAATTAGTTGGAAGGCCTGAGTCTAATTTTTTAATTCTCAAGTCTGACGTAGGCCATTAAATACACTACTAAATACTGATTTTGCCAGTGGGATGTGGTGTTGCATAACCACTTTGGCAAACTGTTTTCATCTAAAATGAGGTGAACACTCTGTACACTCTGTACCCATTTTTAGTGTCTAACTATAAACGCCACCAAGTCATGCCTTTTTGATAATTCACACAATTATAAATAACATTTTTCACTGTTGGGAGGTAGCTGTCAGGGACAGTGATGTGTTATAAAACAATGTCTAAAGTAATAGAGTTCCAATACATACGGCTGCTTTCACAGACTATGATGTATTGACTGCATATTCAGTGCAAAATACTCCAGGAACATCCGGGGATCCAGGAGGATGTACAGCATTTCTACACATAACACTGGCCATGTCACATCGCTCCATTAATGCAACAACTCTTTTCACAGTATGCTCCAGGAATGTCCCTTTAATCAAAATAATTGTAACAAATGTACTGTATAAGATACTCTGTTAAACTAACCTTATGAATTGTTAATAGAACTACATGTTTCCCTCTCCCTAAACAGATTACAATTTTAATATCTACATTTCTTCAGCCCTGATGTTAATTGGTGAAACATTAGCCACACTTAAAAAAAAAAATGTTTTGCTTGAAAAGGAATACACATTTGTAACAGGGTGATGTGTTACATGTGTGGGTCATCACTGAATAATACTGAGACAGACACAGAGCATTGGTGTTGACACGCCGCACAGGGGCACAGATTTATTTACAACCCAAGTGCTGACACTAGGGTACCTGCAAGGTATCCCTGGTGTCACATTTACTAAAGAAACAAAAAAAAAACACAAAGCTAAAAATAAAAGTTTGCCACATAAAATAGCGAGCACTAGTCCCACTACAAGGAACGTCCCGCTCCAGAAACCTGCTACTCTATGTAACCCTCTCTATACTGTGGTGGGATCAACATCCCCTAAACTGACCTACTTCTAGGCTCCCGGAGACCCGGCTTTCTCATGGAGACTCCTGTCTCTTCACACGGCCTTGGCTTGGCAATGCCTTCACGAGCACTGTCTTGGAATGGAAGGGTTTCGTAGTAGTTGTCCTGCAGAGTGGACACTCCACTCAGCGCCCCTCTGTGTGTCAATGGCATTACAGTAGCCCTGAGCTGTTTTTGAGCTCCATGCTGCATCCACGGGCACACCCCTCAGCCAATCCGGACCTCTCGATCAGCTCAGTGCAGGGCGAGCCCACTGCTCAACTGGTCACCTAGCAACACATCTCCTGTTGTGCGTCGCAGCTGAAAGGCACACACACACACTCCACGAAACAGCGCCAGGAATCTCCCTGTCACAAAATTAAAAAGTAAATTAAACAAAGCAAATTAAGCAAATTAAATGCTATTCTTACCAAAAAATAGCATTTTTCCAACCCAGACTACACAGTGGGAGCTCAGAACACTACCCCCTGCACCATTCAACAATAAAACAACAACCTAAAGCATAAAGAGTAAGTAACTAAACAACACTGAATTACTTGTTATGTTTTTTGTAATTATTCATTTCTCATGCTGCCTCTACCTGAGCTGCTTTGAGCTTGTCCTAAGTGCCAGGACTGAACTGGGTTCCTCATTCCATTCAAATCATGTGACCTTTTGACTGCCAGCCTACCTACTCCACATTTATATACCCAAACAGAGTAGGAGTTAAAAAAAGGTCACATTGTGATGTGATTTGAATCATAGGTGGAAGTCTGTTCAGTTCTGGCACTTAGGATTCTCCAGACAAGATTAGTGTAAGCTCAAAGTCAGGTAAAGGCAGATTTTGAGAAAAAATATAACTCAGTATTGAAGCAACAGAACTCAAAACCTCTCAGAATTATTACCATCATCTTAAAATATTAAGGGACATTAAAATTACATTTAAAGCTACATACACTTTAAAGGTATGAGCGTGAACCATCAGTGATGTTTTTGTGTAGATACTGTGGAGTGGAGTGACATATGTTCCCAGAGCCTTTATTTTACTGGATGAATTAACAACCTGAATTTGCTGCTGAAATTTTCACCAACTATTTAAAGAAATATCAGGAACAAAATCTATAAAAGGTAAGAAGCTTTCTTAAGTTCAAAATATATTTGCTCTGCTTGTCAGTTATGCCCAATATATGGTTTCATAAATGCCATGGTTTCATGTTCACCAATACAGTTACTGTACAGTGTATTTATGAGATAGGGGAATAAATGGGGAATGAATTAGTATTAGTCACATTTATGGGAACATATTTTCATTGCTGTACCTGGAGCTGCACCTGGAGTCATGCACGTATTACTTTTGGCTTCTGATGTGACATTTTAGCCACTTTGGCACCAAATATTGAAACTGTAATAAGTTATTGCATGAAATTGTCCTCAGATGCAGAGTCAATAGTCGCTTGGCGTCTGAGCTCTGAAGTGTAAAGGAAACTATTAGAATTAACAGCCAATATGTTCTTAGCTATGCTTTCATGAAACAGTAGTAGAACCGTACAGACTAACTCTTTGGCACTAATACTTTTTATGACCCAAAGCTGGTTATATGGCTTGAATTTCCATTATAAACTAAACTTTTACAACACAAGGGAAAATGCGAAAATATTGCTGTTGATCTTATTGTTAAGAAAAGGGAAAACATATTGTAAAAATGTAGAATGTCTGACCATCTATCAGGTTGGGCCCCCGTCACAGCCTTGACACAACGTGGCATATACTCTACACGGTGCCTCGAGGGATGTTAATCCATTTGCTTTACAATTGCCGCAGTATCATCTTGAAAGCAGCAATCGCCATTACGGTACATCATTGTTGGTTGGGTTTGATCCGCAATGATACATAAGCAAACTGCAGCTTTCAGTCAGCCTTTTAGAATAATAATGTGACCCGAGATATACTAGGAGAACATGACCCACACCAGGGCAATACCAAATCCATTCAGGCACAGGTCTGATTAAATTGGCCTTGCAGTGTATGTCAGTAAGATACACATAAATAAAAAAAATTGAGCTGTCATTGTCACGAGGAACATCACCAAAACCAAATTACTGTATGTACATACAGACATATAAACAGGCACCTTCACCACCAGACTCTCAACAATGTTCTAATGTATGTCCTTACTAAATATCATTGCAACTTCATTTGTTCCAGTCATTTGGGCTTTCTAACTCCCAAGGCATGAGTACCCCAGTTCAAGTGCCACAATTCAGTCAGGGAACTCATGCGATAAATAAAATATTTATTACAGATTAGACTTGATAACACATATATGTGTAACACATTTAACATATAATACATCTTTGGCCTTTGGCCTCGCCTAGAGGAACCCACGCCCAGAATTTCTCTGCTGATGGAGAGGAGAGGCTGACTGTAGGAAGCCATGGGCAGGGGGCAGGACAGCTGCCCTCTCCCTAGACGAAGCCAAAAAACAGGTGGAGGCTGAGGAGGAGGAGGCAAACTCTAACTCGCTGCAGGGAGGTAATGGATCAGGTGAGATTTGAATCCCTTCCCTAACGATCACTGAACAAGTAATTATGTTGTCAGCGATAAGGTACTGCTATTTTGATTGACAATTGTCTGGTTATTGACAATTGATAAGCTTGATTTGATTGGCCTGAACCACCGCTTTGCTTCATTAAAAAATGTAATTCTTTTTTTTAAACCAAAACTTATAGTCAGATAATAGTTAACCCCTTAATATTATAAATCAACATAAATGACAGCTTAATGTATTTTGATATTTTTACTACATTACATTAAAAAATGCTTGTGCTGCCTTTTTGTCACTGGTGTTACCTATATTTTAGATGACAATTCAGGCTTTCCAGAATGTAATTTGACTATTTAATTTGCATATATAATCAAAGAGAGAAAAGGTTAAAGATAATATTAAGAAATTGTTTTGATTAGTAATAATTCATTTTAAACAGGTATGTGTAAAGTTCTATTGTGTGACATTGTTCTATTTCTACCATTGTGTTTTTTGTTGTAACATTAGAAATAATTGAGGTTGAGTCATCAAAATTGAATGATCATATCCTTAAAATGCTTACTAATGAATGCAGTAACAGGTAGGTAGATACAAAAAACATATTCTATGAAATTGGGCAACTCTGATGCCAGAACACCAATATGCCATGCAGGAACACCAGTGACGCAATGTGAAACCAATGACATAATTTCAAACAAATTTTATCAATTTATTAGTAATATTTTTCATTACAAATAATTTCAGAATTCATAAGATGTGTTGATTTAATAGGAACAATAAAATGAAGGTTATTGGTCAAAGATTAAGACCAAAAGATGTAGCCTATTGACTAAAATGTGTCTTTCATAAGACAACATTGTCAAACAAACATATAAAACATGTCCACTAAAACATTAGAAACACTAACAATGAACGCAAACTAAAACTGTTTTCCCAACAGCACTGATATGAACATTTTGTATGCAGTAAAACATGTTCATGGAATATTTACTGTACTAACTGTTCTTCACTTTTACTTGAGATATGTTTGTCTTTGCCATGTTATTATGTCGCGTCCATCTCTTATCATCTCCGAGCCAGTCTCCATTGCTTTCTAGCCACTGACGGCTTCTTCACTAGTAGCCAGTTCACATCTGCCACTTTCACACATTCAGGTGCTCCTCCAAGTACTTCCAGATACTGTGGTCAATCTGAACTGATCTTTTGTTCACTGGCAGCGGCTCTGGCATCAGATAAACAATCTGGTCATCCCCATACCAGTTGATATCATCTCTTGGGCTTGGCCAGTAGAACTTGTTGACTCCATTCCTGTACATGCACTTAACTTTGACATTATGTTCTTCGACCTCCAGTATAATGCCAGGGTAACGCCAACTTATGTCTCTATATTTTAGGATGCCAGGTGTGATACTTACAACCTGGTGCATTTGCATGGTTCCTTTTATGGTTACCAGAGGTACCCCAGACATCTTCTGTGCCTTTCTTTCCACCTCTTCCTCGCTGACATAATACAACTGTATTTGACTGCCAGAGTCCCTCAACTCCTGGTAGAAAGACATTGCATCCATTATGTCTCTCCTGTGGCGGACCAGGAGGTCGACTGACCTCTTTAATGAACCCCCCACTCCATCCGGAGCACCCTTTCTGTGACTGGCCTCGAACAAGTTCCATGTAGTCCCCTGGAAGCCCTTCTTGTAAGGTTCCGTGCAAACCATATAAAAGTTACCCTTCTGTTTATATTGTGTGGCGGGGCCATCACTGAAGAAGTGAAGGTGTTGCACGGCAGGGTACTAGTGTCTTACCATGTCCAGGATGGGGTCCAGGTGAGCCCATATGGCTGCTGGATCATGCCTTCTGCTGGGTGAGATGGTGCAGAAAGAGATGGGGGGCTCCTCCGCCACATAGAGGACACCAGTGTGGAGCGTCACTTGCTTGTGTGACCCCCTGAAGTGAACTGACTGGATCTCTGAAGCGTACTTGCAAGTGAAGTTCTCACTAAAGTCTATATGGATCAGGCAATCATTGGTCAGGTTTTCCCTCAGGGTCCGGTAGATGCTGTACTGCCATCTGATGTTGAACAGATGTCTCCTGAATTTAAAGTCGTCATGTCACTGGTGTTACCAGCAGGAACAGTAACACCAGTGACGATAACACCAGTGACAAATCTGCAGACAAGATGGCATATCTAAGATGGCGGCCACAGTAGCTCAAACCACACTTCTTAAATTGTAAATAAATCACTTAATCATGCGATTTGATCAATTATTTTAAACACATTTCCTTTCCCCTTACTATAAACTGTATAACACCAGTGACACATCTTAAGTCCTCGCATGAAATTACCAAATTAATCATCAAATTGCTAACATATGAAGAGAGAGTGTACACTCACCATGGCCTTTTCAAAACAGCCCCGCCTCCAATGAACCTTTGACCCAGGAAGAAGTTGCCAAGGATGTTGTATTTTTTCAAAGTGGTGGTTTTTATAAATTTTAACACCAGTGACATGAAATTGAGGGACAGCTATTCCCTGTAAATTATTTATAATATTTAGTTAATATTTTATTTTTTTAAGCAGTCCACTAAATAACTATAATACTTTCCTTTGTATTATGACATTTAAAGGGGGAGCAAAATATATTTTTTAACTCAAAATATGTCACTAAACCACGACTCCTGACCCGAGGGATAAGCCAATTTCATGCTACTGACCGTGTTCTACAATATATAAAAAAAATTGTTTGCAATATAACTGTCTTACATATGTTTTATTAACAATAATACACTTCAATTAAAACAAAAAACATATATTTTGTGTCATTATCTGACACTTTTAAGTGTTTTTCCTGGTGGTTAAGGCCGGGACAGGAAAGCCACCATTTTCGTAGAATGACCCGCCCATACCTTTTAGCATTTTGTACAGTTTCCTCTTGCTGATGATTTGGTGGGCAATTATTGAATTCCTCTTTATATTAATTCTGTTAATTTTAATCATATTTAAACCTAATTCAACTTACAAAGCAGGTATTATCAACGCTAGCCTCCTGTAGATATCTTCGATCTTATCTTTATAGCTTTACACTGCTAACGGAAAATAAAAGAACCTTACCTGACTTAGCAAAGATTTAAATGAACGATTTTCTCAGAACTGTCTCGAGCCCACATATTTTGCCTCGATCTGCATTCTCTGTAGCCGTGTGATTAGTTTCCTCTGTATTGTGCCTGTATAACTGATAACATTGTAAATATTGTTTTTTATCAGTACACGACTTTCATCTTCTTAACGATGTCCCCCCATCAACATAAATATAAACAGTATCTGTGTGATACCAGAATAAAAGTACCAAGGCAAACCAGATCTAGATGGAAGAAAATAATGAAAACAGTGGCTATGGAATCAAGTTGGAAACTCCAAGTAAGTAATCCATTTTACAATTTGAATTTGCGTCATTTCTTCAATAGTATATTCATGTATTACAATTATGGTGCAAATTGATTTATCGGCGAAAATAAAGCATACAAAACATATCAAATACACTTTAAAAGAATGAATGTAGAAAAAAGTGAACAGAATTTGACTTTTGTTAAGCAAACATCGTGTAAATAGAGTAAAATATAGTTTTGAGTAGTTTCAATCTCTCATGTATGTTTTCTGACAGTTTGTTTTCTTCTGTTTATACTTGGATGCGTCTTTAAGTAGTTGTTATTATATCATTATTATTTAGGAACCTACATCAACACATCTCATTTTTTCTTTAAGCCAGTCTTTAAGTACATTAACAGCCCATGTTGCAATTTTTGTTTTCTTCTGTTTCATTTAGCTGTTCCTCATCTACTGTTATGTGTCTACTCTTGACAGTTGCTTGTGCACTTATTTTATTAAAAAAATGTTCAGGTGGACTGCTTCCAGCTTTCTGTCTTCACTCAGAAAGTTGGTGGTGTACCAGTTATCTGAACTGTCATCCCCAAATATATTAAAGGAAATAGGTGGAATGTCACTCATTTTTGCCAGTGTTTTTGTAACTACTAACAAATAAAATGGAAGTTTGTCACTGAATTTAGAATGTAGTGGTGCACAGTGATTTATTCAGTGTGAAGCGGCTCATTAGTATGCAAGCCATGGTATACGCTATATATACGCACGGTCATGTGATGCTGTTTAACCAATCAGTGGTTGTTATTTTCCCAAGATGTGTTTATATATATATATATATATATATATATATATATATATATATATATATATATATATAATTTATTTCTTAGCAGATGCCCTTATCCAGGGCGACTTACAGTCGTAAACAAATACATTTCAAGAATCACAGTACAAGTAATAATACAATTAAGAGCAAGATAAATACAATGACTTTGGTTCAAGCAAGTACAAGTGTGACGAAATATGATTCAATAATACAGCAGATAACAGTGTCAGTGATAGTTACATCAGTATATAATTAGATACAAAATACTACAGATTAATATATATATATATATATATATATATATATATATATATATATATATATATATATATATATATATATATATGAATCAGTGATTGGAAATCCTGGTCCTTGATTGGTTAAAATATCATAGGAGGAAAAATAGATTGAACTATTGCCCTAACATCCTTACACCGGTCAATAGTCTCGGTCTGTCATGTGATTGGTTCACATCACTGTCAGTCCCTCCCCAATATAGTTTTGCCTATGGCAATTATTTGGGCGAGATTAGTTTTGCATTTCTACTCTCCCCTGCCAGCTTCCAAGTGCGTGCCGGGGTACCTGCCTCGCTGCCACTTCTGACAACAATGTAGTGACTGTGTGCTGGGTTTTTAGTGGCGGTGCAGAAAAGACAGGACACCAGGGCTGGTTTAATAGCTTTCTCTTCCAAAAAGTTAAAAGTCAAAAAAGTCTCTGGACTGTGTGCGTGTATGTGTGTTGTATAGTTTATGATTTATTTTCTGCCTGTGTTTTTCTCGGTTAGTGCCTTATTTGAATAAATGTATCAAAACGTTTATTATTTATATGTAGGCTTGTCTCCAACTAGGTTCGCCAGGACTGTATTTAGGTAGTGCAGTGACCTGGTTGTGAGTTTTGTCGTCGGTTCCAGAGGAGTGTAATAAAGAGCCTGTCGTGTTAAACTGCATTCCTGAGTAGAGTCTTCATTACACTATTTTACACTGTACAGTAACATGTAAAATCCAGCAGCATGGTTTATTGTGTGTGTTACCAGTAGGCTAAAGTAAAAAGAAAGTGCCCTACAGGTATTAATTTGATTTTACTACTGTATTTATTACAAAATGTTTTCTTTTTTTTTAATCGGACAACTCATGTCTTCCTCCAGACATGTCCGATTTAGCGGATAGAAAATTATTTTTTTATTTGAGGGGGCCCACTGGAGGTCGATAGGAAGGGGCAAGGCAATACAAACAACCACAGACAGCTGTCATCAGTTAAGACGAACAACATACAACTCTGAAGATAACACAAGAGAAATCCATCATCATGGTCCACTAGGTGTATGAGGTCTACTGCAATGCCAGTTGTTGGGGGGTTGTGTATATCTGGGCACTGCTCATGCAGGTCTGGTAGGAGACAGATGCATAATAGTGGCACCAACATCACACTGTACTTAAGAATTCCACTGCCATGATCAATGTCTAGTGTGGCATCCACATGTTTGATGTGTGTCAGTTTGTTGGGCGTGGGTGGGGAACTGCATGCAAGGCAACATGAGGGGAAGTGTGTATGTATGGTAAATTGTGAGACACAGGTGCATGACAGAAGGACTACCAATAGTGCTGTAATATGAATCTATGTCCTAGCATAACTTTCTGTTGTATGAAATGGCAGATGCTCAATGGCATAATACAGTCTTTTGCAAAAGAGAAATGAGTGATGGGCCAGCATTAGCATTCATAGTAACATGGACAGGGGGAATGGGAGCACTTTAAGAACAGGACACCCATGCGACAGATGTATGACTCAATGATATTGTCACCTGCAAAAATGGAAGTGTATGAGGTACACTGTTATGAAACTGTGCTTACATGGGCGAGTGGAATGTGCTGTATCATGTCAGTTTGAGAGGGAAGCACAAACAACACGGATCAACCAAGAGTTTTTCAGTGTCATACTGGATGAGCAACAGAATTCAGTTTAATGGGAGGGATGGCCTCACCGTCACAGTTGGGTGTATACGTTGTGCTGTAATACCAGTATGTTCTGTATTCTCCAGTATTTTAGGACTATGTTAGCAGATAGCACACACATGCGTTCTATAAATATCCATCCTTACGCAGTGCAATGTTGTGCTGGCTATCAGGTGCATGCATGATCCTGCGGGGGTGGGGTGGCGGTAACCCAGTGAGATCAACCTGCCAATCATGGCAATGACACAGAGAGGTTGGGTGAGGGTGTGTCACATCTCTCTCTCTCTCAGTGGTCGAGAGGCAGGTCTTGGGAGGTTGATTGACCAATAAAACTGACGCTTTGCTATAACTTCACTCTTGCCCTTATAGGAGAAATGACAGCAGGAGCTGGGTTTGTAAACCTGGAGTAAAAACAATACAAGAACGCCAGTGTCTGGAACGAGAAAAGGGGCAAGCAAGCCCGGCTGAGAAAGGCAGCCATTATAAAGAATCTAATATTTTATTACATACCCGAGTGGGAACATTGACGTTTAGTTGGGGAAGTCTGGGCAACCCCATGAGTGATAGTGAGGGAATAACAGAGCGTCACTGTGGCAAAGTGGTGATTGATTACAAGAACACACAGACAGTATGTCACAGTATGTCACAGTCCGCCAACTTTACTTAAAACCATACATACCGGCATACCATAATTTTATGTCTATTTAGTTTACAATTTATTTTTTTGTTCTTTTTTTAAATTTTGCAATACAAACACTGGGCCTTGTTAAACAAAATGGAGTTTTAAGGAAATCTGAGTTTGTTAGAATTGACTGTATATCCTAAATGCCATATGCTATGGAAAAAAAAACAACCTATGTAACAGCACATAAATTCAGAGGAAATCATAATTTCCTTTGTAAATCGAAAACAACAGTGAAGTTCCCCTTGTTAATAAAGGTGACCACATTGTTATTAGTGCTTTACAACAGGATTAAACAGGATTCACAGTGTAGTTTTAATTGATTTGTTTTGATAATGTAATTGTAAATGTTATATTTGTATGATACCATTTGTCTTACAAAATTATTCACATTAATTATGTTTTATTGTTAAGCAGATGCAGTGTTCTTTGCACTTTAATAACAAAATTTAGGAAGTGGTGACAATGTGCAATCTGCAGAAAAGAGAAGCCAAGATGTTGTTGCGGTATTAATACAGTTACTTGAAGCACATTTAAGTTACAAATATCACTGTGGCTTCTTATTTAAGTCAAACTAATTCTGAGAAACTTAACTGTGCCTAAGGTCACATTAAAGTTAATAGTTTCTTGACACATAATGCAAGTATGTTTGGTCACAAAAACTTAGCGTACAAAAGCACAGATAGTTAAAAGTGATTAACGTTCATTCAGCAGTATTGATCAAAGCCTTTGGTCAAAATACAGTGTAATAAAAATTAGGGAAATAACCCTTATCTTACATAAAATCAAGACTGCTTGCAATAAGGAGCTAAACACACAAACACAGTGGGGAAAAACTGCACACATTAGAGATGTTGTTTTTTATTACTGGTATGCTATAAATATGTAATTTAATAAAAACAACCATTCTCTTGAGGACTATAAACTGGGGAAGGAAAGAAATGATGGGAAGTTTCTTTCTGGATCTGAAACATTAACAGTTTTCATTCCAAGGCCACCATTATTTTACCTACCCAGACTGTATTCTCAGTCTGTTCTTGACTTGATTGAGCAAGCAATCTGCTGTTGAATTCTTATGGTGAGTTTAGGTCTTGAAGTGAGCAGACTGACCAGATTTTCACAGCAAATCATAAAACTGTCGTGGAAGTCAGTCCAATATTATAAAGCGAATGTGCTGCAGGAAATGTAGATATGCAGTGCACAACCAGTCCTTGTTCAAAGGAAGTCAGCAAACCTTTAGAGCAGAGATGGGCACCGAGTCAGAACTGCTTACACAGAGAATCTGGCTCATCCAGTTATCATGGAAAACCACCAGGCACTAAAGTTATTGTCTACTCAGTTAGTAGCTCATTAGTGCAATTGGATTAGGATATTGTGCTAATGTTGCAGGGCTGAGATTGCAGTATTATTTTTTATTGTGCTAATTATTGATTTATTCACATGATTTTATTATTTATTTATTGTGTGCACTTTGAGTTTTGATTTATTCACTGATTTGTATATGTATTCACTTTATTTTTCTTTTTGTGTGATCACGGTTGTTTTGGATTTGCTTTTTGTTGTTTATGTACACGCCCTGCAACTAATCGCGGAACTGCCTGCACCTGAACTTGATAATTGCCTAGCGATGCACTAATTTAAGAAGGGCATGATTTTAGAGGAATGGGAGAGGGGGAAAACCAGGAATAGGAACCTGGAGTGAAACGGGAATGAGGAAGAGGCAATTAAGGACGAAACCTGACCGCGGGAGCCACGGACCGGTCAAGCTCAGTTGCAGTTTTATTTGCTTATTCTTTTATCTACTGATGGGGAAGCACTTGACTGACAGCGGAGCTTCTGCAGCATCAAACAAGTATCAGCCATGCTGATTTTTTGTTGGGAGCTTTAGAGGGGGAGGCAAAGAGGGAAATTTTAATTTTGGATCAGGAAGAGATCCATGAGACGAGACATCCTGTTTGCACTCCAGAGTACCAGTGGGACCCTGCTGGCCGACCTGTCTGCCATTGATGTGGGTTAAGTGGGCATGTGACACGACACTGCCAAGCCTTCCACTCTAGGCCGGTTTAAAACTAGTAATTTTTGGTACTGTGGGTCGAGTAACCGGACCATGCAATATAAGTTTACTTTTCATAAAAATGTGTCTACAAATCTAACAAACCCTGTTGAGTCACAATGGTCCCATTCCTACGGACATTTCGGGGCAGCAGTGTGGAGCAGTGGTTAGGGCTCTGGACTCTTGACCGGAGGGTTGTGGGTTCAATCCCCAGTAGGGGACACTGCTGTTGTACCCTTGAGCAAGGTACTTTACCTAGATTGCTCCAGTAAAAACCCAACTGTAAAAATGGGTACTTGTATGTAAAATAATGTGATATCTGTATAATGTGAAATAATGTATAATGTGATATCTTGTAGCAATTGTAAGTCGCCCTGGATAAGGGCGTCTGCTAAGAAATAAATAATAATAATAATAAAACGTATTTAAAATGTATTTTTCTGCTGTAGTATTGATGGTATATATATATGCTTTTTATATATATGCCAGCTTTTTTCATTCCAGAATTGATTATGGCAGGAAATACATTTTAATAGTTTTTATTATTTGCTGATCTAATTTTACCTTCTTTTTTTTTACCCTTCACGATGCAGTCTAACGATAGACCCCAGAGCTTCTCACATGGACAATGGTCTGAGCTCAGATGAAGACTCACGTGGGTTTTCACAAGTGTTTGAAGGTGTGTATTATAGCTAGGGGTTCTGATTTTAGGGTTTTACCCGGTTTCATCAGACAATCAGAACCCCTAATTAGCTAGCAGTTGGCTGTTGCTGCTCAGTAAAAGGTTATCAATCGGAGACCTATTACTTCTTTACCAGTGTACCAGTCACTAAATATTCTGTTTTAAATTTCATGTTTCATGTTGAAGTGATGGTAAGTTTATGGTGCATTCTCACATCCTTGTAAACAGTTACTATTTTTTTTGTTTTTAAGTTATGTGTTTGTATACATATTTTACATGTATACAAACATGCAGTCTTGACTGCAGCAGTAACAACCATTTAATAAACAATTTTAAAGAAAACAAAAGATGATGTATATTATTGTGCATCTGTACCTGTATGGGCATACTCTTATTTTAATATATTGTTTACAGTTTCCTGTGATTCTCCAGCATTAGAAAGAGAAGATGAAGCAGCACCGAGCCAAGCCCCCAACCCAGTCCCCATCCAAGCCCCCACCCAAGCAGCTGCAACTAAAGGTTACAATATGTATTTTACTGATAGTAATGTCGAGCCACACCACGCCTAAATAAGTACGCTTCATGAACCTCCGTTATTCTTTGTATCTGCCACTACAAGAAGTCACGCTCTCCACAAGTCCACTGTTGCGTATGTAATTGGACTGCTAATTGCTCTGTATTACTATCCAAACATATGTGTAGACAAGTAAATGTCACTCCTCTGTACTCTGCTCTATACTGCTAAAGCCTTGGGTAATGTAAACAACTTTATTTTTCCTAGCAAGGGAGATATATGTAATTGTCTGGGAGAAAATGGGCAATATCTGCATATGTTTCTGAATTGCTTAGTAGACAAGCCTACATAATGTAATTTAACAAGGTAATTTTATCTTTATAGGAGATCATTTTCGGAAGAGGAAAGGGAAGAAAACACAAATTATGGAAGCCTTGGATCAAACTGTTGATCGCTTGATGGCTCATGACAAAGAAAGTAGGAATGCCAGCCCTACTGTAGAACTGGAGAGGGAGAGGATGGCTTGGAAGAGAGAAGTTGAGCAAAGAAGTATGGATTTGGAGAACAGGAGGATGGAAATAGAGCTAAACAAGATTGAAATAGAAGAGAAGCGTACCAGGGAAAATAAAACGATGATAATGCAGTTCATGTTGCAGAGCCAGACAGGTTTCATACAACCACCAATACTCTCCATGGCATCCCCACATGCCTTTTCAACACCTGTGCAGTGCTCAAATCACACCACAGTCCCTACTCCCACTCTGACACCACCATCTTCATCCCAGTCCTACAACACAATGCCCCAATCTTCATCCTACACAAGGTATTACTAAAATCTGTATATTTTAAAGGTTTTACATGTATACAACTTTGAATAATATCTAAATATGCTAATGTGTGTCTCAAGAACTACAATGCACAGCTTTGCTACTGAGACACGTCAGTGGAACGTCAAACATCATTTCTACTCTGACTGCATTGTCTAAGTGCCAATGCAGAACTTTTGAGACGGCAATCACAATGCAGGGAAATGCAGAAGTAATGCTTGCCGTTCTACTGAAATGTCTCAGAAGCAATGCTTTGCATTGTTGTTCTCAAGACACACATTTCACCTGCGTATTAGAAAAAAAGTTAAAGATCTTAAGTTTTTTCTTTTTCAGTAGAGTAGCCATAAGGCCTTTAACCCCCTCCCAAAGCAACACCAGATAATTTTCCTAAGTTCTACACCATAATCCCCCTCTTTTTTTGCACTAGATAACAAAAGTTGATAACAATTTCAAATGTTAAATGAATATTTTATTATTAAGAACTGTTAAGTTGAAATGTTTACTTTATTTATTTTCTGCAATGCGTGTCTCCCAGTCAGTGTCCAAATGTTTACTTTTTTATATAAAAGTAGGTTAACTGTTACAAAAAAATAACTATATATTGTTTTAATATATAGGGCTAGTTTCACAGACCAATTTATTACTAATCTTGGACTGCTCAATTGAAACACAAATTATGGAAGCCTAGGATAAAACTGTTGATCGTCCTACTCCAGAACTGGAGAGGGAGATGATAGCTTAAACACTGAGTAGTCCAAGATTAGAGCTAATCAGGGTCTCTGAAACCAGCCGATAAAGTTGCAAATGTACAAAAAAAATTAGAGACATTACAGTGTTCTATTACAAAAAATGCAATACTTTTGATGGGCAATAAAGTCTATTATGTTCAAACATGCTGCATTTGTAGTCTGTTTATGGTAATCCAGATGCAAAGTGATCCTACCGGATGCACTCAGCAGAGGTGACATCTGGCTGCTCTGGTGTGGCGTGCTCTTGATGTTCAGGCCCAGTGCCCCACCAAGGAGGCTGTTCATCAGTGTACTCTAAGCTCCATGCCTCACAGAAATTATGAAGCACAGTGCATGCTCCAAATACGTACTTGACGTTATGTGTTTGTGAGTCATTACGCTTCATAAGGCAACACCAGCGACCTTTGAGGCATCCAAATGTATGCTGTACATGGATTTGTGCACGACTTCATTGAATTTCACTTGAGCTCCTCTTGCAACACCCTCTGGATATGGCTTCATCAGGAAAGGAGCCAGGCTGTAGGCAGAATCGGCAAGTATCACAAACAGGAACATTCAAACACAAATGCATCATGGCATTTGCCAACCAAACCAACATCAAAGTCCTGTAAATTGGTAGGTGTGGTCTACAAGCCCTTGTAGCAGCACACTGTACCATCCCTTACGATTGTAGTAGTCAGTGTGATGTGTTTTGGGCCCTATAATTGTTATGTAGGTACCATCCAGTGCTCCACCATACATAGGAAATCCTGTTTTCAGTTCAAATCCCTTTATCATATTTTTCACATCATCAATTTCTGTGGGTCTCTTTACATACAAATGCTTGATATTACAAAGTGCTTCACACGTCTCCCAAAATATCTTGCAAGCTGTACTTTCTCCTACTCAGAACAAATTGCCAGTGTCATGGAATTCACTGTTGCTTGCCAACCTGTAAAGAGTCATGGCTACTCTTTTTTCCAGAGGTACTGGCTCTCGCATTACTGTGACCTCAGGCTGAATGTAAGGGCTCACATGGGTACACAACTGATGAAATACAAATTCTGCCATCCTAAAGTTCACATACCAGTCATATTCATCAAATTTCTGAAGCACATTTGAACAAAAGTACAGTTATTCCTAACCATAATACTAAGGTTGATTTGCAATTTGTAAATTGTATAAGGGAGGGTGGTTAATTAACTTGAATAGAGTAGTTTGCATTTGGATTGGTCTCCACACAGCCTCCTGTAGTGGTGTGATCCCATTGAAGTGTGTGAAAGTATTGTCTCTAGAGCAGTTAGCAGCTGTGCCAGTTCCCTTGCAAAGTGAGGTGGAACCTATTTAAGGGTGGGTATCTAATAGTTGTCAGTCTACAGGTAACCAGGGACCGAGGCAGATAGGTAAGTTCCTGTTTCAAGTAATTTTAAATTAACTACATTTGGTAACATTGTAAGGTGGTGTTTGAATTAGCTGAGTTAGTGTGTGATTAGTACCAGGTGAGTGGTTAAATTGATTAGAAGTTGATTTGCTATTTGATTGGTTTCCACACAGTTTAGTTGGTTCTTTTGCCACGCAGTTGTAATATTAATCAAGCAGCCTATTTCCGTGCCAGCAAGAAGCGCCATCAAACAGAAGAGCCTCAACAAAAGAGCTGGGAGTCTAGCTGTGGGAGTCCAGCGAGGGGAGGCCTGCGCCAAGACGCTGTTCGAATAGATCCGAACCTAACAGCGCTCTGGACCTAGTCAGGTCTGTACCCTCCACCCCACTGCTCCCACTGCGCCTATTTGTCTTGCCTGTCCTGCTATGACTGTCTCTCACATCCCTGTTCTGTCCTCTTGCCCTCGTCCTCTGCCCTCTCTCCGCTGCTGCTCCTCCAACCCCTCTAACCTCATCCCTCTGCCTCTCCCCCCCTCCCGCACACTCTCTGGTGCACTCTGGAACTGTCACTCTTCTGCTAACAAAGCTGATTTCATCTCTGTCTTTGCCTCCCACCTCTCTCTCGATTTCCTTGCTCTCACTGAAACCTGGCTGTCCCCTGATAACACAGTAACTCCTGCTGCCCTGTCCTCTCTCTACGTCTTGTCCCATACCCCGCGTCTCACTGGACGGGGAGGTGGGACGTCTTCTCCTCTCTCCCTCCTTACTCTTTTCTGTCCCCTCCGATCTCTCCTCACACTCTGTTAATACCTTTGAATTTCATGCAGTCCAGCTAACCTCTCCCTGTCAACTCCTGCTAATTGTACTGTACCGTCCCCCTGGGCCTCTCGCTCACTTTCTAGATGAACTCGACTATCTACTCTCCTCCCTCCCCTCTCTGTCTACCCCAACTGTCCTGTAAGGTGACTTCAACATCCATCTCTCCAACCCCAGCCACTCTGCTGGATTCCTCCCTCTCCTTCACTCCTTCGACTTCTGTCTCTCTCCATCCCCTCCTACCCACAAAGCTGGCCGTCAACTGGACCTCACCTTCTCCAGGGCCTGCTGCCCCTCCACCCTCTCTGTCACCCCCCTGGACCTCTCTGATCACTATTTCATCTCTTTTTCTCTGTCTCTCCCCTCTCTCCCTGCTCCTCCTACCCCCACTGTCACCTCTCGCCGTAACCTCCGCTCTCTCCCCCTCTGTCCTTGCCTCCACTGCTCTCTCTCACCTCCCTCCTATCGACTCCTTTTCACAACTCTCCGTAGACTGCTACCTCCACCCTCTTCTCCTCCCTCACCTCCTCCCTCGACTCCATCTGTCCCCTCACCTCCCGACCTGCTCATCCCTCCCCTCCCCAACCCTGGCTCTCCTCTGCGCTCCGCTCAGCAAGAATCACACTGCGATCTGCTGAAAAGAAATGGAAGAGAACCAAACTCCCTGCTGCCCTAGACCTTGACCGCACTCTCCTCTCCTCCTTCTCCTCTTCTCTCTCCTCTGCTAAATGTACTTATTTCCAATCTGTAATCCAAGCCTCCACTAACAACCCACGTAAACTATTCTCTACCTTCTCCTCCCTCCTAAACCCTCCCCCTCCTACTCCCTCCTCTATCTCTCCTGATGACTTTGCCTCCTTCTCTTCTAAAATCTCAGATATCCGCAAACTCTTTAACACCTCTCCCTCCCCTGCACCCCCTCCTGCTCCAACCCCTACAACCACTGCATCCCCAACTAACTCACCCTCCTTCTCCACCTTCTCGCCCCTCTCAGACTCTGACCTTTCCTCCCTGCTCCAGGGTCACAAACCCACCACGTGTGCCCTGGACCCCCTCCCCACTCACCTCTTTCAAGCTGCTGCTCCTGCTCTACTTCCCTTCATCTGCTCCCTTCTCAACACCTCTCTCCTTTCTGGTCTCTTTCCCTCTGCCTTCAAAAAAGCCTCTATCGCCCCCCTCCTCAAAAAACCTACCCTCGACCCCACCTCCCTCCAGAGCTACCATCCTGTCTCCCTCCTACCCTTCCTCTCCAAAACCCTCGAGCGGACTGTACACCACCAGCTCTCTGCTTTCCTGTCCAACCACTCTCTGCTCGACCCTCTCCAATCTGGCTTCACTGGCTTCTCTGCTCACTCCACTGAAACCGCCCTCCTGTCTGTCACCAACTCACTAAAGTCTGCCCGGGCTGCCTCTCTCTCCTCTGTCCTAATTCTCCTCGACCTCTCTGCTGCCTTTGACACTGTTGATCACTCTATTCTACTATCATCTCTCGCTGACCTGGGGATCTCTGGCACTGCTCTGGCCTGGTTCTCCTCCTACCTCTCCAACCACACTTACCAGGTAACCTGGCGTGGAGCAACCTCCACACCTTGCCCTCTCTTAACAGGAGTCCACCAAGGGTCAGTCATGGGTCCTCTCCTGTTCTCTCTCTACACCCGCTCCCTGGGCCCCCTCATCGCATCCTATGGTTTCTCATACCATTTCTATGCTGATGATGCTCAGATTTTCCTCTCCTTCCCCACCTCCACTCCACCATCCCCTCCTGTATCTCTACCTGTCTGTCTGCAATCTCCTCTTTGATGCACTCACATCACCTCAAACTCAGCCTCTCTAAATCTGACCAGCTTTTCTTTCCCTCCTCCTCCCCCTCCTCTGATCTCTCTATCTCCGTTCCTCTGGAATCTACCACACTCTCTCCCTCCTCCTCAGCTAAGAACCTTGGAGTCACCCTGGACCCCTGCCTCTCTTATTCCCAGCACATCTCCACTCTGGCACACACTTGCTAATTCTTCCTGAGCAACATACAAAGAATCTGACCCTTCCTCGCCAACTACGCCACCCAGCTCCTGGTCCAGGCCTTGGTACTCTCCCGCCTAGACTACTGCAACTCCCTCCTGGCTGGCTTCCCTGCGTCCGCCACCCGTCCGCTCCAGCTCATCCAGAACTCCGCTGCCCGCCTGGTGTTCTCTCTGCCTCGCTCCCACGCAACTCCACTACTCCGCTCACTCCACTGGCTTCCGATCACCGCTCGCATCCAGTTCAAGACTCTTGTACTAGCCTACAGATGCCTTGACCAGACTGCACGCAGCTACCTCCAGACCCTCATCTCTCCCTACACCCCCACTCGACCTCTCCGCTCCACCTGCACTAGAAGACTGGCTCTACCTCCTCTACACTCCCCTGCCTTCTCCACCCTCGCTCCGCAGTGGTGGAATGACCTTCCTACAGATGTCAGGACTGTCCAGTCCCTGACCACCTTCCGGCGCCTCCTTAAGACTCACCTCTTCAGACAGCACCTGTAGAACTCCTCTGTTTTTCCCCTGGGACACTTATCACCCTTCCTTAAATGCGCTTTACTTGCTCTTATCTGCCCCCAATTTTACTGCATTTAATCCTGTACTTCAGAGTACTGTAATCTGCCAAGTGTTTAATCTGTAGTATTTTGTATTTAATCATATCCTGATGTAACTATCACTGACACTGTTATCTGCTGTATTATTGAATTGTATTTTGTCACACTTGTACTTGCTTGAACCAAAGTCATTGTATTTATCTTGCTCTTACGATTGTAAGTCGCCCTGGATAAGGGCGTCTGCTAAGAAATAAATAATAATAATAATAATAATAATAATAATAATAATAATAATAATAATAATGTAGGTTGTGAACATATTAACTATTAAATAACATTTGTTTATCATTTTTACTGAGGTTTTCTCAACATTATTATTATTGTATACAACAATAATATAGTAATATTTATAATAATGATAACATATATAGGCTTCTGACAGAAATACAATGATTCTTGATTGTAAATCTCCCTCCCGACTTGTGAGGGCGCTAAGCAGCGAGAACAGTTCTTTGGACAGGCTGGTCTGACTCTTCTTTCCCAGGGTCGGGAAGTCGGCCATTCAGGATGAAGGCGAGACTCTGTTGCAAGAACACATTGACCCGGAAGGTAAACGAAGTGGCAGCCGCAGATTGGACAGGTGGTTGCACTCGTTTACCAAGGGGTCATGTGTGACGGCATAAAAGGGGACGGTGAATCATAATCTGTGCCTTTGTTTTGGCTTTATATTCTAAACTAGAAGGACTGTGAGAGACTCCAGAGAACCCCAGAGAAGTTTCAGGTGTGTTTTGTTTGTTTTTGTGTCTGTTAGTAATTGTCTTGTTTGTGAATTACCAGATGGCTAACATGTCTCCGGCGCTGTCACCGTGGGCCAGCACAAAGCCGGAACAACACTTCATCACTGTCAAGAAATAAACTTGTATCACCCACCACGAGCACTACTGCACGCACCCAGGACTGGTGACCGTGTTTGTATTATTGTGGGGTGGATATTATTGTTTATTATTTGGGACTGCAATCCTATTATTTACCCCGTGCAGTACACATTGGTGTGTATTGCCGAGGGATTATTGTTTGGTCGCCAGACCTGGAAACCAGTAATAAAATCCTTTCCAAACCGGATTACAATCATCTCTGTCTGTTTCATTCACACACTGCATCACTCCTGCACCTGCATCCACTCAGCCACTTTGTCACAAGGCTATATAACATATTACACTGTATACTGATGTATATATATAGATATATTACATTGTATTTTGATACTGGAAGCCTCTGAGTGTCCTTGGATAAAGTCAGGTGTCAACCAAATTAATAAATAATAATAATAAATAATAAATAATAATAATAATAATAGTTTTCTGTCCACCGTTAACTCCGTTTGAAATCTATTTTTTCTTTCATTTTCCCTAAACAAACAACATTATGAAAAAAAATAATAACATTGAAAATAAAAAGAAATTGCAAAACTTACCAAGTACAGTGAAGATGGAAGCACTTTGCAGCATTAGTAGACCGATACGATCATGTCTTAATTTTTCTTTTTTTCAGAATTGCTTGTCGAACAAATGTTTCTTCTCTGATTCACACCCAAAAAAGCTTTTGAGTGCGTTGCCAAAAGCATCAATTTTTAAAGCGCTGAGGTGAATAACCCGGAAATACGCATACTATTTCTAACATAACACTAATATGGTCGATTTGCACGGGACTAGAAATACACATGACTAGTGAGTAAATTTGATTTGATGCCCTGTAAAACAAGTGGAGGTCTGCTGGAAAAATGATTTGGGGTAAAATGAAATGCACGATTCGCACAGGACTATATTTCACTGATGTCAGTAAAAATTCCAGAGCCAACTGAAAATCTGGTGATTTTTATTCCTGTGCGAATAGAGCTGTACATTCATCAAATCCAATGACAGAATGATCCAGTGGACAGCACTGTTCCTCATTTGTGGAATAGTTTAAATACTCCATGAACTCCATGTATTTTATTATTGTATTAAGATCAATAGCCAAGTATCCTGATCAGTCTCATTAAATATCAAATGGTACAGTAAGTAACAGTTAAACATGGTCAGTAATTAGATGGGCAACCTTTAAGAAACCAGACCCTACTGGCTAGATGTCTGGTGGGCTCAAGTGGACAACTGCAGGATTGTCCTTTGTTCTTCAGAGGCCAGTAGCTCGACGACTTCCACTTGGATTCCTGGGTGTAAAGAGGCAATTGGTTTGGTCATGGGATTGGAGGACATTCACTGATCTTCAGCTCTCCTGAGTTGTGTGGGGAATTGCAATGGTGTGGTAATGTGGATATTCTAAATTGGGGAGAAAATCAGAGGGAAAATAATTTGCCACTCAAACATATATATATATATATATATATATATATATATATATATATATATATATATAATCAATAACATTGAATGGGCACAAATGCAATTCAAGCCCACTAAGTCAAGGAGCATCTCTACAATTAAAGGTCAAGTAGTAGATAAGAGGTTCTACATTAATGGTGAGGCAATACCAACAGTGTCTGAGAAGCCTGTGAAAAGTCTTGGGAGATGGTATGATGGGGGCCTAAAGGACACAGCTTGTGTGGGAGAAGTGAGACAACAAGCAGTGCAAGGGTTGAAGAGTATAGACAGCAGCGCTTTAACGGGCAAACTTAAATTCTGGTGCTTTCAGTTTGGTCTACTGCCAAAACTTCTGTGGCCACTCACTGCGTATGAGGTTTCCTTGACAACAGTAGAGAAGCTGGAAGCATTAATCAGTTCATACGTCAAGAAATGGTTAGGAGTTCCACACTGCCTCAGCAGAGTGGGACTGTATGGTAAAGTGATACTGCAGCTGCCAGTCTCAGCTCTAACCGAGGAGTTTAAGAGCACCAAGGTTTGATTGAAAATGACATTGGTAGAGTCACACAATGAATGTGTGAGGGAGGCAGCACCTGTGTTGAAATCTGAAAGAAAGTGGGCGGCAAAGGAAGCTGTGGAAGATGCAAAGGCTGCCCTTTGTATCAGTGAAATCATGGGGCAAGCACAGCATGGAAGAGGAGGCCTTGGTCTCAGTTCAGCTCCTCCTACATGGCACAAAGCAGCCCCAGCTCAACGGAGGAAGCTGGTAGTCAACAAGGTGCAAAAGCAGGAGGAGAGGATGAGGTGTGTGAAGGCAGTTTCCCAGGCCAATCAGGGAGAATGGACGAGATAGGAGAGTGTGGAACAACGCAAGATCGGTTGGCGAGATCTATGGACAATGGAACAGAGCAGGATCAGTTTCCTCATCAGGTCAACATATGATCTCCCATCACCATAGAACCTTAACCTATGGGTAGGCGAGGATCCGTACTGTCCTTTGTGTTCATCACCAGCTACATTAAGACACATTTTGACAGGATGTAAGGTGGGTCTTAGCCAAGGACAGTTTACTTGGCGTTATGACCAAGTGCTGCAATGTTTGGCCTTAGCACCAATGCCAGCAATATATGACTGTGACATAAATATAATGACTTCTGGTTGTAAATCTCCCTCCCATCCTGTGAGGGCGCTAAGTAGCGAAAGGGGAAGTCTTTGGACGGGCTGGCCTGATAGTTCATTTCCTGGGTCGGGAAGTTGGACAGCCTGGAAGAAGGCGAGACTCTGTTGCAGTAACGTATTGACTGCAGGCAATAGAGACAGCTGAAATCGTTTACCAAAGGGTCATGCGTGATAGCATAATTGGGCTGGAGAATCGTAAATATTTTCCTTTGCTTTGGTTTCAAAGTAGACCCGGAAGGACCCAGGCACTGTGTATTGAAAGTATTGTGAGTGTTTGTTTGTTTGTCTTGTCAATAATTGTTACTTGTGTGTTCATAGATGGCTAACACGTTCCGGAGCTGTCGCGAAGGGCCAGCACTGAATCCGGAACAGCACTGCACTATTTGTCACTCTTTAAACTGTATCACCCACCACAAGCACTACAGCAAGCACCCAGGACTGGTGACCGTGGTTGTATATTGTGGGAGAGATACTGTGTTTATTGTTTAGGGCTGCAACCCCTGTTACTGTTCTCTGTGTTTTACACATCGCAGTGTATAACCAGAGTTTATTATTTGGTCACCAGACCTGGATTATAAAAAAATAAAACAACTATTTTCCATACCGGATTACAAATCTCTGTCTGTTTATTCCTGCACTGCATCACCTCTGCACCTTTTCATAATCAGCAGCCACTTTGCCACAATGACACACGAAGAACAACATTCCTCCGTACAGGGGAGCAACCTCCAAGAAAAGGTATTAAAACCAAAACTCATCTAGGACAACTGGAAGCTGCTTGAGACTGGAAAATGCTGGAAGATGTTGGGCAATGGCTTATTTTCCCGCCTGAGGTTGCCACCACTAACCTTTGACCTGATATTGTCTTGTGGTCTGGATCAGCACGTTCACCTGGTAGAGTTAACAGTGCCATCGGAGGGTGCTGTGGACGAGGTGTATGAAAGGAAGAAACTTTGGTATGCTCAACTAGCTGCTGAAGCGGAACATCGAGGATGGAGAGTCTGGGTTTACCCAGTGGAGGTGGGTTGTCGAGCATTTGTTTCACACTCCACAACCCGGTTTCTCAGAGACATTGGATTCAGTGGTCAAGAGTTGCCACGCATAGTGAAGAACTTATCTGAAGCAGCAGAGAGGAGCAGCAGCTGGCTCTGGTTGAGACAAAAAGATTATGGTTGGGGACCTCAAGCACAGTAGAAAACATTGATGTAAAAGAAGGCAAGTAAGCTGGGCTTAGCTGAATGGGGGACAGAGGGGGGTGATGCTAGGACGCCAGAATCACTGTCGAGCCCTCTTAAGGTGGGCTAGTCGACGAAACACTGAGGATGGAAGGTGCCCACTTGAAAACCCCAGAGAAGTACCCTACTCAGCTCAGTCCAGACGGTTATCATGCTGATGCACTAGGGAGGCCACACTGTGGTTGATCCCCGGAGCCAGCTTTGCAGCCGTTGTGTGTGCTGATGCGCCAGGGAGGCAAAATAGGCTGATATCTGGAGCCAGCATTCCACTTTAACCATCAACACCAGGCAGAAGGATATCTACATCATCAGATGGAAGGAAACGCAGATGGATCATATTAGTTTGCAGTCAAATAAGCTATGTCTTAGTTGGTGCTTACCTTGGCAAGAGCTGTGTCCAACTCTCATGTAATGGAAATCTTAATGTTCATCCAATTTAGACCAAACTCCAGTCGATGGACAGAGAAGATCTGGAATTTTTTCCACATATTTCCTTAATATAATGCTTTTTAAAAACAATATTCAAGATATTAATATATTATGATCTTCACTTGTTAGGTATTTTGTTTAATATTGTGGTCCTACCTCAATACAATCTATTTGGAACTGTGTTGTAATTATATTTTATAGTTCTATTTTCATATATTGGTGCACTGCCATCTTGTATCAAAGTGTGCTAAAATAATGAAGCACAGTAATGAAAAAGAACCATCCCACAAAGCTGAAGTGATCTTAATAATCATTTCTGCTTAATGGCTATTCTGGCATTGTGAGAATCTATGTGGTCACTGTATTATTTATAATAACCAAAAATGATGTCAGCATTCTTCGAAAAAAATAGGTTAGAAAGCCTGAACAAGAACCCTGACAGTTAAAAAAAGAGCCATCTTCCCTATTTTGTTTCCCCTTTCTCGTTGAAATTTATAAACAATACCACACTGGAAAATTCTCTCATCCAAATTTTCCAGCAGTCTGATTCAGTTTGCAATAAGGTATTGAGTCTACTATTTTAATATAGAAACCAAAAAAACAATTAACAATTGAATCATAATAAAATTATCTCGTCTCATTCTTTCCATCCCACGTATGTTTGTAAGTGTTCGGTGGCTACCTCTAATCCTGTTGAGAGTGTATTTCTCGCTTACTGTTTGATGCCATATGCCTGCAAGTTACTCTACTCAAGAAATAGGTTTTCTTTATGTTTGCTTCTTTATATTTAAGAAAAGCAGAGTGTGGGGGTTAGTGTGGGGTGGAGGGGCCCAAATGTAAATTTGGCTAAAGTGACCCTGTGACAGGATGGCAATGTGCTATTGAGACAGGGACAGTAACTGTGGGTTTAAGTGCTGGGGCACACATTTGTTAAACAAAAGTAAATCAAAACATTGCTCACAGGGCAAAATAAAAACGTCAAACAAAACAAGTCACAAACACAGACATCCACAAAAGAAAATCCCTCACCCAAGTCTTCCACTGTCACATAATGAAGTTTCTAGTAGTGATGGGTACAAAGCCTCACCCGCTTCGACCCGTCTCGAACCATTAGAAGCAAACAGTGTTGTGAATCGAAGGTTCAATTGGTTCGCATGAAGTAATACATCACGTGATACAAACGCCAGCAGTTCTACGGATCCTCTGAAGCTCCAGACGCTCACAGAGTAAACTCTTGCTGACGGTGTCGTAGGTGCACTATCAAAACGTTTTGATGGTATATTTACAAAAGAAGACATAAACCACCAATACAACGCTTTACTTCGAATCAATAATGCTTCGTTGACGTAGGTTAGAACTGGAAGGAAGAATATACTGTTTGTCAACACATTTTAAATGAATTTCAATTTATCTTTGTTAAATTAAATATATATATATATATATATATATATATATATATATATATATATATATATATATATATATATATATATATATATATATTCATATGCTGGCTACTACTATGTGAAATTGGGGGAGTTTAATTATTGTTAATTATTATAAAAATAAATGTAATGATTATTTGAGATGTTTTCCAGAAATAATTGTTAATAAAATGTGTTTTCAAACCTTTGTCAAAGAAATCTTGAATTCAATATTATTTCATTGTGATACATCAACAAAATAAATATAATTTATAAATGTCAAATTGCTATACTATTGAAAAAACACCATTACATCTTAAAGCACCATATCTTGTTGATGTTTATATTATGACTGTGGGATCCCTGGTGGCTCTATGAGTTTAGTGCGAGGAAGTAATCAACCTCAATCCAGAGGTCCGGGTTCGCGTCTTCAAGTCATATATGTAATATGCATTTTTTTTTAAATAAAAATATATATGGATGTATATGTAGAAATCTTTGCATTCAAGTATGTTTTACTGAAATGTAATAAAATAAACATTATTATTATGTTATGTTTCTATATATTATGCACTTTAAAAACACTTTTTAAAAATGTCCAATAGGCTTTAATTGACTTGGGGTTACACTTCAAGTATGTTGTATGCTTAAAAATAATCTGTAATAATCTAGCCATCTGAGAGACACCGATGAGACACTGAACTAATGACCCATTAATGCTATGCCTAATACTAGAATGCCTATGTGTTTTGGAGAGGGGCTTCAAGTGATTCAACTACATTATTGCGGAGCTTCAAATCATTCACAGGGTTCATTGCTTCATTGAGGCTTCAAATCATACACGGGGTTCATTGCTTCATTGAGGCTTCAAATGATACACAGTGTTCATTGCTTCATTGAGGCTTCAAATCATACACAGGGTTCATTACCTCAATGAGGCTTCAAATCGCTCACAGGAGCTCATTGAGGCTTCGGATCAGTCACATGATTCAGTGATTCACTACTTCAGGTGATTCAAATGACCACTGTTTCATGTGAAGCAAACAAATGACGTAACCCGCCTTGAACCATCTGAAGCAAACAGTGTTCCGCATGAAGCAACACATCACATGATCTGACTGAAACAGAATCAATACAATGCTTCGTTGAAATATAGCCTAGATTACTCCCGGAAGGAAGCATTTATTATTTCTTTCTCTTTTTTTCAATTTGTTTATTTAAAAAAATATCAGCAAATATGATTCTTTTAGTTTTGCATTTTGGAAAATGTAATTATTATTATTTTAAAATCTAAAACAAGTTCTCTACATGCACACTTCCTCGCAGGAGCAGGGATTCGATCCTGCGCTTGACAAACATTTCTAATTACACGATTTACTAACGTGTTGTGCCACCGGGAAACTGGCTATCAAATGAAATATCAAATATCTTACTTGTTTCAACACTAATTTCCCAGCCGAGTACATCAGGTCAGATATGCCTCCCTTTCTAAAGCAACATTATCGTGTTTTCGATTGTACAACAATTTTACATTTCAAGTATGATAATGCGTATGCGTGACTGGCTTTTTTGTTGGGTAATCATATGTGTGGTTGATATATAAACAGATAGCAGAGAAATTATAAAATGTAACTTAATTTTGTAAGTCACAAATGACACTGACAGTGCCTGTAAAAAGCATGCTTTACGGTGTCTTTCGTGTACATTAGGCTACAGATCATAATTTCTAAATGCCAAGTTCCAGGCAATAGCAGCCTCTGTGTAACTCGTATGTTCAAGGTCAAGTATGTTCAATGACGCGGCTCTACCAATGGATGTCACTATGGAGCACGAAGAGCTTCAAGTGATTCGGCTCAGTGAATCTTTTATGAAGCAAATGGTTCAGAGGGTTCAGTGGTTCAAGAGGCTTCACTTTTTCCACCACTAGTTTCTAGCTCCCTTTTTATATCATGTGGCTGTTCCCAATTAGCACCAATTATCTAATTTGGGAACAGCCACATTCTCACATGTATTTGACAGGGATAAGAATTATCCCCATCTCTGCCAAACACGACCACCATCACACAAACCAAACACTATTTACAAGCAGGGCCCTGCCCCGCCACAGACCCCAAAAAAGCTGTTGGGCTTGCAATGGCAATATGTTATCACAGCTGGCAAGTTGGGTCGTCTTCATTTTCGAATAATTTTCGTGAACAAAATTGTGCTGTCAATATAATACTTTTCCATAAAGCCCATTTGGTTGTACTAAATTATCCCTGCAAATAAGCACCTTTTTTTTCTCTGAGCTGGTTCCATATTCTACCTCTCACATAAGAAAACAAGGGATGTGTTACAAAGATCGTAACTGATCTAAATAGGGAATGTGTGCTGAACTGTGTTTTGTATCTACAGTGATTTTTTTCCGTGCATTTTGTAAACTAAGGGTTAGGTCAGGGGGGTTTAAGGGTAGGGTTAGGGTTAGGGTTAGGGTTAGGGTTTGGGTTATGCTTATTAGGATTAGGTTAGGGTTGGGGTTATGGTTAGGATTATGGTTAGGGTGTGGGTTAGGATTAGGGTTACGGTTAGGATTAGGATTAGGGTTGGTTTAGAGTTCGGGTTAGGGTTTAGGTTTAGGATCCGGTTTATGCTAAGGGTTGGGGTTGGGGTTGGGTTAGGGCAGTGGTTTTCAAACTAGGGTATGCAAGTTCTTGTTAGGGGGCAACGGTAGCGCACAGAATGCATACAACATGGTGTACAAAAACTTTGGTGGAATATACAATCTCTGAAGTAATCTTTGTTCAATAATAAACTAACGTAGCTGAAGAGCTTGATCATGCAGATAAACTGTTAGGGCGGATATGTGACAGGTGGATACATGACGGATTACTGTATTATTGAGTTGAGCAAGTAGCTGGGCTGCCCTACTTAGACAGTGAAATCACTCACTTTTTGTGCACTGGAGCTGGAGCGACACAACTGTTATCTTCATGTATATATTTGCTTGTGTGTGTTTTTTCATTATTCATTAATTATTTGAAGAACTCCTTTGTCATGAACTCCCCTGCCTCCAGATCCCGCTCCTTCTCCACCCTTGCCCCTCAGTGGTGGAACGACCTATCCACGGATATCAGGGCTGCTCAGTCCCTGACCACCTTCCGGAGCCTCCTCAAGACAGACCTGTTCAGACAGCATCTATAAACCTCACAATTCTCGACCATACTGGACTATATGGCACCCAATTGTACCAGTACTTGCATCAGCTTGTACTTGCACTGAACCGCTCCATACCTTGCTATATTCTACTACTGCTCTTAATTATAACTACTTCCTGTATCTTGTATTTGATTTTACTCTTATAGGTATCCGTATTCACGTTTTCTGTAATTGCTCTTATCTGAAATCATTCTCATCCATTTATCGTACTTACTACGTGCTCATACTGGACTTTACTCGTATAAGCAAATATTTTTAATATAAGTTAACTGCTCTTAGTTGAACTCACTCTTACATGTAATTATTTACTGTATTCTCTATTTTGCTCTTATTTGAATTTGATCTTTTTTGTTACTGATTTTACTGTACTTTACAACTGCTCTTATCTGTAATATTTTGTAACATCATACTTTGTACTGTGATATTTTGTAACAATTGTAAGTCACCTGGATAAGGGTGTCTGCTAATAAATAATAATAATAATAATAATAATAATAATAATAATAATGTGAGTGTAGAACTCTTTAAAAACGTTAACATGTAAGCATTTTGCTAAAAGTCATTTTTGACTGCAAGATATAAATATCCCCTTTTTACATTCAACAAATTAGCTTTTGGAAATATTCACTTCAAAACAATGTGCTTATTCTGGCTAGATTCGATACCACACAAAACACACATAGCAGTTTACATTGTCCCTGCTCAAGTGTTCAACGATAAAATTCGAGTTCAATTTTAATTTTTAAAAAATGCCTATATTTGTAACTTTTTCAAATGTTTTTATGCAAACTGCCTCTATACTTCTGCATTTATTGGAAGAAATGCATGACTTTTGTTGAGAATTGCTTTCTGATTTTGTTTTAAATTGGAACCTTAGTTTTGTTTTTCAGAAGCATAACCTGTTTTTGGATTCTTAATTTGGACTGGATTTTGAAATAATTGTACATAGCATTTTAAGTTGGTGCACTTGCATCGTCGTTAACTAATTTTGTTTTATTTTGTTAGTTTTTAACAGCAGTTTTCCATTTACAGTATTTACAGTACTTGGCTGAACTCCAGCCCCTTCTCCTTCCCTGTGTACCTTCTGAGCTTAAAGTCATGTTGGTTAATTTTTAAATACAGAATTGCATACCCTCGGTGTATGACTGCATTGTTTTCTAATCAGGGCTTAGTTTTACTGAAATCTGCCCTGCAACACATGACAAATCTGAAACCAAAATACTGTATTGGCTTGTGATTAAATTGGCCTCATTCTAACAAGCCGTTATCGGCAGTGGGTGTCTAGAGTTAAGAGGTTTTGCAAGTACTTAATCTAGTAATTAGAAAAGACCATATTGTTTTCCTGTTTTCATAGGTATATTATGACTCTATCTCAGAAGGGGGTATGCAGTAGACTAGATTATATGAAAAGGGGTACAGGGTCTAAAAAGTTTGTAAACCACTGAGTTAGGGTTATGCCAATGGTTAAAAAAAAACATTGCAGAGGTAATAGATGACTGGCAAGTCCTAGACTTCCTCTTTATGAAAGTTTCCTGTATTAGGATAGACCCATCATCACACAAATCTTGGGATTGCCATTAGTATGATATCAATGATTAATCAGTCTACTAAACATACTGTTACATTGCATTATCGTTTAATGCAAAAACAGCAATAATGGTACAGGAACGTTTTTTCTGACTTTGGATACACTTCAAAATACAATCACGATTTCAAAACATTATTTAGGTAGTGTGAATTGGGTATGAGATATATTAATCTGGATGTAGAAGCACTGGCAAAACCATTGGATTAAACTGAAAACAAATGGTAGCCAAAAGTTTATTTTTCAAAAAAAGTGGAACTAATACCTTCTTCACATTAAATAATCCGTAGATTACAACCAATACAACCAATACAACCTCTAACCTTGCAATATTTGAGGTGATTGGGGTCTATGAGTACAAAATGCAGTCCAATGAATGCCTAATGCAAGAAGAAAAAAGTTAAACATGAATATAATTAAATCATCCTAAATGTTGTTAGCATTTCTTCTGTCAGTTTTTTTTTTTTTGTAACCCGTTAAAAATTCCCACACAAATCTACCGCAGTGTGTAGATAAATGCTGATGAACTGTGCTGTTGATTTAATGAATGTGTTTTTTTTTCTTAAGCATTAAATCAAAAATGACACTCAAAATGGTGTTTTCAGGAATGGCGGTGCAATTTGTCAGCTGTGGACACTCAATCACAGGATTCTCAACCTCTGCATTTTTTAATTGTGTAATAGTTGGAACAATTAATATTCTTGATGATTATTATGTTTCTCTGTTCACAGAGGTCACTGACTTATGGTTTATGATTTCTAAGTAAACATGTTGTCATAATGTCCCATATTACCAGCTGTTCAGGCTTTTGCAGAACAGCTTACCCACGTAACACCAAAAACCAGCTTTAATATGACACCTCTCTGACTATCTGTCTTGTAATACTTTGGGGTTAAAGTTGTAACTTTATGGGTCAAAGTCTGGGTGCAGATTGGAGCTTTGTATTCCCTGTTGTTTATTGTCTGTTGTGTTATCAGAGATTGTTATTACAGTATGTTTACATTGAAGTAAATGGACATAGCTACTTCAGTTGCTGTATAATATTGTAACAGTTTGGTTGTTTGGCCTAGGTTATTAGAGATGAAGTAAGAAAAAAGACAGTGTGTAACTGTCAGAACCACCAAACATTGCCACACATTTTTTAATTGAGCTATTTACAAAAGATTAATAAAATGCCTAGTCCTCTTTTTTATTGGCTCTGCCAAAATAGGTGCTCCAACAAGCTCCCATAGGCCTGTTTCTAACAACCAATGTGTGCTCCTTAGTAATATTACCCAGTCCTTTAAAATACTGCAATATAATCCATCTGTGATCTTCCCTGGCAGGGTACAGGTTGATTAAATTGTACACCTTAGTTAAATAAGACATCACTTGGGCTAAATTGTCCTCCCCTACTTTCTATTCATAAACTCAAATTTAGCAACTATGAAACTTGTATGAGAGCACTAGTTTGATGGTTGTTTAACTAAACAATCTTTATAGTGCATCTTTATGAATACATCTCATCCCTCTACACGTCTATTTCTAGTTATCATGACTTAATCAAGAAATTGCTCACTTCTCTAATATGCTGTTAAAATCTGGTGCCCCAAGACAGTTTCCAGTGGACAGAAGTGTACTAGCTGGTACTAACTGAATAATTAATCACTCTTAGCTAAAACATGCAATAAGGATAGCAAGCCGCAAGATAAATAATATAAAGTGGATGAGGGGAATTACGGAAGATAGTGCTCTGGATCCTGGGTGAACCTGTGGAGATGTCTTGCATGGACATTTCCCAAACTGTATGCTTCACCAAGTACAAAACAAAAAAGGAAGCAAGTTAAACAATCTTTACCAAAAAAGAGTCAGGAAAACCAAAAGTTAAATCGAGTTGGGAGTTAATTTTACACTTTAAATGACACAATTTAAGTAACTTCCTTTTCTCCTTATCTAAAATAACAGCTTTCTGAAAAATCAGCAGTACTTAAACTTATCTTTCTCTGAAATGAAAGCAGACAGGTCAGTTATTTTAAACAACACAAGTAACATTTATTATATCAAAGCCATTTTATATTTTATTTGGAACTCTGGCGCCTTTCAAAGTTCTCACATAATGACAGTAATTACAGCCATCAAGATGTTCCACAGAAGATACCAAGCCAAAAATTCAGAGGCTGCTTCTTTTCAAAGCACTCAGATGACATCATCTTGTAGTTTGTTTTAAAAGTCGCTGAAGAATGTAATGGTTGTAACTGCAGATTGGGAGATTTATGTAGAGTGCTGTCACCCTGCATAGTCCATATATCAAAGAGTATCATATAAACAAAAAGAATAATGCAGAAGATAAAGAAGAACCGGTGGGAGAAAAAAAAAATATGTAAACACCTAGTATGGTACCACTAAAGTTGTAGGATGCCAAAGTGAAAAAGGATGTGTGAACTATAAAATGCTGAAATTGTTGTCCTTTTTTAAGCAGGCTTGGAATAATCCAGCAACCTTACTGGATAACATACAAGCATAAATAAAATTTAAAGAAACAATTGTCTAATAGTGACTAAGAGTGTTTTCCAGTTATGCTGAGATTAACACATTTGTCAAGTTGTATCAGAGTAATCTACTTGGCCTTGTACAGCATTATGAAGCATCTTTATAAATCAGTGTAACACCTACTAGACCAGTAAGGGGTTATTGTCCAACTATGCCACTCCCAGGTTATGGAGGTGGGAGAAACCTAAAGAAAACAAGTATCATATTATATTTGCTAGTTAACTTTTTTTATTATATTTTTTGTGAGGCAGAGGATTGCTATGGAAAAGTGCAATACCAATTTATGAAATGCCACCACAGAAGACAAAACACTCAATAATCAAAATCAATATACAGTGCCTATAGAAAGTCTACACCCCCTTTCAAAATGTTCACCTTTTGTTGCCTTATAGCCTGGAATTAAAATGCATTAAAATAGTTTTTTTTTTCATTTATCTACACATCCTACCCCACAACTTCCAAGTGAAAAAGATATACTAGAAATTTGTAGAAAATTAATTAAAAATATAAACTGAAATTGCTTGGTTGGATAAGTGTCCACCCCCCCCTTGTAATAGCAATCCTAAATTAGCTCAGGTGTAACCAATCGCCTTCAAAATCACACACCAAGTTAAGTGGCCTGCACCTGTGTTAAATTGCAGTGATTCACTGACTTCAGGATAAATTTAGCAGTTCCTGTAGGTTCCCTCTGCTGGGTAGTGCATTTCAAAGCAAAGACTCAACCATGAGCACCAAGGCGCTTTCAAAAGAACTCTGGGACAAAGTTGTTGAAAGGCACAGATCAGGAGCCTTGAATATCCCTTGGAGCACGGTCAAGACGATTATTAAGAAGTGGAAGGTGTATGGCACCACCAAGACCCTGCCTAGATCAGGCCGTCCCTCCAAACTGGATGGCCGAGCAAGAAGGAGACTGATCAGAGAGGCGACCAAGAGGCCAACAGCAACTTTGCAAGAGCTACAGGCTTTTATGGCCAAGACTGGTCAAAGTGTGCATGTGACAACAATATCCCAAGCACTCCACATATCTGGCCTGTATGGTACAGTGGCAAGAAGGAAGCCAATACTCAAGAAAGCCCACCTTGAATCCCGTTTGAAGTATGCAAAAAAAACACTCAGGAGATTCTGTAGCCATGTGGAAAAAAGTTTTGTTGTCTGACGAAACTAAAATTGAACTTTTTGGCCTAAATGCAAAGTGTTATGTTTGGCGCAAACCCAACACAGCGCTGCACCCAAAGAACACCATCCCTACTGTGAAGCATGGTGGTGGCAGCATCATGTTATGGGGATGTTAATCATCAGCAGGGACTGGAGCATTTATCAGGATAGAAGGGAAAATGAATGGAGCAAAGTACAGTGAAGTCCTTGAGGAAAACCTGCTGCCCTCTCCAAGAAAGCTGAAACTGGGACGGAAGTTCACCTTTCAGCATGACAACAACCCAAAGCACATAGCCAAAGCTACACTGGAGTGGCTAAGGAACAAAAAGGTAAATGTCCTTGAGTGGCCCAGTCAGAGCTCTGACCTAAATCCAATCAAAAATTCAGTCTGAACTTTGCATTTAGGTCTAGTATTGGTTTCCAGCTTTTAGTCAAGTTATAACAGGAAATAAACCTTGCCTGTAATTAGCATGTTATAGTATAGTCCACAGACAGAGGAAGTTATGGCAATTTTTTTTATGATAAAAAGGCAAAGTATTCTATCTACAGTAAATGAAAACACCTCATCCACACAAGGCAGTTATCAATTAACATTTCTGAAGGACGGTTTTGTGGTTGTAGCTGTTTTTACAGATATAAGCAAAGTTGTATTGGTGATTTTTCAATATTATTATTCTGTATTTATTTAAATTGAGTTTGCAGGTAATTAGACACTTTAAATGACATAATTTCAATGACTTCAAAATAAACTACCATTAAAAAAAAAAAAAACAACAACACAACAAGATTACATTAGGTATCCTCAACTGAATACTGCATTGTGGTAAAGGAGACACACAGATTGAATAGTAACCAGCAAGATTTGATTGAGTATAGCAGGTTTTCTTAAAGACTCACAAAAGAACATTCTTGTATTAGTAGCAAACTGCTAAAAAAGCAAGCACTCGGATATCTAAATGGTACAATTCTATGAATCTTTTTTGAGTACAACAAAGTAATACTTCAGGCATTCAGGACTAACAAAGTACTGTAGCTTCTGGCAATCAAGACCCAATGGAAAAAAGCATTTCCCCCAAAAGCTAATAGGAGTTATATAATGTATAATAGTCAAAATAAGTCATTCTTTTTTCCATCAAGCGGTATTGAATGTCCCTGATGTCTCCTGTATTCGTATTGAAGCACTACTGTTGAATTGCTTCCATATTGTGGTGTTAAAGGTATAAAGGGATAGGTTTAAAAATGTATTAGTATCTTACCCACATGTTTTTCATGTTATTTAGTTTCCAATTCTTATCACGTTTCTGTTTTTCTATTACATCATTGAAACTTATTTTTAAGATGTTCAAGCTCAGCAAGGTTCATAGCCATGGCTGAGGACCATTTCAAGAACTTTTTGTTTAGTCTCACACGGGGGCTTTTGGTATTATTACTCTGAGACTAATCGTTAATATTAGTCACACCTGAAAACCTGTACGAGCTTCCCTGCAGATAATTGTGTTGTGGTGCGCTGGTTGAATGAATGTAATTAATCTCACTCTCTCACCTTTAGTCAAACATTGGGGAGACAAATCAAGAATACTGAACTAAAGGCTACTTGGAATGGTCTTGCAGCCAAGATTGTGTCTATGAACCTTGCTAAACTTAAAGCTTGCAAATTAACAGGAAGACTACCCCATCCCAATAATTGTTGTATTCTTTTTTAACATGTGTACATTTGGGTTTTGCAGGCTACAAAGGCTCATAATTGGCAGCTTTCTCCTTTTCTAGCAAGGGTCCTTGTTACTTTCAGGCTGTGGGTCTATGTGACAGAAAGCGAATGAGTCTTGGTGTTAGATCTCCCTCTCGACCTGTGAGGGCACGGTGCACGAGGAACAGAGTACCCTTAATGAAATGGCAAGACAATTTATTCCGTAGGGTAGATGGAAGTCGGTCATTTCGGAAGGGGGAGGAGCCACGGCACCCAAGCTCAGTGACCCGGACAGTAAGCGGCGTGGCATCCGAGGACTGGAGGAGTGGATGCGCTCGTTAACCTCGGGGTCATGGGCGAGGGTATAAATAGGGGGCATGGCTTGAGTGATCTGTTCCTTTGTATATGGTTAAACGAACTAACCGAGAAGGAGCCCGTAGAGTGAAGAAACTGTGAGTGTTTTTGTGTCTGTGTCTAAAACCTTGTGTGTCTTGTGTGTTATTTAGCCACTGAGGAATACTGAGCACGATCCGGAGCTGCAGCCGCAGGCCAGCGACAAACCTGGACTTCACCATTTCACTCTTTGCACTACCAGAACTGTCTTTTTGTTTTCACCACTAGCACTTGAATCACGCACTGTCTTTGTGTTTGTGTTTTATGTGGGTGACTGAACGGGACTTTTGGGGTTACGGGTCAAACCCGTGGATTACAAATAGAAGTGATACACGCCGCTGTATCACTTCCAACACTATTATTATTTGCAGGTTTGCCTTAAGGCTCTGGACATTTATTAAATTAAATAAACACCCTTGCACCTGTACCAACGTTGTCTGTGTGATTATTCTGCACTGCACTCACCTGCACGTCTTTACCACTTTGCCACAGTCTATTATCCATAAAATCAGCTAATCCATTTAATCTGGTTACTTGACATTGTCCTGTATCCTCTAAAATTGAATTAAGTTCATTTATTTTTAGTCCTAAAATATAATTCTTTGGTGTATTTTTATACTCTATGTTTTGATTGTTTAGCATTCTACTTTATCTGAAAACAAGTTTTAGTTGTTGGGCAATCCCCCATTGAAATTACAATTTGCCATTATGTCACTGTGTGATTCAAATAAGAATGTTCCTGTATTTATAGAAGCAGGAGGTGATAATTGGCATGATCTCTGGGACGTTTATATTATACTGTTACAATAAACATTTTAAAGAAATCACTTATTGAGCTGATATTTGCAATATGAATACTTCTATTATACATATACAAACCTGTAAGGGACACTACATACAGGGGCTGTTTTTAGTAGTCGCATCAATCTATGCAGTAGAGCAAAATGGGAAAACCAAGTGTTCAAAACATGCACAGGTCAACTAGAAGTTACTGTGGTGTGTTGTAATACTGCTAAAGACAAGTGTGGTTTGGACATGTAATGTGCATGAACAGATACAGGTTCCCCCTGCAAGTGTTCTCATGATGACTACCACAAGAAAAGAGGAAGATCTTACAGAGAATGACTATCAAATGCAGTAGAGATGATATATACTGAGGGGTTTCCAGAGACACGTCGATAATATGGGGTAAAATGTGTAACCTCTCCAGAGAATTTGGTCAAATATAAATCCAGGTGTGGTGTTCGGGCATTACTTCAGACAGAGTTTGGTCTTTAGTGACATCCAATAGTCCAGGTTTTTAATCCAACCAGCACTTGCTAGTTTGTTTTACACTGTTTGTACACTGCTTAATATTGTATACGAAACACTTAAATGTCCTAATTCATATTAAAGTCTAGGGCATATGAGAATTCTATATGCAATGCAAACCAGTGGATTTTAATAAAAAAAAAACAATTATTTGCTGGTTGGAACAAAAACCTGGATGATTGGAGATCCCTGAGGACCAGAGTTAATAACCCCTGGTTTAGGCAAACAGTCAGTAGACAGAACAAGAGAAATATTCAAAAATAAACTGTTTTTATATAAACCTAACACAAAAGAAAAATTATTTAGCAATACAACATTTTTATTTTGCATATCACCTTGTCATAGTGATCATCGTTTTCAAAAACACTTTACAGTACAAATATTATTTTGTTTGTATATTATTGCTCATATTACCCGCTAACTTTTGATCAAGTTCTGCTCGTTTTTTGGACGAACTTTTGACAGTCAAGTGTTCACACACACACACACACACACACAAAAACCTGCGTAGCCTCCTCTCTCCTCTTGCGCGCGTATAGAACGCCTGTAGTCTCCATGGTTACCACAGTACACAAGCTTGAAAAGCAGCTTTCCATGCTAGTCCTGTGCCCGAGGTCCTGGATGTACTGTTGTCTCTTGCAGCCCCTGAGAAAAAATATTTTAAATCTTTATCTATTTACTCAAAATGGTCTACGGGTACCTTATACAGGTAAACCGGATTTGACATTGACTGGAGTTACAAACATTAACGTCTTATTCAACTTTGTTGTTAACCAAGGATTTAACTGCAATTAATTGACACCACTAACATTTACTCAAAATGCGTGAGATAACCTTAGGAGTGCATGTGAGTGTGAGATAGCATGCTAATGCATGAGTCTCACCCCCAATAAATAAGACTTGACATATCTGCATATATATACAGGGCTGCCGAGAGCCATCATGGGCCCCGGGGAAGGATTGGTATGTGGGCCCCATACCCCATACCTTGCAATCTTAGCAGTGTCTGAGGAAGATCTTTTCAACTGATACCGTATTTTGATAACAGGTTTGAAGGAAACTGTCAACAACGCGTAGAGGTTTCAAAACCTCGATTAAAATCTGCAGCAGGATAGTTTACTTTTTCTCAAAGTAGTTATGTTTAAGTTATTTACAATATTCAAACATTTTTTTAGGTAAACATAAAATAACATACGTTTTAAGCATTAAAATACATTTTAATGGTGTTGCTATACACTATTTTATTTATCCCGTGCCAAAAATAAACCACTCATCTCTGCTCTTAACTAAAAAGGTACCACGAAATGTTCCTGTCAGGACAACTGAGGAAGTCAGCAACTCAGGTCACTTTTTTTTAAAGTAACAAAAACGCTTATTCACTGCCAAACATGAACTACTTTAGATGTGTAATGGCTGCAGTATAGGATACTGACCTTAGGTTTAGGGGTTCAGTGTTAGTCATATAACTGCATTATGGTGCAAAGTACTAAAAGTGAAGAACTTTTGAAAGGGAAGTTTATTTTTAAAAAAAAACTATTTGATGTATCTACTGTCAAATTGAAACTGCCAGTATCACAAACGTAGGCTACATCTAATCTGAAGCACCACCTGCGAACACACTTCTCAAAATACACTTTCTAGCAACAACACAACAAGTGAAACCCGTCAGACAGAGTACACTATTAGAAATTCAGGATCGCTGCAAACCCATGAATCAAGATAAGTATGATAATATAACCTATATATATATGTATATATGTATATATATATATATATATATATATATATATATATATATATATATATATAGTATTTACAATTAAGGAGAATATAACCGTTACTCAATGAATGCTTTGTTTATTTAAACAATTTTAAGTTATTAATAAAAGAGAATACTTTTTTAAAAAGGCAGTGGAAAATGTCAGTAAAGGATACCCTTTTAAAGGAAGCTGATAAGAAAATAAACAGTCTAATTTGAAATGCATTAATGTGAGTAATAAACTGACTCCATTGTGATTTAGCAGTTTGTTCAAACAGTTTAACAGCAAATGCTTGTTTTTTTCTGTATAATTCTGTGTAACTAAATATAAAACTATAAAGCAACAGAAGACTCAGAAGATCTCAGGGAACGACCAGGGACATATGGGATCAGAAGATTCTGAAGATAAGATACAAAGGGATAAGTATTGGTTACAGGGGTTTTTTTAGGAGTCATAACTGGATATTCCAAATTGGAGAGAAAAAACAAGGGGTAAATAATTTGACACCACAAAGTTAAAAAAAAAATGCACGCATAACATAGCTATGCATAACATAGCTAAATCATATTTACCTTTCACATTTAGCCACAAAAGGCTGTTAAGAGAGTTTTATTAATACAAAGCCCTTTAGACATGTGTAAAAGGTGGGGATAACATGGTACAGGTGATGGCCATCATTAATAGCAATCAAGGCTTAATTATCTTGTATATAAAATGCACATGGAACAGCAGGAAAATAGTTAATTCCATTGTCTACTGGGTGATCAGGTGACTGGGTTGTAGAGTTTGTCAAGTTTTCCCCACTTGTTACAAGGTTACGAGGTAATTGTTTTTAATTATTTTTTTTAATGATTCTATAACCAAATGGCTGATTTTTAATTGTTTTTAGAGCGTTGGTTGTGCTGACTTTGTGTTTTTATAATTGTAGAACGTCAGCCAGCCACTGCTTTCTTGTCGTCTGCTTTTATCTGGGTTTTATCACTGTTTTTACCTGTGTTGTGCATTATTATTTAAAGGTCTCAATCATTTTATGTTGAGTCCTCCTTTTGTGTATTAAAGTAGCAGTGTTTTGAGATTAGTTTCTTAGGGGGCGCTTGGTAGGCTGGGCTGCTGCATTGGAGACAGGTGCGCATTGCTCTTTTTCATCACTCTTCTCCCCTGGACTCATTCTGGCTCCAGCCACGCATGTGGGTTGGTTCTTTTTTATTTGTATTGTGAATATTGTTTCACTACATTGTTTCTTATTTATGCACATTTGTATATGTTTGTTTGTGCACTAATATATTAGTTAAGTGCACTTGGCACTATTTTGTTTTGTATTGTGAGCACTATTTATTTCACTGGGTGATGTGCCTGGCTGGGTCTGGTCTGGGGCTTGGTGAGTAGGGTGATCAGAGGGGAGTTCACCTGGTAAACTTTGTCCCCGGTTTGTGGCAGTGCTTGGTCTGCCTGTGCTTGCTCTCGCTTTTTTGTTTTCTTCTGCTAAAGAAACTTCATTACAAAGGACTCAGCATTTGTGTATGCCACTTTCAGCCATTGGGTGTTCTTTTGAAAACCTATTTTTATTACTGTTAAAATAAATGATCTTGCTCGGACAAGCATAACTAACTTTGTCTCTGACTTTCATTTAGTTGGAAGGGGTTTGTATCGGGGAACCACATGTTTTATATACCTCTCTGAATTCATATTGGAGGTTCTATTTCTCTTTAAACTATAGATGGCATAGTCAAGGTTATATATATATGTATATATATATATATATATATATATATATATATATATTATATTATATATTGAAACTGACGACCGCTACACATGCTTAACTCAATCTGCATGTATGTAACTGTTAGCTTCCAGATTAAACAAGTGATACACACTTTATGAATATGGACTGTAACCCTTATTTATAATATTTCAGAAAATGTTATACTACATTTTATAACTTCCTCCTATGGTGCTTTGTAAAAATAGTTTATGCAATCGATTAAGCATCTATAGAGATGGTAATGTGTTTTATTACTGTGAGTTGGTTAGTTAGAATTTAGAAGAACCTCGGTTCATATTTGTAAAACTGGGTTTAGTAATATGCAACAAATGCAGGGAACTCCTTTTTATCTTTGACTTATGTAATGTTTAAGAATTTAAATGTTCATTTGAAACTCGGTGGTGTTTATTTGGTGATTTAATAAGTTTATTCTTTTTAAACATACTGTATACAGTTTGCTAATGGAAATGTATGTGGGGGAAGACTGTGCTACAGAAATCCTCCATCTTAGGTTGCCTAGGGTGATTTTTAAAATGTCTTTATTCTTAAATTGTTTTAAAGAAATATGTGGCATATTTCCAGTTTCTTACTGCCATAAGATTCTGTAATGGACTTATGTAACTTTTTGTACTTATTGGGTTTAGGGATTCATTAAGTGTTAAATAGTCTAAAAATGTTGTTCATTATGGTATTAACAGTTATGCTGATAAGATTCTATTACAACAGTTTTGGCATAATTTTAATATAACATTTTATAAGAATGTTATTACAAGATTCATGTCTATAACCACTTAAAGCAGAAACCCTAACTACCAAAAACATACCGATATACATATTGAAAGTCCCTTTTTTTTTCTTTTTTCTTTATGGGAACCCTATAAAGTCCTAAGGAAATAAAAGCTTTTCCAAGGCTATTGAAACAGTCAAGGGAAAAAAATAATCACTTAAAACATTTCAGTAAAGGGCTTGAAAAAAAAAACACATCAGCAAAGAAGTAACCTCTAGTACAGTGACTACTTCAGTACTCCATTTATCAGCAATTACAGACTCCATTACAAGCAAAGTTTACAACAGACTGGCAAGCTGCGCCTAAAATATGTCTGAGCAGATGGACAGAAAGTGTCAGTGAAGTTGTATTTCAAAGGCCTCTGCTAGTTAATCATGGAGCATGGTCAGAAAGACGGCACAAAACCAGAGGATTAGGGACTAAAGAATGATTTACTTGACCTTGTATTGGTACGACTGACAGCAACAACCTCATTAATTCTAGGGGTCATGCCGAGGGACATAAATTGGTAGGAAATCAGAATAAGTGGAGATTTTCCAGACATACACAAAGAATTATGAAATATCTGCAGCCCAAAGAAAGCATTTCTAAATCACTCGGCATAAATCAAGCTGACTTTTCAAAGAAGGGTAATATGGTTAATCAGGGGAGTTGTGAAACTTTTTGTACTTATTAGACTAAAAATATAATGTTTTATTTGATTATCAACTGAGGGTAATGTTTCACTCCCATCCCCTTTTTAGGTGAAGCTATCTCTTGTTTGGAAGAAAATAGGAGCATAATAAATAACATTAATGCACACATTTGAAGGATCTCATTATATTTTGGGGCCTTTTATCAAGACTACTCTTCTGAGAATGTAAACTACCTTTTTTTCCATCTCGGCATTTAATGTTATCTTCACTTAAAACATCTCTGTTTATGTAATAACAAATGTAGCCAGACAAATGCAGCTTTTATTGCTGGTTGTCATTTTTACATTTTGTCATTTGGACTCGAATCTAGTAACCTGGGCAAGAGGCCAGATTAGCTTCAGCCAGAAACTTGGAAATAAAATTAACAATACATTTTATATAAAAAAAATAATAAAAAAAACTTTTTACAAAATAAGACGAAATGAAAATGTGGACCAGATCCAGTCATAACATTATCATTTTGCAAACTCGTCAACATTTTAAGAGGGTTCAATGCTGTAAACACTTTTTTTTTTTTTATTTCAGTTAAAATGATTGGAGAATCTTGAGGATTCTTAAACATTATTTAAATGTTATTGTCTCAATGAAGCATACTTAAAAATAAAAATGAAAACCCCTTTAACTGGACTCAATACCAAGGCTAAGCTCATTTCTGTCCTACCATTTCATTATTTTTAATTATTAAAAATCCTTCATATGCAGTACCAAACACTTCAGTGGTATATTAAAAAAAATATTGAATACTGTATTATATACTTCACTCATAGAAAAGGTGTCTAGGAGTTCTATTAAGTTGCCCTATGGGTGGCAGGGTTCTGGTTTCAAGAAACTATGAAGTAATTACAAAAGATGGTCAGTTTGACATGTCAGAAATCACAATTATTGTTTTGTTACCCTGTTGTAACAAGTAAACTACGAAGCAAGACAAGTGTGTGGTTCACTGGATTTAAAATTTGTCCACTGAAAATAAGAGCCTTCCCGGGTTTGATGTTGAATTAAGGACTTATTTATGGCATAAAAATATTTCTTTAGCATTTCACCATTTTTTCAGAATAATTATCCCTATTATTTTGCCCCATTTCAAACCCAAATGGAAGTATTAAAACCTATACAATTTTGTTAGTTTTGTGCTCCATTTAATTTGATTCTGTTTTTTATTAACTTATTTGTTTTCACCAAATAGGTCTTATCCATAACTTGAAACAATGACACTTGTAAAACAGGGGTGTCCAGTCACAGTACCAGAGTGCCATTCCGCTCCAGGTTTAACAGTTAAATGATATACTTAAGTGATATAATTGGGTCGTCTTCAGCTGCTATCTGGATAGAATCATTCTCACCTCTTCAAAGACAAGATGTCAGCAATTTGAGGGATTCTACATTCTGGCTTCCAGAACACGCAGGTTCTAGGAAGTCCAAAAATGGACATATAAAAAGTAGCTCCAATAAATTCCTCTTTCATGGTGCACTGCAAAGGTGAGTTTATTTTCTTTTGAAAGGCATACAAGTTTGTATGCACTCTGTTGTGAGCATCTGTCTGAAATACAAATAAGGAGAATGCACTTCATCTACCTGAGGAAGTTTAGATTTCCAAAGGGGAGCTGGGTAATGAGTGCGGACAGTATGTCTCCAAAGAAACTTGTCATTGGCCACATATGATGATGATGATGATGATGATGATGATAGTAGTGACTCTTCATCATAATTTTCAGCTAAGCTCTCTTAACTGCTGTTCTCTAAGCCATTATTTTGCTGTTCAAACAGAACATAGGAATCTTCTATTCTTTCCTCATCTGAACTAGCATCACTGTCATTGCTGTTTTCAGGGACTGCTGTAGCATTGCTAATCTGTCTGCCTAAAACTTTTGACATGCACCTATAAAAAAAGACAATCACAAAGTGTATAATTTGGGCAAAAGACACATGATAGTGTTCATGATATTCACTGAAGTTGCATAATGTTATTTATATATGACATACAGTTTTCCTATGTTTTTAAATATACATTGTATTCAAATTATCCCTAAAAGTAAGTAACATTATAAGGTGGTGTTTCAATTAGGTGAGGTAGTGTGTGATTAGTACCAGGTGAGTGTGGTTAAATTGAATAGAGGTCGATTTGCTATTTGATTGGTTTCCACACAGTTTTTTTCCCACCCAGTTGTTATATTAGTCAGGTAGGCTATTTGTGCCCCAGCAAACCGAAGAGCCTCACAACAAAAGAGCCGGGAGTCTAGCTGTGGGAGGTCTGCTCCGAGACGCTGTTGGAAAAATCTGAATCTAGCAGCGCTCTGGAAGCTCCCACTGTGCCTATTTGTCTTGCCTGTCCTGCTATGACTGTCTCTCACATCCCTGTTCTATCCTCTCGCTCTCGTCCTCTGTCCTCTCTCCGCCGCTGCTCCTCCAACCTAACCTCATCCCTCTGCCTCTCCCCCCCCCCCTCCCCCTCTCCCCCCTCACACTCTCTCTGGTGCACTCTGGAACTGTCACTCTTTTGCTAACAAAGCTGATTTCATCTCTGCCTTTGCCTCCCACCTCTCTCTCAATGTCCTTGCTCTCACTGAAGCCTGGCTGTCCCCTGATAACACTGTAACTCCTGCCGCCCTGTCCTCTCTCTCTACGTTCTGTCCCATACCCCGCGTCTCGCTGGACGGGGAGGTGGGACTGGTCTTCTCCTCTCTCCCTCCTTACTCTTTTCTGTCCCCTGACCTACCCTCACTATCTGTTAACACCTTTGAATTTCATGCTATCCTACTAACCTCTCCCTGTCAACTCCTGCTAATTGTACTGTACCGTCCCCCTGGACCTCTCGCTCACTTTCTCGATGAACTCAACTATCTACTCTCCTCCCTCCCCTCTCTGTCTTCCCCAACTGTTAGGTGATATCCATCTCTCCAACCCCAGCCACTATGCCGACTTCCTCCCTCTCCTTCACTCCTTCGACTTCTGTCTCTCTCCATCCCCCCCCTACCCACAAAGCCGGCCGTCAACTCGACCTCACCTTCTCCAAGGCTTGCTGCCCCTCCACCCTCTCTGTCACCCCCCTGGACCTCTCTGATCACTATTTCATCTCTCTTTCTCTGTCTCTCCCCTCTCTCCCTGCTCCTCCTACCCCCACTGTCACCTCTAGCCGTGACCTCCGCTCTCTCTCCCCCTCTGTCCTTGCCTCCACCGCTCTCTCTCACCTCCCTCCTATCGACTCCTTCTCCCAACTCTGTAAACTCTGCTAGCTCCACCCTCTTCTCCTCCCTCGACTCCCTCTGTCCCCTCACCTCCCGACCTGCTTGCCCCTCCCCTCCCCAACCTCTGTGCTCCACTCATCAAGAACCATACTGCGATCTGATGAAAATAAATGGAAGAGAACCAAACTCCCTGTTGCCCTAGACCTCTACCGCTCTCTCCTCTCCTCCTTCTCCTCTACTCCTCTGCTAAATGTTCTTATTTCCAATCTATAATCCAAGCCTCCACTAACAACCCACGTAAACTATTCTCTACCTTCTCCCTCCTAAACCCCCCTCCTCTATCTTCTCTGATGACTTTGCCTCTTTCTTCTCTTCTAAAATCTCAGATATCTGCAAACTCTTTAACACCTCTCCCTCCCCCCCACCCCCTCCCGCTCCAACCCCTACAACCACTGCATCCCCGACTAACTCACCCTCCTTCTCCACCTTCTCTCCCCTCTCAGACTCTGACCTCTCCTCCCTGCTCCAGGGTCACAAACCCACCACGTGTGCCCTGGACCCCCTCCCCACTCACCTCTTTCAAGCTGCTGCTCCTGCTCTACTTCCCTTCATCCCCTCCCTTCTCAACACCTCTCTCCTTTCTGGTCTCTTTCCCTCTGCCTTCAAACAAGCCTCTGTCACTCCCCTCCTCAAAAAACCTACCCTTGACCCCACCTCCCTCCAAAGCTACCGTCCTGTCTCCCTCCTGCCATTCCTCTCCAAAACACTCAAGCGGGCTGTACACCGCCAGCTCTCTGCTTTCCTGTCCAACCACTCTCTGCTCGACCCTCTCCAATCTGGCTTCCACTCTGCTCACTCCACTGAAACCGCCCTCCTGTCTCACTAACTCACTAAATTCTGCCCGTGCTGCCTCTCTCTCCTCTGTCCTAATTCTCCTCGACCTCTCTGCTGCCTTTGACACTGTCAATCACTCTGGAGTGTGGAGTAGTGTGGAGTAGTGGTTAGGGCTCTGGACTCTTGACCGGAGGGTTGTGGGTTCAATCCCCAGTGGGGGACACTGCTGTTGTACCCTTGAGCAAGGTACTTTACCTAGATTGCTCCTGTAAAAACCCAACTGTATAAATGGGTAATTGTATGTAAAAATAATGTGGCCCTGGATAAGGGTGTCTGCTAAGAAATAAATAATAATAATAACGGTCAACTCTATTCTACTATCCTCTCTCGCTGACCTGGGAATCTCTGGCACTGCTCTGGCCTGGTTCTCCTCCTACCTCTCCAACCGCACTTACCAGGTAACCTGGCGTGGAACAACCTCTACACCTCACCCTCTCTCAACAGGGTCAGTCTTGGGTCCTGTTCTCTCTCTACACCCACTCCCTGGGCCCCCTCATCACATCCTATGGTTTCTCATACCATTTCTATGCTCATGATGCTCAGATTTTCCTCTCCTTCCCCATTCTGACTCCACCATCCCCTCCTGTATCTCTACCTGTCTGTCTGCTATCTCCTCCTAGATGCACTCACATCACCTCAAACTCAACCTCTCTAAATCTGACCTCCTTTTCTTTCCCTCCTCCTCCTCCTCTGATCTCTCTATCTCCGTTCCTGTGGAATCTACCACACTCTCTCCCTCCTCCTCAGCTAAGAACCTTGCTCTGGCACACACTTGCCAATTCTTCCTGGCACACACTTGCCACCCATCCGCTCCAGCTCATCCAGAACTCCGCTGCTCGCCTGGTGTTCTCTCTGCCTCGCTTCTCCCATGCAACTCCACTGCTCCGCTCACTCCACTGGCTCCCGATCACCGCTCGCATCCAGTTCAAGACTCTTGTACTCGCCTACAGATGCCTTTTCTTTAGGTCCAGTGGTTAAAGAAAAGGCCTTGTAACCAGATTTTTTTAAATCTTCGTTCTTGTGCAGTTACTATACAGCCTTGTGCACAGCAGGGCTCTGGGCAGCACCGTGCCAGTCGGGTATGAGGATGCTGGCATTGCATGGTCCTGACACAAGCCTGGGCATGGTATGGATTTTTACAAACATCATGAAAACAATCCCACCTCAGCCACTGACTCATTGTGTGACCCTGAGCAAGTCACTTAACCTCCTTGTGCTCTGTCTTTTAGGTGAGACGTAGTTGTAAGTGACTCTGCAGCTGATGCATAGTTCACACACCCTAATCTCTGTAAGTAACCTTGGATAAAGGCGTCTGCTAAATAAACAAATAATAATAACTATCGATGCTGGCTGCATTAACATTTTATGCCACTGTCTCATTCTAAAGTATTGTGGGTTATTGTAAAGCCATAAATATTTGCGACCACAATATTTGGCTAATCACATCAATAAAACCTATTTTGCTCCAGAAATGTTGGCTATCTTGTGCAATATACAAAGTATGTATTGTTAGTGGAATTTGATTTCGTGCCAAAAATGTTTGTGTTTTTTTTTTTTTCATACGTGAAAAACACATGATAAAAGGCTAGCAAATATTTATGGCTTTACAGTATACTGCAGACATGAGCCAGTCAGCTGTATCAGGTGCAGTGTGAGGTGTGCCTGCAACTTTAGTAAAGTGGGCAGGAGAATTCATCCATTTCCTTGTCTCTCACGAGTTGCAACAAAATATAAAGCAGGGTTTTCTTTGGAGGTATGGGTTTCCTGGTTTCCTGGTGACGTGGGAGCCATCGATTGCACACATGTGCAGCTACACACACCAATGCAGAATAGGCACCTCTACATAAATTGTAAGGGGACCTATTCTGTCAATGTGCAAGAAGTGTGTGATGCCAACAACTACATCACAAATGTGTATACAAACTATCCTGGCTCCGCTCATGACTTGTTTATCCTCACTAATTCGCAGGTGGCAGCTGCATTTCAATGGGTATCTACTGAAGCAGTGGCTACTGACACTGCTGGGCAACCCCACGAACTCTGCTTGTACTGTAATTGAGTGAACATTTGGAATCCTCAAAATGGGATTCCAATGTTTGGATGTCTGGGGGAACACTACAGTACACTCCTCAGAAGGTTGGCAATATCATTCTGGCTGGTTGTGTTTTACATAACATAGCTCTCCATAATGGATGTGATGTTGAACTTACAGAGGAAAGATTACAGGATTTGAGGGAAGCAGATGCTGAACTGCTTTGCTTTTCATATAATGTCCCAAATTCTGGGGTGCTCTGGTTTTTAGATAACGCCCCAAATTCTGGGCCTCTCTGGTTTTTAGATAACGTCCCAAATTCTGGGCCGCTTTGCTTTTCCAAATTCATCCCAGTTTTTGGGATATTCTACTCAGCTGACAGCCGAGTTTCTACTCATGCATGCTGTTCACCATAAAAAAGTACACAAGAACTGGATCGTGAATTCATTTAAGAGTAACCCTTAGTACATGAATCAAAGTTAATGTATTTTTTTACTCTTCCCAGAAAACATTCTTTTTTTATGAAGAAACAGAAATAATATTTAAATGTTAAAAAAGCTTATTGCTTTATTACAATGAAGAAACTACATTGCACTGAAATAGATACATGAAAACCCATTAATCCATGTGTTTTCCTTTATTAAAGACTAATATTAAAACACATTTTTAAGACGGAACATGGTATTCTAAAAAAAGGAGATCTCATTTGCTTATGTAATGTCCCTCAATATATAGTCATGCGAAATGGTTTATCAGACCTCAAAATGAATAGAATGGCGGAGTTCAACATATTTTATTCACCTATCACAAGCAAAAACAAAAATACAATAAAGGCCTATATCAGCTCTTTCACTTATGGGTTTTAAGAGACCAGTACCCTTCAACAACTTAACATAAATACTATTGTATTGTATTGGTAAAATATTCCTTATCTATTCCTGATCGTTTAAACTATAGGCTATAGATAATGTTTAAACAGCTGGACTATGCAAATATAATGGCTAAAGTCCAATTCAGTCACATACAATCTGGCCTACCTAGATTTCCCCCTGTAGTTCAATTGGCTAAGCAGTTCCTCACTTCTCCCACTTTAACTGCTGTGTCAGTGTGCTGGCACAGAATAGCTGCCACATGTAAAGAGCTTTGGTATCCTATGGGATGAAAGGCGCTATATAAATCTAAAGTATTACCTTTCAATTTAAATAAAGAGCTTTTAAAACCTAGGGGTATGGTAATTTTGGGAGTTCAAAGATTTTGAAGACCCAGGGTCAATCACCCTCAAAAGGGTGAGAAAGGGCAATCTGTCTGGTATGGTAAAGGGGGTTCTAAACCACCCAGGGTCTTGAAATGTAGTATGCTGGCAGCATAAGCAGTTCTCCCATTGCACCAGGAGTTTCAGAACCCTCCATATGTGTGAAAAAAAAGGACATTCCATTGCTTATGGGTGCCTACTTTGGGATGGTGGTAGAGGGCACAGCAAGTTTCTTGTTGTTTTTTTTTATTTATTTATTTTTTATTTAGCATGTTCTTATCTCAAACTCAGCTGTGGGTAAACACAAAATACAAGACAGGTTGTTTATAATTAGGCTTGCTACTCTCCACCTGCCTTTAAAGTTATAATTAACATTGTTAAACCATCTCCATTTCTTAATTACATCACAGATATCTGACAATGATAAAACAAGCTGAAACATGTTTCTAGCTATACATTCCTTGAACAAAACTGATCGCTTTACACTCACTGTAAGGAAGATGTTACACTACACACCACTTGTTTCATAAATACATTCTGCCTGGAGAAGCACATAAAAAATGCAGAATTAGCAAGAAACAATAGGGGGGATTCATTACGTGTTTGAATTAAAAAGGGCACAATATAAATCTGATGATGTGGAGCAATGAACCTGCTAGCAAGGATCTCCAATCCTGGCCATGGAGGGCTGGTGTCCCTCCTGGTTTTTGTTCCAACTGTACCCTAAATTACTTAATTGGACCAATACAGTTGGAACAAAAACCAGGAGGGACACCAGATCTAGATGGTTATTAGGTGGCACAGGTTGATACATTTAACCTGTGGCATTCTATCAATATCAGGAATGCCTATGGATTGTTAGAACTATCAACTACAACAAAGTATCAATCTAGGCATTAAGTAGGTGACACAGGTTGATATAATTAACTTGTGTCATTCTATCACTCTTGCAGTTAACCCTATTATGGCCAGTGTAAATGTTACCAAGTGGGAATGACTACACAGTTAATGGTTGAGGGGCACATTTTTACACATTACTTGTACTTTACACAAGAATGTCTGTAATCTCTCACTAGATGTAATTATTACTGTTGTACAATGTATTTTTTTCCCCATTATATTTGCATAGTCCAACTGTTTAAACAGTATCTATATCCTGCAGTATAAACTATCAGGAACAGATAAGGAAAATGTTGACTAATACAACACTATACAATAAGATTTATTTGAAGTTGTTGAAGGGCTGGTCTCTTAAACCCAGAAGGTCTGATAAACTCTTACGCATGACTGTGTATTGATGGACATTACATAAGCAAATGAGATGTCCTTTTTTTGGAATACCATGTTCCTTCTCAAAAATGTGGTTTAATATTAACCTTTAATAAAGGAAAACACCTGCTTTAATGATTTTTCATGTATCTGTTTCAGTGCAATGTAGTTTCTTCATTGTAATAAAGAAATAAGTTTGTTTTTTTAAAAAACATTTAAATCTTATTTCTGTTTCTTCATAAAAAATATGAATTAATGTACTAAGGGTTACTATTAAATGAATTCACTATTCAGTTCTTATGTATTTTTTTATGGTAAACTGAGCATGCATGACCTAGAAACTCAGCTGTCAGCCGAGCAGAATATTCCAAAAACTGGGATGAATTCGGAAAAGCAAAGCAGCCCAGAATTTGGGACATTATCTGAAAACCAAAGCGGCTCAGAATATGGGGTGTAGCCTGAGAACAGGCACCACAGAAAGCCAATTCTTACATTCGTGCATAACATGATAATTTATATAAAGTAATAGTCACCCAACACTTAAAAAAAAAAAAAAAACGCATAGGTGTTTTGAATGTAGTTTTTATAGCATTAGTATGGCAGTCCTACCACCAAATCTGACTATTGCAAGTCTTAAGCAAATGGTGTTACTTTTGGGAATATTCACGTGTTTTATCATTTAATCAAGTTTTGTTGTATTGAAGAAAAAATATCTGCTATGTATTTCTTTTTTTGAAGGGTATATTTTAATTGAAAGGTTCTGAAAGCAAATCTCTCTCTCTCTCTCTCTCTCTCGTTGAGGATTGTGGGACGGGCTTGTTGTGAGGAGTTTGTGGAAGCTGAAGAAACGTAAGGAAAAAGTTTTGTATTTTTGAAGAAGTTGTTTTGGTGTGGGAGGACTGACTTAGCCCCGGTAATGGGGTCCCAGTCAGGGGGAGCGGCATGGCTGTTGATGTGATCCTGACAGTACCGTGTCGGCAGAGGATTGCCTGCTTGTGGTGAGTGCGGTGGTTGGTGAAAATAAGATAAGATCCGCATCACGTATGAATAAAGGATTACTTATTTTTCTTAGCGAAACTTTGGCCGTAGCTACATTGGTTCAAGAAGGGTTTGTAGTGAAAGGGAACCTGGTAATGGTGTCCCTGTTAGCAAGCCCAATAACCAAAATTACCATGTCTAATGTACCCCCGTTTTTAAAAATTGAATTATTAGAAAAAGAGCTTAAAAGATATGGAAGTTAATGTCTCCAATTCGTTTTGTTCTGTTGGGATGCAAGGAACCCAAATTAAAATATGTATTATCTTTTAGAAGACACGTCTTTGTGGTGTTAAATAACCTGAATTATGAGATTGATGTGGCTTGGACATTCGATGTGGAAGGTAGCAAGTGTGTTGTGTTTGTGAGTACTAATACAATGAAGTGCTTTAAATGTGGAGTTAGTGGGCACCAAAGAAAGAACTGCCCGGTGTGGCAAAGTGCCCCGCCCCTGTGTGCATTTGTGTGTTCTGTGTTGTTGTATGCGTGCGTATGTTAATGTTGGTGTATAGATTGGTACACGGGATATAAACGGGTCTGTGTTTCACGTGTATTTAAAGTGTATAATTATATTTAGGCACGAGGATGGCACATCACTTCACGTGCAGATAAAATGTGTATAATGTGTGGCACGGGGTTGCACGTAATGAATTCACGTGCTGGGATTCAAGTGAGTAATTAATTAGTAATTGAATCCCAGCACAACAGTATATATAGATGCACGTTTTAGTCACTCGTGGTTAGGTGTTCAGAGAGTGGAGAACGGGTGAGAGAGAAGGAGTAAAATAAGATCGTAAATATAAGTGTTTTGTTTGTACTCACCGTGTTTGTTCGTCTGTCCTGCACCGTCTGTTTAGTGTTTAGTCGTTTTGTTTATATGTTTCTTTTGGCTACCAGTGCCGTGTCCTGTTTTTGTGCTGTTTTCAACCCTTTTATTTGTTAATAAACGCTGAGTGCAGCCATTGCACTCAGCTCATCATCACCACCGTCTCTGTCTGTGTTTGAATTCCTTTCTGGTCTGACGCCACCCACTCTGGCCGTCTTTGTGACACGTGGTGTCATCGTGGGATAGCCACGCCTCCAAGCGTCAGACCAGGAGGGGTTTTGTTTAAAAAAAAAAAAAAAAAAAAAAAAAATATATATATAATGGCAGAAGACGCCACAAAACTGCGGGGCTGGTTCCTGGAGAATGCTGGGCTGGAGGCCCAGTCTCTGCCCATGGTCGTCCGGGCTCTGTGGATGATGGACTGTGAGAGATGGGAGGCATATCAGGAGGAACACACCCCAAACACCTTGGAGGAAGGTGTGGAGTTTGTCCTCAGCTACCTGGAGGCAACCATAAATGGAACAGCAGCCCAGGTAGCAGGACCACCAGCAGAGGAGTACCTGCTGTCCCCATCTCCACCAGCAGAGGGTGAATGCCTGCTGGTTTTGCCTCCACAGCCCAAGCGGGAGGCAGAGACAGATAAAGAGGTGAAGGACAGGGAGGAGGAGTGCCGCCTAAGGGCCAGGCATCCACGGCGATGTAACAAGCCATCGCCGGGGTGCCTCCTCTGCGACCAGGATCACCTGTTCGCCCACTGTCCCTTCCGCAGTTATGGGGAGGAGCCTGAGCGTCCACAGCCCAAGCGGGAGGAGCCTGAGCGTCCACAGCCCAAGCGGGAGGAGCCTGAGCGTCCACAGCCCAAGCGGGAGGAGCCTGAGCGTCCACAGCCCAAGCGGGAGGAGCCTGAGCGTCCACAGCCCAAATGGGAGGAGCCTGAGCGTCCACAGCCCAAATGGGAGGAGCCTGAGCGTCCTACGCCTGAGTGGGAGGAGCCCGAACGTCCTACGCCTGAGTGGGAGGAGCCCGAACGTCCTACGCCTGAGTGGGAGGAGCCCGAACGTCCTACGCCTGAGTGGGAGGAGCCCGAACGTCCTACGCCTGAGTGGGGGGAGCCCGAACGTCCACAGCCCAAAAGGGAGGAATCGGTGCGTCCACAGCCCAAAAGGGAGGAGTCGGTGCGTCCACAGCCCAAAAGGGAGGAGTCGGTGCGTCCACAGCCCAAAAGGGAGGAGTCGGTGCGTCCACAGCCCAAAAAGAGGGAAGTCGGGGCTTCCACAGCCGTAGGACCCAAGCTGCCAGCAGAGGGAGAATGCCTGCTGGTCCCACCTCCACCAGCAGAGGGTGAATACCTGCTGGTGCCGTCCCAAGAGCCAGAAGGGGAGGAGTTACAGGCTCAACCCCCTGAAAATTTTTTGGGGGGAGAAGGGCAGGATGCTGGTGTCCCCCAGCAGCCTCTAGCTATGCTGTTGAAGGCAGCACGGCGCGCACATGCCCAGCCGCCACAGCAGAGGGAGCCAGCACCGCCACTGCCTCCCTCTGAGTGGCCAGCATCAGCCCCATCGCCTCTACCTCCGCCACCTCCACCAGCAGAGGGTGAATACCTGCTGGTTCCACCTCCACCGCAGTGGGAGGACTGCTTGCCCCTCCCACCTCCACCAGCAGAGGGTGAATACCTGCTGGTTCCACCACCGCCAGGAGCAGAGGAGCTGGAGCTGCCTCTGCCTCCACCACCGCCAGGAGCAGAGGAGCTGGAGCTGCCTCTGCCTCCACCACCGCCAGGAGCAGAGGAGCTGGAGCTGCCTCTGCCTCCACCACCGCCAGGAGCAGAGGAGCTGGAGCTGCCTCTGCTGCCCGTACCTCCGCAGGGAGTACGGTGGCCGGAGCCCCAGAAAGGGGAGCTGCCGGCCACGAAGATCGTGGGGGAGGTCAGGAGACCTGCTCCCACTGCAGCAGTTTCGCTGCCGGAGATCGTGGGGGAGGTCCGGAGACCTGCTCCCACTGCAGCAGTTTCGCTGCCGGAGATCGTGGGGGAGGTCCGGAGACCTGCTCCCACTGCAGCTTCTTCGCTGCAGGAGTTCTTGTGGCCGGAGCCCCACAGGAGGGAGCTGCCGGCTACGAAGAAGGGGGATGTCAGGGGACCACCTGCCCCCGCAGCTTTTTCGCTGCAGGACGGGACCAGCATGCTGTCAGCCGTGCCACTACCGGCAGGGGAGCTGACAGCATTTCCAGCCATGGGCCCACTGAAGCCTCCCTTCCCAGCCCGAGACTTTGGCCTGGACTGCTGGGTATTTAAGGGGGGAGGTGGCCGTTGAGGCCATGTGTGCTGCGCACAAGGGGGGGTATATGTGGCAAAGTGCCCCGCCCCTGTGTGCATTTGTGTGTTCTGTGTTGTTGTATGCGTGCGTATGTTAATGTTGGTGTATAGATTGGTACACGGGATATAAACGGGTCTGTGTTTCACGTGTATTTAAAGTGTATAAAAATGATTTCCATTACACGAGAGTAGATGTTAAAACTTCATGCTGATTTGAACTCGGCTCTCGCCAAGATAAGCACCAACTAAGACGTAGCTTTACAGTAAACTAATGTGATCCATATGTGTCTCCATCCATTTACGTTTCCTTCCATATGATGATGTAGATATCCTTCTGTCTGGTGTTAATGGCTGAAGTGTAATGCTGGCTCCAGGGATCAGCTTATTTTGCCTCCCTGGCACATCAGCACACACAACGGCTGCGATGCTGGCTCCGGGGATCAACCAAAGTGCGGCCTCCCCAGCGCATCAGCATGACAACCGTCTGGATTGAGCTAAGTAGGGTACATCTCTGGGGTTTTCAAGTGGGCACCTTCCATCCTCAGTGTTTCGTCGACTAGCCCACGACACCTCAAGAGGGCTCGACGGTGATTCTGGCGTCCCAGCATCACCCCCCTCCGTCCCCCACTCAACTCAGCCCAGCTTACTTACCTGTCCCCAGCCAGAATCTTTCCGTCTCAACCACAGCCAGTTGCTGCTCCTCTCTGCTGTTTCAGATAAGTTCTTCACTGTGCGACGCAACTCTTGGCCACTGAATCCGACGTCTCTGAGAAACCGGGTTGTAGAGTGTGCCACAAATCCTCGACAACCCACTTCCACTGGGTAAACCCGAACTCTCCATCCTCGCTGTTCCGCTTCAGTGGCTAGTTGAGCATACCGCAGTTTCTTCCTCTCATACGCCTCATCTACAGCATCCTCCCATGGCACTGTTAACTCTACCAGGTGAACAAGGCGTGCTGATCCAGACCACAAGACAATATCTGGTCGAAGGTTAGTGGTGGCAATCTCAGGTGGAAAAATAAGCCGTTGACCAACATCTGCCAGCATTTTCCAGTCTCTAGCAGCTTCCAGTTGTCCTGGGTGAGAATTGGTTTTAACACCTTTTCTTGGTGGTTGCTCTCCTGGGCGGAGGAATGTTGTCTTTTGTGTGTAATGTTTTGATGGAACAGGTGACAACTTATTGGTCATGTTACGCTTGTCTTCCAATGCTAAGGCCAAACATCGCAGCACCTGGTCATGGCGCCAAGTAAACCGTCCTTGGCTAAGAGCCACCTTACATCCTGTCAAAATGTGCCTTAATGTTGCAGGTGATGAACACAAAGGACATGAGGGATCCTCTCCTACCCAGAGGTTTAGGTTCTGTGGTGATGGGAGAACATCATATGTTGACCTGATGAGGAAACTGATCCTGCTCTGTTCCATTGACCATAGGTCTTTCCAGCCAATCTTGCGTTGTTCCACACTCTCCCATCTCATCCATTCTCCCTGCTTGGCCTGGGAAATGGCCTTTATACACCTCATCCTCTCCTCCTGCTTTTGCACCTCGTTGACTACCAGCTTCCTCCTTTGAGCTGGGGCCGCCTTGTGCCATGTAGGAGGAGTTGAACTGAAACCAAGACCCCCTCTTCCATGCTGAACTTGCCCCATGATATCACCAATTCGAAGGGCAGCCTTTGCATCTTCCACAGCTTTCTTTGCCGCCCACTTTCTTCCAGTTTTCAACACAGGTGCTGCCTCCCTTACGCATTTATCGCGTGACTCTACTAAAGTCATTTCCAGTCTGACCTTGGCACACTTAAACTCCTCGGTTAGAGCAGAGACTGGTAGCTGCAGTATTCCTTTACCATAAAGTCCCACTCTGCTGAGGCAGCGTGGAACTCCCAACCATTTCCTGATGTATGAACTGATTAAAGCTTCCAGCTTCTCTACTGTTGTCAAAGAAACCTCGTACACAGTCAGTGGCCACAGCAACCTTGGCAGTAGACCAAACTGAAAGCACCAGAGTTTTAGTTTACCTGGTAGAGCGCAGCTGTCTATGCTCTTCAACCCTTCCATTGCTTGTTGTCTAACTTCTCCCACACGAACTGTGTCCTTTAGATCCCCGTCGTACCATCTCCCAAGACTCTTCACTGGCTTCTCAGACACTGTTGGTATTGCCTCACCATTAATGAAGAATGTTTTATCTACTACTTTGCCTTTAATTATAGAGATGCTCCTTGATTTAGTGGGCTTGAATTGCATTCGTGCCCATTCAATGTTATTGGTTAATTTGCCCAATAATCGATTAGTGCAGGCTACTGTTGTAGTCATGGTTGTCATGTCATCCATGTATGCTCGAATTGGTGGTAGTCGCATTCCAGAAGCCAAGCGCTCTCCTCCTACTACCCATTTTGATGCCCTAATGATTACTTCCATTGCCATGGTAAAAGCCAGTGGAGAAATGGTGCATCCTGCCATTATTCCAACCTCTAGGCATTGCCATGTAGTGCTGAATTCTGAAGTTGAAAAACTGAATTGCAAATCTCCAAAATAGGCTTTCACTAAATTTGTTATTGTCATCGGTACACTGAAAAAATCAAATGCTGCCCAAAGTAGTTCATGTGGCACTGAACCATATGCATTAGCCAAATCCAGGAATGTCACATGGAGCTCCTTCCTCTCCTTTTTAGCTGATTGAATTTGTTGCCAGATCACATTGATGTGTTCTAAGCAACCTGGGAAACCTGGAATGCCCGCTTTTTGTATTGAAGTGTCAATGAAGCAGTTCTTTAATGAATAAAGGATTACTTATTTTTCTTAGCGAAACTTTGGCCGTAGCTACATTGGTTCAAGAAGGGTTTGTAGCGAAAGGGAACCTGGTAATGGTGTCCCTGTTAGCAAGCCCAATAACCAAAATTACCATGTCTAATGTACCCCCGTTTTTAAAAATTGAATTATTAGAAAAAGAGCTTAAAAGATATGGAAGTTAATGTCTCCAATTCGTTTTGTTCTGTTGGGATGCAAGGAACCCAAATTAAAATATGTATTATCTTTTAGAAGACACGTCTTTGTGGTGTTAAATAACCTGAATTATGAGATTGATGTGGCTTGGACATTCGATGTGGAAGGTAGCAAGTGTGTTGTGTTTGTGAGTACTAATACAATGAAGTGCTTTAAATGTGGAGTTAGTGGGCACCAAAGAAAGAACTGCCCGGTGTGGCAAAGTGCCCCGCCCCTGTGTGCATTTGTGTGTTCTGTGTTGTTGTATGCGTGCGTATGTTAATGTTGGTGTATAGATTGGTACACGGGATATAAACGGGTCTGTGTTTCACGTGTATTTAAAGTGTATAATTATATTTAGGCACGAGGATGGCACATCACTTCACGTGCAGATAAAATGTGTATAATGTGTGGCACGGGGTTGCACGTAATGAATTCACGTGCTGGGATTCAAGTGAGTAATTAATTAGTAATTGAATCCCAGCACAACAGTATATATAGATGCACGTTTTAGTCACTCGTGGTTAGGTGTTCAGAGAGTGGAGAACGGGTGAGAGAGAAGGAGTAAAATAAGATCGTAAATATAAGTGTTTTGTTTGTACTCACCGTGTTTGTTCGTCTGTCCTGCACCGTCTGTTTAGTGTTTAGTCGTTTTGTTTATATGTTTCTTTTGGCTACCAGTGCCGTGTCCTGTTTTTGTGCTGTTTTCAACCCTTTTATTTGTTAATAAACGCTGAGTGCAGCCATTGCACTCAGCTCATCATCACCACCGTCTCTGTCTGTGTTTGAATTCCTTTCTGGTCTGACGCCACCCACTCTGGCCGTCTTTGTGACACCGGTAACAGAAACTAGAGGAGGATAAGAGGAACAGGGTGAGATTGGCAGAGAGGCTATCGGGAGTGATCGGGGAGAGCAGAAGGAAGAGCCGCAGCAGCTAGAGCTGCCTGAAGCGGGTGAGCAGATCGGGCCAGCTGTTCAGGCAGCAGAAAACAATGGCGGAGATACTGCTGTCAGTCGAGAGTTTATTGTGGTTCAGAAAAAAAGAAAAAAACTTAGTAAAGATGGTGGACAAGGTGAGAGCATGTTGGAGCAGAACTCTGGGCCGGTCTCCTTGGATCAAGGGCTGGCTCAAGACACTCCCTCTGAAGAGGTTGGTGGTGGGGTTAGGCCCGGGTCTAGTAGGAGACTGAGATCCGAGTTGGGGGGCCTTGGCACTGCGGGAGTTAAAACCGGTGGTGCGGGGGCTCCTGACGGACCCGGGGGGAATGATGGAAGCTCAGGGTCTCAACATGGGGCTGAGGCGCCCCCTAGTTCGGAGGGAGAGGAGCACAGCACTGAGTCTCTACTTGTCGCTATTGTGAATCCATCTCTGCCTGGCTCGCTGAGATCAGTAACAGTGGAATTAGAGGTAAACATTCTGGAAACCGCTGTAGTAGTGATGGAGAGGGATAGTGAAGAGGTGATGGACGAGGCGGAAGGCGGCAATGTCTCAAACACCTCGCTTTATGTTGACATTCCTGACAGCCAAACTACCAAGAAAACATTGTACTCGGCAAATCAGATAAGTTCCTGGATGTCACTAAAGGTAGGAGAGGAATTGATTTAGAACAAATGTTTCTGGATTTAAAATTGTTTTTTAATTCAGCAAACGTAGCTCTTAGAAAAGCTATGTTAAAAGAAATAGGTAAACAGAAACGGTTTAGATTTAAAAAAAATAATGCAAAATGTGAGAAAAAAGCTTAAATCAGAATAATTTATTCTCTAATGGATAAGCTATATAAAAACTTTATATTATTTATTGTTTCTTTTTTCTTGGTGGTTTTAAACTTTTTATCCGTCATGGAAGGAATTAATTTAATCTGTTTTAATATAAATGGTTGTAGCCAAAAGTTTAAAAGGGCACACGTTTTTGAATTTTTAGAACAGAAGCGTGTGGGAGTGGCTTTGTTGCAAGAAACACACACAAATTCAGATAATGAGGCAGGATGGTTAGCAGAATGGGGAGGGAGGTGTGTGATGAGTCATGGCTCTAATAATAATACGGGGGTAGCGGTGCTGTTTCGACCTGGAATGGACATTAATATTTTAGAGGTTAAAGAGATAATTAGAGGGCGAATGATAAAACTAAGAGCTGAAATAGGTGGGAGTATTTATGTTTGTATTAACGTTTATGCTTCTAATATTGGAAGAGATTTTTTTCTTGAACATTTTAAAGGAAAATCTTCTAACAATTGATGGTGATATTCTAATAGTAGGGGTGATTTTAATTGTAGAGTTGACTGTAATATTGATCTGAACAGTTTTGAGTCTCATCCTTCAGCGACGGAGTTGGTTGCTATTTTAAAATACAATGACTTGGTTGATGCCTGGAGGTGTCTGCACCCCACCACTCGTCAGTACACATGGTCACATAATATCTCTCAGTATGTAGTGAGAGCTAGGTTATATATATATATATATATATATATATATATATATATATATATATATATATATATATATATATATATAAAGTATATACAGACATGCTCAAATTTGTTGGTACCCCTCCACAAAAAACGAAGAATGCACAATTTTCTCTGAAATAACTTGAAACTGACAAAAGTAATTGGCATCCACCATTGTTTATTCCATATTTAATAGAAATCAGACTTTGCTTTTGATTTTTTATTCAACATAATATTGTAAATAAGAAAACAAATGAAAATGGCATGGACAAAAATGATGGGACCGCTAACCTAATATTTTGTTGCACAACCTTTAGAGGCAATCACTGCAATCAAACGTTTTCTGTAGCTCTCAATGAGACTTCTGCACCTGTTAACAGGTAGTTTGGCCCACTCTTCCTGAGCAAACTGCTCTAGCTGTCTCAGGTTTGATGGGTGCCTTCTCCAGACTGCAAGTTTCAGCTCTTTCCATAGATGTTCGATAGGATTCAGATCAGGACTCAAAGAAGGCCACTTCAGAATATTCCAATGTTTTGTTCTTATTCATTCTTGGGTGCTTTTAGCTGTGTGTTTTGGGTCATTATCCTGTTGGAGGACCCATGACCTGCGACTGAGACAGAGCTTTCTGACACTGGGCAGTACGTTTCGCTCCAGAATGCCTTGATAGTCTTGAGATTTCATTGTGCCCTGCACAGATTCAAGGCACCCTGTGCCAGGCGCAGCAAAGCAGCCCCAAAACATAACCGAGCCTCCTCCATGTTTCACTGTAGGTATGGTGTTTTTTTCTTTGAAAGCTTCATTTTTTCGTCTGTGAACATAGAGCTGATGTGACTTGCCAAAAAGCTCCAGTTTTGACTCATCTGTCCAAAGGACATTCTCCCAGAAGGATTGTGGCTTGTCAATATGCATTTTAGCAAATTCCAGTCTGGCTTTTTTATGTTTTTCTTTCAAAAGTCCTCCTGGGTCTTCTTCCATGGAGCCCACTTTCGCTCAAAAAGCGACGGATGGTGCGATCAGAAACTGACGTACCTTCACCTTGGAGTTCAGCTTGTATCCCTTTGGCAGTTATCCTTGGTTCTTTTTCTACCATTCGCGCTATCCATCTGTACAATCTGGGGTCGATTTTCCTCTTGCGGCCACGCCCAGGGAGGTTGGCAACAGTTCCATGGACCTTAAACTTCTTAATAATATTTGCAACTGTTGTCACAGGAACATCAAGCTGCTTGGAGATGGTCTTGTAGCCTTTACCTTTACCATACTTGTCTATTATTTTCTTTCTGATCTCCTCAGACAACTCTCTCCTTTGCTTTCTCTGGTCCATGTTCAGTGTGGTGCACACAATGATACCAAACAGCACAGTGACTACTTTTCTCCATTTAAATAGGCTGAATGACTGATTACAAGATTGGAGACATGTGTGATACTAATTAAAGAAACTAATTAGTTTGAAATATCACTATAATCCAATTATTTATTATCTTTTCTAAGGGGTACCAACAAATGTGTCCAGGCCATTTTAGAATATCTTTGTAGAATAAGCAATAATTCATCTCTTTTCACAGATTCTTTGCTTTATTCTATGACATACCAAAGGCATGCAAGTATACATGATAAAATAGCTTTTAATTTCATCACTTTTCAGGAGGAATGAAGCATTATTTCAATGAGCTGTAAGGGTACCAACAAATTTGAGCAAGTCTGTATATATATATATATATATATATATATATATATATATATATATATATATATATATATATATATATACATACCTCGGTGTTATTTAAATAAATGTATTAAAGCAACAATAATACCAAATAGTTTATCTGATCATCATTGTTTATTAATCACAGTAATTAAAAATAAGGAAATACATAGTGCATCACATTGGCATTTAAATGTTAAATTATTACAAAATTTTCGATTCACAAAACAGAGAGAGCTAGAGAAAGACATCCTCCAATTAGAAACTGAGCAGAGCACAGCAGCACAAGAGAGCCTGGGGGAGTGGAGAGAAGCCTTAAGCAGCCTGCTGAAGGAGAAAGTGCGGGGGACGCAAGTTAGATCCAGGTTTATCGAGTTAAGAGACATGGATGCCCCTACTAGTTTATTTTTTGGATTGGAGAAGAAGAGAGCCAACAGTAAGCAGCTGCACTGTGTCTAGCTGCCGTGTGGAAAGGAGCTGACTGGCCAGGAGGAGGTCTGGGAGGCAGCAGTGTGTTTCTATGAGGAACTGTTTTCCAATGAAGCATGTGACCAGGAGGATATCAACATGCTATTGGAGGGACTACCCAGCCTGAGCCTGGAGGAGCAGCAGAGTTTGGATATAAATTGGATATTGTGTTTCCAGGAGTTAAATGATGCTGTTAAGAAGCTGGCAAAAGGAAAAGCACCTGGGATAGATGGAGTGCCGGCGGAGTTCTGGCAACACTTGGAAAGATCTAGGGTGTGACCTGTTTTTGGTGTTACAAGAAAGCCAGCAGGACGGGGAATTACCGCTCAGCTGTCGGAGGGCTGTAATTAGTTTGTTGCCAAAGAAAGGGGATTTGTGTTTAACCAGAAACTGGAGACCAGTGTCACTTTTGTGCTTTGACCTAAAAATATTTTCAAAATGTTTGGCAATGAGATTGAAGAGCTGTATGGACAAGATTATTATTATTATTATTTATTTCTTAGCAGACACCCTTATCCTGGGCGACTTACAATTGTTACAAGATATCATATTATTTTTACATACAATTACATTATTTTTTACACATTATTTTTACATACAATTACCCATTTATACAATTGGGTTTTTACTGGAGCAATCTAGGTAAAGTACCTTTCTCAAGGGTACAGCAGCAGTGTCCCCCTTCTGGGATTGAACCCACGACCCTCCAGTCCAGAGTCCAGAGCCCTAACCACTACTCCACACTGCTGCCCACATTCATCCAGATTAGATTTACTGTATACCCGGGAGGGTTACCTTTGATAATATTTTTTTAATAAGAGATTTTTTGTCATTTGCAAAAACGGGAGATTTTAATGAGGGTTTGGTTTCCTTAGATCATGGAAAAAGCCTTTGATCTTGTTGACAATCGCTATCTTTTTAAAAGTCTGGAAGTCTTCGGGTTTGGCCCTGAGTTTATTAATTGCATTAAACTTTTATATAGTAATATTTTTAGTGTTTTAAAAATAAACGGTGGGTTAAGCAGACCCTTCCCAGTGTGCAGGTGGATCAGGTAGGGCTGCTCCCTGTCTAGAATGTTGTATTCCACCTCTATTGAGCCCCTGCTGGCTCGGCTGAGGAGCAGGCTGGGGGACTGGTTAGTGTCTGATTTATCCCCTCCGACAAGAGTGAGAGTGAGGGAAGATTTTAAAAGTATAGAAAGTAAAGCAATGTACAAATTGTGCATAAAATTAGCCCACTGCGGAGCATTAAGGAGGATGGCAGATTCCAGATGGAGAGCTCACCTGACAATAGGAGAGGAGGGGAATCCAGAATGGAGGGCACTGTACAAGCCTCCTCTCAATAAAAGAGTAGGAGATCTACAGTGGAGACTCATACATGGAGTATTAGCCACAGGAAGGCTTCTTCATAAAATAGATCAGAATATCAGCTTGGACTGTGTTTTCTGTACACAAGAAGAAACCCTATTCCATACATACAGTGAAAGCAAAGCTAGCCATTTTAAAATCTTGGGAAAAAAAGCTGTTAGGCTCAGGGCTGACTCAGGTGGGGAGGCTGTTCAGAGTGATGGTGGTGAGCAGGCTAAGGGTGGATTTCACCTATTTTAAATTGGTCCATGACATGGAAGGCTTCCAGATGAAGTGGTGGGTCAGAGAGGCAATTTTCTCACTGAGTGAAGAAGGGAATCTTAATATTTATATTTAAAGAAAATTTAGTTTGGCTTTTAAAGTTTTAAGGGTTTTAGTGCTTAAGCGCTGGGGAGGCTTAGGCTGATCCCTGGAGCCAGTGAAATTACTCTTATTTATTGTGGTTCTTTTAATTTTATAAAACTTGTAACTTGTTAGAAGTGATCTGTCAGTAAAGGATTGTCAAAAATCAGTCTGTCTCTCTCTCTCTCGCTCTCTCTCTCTCTCTCTCTCTCTCTCTGATCACAATGTTAGAAATGCCTCCAATCTTTCCCACTCGTGTTGAAGTCATATTCCTCCGACAGACAAGGACCAATCAAAACGCGAGACTGTTATGCAGTTCCATCCCAAAAACCAGGCCTGTGTCATACCTCCTCTGAATCTCCTTTTTCCAACGGCGTATCGCAAGCAGAGCTGTTTCTTACAGTGCCTGAGTAAAAAGAGTGGCGTAGCTAGAAATTCATTATTCAGCGACATGGGAGTGAAAAAAATGTCATCCACCAGCGACTCTGTAAACCCCCATCCCAACCAATGTAAGCTCTGACCCATGAGCTGTTTGTTTCACTGCCCATCTATTCAGCCTTCGAATCCTTTGATTGGACAACACTTGTGCATGTACGTTTCAAACCGACGTGCGATGAGACGACGAATACCCCTTCTCCACTGGCACATCCAACCCGTGAGGACTCGGTATGGTATGGTTCTCCATTGGCTATTTGTCGAGCTGAGCGAGAACCAAACCGTGAAACTCTGGCCTCACAAGACATCTGAATGCAGCTGCGAGCCGAGCCGAGCCAGGGGTGGGGTTAATGATTTTCGTCATTACGTTGCATCAGTCAGTACACTCCAGAAAGAAAAACAACAACAAACAATGGCGGGTAGCGAGTGTGTTGAGAGAAAAGTACAGTCTTGGGATGCTGAGGAAGTGCAAGCTCTAGTTTCTCTGTGGGCAGATAGAAGTGTTATGCCCACATTTCTGACGATTTGAAGCGAATAGACATAAACCGTGGGCACTGTCCACTTAACTAACACACTCAAAAACACGATACGGTACGGCCCTGGCGCTGCTCAACTGTACAGTGGAAAAGAGGCAGAAAATCAATATAGTATAGAAATTATGGCCTCAGCTAATACAGGAAAAGGAAAAAAGAACTACAAAATCTGTGATTTATTTCATTTGTCCTACTGTCTTTAAACCAGTAGTTTTCAACCTTTTCATCTCATGTACCAGTGTTTCCAGCAGGACCACCAAGTGTGCCAGTTACTATGTGCAACCTAAAGCCTGATTCACACGGGACTAAAAATCACCACATAAACAGGTGGTTTCAGAATTTTTACCAACATCGGTGAAATTTAGTCCCATGCGAACCGTCCATTTCTTTTTATCCCAGATGATTCTCAGGGGTCCTCTAATTATTTTACAGGACATCGGGACCTTCTGTAAAATTCAGGTGTCCTGTTTCTTTTTACTCCTGTGCGAATCGACTATGTCAGTGTTACGTTACAATAGATATAGCATTTCCGGGGTATTCGCCTCAAAGTAATACCAGCCTTCGCAATACACCATAATATTAAAATTGGTACAATCTGTCTTGAGATTCTACAGTTCAATAAAACACAATGATTGGGCATAACCAAATTGGGAGCGGGCAAAAATACAAAACATAATTGGCGAAAAAATCAATGCTTTTAACTGTGCATTTGAAGATATGCATGGAAATACATATCACTTAAAGGACGAAATGGTTATTGTAGCCTTTATAAAAGAAGGTGCAATGACATTAGTTATTTAAACCTGGTTCATTGTTTACAAATCATGCACAAAACCACCTTCTCTGGCCACACCATCACATTTCATTTACCGACTTTCGTTGATAAAAAAACGAATCCACATCTGGGAGGCTACTAAACATCCTCTGCTTTTGACCAACTCTGAGGACACCTGGTTTTTAGTCCTGTGTGAATCATGCTTTAAATGGCTGCTGTGAAACCGTGACCGATAAGTACTCGACAAGTTTGCAATGAAAAACAGGAGGATGGACTTGGGGATCTAAACATCCGGTAAGGTAGGTTTTCTTTCTGTTATTTAATTTGTATGTTTGATAACTGCATAGTAGTGGTTCTAAATGTGATTGTGAGGTGAAACGTCACAGTTCTTAATAGGGCGATTTCGAGTTAATTGCAAGTTTGGAGTGTAGTTCATTTTACTTACATAATTTTATAAATTATTACTCCTCTGCAAAAATCTCAATTCCCCTAAACAAAATCCTGGCTATGCCTTAAAGGGTTAATGCCCTTTCACCTTTCATATTAGCCCACGTCATAAAACCACCACACAATTCAACTCTTGGAAAGCTTTCTTGGAAGGCCTAGGACTGAATGACAGGGAGTATTCAGGTGAGGATTGATGTTACCACAATAAGGATAGCATAGCTATAGCCAGGACTATTACACTTTACCTTATACAGTATGGCATAAACACCAAAACAAAAAAATAATTTAAAAAAAACCTGTATCCTTTAGCTTATATATTATCTTGTACTGGTACCATATGTGTTTAGCTAAATACTCCCTAGTGAAATAAGAACCTCTAAAGCTAATAATGCCACTACTTGAGACAATGATAAGAGGGATTCTAGGAGTGTGAGACATTATTCGCCAGACTGTTGACAGCGCCAGTGTGCTGTTAAAACACAGGCCTGGAATTTTAGCAACAATCCCTCATGTTTAGAAGACCTAGACCCTTCCCAGAGATGGTTCCAATTGTTGCATCTGGCCCTCATACAAACTGAGACAAGACAGTGCCCTGCTTGTTTCCGATGGAAGGCATATGACTGACGCTGGGTATGCTGCTGGTGTGATTAGGGTTAAATTCCAGATCATTGCACTATCAGCTTGTCTGTCATTCAGCTCACAATTAGCTGTTACACATCTAGGGTCTTCCCACCACAATTAGTGTAATTGTAGAAAAGTAACAAGTATTCGTGGGCTGAATTGACTTACGTTCTTTTTATTTGTGTATGTTTAAATAGCACAATTGCCTAATACTCATTAACCAGGCATCAGACATTAAGCCATTGAATGATAACATTTAGATAATGGTGAAATAAAAAAAAGTGTTTCATGCTGTTCAAGGAAAATAAACATATTTCTTCCACAATAATTCAGGCAGTCCAGTACACATTTTACAAAATCTCGCAACCTTTTAACATGATCATAGGCTTTTAAACAAAGAAGCTTCTGTTTAAAAAAATCACAAAACTACTTTAGTAATATAAAAATGCAGCCATTAAAATAAATAAAATAAATAAATAAATAAATAATAATGCCAAAGAAAAACTCTGCTTCTTGTCTGGGACTAGCTTCCAAAGAGCCTTATCCAAGTCAAAAGTGAAATGTTTTTTAAAAAAAAAAAAACTTCTGCTACTGAATAAGTAAGTGGTATGCTGCAGATACAATACACATTTTTATTCTACATTCGAATCTGCAGATTTAAATTCCCTCTGTGCCCAGCAGGCTGTAATTACAGGATATGTTAAAAAATAAATGACAGCCCACACTGGTGGATGTTAACAGGCTGAGCTGCCCAGAGCAACACCACACTCCACTCGGCTACCATTAATGAAAACCAGATGTTTAAGCTAATAATCAATAGAGCACTCATCTGGACTAGTCCAGGAGAAATAGTTTGTTTTGAGAAGGCATGTAAAGCTATGACAAGTTTTGTAGTGCAAATACTTGAAAGATGAAAGATTTACTGATTGTAGGTAAATAAGCATTTTGAAGTGGATTGCTTCACTCAGCAAGTTTAGCAAGGAATTAACCTGTGTTTATGTATACTGTTTTACACATTAGAATTAATGAAAAATCAACCCTTTAGAATGTTTTACAGTGCTTTGTGGATAGGGCATGTTTTATTTTATCTTGCTTTCAGTTTTGGTTGTTAAGACTGTCTAAAAATGAATGTCTTTAAGGTCAATATGTATGCTGAGTTTTATAAAAGTGGCTTCCTAAATACTCAGGTGTTTGGAAACAAACAACACATTTAAAACTGTCACATTTTAGAATGGCAAGAAGCATCTGTTGTCAGTCTACAAAGATAGACACTTTGTAAAATCGTCACCTTCAAAGAAAACTAAGGTCAAAAGTGTTTCCTTAAATTATTTTAAAGAAATATTGCTGCCAGTTGCATCACAGTTTATTGCAATACTTTGGACAAAAAAGCATGGAGGATATGTTTAAAAACTGTAATCACCTGAGCAGAAATATATAGCTTTCTCTTTCAGGTTAGTTATCTGGAGCTATGAACTGTTGTATGACGTAGCCTACTGTATAATGTAGAGGGCATGTATTAAGGAGGCTGTGTGGTCCAGTGGTTAAAGAAAAGGGCTTGTAACCAGGAGGTCCCCGGCTCAAATCACACCTCAGCCACTGACTCATTGTGTGACCCTGAGCAAGTCACTTAACCTCCTTGTGCTCCGTCTTTCAGGTGAGACGTAATTGTAAATGACTCTGCAGCTGATGCATAGTTCAAACACCCTAGTCTCTGTAAGTCGCCTTGAATAAAGACATCTGCTAAATAAACAAATAATAATAATAATAATATATGCATATTTTTCTTCATGGTAAATCATGAGCAATAACTTGCAAATCATGAAACATATACATAACTCAAATTACTCCTTTCACATTTGCTTTTGTAACTGGATTCGTGACCATGTGAAAGTATTTTTTTTCATGATGTCCCTTTAGGGTTTCTGTATTATAAAGACATTTGATTCATTAAACACAAAAATATATAATGTTAAAAAAGCTAACACAGTCTAGAAATGTTTCACTACTATAAAACTTTGATATTTTACAATTCATCAAACCAGACTTTGAGAACAAATTGTATTCTTTATTCAAGTGATTCCTATTTACTCACACATAAGCATCTGTCACCAAATATTTTTAAAGCTTTAAAAACATCATAAGGTCATTCATTGTTATTTATAAGTTTATGGAAACTGCAAAAGAATTCCTCCACCGGATGTAACAGACATATTTCTTTTTCAAATAGTGGTCTGCAGCATAAATCTTCTGTTTCAGTTGATAAAAACAGCTGGGTGTCTAGGTGCTTCATAAAATGTTATTGTAAAATATGCCTAGATGATGAGTCTAGCTGTGAAATATCTACGTGCCTTTGGGGATCTCCCAGAATTTCTCTATGACCCCTTCACACGGGTTAGCCAGATTTGCATCCACAGATTTATTATTATTATTTTATTATTTGTTTATTTAGCAGACGCCTTTATCCAAGGCGACTTACAGAGACTAGGGTGTGTGAACTATGCATCAGCTGCAGAGTCACTTACAATTACATCTCACCCGAAAGACGGAGCACAAGGAGGTTAAGTGACTTGCTCAGGGTCACACAATGAGTCAGTGGCTGAGGTGGGATTGTTTTCATGATGTTTGTAAAAATCCATACCATGCCCAGGCTTGTGTCAGGACCATGCAATGCCAGCATCCTCATACCCGACTGGCACGGTGCTGCCCAGAGCCCTGCTGTGCACAAGGCTGTATAGTAACTGCACAAGAATGAAGATTAAAAAAAAATAAACCAATAAAAAATGGTTAACAAAGAAACTCTGTGCGAGTATTATAAAATGAAAATGCTAAAAAAAAAAAAAAAACTTGGGGTGAATAGAACATCCAAAAACCAAGGTAACATTGTCGCCAGGATAAGTACCAGTACATTTTACACAATAATAAGTTCCAGTCCCTTGAAAAAAGATTTTTCTTCTTCTTCTTCTTCTTCTTCTTCTTCTTCTTCTTCTTCTTCTTCTTCTTCTTCTCTTCTTCTTCTTCTTTATTATTTAGCAGACGCCTTTATCAAGGCGACTTACAGAGATTTATTTCTTCTGTCGAAAACCCAAAGCAAATTTAAAACCTTCATCTTGATGCTTCTGAGATTACCTTTATACGTATTACGTAATGTTGTTATCTACACGGATTTATACGCTTCGACAGGACTGCTTGGCATGCTGACACGGTATAGCCAAAATCTGCTCCCTTGTACTGGAACGGTGGGCTTGTTCTTACATGCCGAGAATTTGGGCTTCATGATGTTTCTGTGCAGGCCAGCATGTTTAAAAGTAAAAGTTAATATATTTAAAGCGGTTAAAACATTCATAAGTTCTTTATTAGTATTCTATTTTTTTTTTTTTTTTACATTTGTTAGCCTTGCGTTCAATGTAATGGAGCACTGTGCCTTTAAGAAATGAATAATTTGAACAGAGGTAGGTGACGTCACAGGTGACGTGTGAATATGTCCATGGACTTAAAGTGTACCGTCCGTAGTTGTAGCTAATTACTACAAAGAAAATAAATAAAATAAACTAAATCTAAAAAGCTTTACCATCACTGAAAGAGACAGTGCTTCAAGCAAACCTCTCCGTGAGTGGAAAAGAGTTTATTGTTTGTACGTATTAAAGAAATAATATGTATTGCTTTATTAAACATTTAATTCTAACTGTGGCAAAAAAAGAAAAAGAAAAGTAGGCTAAAAAAGTATTGTGCGTGTTTCGTTTAAGGGTGCAATAAACACAACATATATTATGATAATTAATAGGAATAATACATATAATAATATTTGATACTGTAAATTATTACTTTAAAATTATTCAGTGTTGTGTGCAAGTGTTCGATATATGAGGTCAGTGGAGCATCTTGAGGCATGTACTGTATATCAGGATGTTTAGTGTTATTTATTTATTTTTTTACTATTTGCTTAATACACGATAGCTTTCGACATGTTCGAAGTTGACTATAAAATCCAGTACTGTGAAAGTCTTGCGATGGGATTTATAGCTGGAATTGAGTAGATTGAATTGATTTATAGCTGGAATTGAGTCGGGCGATAGCAAACCACTCCCCCTTCTTAACCCACTTGTACTAGTCAACAAGCGATAGATGCTTTTTGAAGGGAGCGAAAAGGGTTTGTTTTGGTTCTGCGAGATTTCGCCTGGAATTTTTCTTGTGTTTTGTTTCCGCAAATTCTTTCGCGTCCTCGTTCAATAAGTGCTAACTTTGATTTGGTCCGGCCCTAAGAGCATGTAGTAAGTACAATAAATGGATAAGAATGATTTCAAATAAGAGCAGTTACAAGAAACCGTAAATACAGATACCTTAAGAATAAAATCAAATATATTATACAGAAAATAGTTATAATTAAGAGCAGTAGTAGAATACGGCAAAATATGGAGAAGTTCAGTGCAAGTACAAGATGATGCAAGTACTGGTACAATTGGGTGCCATATAGTCCAGTATAGTCGAAAGTTGTGAGGTTTATAGATGCTGTCTGAACAGGTGTGTCTTGAGGAGGCTCCGGAAGGTGGTCAGGGACTGAACAGCCCTGATATCCGTGGATAGGTCATTCCACCACTGAGGGGCAAGGGTGGAGAAGGAGCGGGCTCTGGAAGTGGGGGAGCGGAGTGGGGGTACAGCTAATCTGCCGGTGGTATAGGAGCAGAAGGGGGTAGAGGGGATGTGGGGAGAAATAATAATTTGGCGATAGGAGGGAGCAGAAAGGTCATGGCAGCGATAGGTGCATTGATTTATTTGATGAGGAAAAGGCTTATTATGATGAATTGTTGTGTTTCAAGAGCATCCTGGGTAGAATACAAGGACAGGATAGCAACATAAATAAAAAAAACAAACAATTGCAAAAAACAAAGAAAAAACACTTAAAACATATTGTAAATGCAGTTAGCAGTTACATATAGACCACAAATGAAGAAACAAATATATTTTTAAAACATTTACTTTAGGTGTTAATCCTGTAGGCAATCAGTTATAGATAACCAATTTGTGACAGCTCTAAAAGCAAAAGTTCTCCCCATGGAATGAAAAGGGACATTTTACTGTAATAGTTAAAAAGTCTGGTAAATACTGATGTAAGCAGAACAAACAAAAGTTTGGGGACAAAAGTAGGGACCCCTGGGGGTCACAAGCTGATTTCAGAGGGTCCTACAGAAGCAGAACTCTCAAATGATCCTGTTACACCTGACAAAGCAATGTTCCCCAGGACAGGGGATCGATTAATTTACATGAACGCTGTTAGGTGCTTGGATTATTTTAAATGTAACACTTATTACTAACTCTACTGTATATTTATAACCTTAATTCACAATGGCTGCATACACAATTTTGGGAACCCATATTATAAAACATCCTGTTAATATCTTGTGTGCCCAATTCACAAAAACTAATGAACACTTAAAGGTGTGTTTTTAAGTCATGTTTCAATTAATTTAAATATTGACATTCTACAGACTTTTAATGGCCATAGTTTAAATAAATCAAAAAGTGTTAACAAACGTAATTCCTAAAAAACAACTTTGGTCTTTGTTACTTGGGAACTGTGTATGGGATGCACGATGATAATAAACAAATAGCAGTGTATCAATTTATTTTTATTTTGGTAGAGTAAAGAGCACTGATACTAAACACATATCAGTATAAACAGTGAGTTGACAAAAGAGAACAGCTTGCAGAGAGCTATTTATTTAGACCACCCTCAGGCCTGATTGAGACAGCCAATTGAATCATTAATTATAGTCACTTATCTGATAACAGTTTCATTATACTAGGGCTAGTATCGGTCAACACCCCTTGACAGAATATGCATGTCATCCTTGTGCAGGACACTGACCTGTGAGTGCACATCAACATGAATGATATGAAATGACAAAGTTTTTTTTTTTTAAATGCACCTCTTTAAAACAAGCACAAATAAGGTGTCACTATTGTTTGTCTTGCTGGTGTTCCAAAATAAATACAGTTGATTGAAAAGTACAAACAACAGCCAACTGGACCATGTCAGAGAGCTAACTCAGGAGGCGTAATAAAAACTAAACGACCTGAGACTTGGTGTAAACTCAAAGTAATTAGTCCCATTAAATAAACCAATTATCGAAAGAGGTATTCTTGAATGTAATTGTTAGACTTTTTTTAAAAAAACAATACAGTGGGCTGAAGTGTTCATTTTGATTTAAGAAGTGGCATCAAAATGTCACACAGTTGGAAACAAAGTTCCACAAAAACATTTTTTTAAAAAGTTTACAATACATGCAATTGTACCAATATTATTATTATCAGTTATCATTTTTTTAAATATAATTTACTTTATTTATATTCTTAAATATCTCTCAAAATTTTAGTTTTAAGAAATATATGCTGATACTTTAGTAGGGCATATAACCCTTAAACCTAATTGTAATATATAGCGCAAATACTGCAATTCAATTACAAACCTTTATAACTGTATTGTATATTATATGTAACCCCTATCATCTACATCTTTATAATATTGAATTCCTTACTTGTCTAACATCCTTTTTCTGTGAATTATCCAGCATTATCTATTGTTTGTTCTGCTTACATCAGTATTTACCAACTATTACAGTAAAATGTCCCTTTTCATTCCATAAGGAGAAGTTTTGCTTTTAGAGCTGCCACAAATTGGTTATCTATAACTGATTGCCTACAGGATTAACACCTAAAGTAAATGTTTTAAAAATATATTTGTTTCTTCATTTGTGGTCTATATGTAACTGCTAACTGCATTTACAATATGTTTTAAGTGTTTTTTCTTAGTTTTTTGCAAAACTTGTACTCTACCCAGGATGCTCTTGAAACACAACAATTCATCACAATAAGCCTTTTCCTCATCAAATAAATCAATGCGCCTATCGCTGCCATGACCTTTCGGCTCCCTCCTATCGCCAGATTATTATTTCTCCCCACATCCCCTCTACCCCCTTCTGCTCCTATACCACCGGCAGATTAGCTGTACCCCCACTCCGCTCCCCCACTTCCAGATCCCACTCCTTCTCTGTCCTTGAACCTCAGTGGTGGAACGACCTATCCACGGATATCAGGGCTGCTCAGTCCCTGACCACCTTCCGGCGCCTCCTCAAGACACACCTGTTCAGACAGCATCTATAAACCTCACAACTTTCGACTATACTGGACTATATGGCACCCAATTGTACCAGTACTTGCATCATCTTGTACTTGCACTGAACTTCTCCATATTTTGCCGTATTCTACTACTGCTCTTAATTCTAACTATTTTCTGTATAATATATTTGATTTTATTCTTAAGGTATCTGTATTTACGGTTTCTTGTAACTGCTCTTATTTGAAATCATTCTTATCCATTTATTGTACTTACTACATGCTCTTAGGGCTGGACCAAATCAAAGTTAGCACTTATTGAACGAGGACGCAAAAGAATTCGCGGAAACAAAACACAAGAAAAATTTCAGGCGAAATCTTGCAGAACCAAAACAAACCCTTTTCGCTCCCTTCAAAAAGCATCTATCGCTTGTTGACTAGTACAAGTGGGTTGAGAAGGGGGAGTGGTTTGCTATCACCCGACCAAATCTACTCAATTCCAGCTATAAATCACATCGCAAGACTTTCGCAGTACTGGATTTTATAGTCAACTTCGAACTTGTCGAAAGCTATAGCGTATTAAGCAAATAGTAAAAAAAAATAACACTAAACATCCTGATATACAGTACATGCCTCACGCTCCACTGACCTCATATATCGAACACTTGCACACAACACTAAATAATTTAAAAGTAATAATTTACAGTATCAAATGTTATTATATTATTCCTATTAATTATCATAATATATGTTGTGTTTGTTGCACCCTTAAACGAAACACGCACAATACTTATTTAGCCTACTTTTCTTTTTTTTTTTTTGCCACAGATAGAATCAAATGTTTAATAAAGCAATACATATTATTTCTTTAATACATACAAACAATAAACTCTTTTCCACTCACAGAGAGGTTTGCTCTTTCAGTGATGGTAAAGCTTTTTAGATATAGTTTATTTATTTATTATCTTTGTAGTAATTAGCTACTACGGACGGTACACTTTAAGTCCATGGACATATTCACACGTCACCTGTGACGTCACCTACCTCTGTTCAAATTATTCATTTCTTAAAGGCACAGTGCTCCATTACATTGAACTTTGATCAAACGCAAGGCTAACAAATGTAGAAAAACTAGAATACTAATAAAGAACGTACGAATGTTTTAACCACTTTAAATAAAAGATGAAGATTTTTAATTTGCTTTGGGTTTTCAACAGAAGAAATAATAATAATAATACTAATAATAATAATAATAATAATAATAATAATAATAATAATAATAATAATAATAATAATAATAATAATAATAATACAACTACCTGCTTTGCCCGTTTAAAAAAATTGAAAGATCAACTTTTTTTTAAAATCTTCTTTCTTGTGCAGTTACTATACAGCCTTGTGCACAGCAGGGCTCTGGGCAGCACCGTGCCGTCGGGTATGAGGATGCTGGCATTGTATGGTGCTGCCAGGGCACGGTATGGATTTTTACAAAAATCATGAAAACAATGTAACATAACAGCGACAGGACAATGTAGCACGATGCTTCAGACATCGTGGAAACAAGTTTGCCAAGGGTGTGTGCGTGTGCGTTTTCTTTCAAACTCCCGTCCGTAGTTTTCAATATTTTATACAATAAAAATAAAAGCAGATAATTGTTATTATTACTATTAAACTTATTATTATTATTATTATTATTATTATTATTACTAGTAGTTGTTGTATGTAATAGCATTCATTCACTGATAGACAAACGAAACAGTAGTACAACACAGACTTTTATTTATTTTTTGTTTTCTGTCGTGGCGGTCTTTGACTGCATTTTCGCATGTTACCGCCTTGTTTCCGCCCCTTCAAAATGTAACAAATACTGGCTGGGGATTGGTCAATTTGAATTTACTCATAAGCAAATATTTTTACTCTAAGTTTAACTTAGTCGAATTCGCTCTTAAATGTAATTATTTACTTTATTCTTTATTTTGCTCTTATTTGAATCTGATTTTAGTTTCTATTGATTTTTACTGTACTTTATAACTGCTCTTATCTGTAATGTGATATTGTGTAATGTGATACTTTGTATTGTGATATTTTGTACGAACTGTAATTTGCCCTGGATAAGGGCATGTGCTAATAAATAATAATAATAATTATTAATAATAATAATAATAATAATAATAATAATAATAATAATAATAATAATAATTACAAATAAAATGTTTACCTTAATTTGCAATTGGGGCTTCCATTTCTTTTCCCTATGTTGTGTGTGAATACTGCTTCATCATCTCATACAGATTATTAGGGGTATGGACCAGTTGTTCAGATATTTCAGGCCACTGCCATAAACAATGAACTTTTACTATAGTGCCATGCATACGCCTATTTTTTTTTAACTTTTTTTAACATTAGTGTTTATTTTACATTTTAGACAGCAAATTGAGCAAAACGAGAGAATCTGGGGAAGACATACCCCTGCTACATGTCTCTCTTCTCAAAGATTTGTTTCTTCTGGAGCTATTTTTCTGTTTAAAATTACTTTAATTGTGCTTTTCTTGTCAAATTCTTGCCTTCTGTCCTTTCCAGCTTATTCTTTTCCAATATATTCAAGTGACACCCACCCCTTAAGTATCCCTACTTTTACACCATCACCACGTTTAACTACATGGCTCTTCACTAAAATGTCACAGTACAGAATAATACTGTTGGCTGACTTTACAAAATATTTTCATTTCCCCTTAAGTTCTCTCTCTCTCTTTTTTTCTCTCTCTCTCTCTCTCTCTCTCTCTCTCTCTCTCTCTCTCTCTCTCTTTCTCTCTCTCTCTCTCTCTCATGACCTCTCACTTACCCAGCATTACTGACACTGCTGTCTCCTGTCAGTTTACACACCCACTGGCCTGTGCACTTTTTATTAACCAAGTCATTCTTTCTGAAGTCCTCACACATGTCTAAGAGGAAGCAGCTTGGATCATATCACACTCTTACAAAAGAATGAAAAACTGAAGAAAAACTCCCACTGTCGTCTCTCACAGCACATATTAACATGGCTGGAGTTAAGTTACGCTTGTTGACATAAAATAGATAAATAACATTTTTTAAACATAATTTTTATGTAATAGTTTTCTTGTCACACTCAAAACAACTAGCTATATATGTGTCCTTAGTTCACTGTTTTAATTTAAATCATACTTCTGCTCCTGAAAGTAATGTTGTGCCTGTTGTCTCATTATCTGCTTCTTAACTGGACAATGCAATATAAACAAGTATGCCAGTAATTTACATCCCCCACCACGGCTGTAAATTAAAAATTAGAGTTATCAGTATGACCATAATACAAATCAACAGTACGTACAGACTAATATAGAATTAGCAAATATGTTTCATCTCAACTTGATAAGTGATTCTCCAGATATATTAAAAAATGCAAGTGTGACATGCAGAAGGATGCTCAGAAACTGATCATCTCAATAAATAACACTGAATAATGTTACTACCATTGTCATGACAATTACAGTATATCGTGGGGGACAACATAATACAGCACACTTATATATTTTAAGAAAACTGAATTAGTCCTAATGGCATTTACAAAATAACAAACAAACCAACCAGCATTTTATTGTTTGCCAGAATGTATTGTTACAGATATATTTTAATATATTCTAAGGACAGTACAGTGTGTCAAATTCAGCTGCTAGGGTGTACCAACTACTGTATTGCTTTTTGGCGCTTAGAATCATTATACTGTCCCTTCCCTGGAGTATTCTAAATTATTCTTCCTAATATATCGGGTCACTAAAAAAGTTCTTAGGTTCTTAGGAATAATACCAAAACTCAGAGATTTGTTTTTTAGTTATTCATATGTTCGAGATAACACTCTATGGAACAACTTTACTGTACCATAATTGTAATTAAACATAACTAGATAGCACAGACATAAAAGAGTGAAACATTACATTTGTTTTGAATAATAAAATAAAACCAAACACAAGAGATCCTCTTGGGGTCTAATGTGGTATCTGTCCATACACACTTATGTAAATAACTACGGTACTCAATTAACTTATGTGGAGTTTCCTCTCTTTATGCAAAGCTTCTGGGTGTTAAAAGCTTTTTTTTCTTCCGTATTTCAATATTTATGGGTTTTGCCTGTTTCAATAGGCAATTTTAATCACACATTAGAGAGCGAAGGGGCTCGCAGTAAAGGCGCTCCGCGTGGAGTGCAGGATGCGCCCTATAGCCTGGACGTCACCGGTTCGAGTCCAGGCGGTGGTGGTAGCGGTGAGCTGAGCCTAAAAATAATTGGCTATTCCAAATTGGGAGAAAAAATGATAAAAACAATTAGCGACTACTCCATTTTTATATAAAAAAAAAAGAAAAAAACATTACAGAGAGAAAGCTAGTATCTTTTGCGTAAATGCTGAAATTTTACCAGGACAAAAATACATTTTTGTGTAGGATAAACAAGAAACTGTGTAGGTAGTGCAAAATAGTCATGTTGTGAGTAAAGACATGACCATCCTCTGTGTGGCTAACTAAGAAGGCAAAAGAAAAAGGTTATGCACTTTCTTACTTATTTCAGACCACAGTGCACTATCTGGCCTCAGCTTTGTGGCAACCATTTCTTCTCTATTTTTCATCAGTCATTATTTTCTTAGTCAGTGGTGTCTACAGTGGTCCACTGTGGGGGTCATTCCTATAACTAGATTATCTAACTTGATTTTATCATTCAACCTTGAAATAGTTAGCTGAACAATAATGGTGGCCCAAGATCCTAACGTTATAATAATTTACTAATAAATATTTGTATCAATGTTTTTTTACAGCCTTGTACAGCCTTTCAGTGTTGCTGTTTTGTTGTCTTTGAAGGAAAAGAAAAACTGGCTTACTACTCCATAAAATACATTGCAGTCATATACCTAGTTATAATGTAATTAGTTAATGATGTAAAATATAAAAAAAGCTATAATTACAGGGATGTCTTCACTAAGGTGACCATATGGCTTTGTGTTCAGTGGGACAGTTTGGAATAGTTCAGGCTTTTCAACTCACAACCCAATGCATTCTGGTGTGTTTTACCTGTCTCAGGTTGCATTCTTACCTTTAAGAGAAACAGGACTACGCTTACCAGAATGCACTGGGTTGTGAGTTGAAAAGCCTGAACTATCCCAAACTGTCCCGCTGAACACAAAGCCATATGGTCACCTTATTCTTCACCCATAGGACAGAAGGTGACAGGTTGCAATATAGATAATAATTTGATGGTTTGTTGGGGCATTGTTTTGTTTGAGATATGTCAGATACATTGGTAGCCACTGAATAGGACACGAAACAATACAGACATTGTATTATGTTGATAATCTTTTTTTTTTTTTAAATTTTAGTCGTTGCCAATTAGTTTTTTTATTATTTTCTCCCCAATTTGAAATGCCCAATTATTTTTAGGCTCAGCTCACCGCTACCACCCCTGCGCTGACTCGGGAGGGGCGAAGATGAATACACGCTGTCCTCCGAAGCGTGTGCCGTCAGCCACCCGCTTCTTTACACTCTGCAGACTCACCGTGCAGCCGCCTCAGAGCTACAGCGTCGGAGGACAACGCAGCTCTGGGCAGCTTACAGGCAAGCCCGCAGGCGCCCGGCCAGACTACAGGGGTCGCTGGTGCGCGGTGAGCCGAGGACACCCTGGCCGACCTAACCCTCCCTCCCCCCGGACGACGCTCGGCCAATGGAGCGCCGCCCCCTGGGAGCTCCCGTCCACGGTCGGCTGTGGAATAGCCTGGACTCGAACCGGCAACGTCCAGGCTATAGAGCGCATCCTGCACTCTAGCGAGTGCTTTTACTGGATGTGCCACTCGGGAGCCCCATGTTGATAATCTTTTGCTTCTTTTATTTTATGCTAATTCAAGACATGCAAAATATGTCAAATAAAATGCAATTGATGGGGGCTCCCGAGTGGCGCATCCAGTAAAGGCGCTCTGTGTGGAGTGCAGGATGTGCCCTATGGTCTGAACGTCGCAAGTTCAAGTCCAGGCTATTCCTTTGCCAACCAAGGATGGGAGCTTCCAGGGGGGGGCGCTCAATTGGCCGAGCAGCGCCCAGGGGGAGGGAGGGTTAGGTCGGCCAGGGTGTCCTCGGCTCACCGCGCACCAGCGACCCCTGTAGTCTGGCCGGGCGCCTGCGGGCTTGCCTGTAAGATGCCCAAGAGCTGCGTTGTCCTCCGACGCTGTAGCTCTTGGGTGGCTGCATGGTGAGTCCGCAATGTGAAAAAAAGCAGTCGGCTGACGGCACACGCTTCGGAGGACAGCGTGTGTTCATCTTCGCCCTCCCGAGTCAGTGCTGGGGTGGTAGCGGTGAGCTGAGCCTAATAATAATAATAATAATAATAATAATAATAATAATAATAATAATAATAATTGGTCATTCCAAATTGGGGGAAAATAATAAAAAATAATTGGCAACGACTAAATTTAAAAATAAATAAATAAATAAATAAATAAATAAAAATGCAATTGATAAACTAATGCATGCTGGTACCTTTGGGGTAGGTCACATGGTGTGAATACAGCTAGCCTATTGGAGTGGGTTTGAAATACAACATGTGAAGTAAATGGGAACCAGGAAGCAGTATCAATTTTTCATCAATATCACAAACATAATTTACAGAAAAGAGGGGATAATATTGTGATAATGTTGCTAACAAGAGGTAAGGAAATGGTAAGACGTATTAAGTACATTGTCAGGAAGTCACATACTACCCCATGCAGTATTTTTTATACTCTCTGGTGAGCAAAATTTTTCCTGCCAGCAACTATATGAGGTTCGGTTGGAATTCCTTTCAGTTTGACAGCTCGCGCTGGGGTCACACCCTGTTGCTGGTGTAAATGAGTGTGTGTTTCCTGTAAATAAATGGACGGTTATTACAGGAAATATCAACTGGATGAGCTTATTGAAAAAATTGCTCACCAGTTATTATACTACCTGATTGTTGCAATGTTACCACATATCTACCTAACTCTTTCCCATCCACAGATTCTGTCCAGGCTTTACATGCTTTAGTGAAAAAGAGGCATTGTAAAAGCATAGCTAAATAACCAATCATTGAGATATATATATATATATATATATATATATATATATATATATATATATATACAGCTCTGGAAAAAATTAAGAGACCACTGCAAAATTATCAGTTTCTCTGGTTTTACTATTTATAGGTACGTGTTTGGGTAAAATGAACATTTTTGTTTTATTCTATAAACTACTGACAACATTTCTCCCAAATTCCAAATAAAAATATTGTCATTTAGAGCATTTATTTGCAGAAAATGACAACTGGTCAAAATAACAAAAAAGATGCAGTGTTGTCAGACCTCGAATAATGCAAAGAAAATAAGTTCATATTCATTTTTAAACAACACAATACTAATGTTTTAACTTAGGAAGAGTTCAGAAATCAATATTTGGTGGAATAACCCTGATTTTCAAGCACAGCTTTCATGCGTCTTGGCATGCTCTCCACCAGTCTTTCACATTGATGTTGGGTGACTTTATGCCACTCCTGGCGCAAAAATTCAAGCAGCTTGGCTTTGTTTGATGGCTTGTGACCATCCATCTTCCTCTTGATCACATTCCAGAGGTTTTTAATGGGGTTCAGGTCCGGAGATTGGGCTGGCCATGACAGGGTCCTGATCTGGTGGTCCTCCATCCACACCTTAATTGACCTGGCTGTGTGGCATGGAGCATTGTCCTGCTGGAAAAACTAATCCTAAGAGTTGGGGAACATTGTCAGAGCAGAAGGAAGCAAATTTTCTTCCAGGACAACCTTATACTTGGCTTGATTCATGCGTCCTTCACAAAGACAAATCTGCCCGATTCCAGCCTTCCTGAAGCACCCCCAGATGAGTCCAATTTTCAGCTTTGCCCAACACCTGGTCGTCTAATGGTTAGACGGAGACCTGGAGAGGCCTACAAGCCACAGTGTCTCGCACCCACTGTGAAATGTGGTAGAGGATCGGTGATGATCTGGGGGGTGCTTCAGCAAGGCTGGAATCGGGCAGCTTTGGCATGAATCAAGCCAAGTACAAGGTTGTCCTGGAAGAAAACTTGCTTCCTTCTGCTCTGACAATGTTCCCCAACTCTGAGGATTGGTTTTTCCAGCAGGACAATGCTCCATGCCAGGTCAATCAAGGTGTGGATGGAGGACCACCAGATCAAGACCCTGTCATGGCCAGCCCAATCTCCAGACCTGAACCCCATTGAAAACCACTGGAATGTGATCAAGAGGAAGATGGATGGTCACAAGCCATCAAACAAAGCCGAGCTGCTTGAATTTTTGCGCCAGGAGTGGCATAAAGTCACCCAACATCAATGTGAAAGACTGGTGGAGAGCATGCCAAGACGCATGAAAGCTGTGCTTGAAAATCAGGGTTATTCCACCAAATATTGATTTCTGAACTCTTCCTAAGTTAAAACATTAGTATTGTGTTGTTTAAAAATGAATATGAACTTATTCTTTGCATTATTCGAGGTCTGACAACACTGCATCTTTTTTGTTATTTTGACCAGTTGTCATTTTCTGCAAATAAATGCTCTAAATGACAATATTTTTATTTGGAATTTGGGAGAAATGTTGTCAGTAGTTTATAGAATAAAACAAAAATGTTCATTTTACCTATACACATACCTATAAATAGTAAAACCAGATAAACTGATAATTTTGCAGTGGTCTCTTAATTTTTTCCAGAGCTGTATATATATATATATATATATATATATATATATATATATATATATATATATATATATATATATATATATACAGTGCCTTGCGAAAGTATTCGGCCCCCTTGAACTTTGCGACCTTTTGCCACATTTCAGGCTTCAAACATAAAGATATGAAACTGTAATTTTTTGTGAAGAATCAACAACAAGTGGGACACAATCATGAAGTGGAACGAAATTTATTGGATATTTCAAACTTTTTTAACAAATAAAAAACTGAAAAATTGGGCGTGCAAAATTATTCAGCCCCCTTAAGTTAATACTTTGTAGCGCCACCTTTTGCTGCGATTACAGCTGTAAGTCGCTTGGGGTATGTCTCTATCAGTTTTGCACATCGAGAGACTGACATTTTTGCCCATTCCTCCTTGCAAAACAGCTCGAGCTCAGTGAGGTTGGATGGAGAGCATTTGTGAACAGCAGTTTTCAGTTCTTTCCACAGATTCTTCATGATTGTGTCCCACTTGTTGTTGATTCTTCACAAAAAATTACAGTTTCATATCTTTATGTTTGAAGCCTGAAATGTGGCAAAAGGTCGCAAAGTTCAAGGGGGCTGAATACTTTCGCAAGGCACTGTATATATATATATATATATATATATCTTTATACTTGCTTTTTAGGACTTTCTAAACCCAAGGCAGTAAGTGAAGTCCTTGCAGCAGCCCACTGTGGTCTCATTCATTTGAACTGCTTTGTTCGTTGTTGTGGCTCATGATTTGTACTTCACTTATTTTACCAACACTTTACTTAAAAAATATAGCTGTCAGGTCTTCTGTTTAGTCTTGAATCTTGTTTCTTTTCATTTACTCAATGACCTTTAATTTATGTAACACTATGCTGCTAGACTTAGCTCATTTATAATTTTTCAATCAGCTTCTCCGAACTTGATAGTAGCCATCTGGCTCACAACACTGAAAATGTGTTTTTCCGTGACATTTTGTGAAGGTTCACCCAGGGCTCTTACCACTGATGTCATAGATTGGCCTCCACTCTCTAAGGGTTTCTTTATTGCTGGCAAAGGATCACTAATTTGAGCCTTGTATTTAATTTCCTTCAATCATTTCTACCAACCATTTTGTTAATATGCATGCCAAGTTATATTTCATTTTTTAGGTAGCTGCTTTATTTTCTCTGACATGTGATATCTTTATTTATACAATGCTGAAGGTCATTTTAGCCAATCATAGCACAGACAGTCATTTATAACGCAGTTACAGCACATCCAACTCAAACCACGTAAATATACCCTAAGGCATACAGTTATTCTGCTAAACATGTAATTATAGCCATTCTCTTATATTCCAGACCTGGGTGACATTTGGCTCACAATGGAATATAAAGTGAGGCATCATTTCAGTCAGGAATCCTTGCAACCATCACCGAAAGTCAAGCAGACATTAGACTAAGGAGGTAACTTCCACATTTATGTTAAGTTTCAATCACTGGCAGCTACCAATAGTAATCAAGCCTGTACATTTAAACACACCTATCTTTACCATCAGTGCTGTGCTTTGGGTTGACCTCCTTTTCCCTAACCTGCTACCCATGTTTTCTGTCTGTAACGGTTTAAACCTATAATAGAAAACCATAAATACATTATTAGATTGTTGCATATGCAGTTGTGAGTTGGTATGAAAGGGTAAAGGAGGCAATGCATATGGTTATACAGTGCTGTGTTAGAAAGACCAGCTACTGACAGTACTACACAGTCAGTCTGTTTGTGAATGGAACCCCAGCACGCATCGGGCCCCTTCAAAATAATTAAATAATGCACATCCTTATTGGCTATAGTTGAACATTAAACAGTCCAATAAACAAAACAAAAGGTTCAATTTTAAATCAAGCATCTCAAACTCTGGAGATTTTCCTAGAACCACTCAATAAAGTTTTAGTATTTCACCATCACCTTTAAATGTGCAACCTGAATACTGTCCCCAGAAGCTCTACTGTTTGGCCACAATATATAACCACTCTTTATTGGTTTAATACTAAAATTTGAAAAATGGTGGTGCTTTCTTAAGTTTGAAAAAAGAAAGTGAAAAATGGTATGCATCACAGTTTCTAAATCATGCATTTGGAATTTCAAGGCAGTTGAGCCAAATATACCAAACTTTACAGGCTAGTGATATAATCTGATGTCAAAAAAGTTCCAAACACCCTTAATTATCTGACACACAGCTCTCCACCAGCTGGCTTGCGTGCAAGTACAGGAGAGTTTATAGGAAGCAGGGCTGTAGCAGATTTCATTAGAATGAACTGCACCATTGATGGAAGCATACATTTAAGCTGGTCTATTTTGCTCTGAGTATCTTCAATGGATTTGTTTGTAATTCCATGCTGATCTCCCAAGCTTTTGAAAGTTTAAGAGATCACATCCAGTCGTTGAATTTCATTCCACCCAGGGAGACTGATATATCTTTATCTGCTAACAGCTTGTTTTCATTAACAACAATGTAATTATATATTAACTAACACATGATTTCCTACTGTGTGTTTTAATTAATATTGAATTTGTTGAATGTACATGAAATGTCTTTATTTTTTGTGATAATCAGAAATAATCAAAATAATCAAAAACAAGAGTGGGTCCTTATGCTTGTTTTTCGGGGTAATCACTTTTTATTTTCCATTATTTCCAATGGGAAAATACCACAATTTATACATTTTTGAAAAAAAAATGAACATGATAATTTGACAAAAAACACAACATCCCCAAAATACAGAAATATATCCACATTGAGCACCAAAGCTTAGTTATCCCGTAGATATATTCATCTCTAACTGTTCATAATTCTAATGCAATCATTATTTTTTATTTATTTATTTATTTATTATATCTATTTGATATAAAAAACTGTGGACTATTTTTTCTGCAAATTGATACATACACAACACATAAGGATATGTGATGCGAACACAGAGGGGACACCTAACTGTCACCGCGGTCAATTATTTAATTATCTAGCATGACCAGTGAAATTGATTTTTAATCTATGACAATCACATAAAAATCTCACTAGTTACCGTATGCAGATAACACTGAAAAGTAAAGAAAATCAATGAAAAAGGAAATATCCAAACATTTGACATTTATGTAATTTTATGTATGTAGGATTATGCTTGAAAAAGATACGCAGTAACAACCGTGACCCATAAACTTCTGAACTATTTGAGTTATTTAAACTGCAGCTGTATTTCACAAGCTAGCGTACCGGGAATTAACTCCAATATCTTAATATAACTAATGTTTTAAGATTAATTTTCTTACCTATCTTATTAGCACTATTACATTATCACCGCACCCTATCCTTTTCTTTGTTTTAATTTAGGAAATGTTTATTGCTGCTGTGTAAAGCATTGGTTATCCCTCCTTTAAGGTAAACATATTAAACCTGATATTTATTGTAAAACAAGGTATGATCCTTTTGTAGAAGGTTAGATGCTTTTCAGACCACCATCTGTGTTTATTTTTGTTCTCATTGCAATTATTGCAATACTGTGGTTTTTTTTATGTCTGGGTTTAGACACTTTGACTAATTTAGCATTAGCTACTTTTGATTAAGCATGGCAACTAGAACACACAACATAGCACCTAACTATAGAAAGAAAACGTATTATTTGAATAATTGCTATAAGAACCATTCAGAATGATTGCAAACATCATAAAAAGCACAGAACAAAATATGAAAATCATGTAACTTAATGCTGTTTATAAGATAAATGAAGGCTACCTTAATCCTCTAAGGTGCAGGATACATTTTCCAGATATTCCAAGCCCTATTTATGGGTGGGGGAATCTAGTCAGACCACCAATTTTGTCACCTGTATTGCATTTAACTAGGACCCATATGTTGAAACCTTAGCTGTTTTTCAATGCAGTGCCGTTGCGCCTTAAATATACATTGGTTTAACATTACATCTGATAGATGGTGTTTTGGGCAGCAAAGACCAGTCCTAGGGAGTTCTAGCTTAGAAGTTCCTAAATGAGCCACCAAAAGCCAATAAAACACTGGCATGGTCTAAGCCAGATTCACTACTGAAACTTCATGAGTAGAACTAAAAGGTTTTCGTACAGACTGTGTGCCATTTACAGTTCAATTTGGTTTCTTGCACTACATACTGTGTTTTTTTTTTTTTTTTATATCAGTAATGTTTGCTAATAATATTTATGATCATGTTCTATTCAATATAACGTTTTTTTAGCCTGCATTTGACACAACAATTGGTTGAACACTTATGAATGTTGACAGATAAGAATGTATGATATCACTGTCGTAACATAGTCAGCTTGTGGTATGGAGGAAAAACCTAATACAATGATAGTAGGCAAGGTATGCTAATATAGATGCTGGTGTCTGTGGGGAAATTGAAGAGCTTTTTATATTGTCTACACGAGCCTAATATTTAGTTTCTTACCTACTTGCTTTTTGCCGGAATAGTTAGTAAGCACACACATATTAGGATATTAAGCAAGTAAGACATTTTATATCAGGGCCATGTAGATGCTATAACATATCCCTTTGGGTGTTTTTTAGAGAAGCCTCACAAAACAAACAATATAATTTACATAAGGCATTCTCACAAGGCCTTGACAAAAAAAGGCTTAGTTCAATTGTCACAGAAGGCTGACAGTCCAGCATACCTGTGTGGCATGTGTGAATACCTAAGTGAAAAATTACAAAACTTCTCTTCATCTCTAATCCTTAAAAAACAAACAGTGACTGTGGCAAAGTGGTTTGCAGTGCGTAGGTGTAGTGGTGATGCAGGTGCTCCAGACAACGACAAACACAAAGTTCACAGTTTAGACAATTCTTTTTATTTAATTTTTGGTCAGCTTGACTGCTGAAATAATAATGCTGGCTCTACCCAACTATGAGTATTGCCAACGTATAAACCAAGGGGTTTCAGTCCTGAAATAATATTGCAAAATACAGACACACAACACAGACACAGACATGTCTCCGGACAGTGAGTGCTCAGATGCAGGTGCGGTGATTTAACAGTAGTGTTAAGTACAGGTGCAGTGCAGTCCGGGTTTAGCGCTGGTCTGAAGCGGCAGCTCCCGGGTTCGTAAGCCATCTGGCAAAGACAAATACAGACAGTTACAAACAAACAAAACACTTCACTCACGAGTACTAATAGGCTGTTTCCTTTCTCAGTCCTAGCGGTAACCACATCAAAAGGAACAGATTGCTGTGGCCACTTCCCCTAAATACCCTCCGTCACGCCCTCTTTCGGTGGTGCAGCCAATCACGTCTCCTCCAATCCGTGACTGACACATTGCCTACCACATTAAGGCTGTGACTTCTGGTATCGTGGCTCCGCCCCCTTCCTGGATGGCTGGCTTCCGACTGACCTTGGAATGAACTGCCAAACCATTCATTACAGCGCACTCACAGATCGGGAGGGAGATTGTTGACTAGGATTCATTCGCCCTCTGTCACAGTGACATAAGTTGTAACTTTTGAAGTGCCTGTTCTTACAATTTTCCACAGAGACCTTAGGTTAAACTATTCCAGTGGAGGATTTTGTAGAATGGTTTGTGATCTATAAGAGAGCGAATGTAATAGTAGATCTTCCCTTATACAACTTATAAAAAGTGTATTACAGTAAAATGTGGTAAAAGCCAAGTATATTAAAACACAACAAAGTACTTAAACATAGTAAAATAACAGTGATATAATGGTGAACCAAAGATTCCAAACCAAGGTAAATTAATGGGAAAGGCATAGTAAACTACAAAATGTCCATGCAAATATATTACCAGTTTGGTGTGTGGTTGTCCTTCCATGAGCTACAGCTTAAGTTTTCCTATAAAGAGAGATATAACAGATAAATGCAAAATAAGTGGAACTGTCTCCATGTAAAAAAAAAAACTAAAAGAAACTCAATTCAATTTGGGATTATTGATTGGATTTTGTACAGCTGCTTGTATAACTGACCCCTGAGAAATACCTGTCCATTGTTGGTAGCTTAGTGGTGGCACATGGTATTGCAGCCTTTGCGACTGCAATATTACTGTTATTACTACCCTAACAATCCCCAAAATACTTTTCTGTTTTGCCAGATCAAGAAATCTGCACATTCTGCACTTTCTGGAAATGTGATGGTTTCCATTTTGCTAATGTGCGGTTGCAATGCCAGCTATCTAACCAACATTGTGTGGTAGTTGAGGCCACCAAATTCATTTCACTTTTGACCTTTACAATTTAAATTTGTGGATCTGAGACGACTTATTTTGGCTGCTGGGTTCAATTTGAGCATTGTTTAGTGACCACTAGATCTAGACTCAAGGTAGGTCAAACAGTGTCCAGTACAGTATATTTCCATAATTAGAAACATCATGTTGTCCAATTTCAATCTCGGAAGGATAATAACAACTGGAAACCTGATTCTGTCTTCATCACTGCTCAGTACTTCTGCATTCCTTACTAACACTGGATACACAATGGATTAAAAAAAGCACTACATTGAAAAAGATCTGGGTAAGTCAAATTATAACTAATTACTGTTGCCAGCATAGCCATAGTTCTTCCCATTAAGTGTATATAAAGACAATAAGCTTAGAGCAACTATTTCCAAGTGGCAATGTTTTAGGGGTGTTGTTCGTCTGAAGCCCTTTCCGAAGATACTCCTTCATGTCCAGAAGGACTGTCTTTGTGGGTGGGAAAAGCTGTGGTCGCAGAGTGAGTGCAGTTGAAGGTAAATGTTGAGCCAAGGTGGAGTGAAAAAGGAAGGGAGGAGACTAGAGAAAAACCATGAAAAATGTAAAGAATGAAAATGCCTGTTGGTTTATTATGAAATTGAATAGATTCCAAGGGAAACACATCTACTTTTAAGAGTTTTTCCAGCTGGCCAGGTCAGCAACTAATTTGATAAATAGTGACTGGAGTTGTTCTCCTAATAAAATTGGATGATGTTTTTGTGTTTAGCTTTGTTTAACATATTAATCTCACATGACAGTGTGTGCGTGTGCCAAGTAGTCCAGGCCTGCTGAATAGTCCTGGTGTAGTAAAGTCACTATTTGCAGTGAAAAACAAGAAAAACAATTGCGCAGTTTGTGACACACAACAGATATATCAAATTAAAAGTCAAATATTAGGGCCAGATAAGTGGTATTGGAATTTGAAATAAAACTAATTGTGCTTGTAGTTCTTCTTAAGAATAAACTCATTTTAAATCATTCAGTTGTGGCTTGGATGTGGAGATCTAGCTAGATATGTTCTAACTCAGTCACAAAAACTTCACAAAGGAGGTTTAATGTGTTTAAACTGAAAAGAGAAGAATAGATAACTTGAAGACAGACTGTGCTTAAGTTATATTAGTAAATTAACCTTTTAAGGTCACCAATGGTACTTGAACCTCTGTCACTAAATTGTAAAGAGTCAAAATGCTAAAATGACAAGTGTTTGGTATCCAAACCCATTAAAAAGTTTTTTAAACTATTATATACATTAATTTTAAATACATTGTATTGCTGGTCTGCAGTTAAAGGAAACTGATGATGGTACAAAAAGGGGACGAAGCAACGTAATCTTTTCCTTCAGTTATGGTTACAGAACAACCCAGAAGGACCAGTGTTATGAAATATATCATGAGTGTTTTGTTTGTTTTGTCTTGTCTTGTCTGAAAATACTGTTTGTTATTGTTTAGACGGCTAACACGACACGGAGCTGTCGCCAAAGGCCAGCACCAACCCAGACAACATCACTGCACTTTGTTTCATTAAGGACTGTATATTCACCAGGAGCACTCGAGCACTCACTGTGAATTTGTGATTGTGTTTGTGTTTGTGTTACGTGTGGGTGAATAAGAATGGGACTGTTTTATTATTTGGGAATCAACCGTGGATTAAAACAGAGTAATACATGCCGCTGTATTGCCTGTTAACATTGTTTATTATTTACTGTTACGCCATCAGGCAATTGGATTACAAACCATTAAACAACACTGCACCTGGATTATAATTGGCTGTCTGTTTATTGATCACCTGCACCTGCACACCATTTTTGACAGTGTTTGCGAACCGCTGCGATAGCACATGAAAACTTGATTAGAAGTCAGGTCTCATGCGTGGGCTAACCACTGGTCTATAAACAAGGGGTGAAGTCACCGGAAGTATGCCCACGGCCATCTTACCACAACCAACAAAGCCCAGCCCGCCATAGTTTGTCATTTAATTCTCTTTATTCATTTGATAAAGATGCCTCGCTGTTCGGCCTTTGCATGCAGCAAATTATCGACCAAGGGATGTGGCAAGACATTCCACTTGTAAGTATTCATTTTAGGTTCATAACATATTAGTTAATATAATTTCATTTACTTTAATTAGCCAAGTCACTCCCCAGCCACTCCCGTATACCCGCTCACAATATTAAGGGCATAATTGACAAAAAATATTTTTTTAAATGAGTAACCCATTGAAATTAAAGAAAGAAATCACAATCACAATGTGTTTTATTTTAGCAAAACTCATAAGAAGGACATCAATAATAATTATTTTATGTATTTTTTATCAACATTTTCCTGCACAAGTTGAAGTTCACAGAATTTGTCAAAAATATTAGCATCCCCTTTGTTTTTAACCTATAAAATGAGCTCTTAAAACAATCATTACAGCAAGAATCACACATTCCTGAAAAAAAGTTTCTTAAGAATGAATTGGGTGTGTATATATAGTTTATCCATCCTCAGTACATCTGTAACAAAGATGTAAAAGCACAACACACATAATACTGCTTTTGGACAGGAAGCGAATTTAGCATGAAGAAATTGTACCTTTTTTTCAGTCACTCCTCTTATTTGAGCTCAATATCTAGCTCCCCCTTTAAAGATAGCCAAAAATGCTAAGCATATATTTAAAGTAAATCATATAGATTGTGTCCAGAATAGGAGACGTTGGGAACTGCTAAAAAAAAACATTGTTGTTTACTTTGTCGTAAGTTTTCAAATGAAGGCCTAAACTCCCAGACACAAAGAGAATTTTCCTGCTTGGTAATTTTTTTTTTTATTTTTAGAACGGGGTCTCCCCCTCTGCCCCTGTGTTCTCATTTGTGTTATTTTGTATTTGTGTTTTATGGCTTATGTATTTTTATATAGGACGAGTGAGGTGCCGTCCTTCAGGGTTTTGTTATTGTTTCATTTTGTTTTGTTAAATGTGACAGCGAAGAGATGTGTGTTTTTGATTTGGCAGCATGGATGGGAAGCCCCATCCACAATTAAAAGCCTTGTGTAGAAGGTGGCCATCTCCCGAATTAAATGATTAATTTGTTGCTAATTGGGAGATGGTCACCTGTTTAAAAAGCCTGCAGCTCTCCATGTTCCGGATGGGTGTTCAGAGGAGAGAACAGGAGAGTGAGAGAAGACAAATTGGAAAAAGTAGAAAAGAAACACATAAGGATCAGTGAAGACAGTTGCCCAGCCTGACCTTAGGTGTTTTGTGTTTGTGATGTGTTTTCATTTAACCATTATTTTCGCTCTGTGAGCAAGTGTTTTGTTTAAATATTTATTTATTTTATTTTTGTTTTGAAAAACAAATGGCGCCGCCGCACCTTTGCATCACAGTTACCTGGGCTGTTTGTTTTCTTCCTGCATCTGGCCTGATGTCACCACAAAGCCAGCCTGTCACACTGTACTTTTAATTTTTTTACATTAAAATCTCGACTTGAATTTCTAAAGTGATTAATATTTATAATGTGAGCCAGCTTACTGCTACTCTGACAGGAGGCGCTTTTGTGTTGAATCTCTCAGACCAGTGGGGGTCCTGTTTTGTGTAAATACACATATTGTGGTGTTCAACTTTTGTGGTGATTATTCAGCATCTGCCATCCTGTTTACACTATATATATATATATATATATATATATATATATATATATATGTGTGTATATATATGTGTGTGTGTGTATATATTCACCAGTGAGAAATGGCACACTAAAAGCAACTAAGTCTGAGCTGGAGAGATATCTTGAGGAAACGCACACAGATTCAAAAAGCAGGAGCCTATGTCGATTCCTTCAGGCATCCCACCTATCAATCCACCAGAATACCAAATGGAGGACTGCGCACCTAAGTGGAAAGAATTAGAGCAAGCTGTGAAAAAGGCAAGGGCATCATCATCTCCTGGGCCTAATGGAGTTCAGAATGTACAAGAGTGTTTCAGGAGTTCTACAAATCCTGTGGAAATTGATGAAAGTAATATGGGAAAAACAGGTTGTACCAAGAGCATGGCGCTGAGCAGGTGGGGTCTTTATACCCAAAGAAAAAGTATCGTCAGTTTTGCTGTATTTCCCTGTTAACCCTTAGCTGCCGACGCGCTGTAATTTCATAACTTTTGTTACGATGACAAAACACGTCATATCTCAGCCGTCCAACCAGCAATTTTGTTTTTTTAAAGTGTGGGTCATAGCCATGACTACGGGGCTTGTCATGATACCATTGGTTTAGGGCTAGGGTGGGCAGGACATATAATATTTTGTTTACAAGGATGAGTCTCTGCCGGCGCCATTGTGACTGAGTGCACAGCAGATTCGAAGTTCGGTATCTCTGGTTTTACAATCCCAAGAGTGCTACTCTACATATCATCTAAACGGTAAGTACTTGGGCTTTTTTTTTCAACTTTATATTCATTTTTTTGTGCTGAGTACATCTGCAGTGTGTTGTGTTCACCCCCCCGCCCCCCCCACCCACCCTGCTGTGTCTATTGTGTGTGTGCGTGCTTGCTTGCTGGGCAGGGCTAACTTTTATGAGTGCTGTAGACAAGAGTAAAACATCTTTCTTATAGTTAGTTTCACATATACATTTTTATTTTAAACTTGTTTTTCCATTTTGATGCCAAAAGTTAGGTGTTTGTGTACATCTGTGTTAGCTATTACTTTTTCTACTTTTTTCATTATTAATCTATGCATTTATTTTTTTATTCAATGTGTAAAAGAATGAGGAATAAATCGTGTTTTTTTATTATTAGTTTAGTTTTTATTGTTACGTTGTGTATGTAGCCTATGTAAAGAACAAAGACATTTAGCTGTAGTTATTATTTAGCCATGCATTTTATTATTAGTTTACTGTGTGTAAAGAACAGAGACATTGTTTAGCTGTAGTCACTATTATTTAGCCATGCATTTTATTATTAGTTTACTTTTACTTTGTGTGTGTGTAAAGAACAGTCATTACTATTAGTTTACTTTTTATGTCTATGAAAAAGGATGGAGAATCTTATTAATAATAATAATAATAATAATTATAATTGGTATTTATTTTAATGTTTTATGTGGGTGTGTGTAAGCCAGAAAATGGATGGAGACAATCAGCTCTAGCATCTGGTTCAGTCACTGAAGAGGAGGAGGGCCCTGACTGAGGAGGAGATCGAGGACATGGACACCATGGAGGCTGACCTCCTTGATGAAGAGCTGCTGCAGGAGGATGAGGAGGAGGAGAGTGATCTGGAGGAGCCCCAGTCCAGTACTTCAGCTGCAGGGTAGTTTTGACAATAAATAAATACAGCACAATATGGAAGGGTTTTTTTTGTCTTCCTCCCTCTCAAATAAAATTCTCAATTTCAAAGTTTTATTTGTAATATACATTTTACTTGTTGACTTGTGTGTTGTTTCTTTATTTTTATACTCAAATATAATTGTATCTCAAACAGGGCAATAATGTTTCCAGCCTCACTTTTTGGCAAGTTTTAACCCTAGTCTGCCTTTGCCATTTCGGAGGTTAATTTTTGTAAAATACTATGTATTGCAAAACCTTACCTAGCTCTGCAACTGTACAAGATATTTCAATTCTGATTTCAGATTTGAAGTATTAAAAAAGTACTAAGTATTTTTTTCTATAAAACTTGGAAAGAGGTTGAAATTGGCAATTTTAAAAAATATTATTTTTAATATTTCAATAATTTTTTGGGAGGTGTAGCTCATATAAAAAAAATCAACCCACAACAAAATAAATTACATCACTCGAAAGATCTACTTAATGCCTTTCGGTAGGTGTATTGGGTTTTAATTTCTGATTTAAGGTTCCAAAACTACAAGCGTTTAAACAGAAAGTGTTCATATTTGACGAAATCTGGTCATTTCCCCGTAGGCAGCACAGGGTTAAACATGGAAGGCAAGATTTTCTTCAGCATTGTTGCTCAGAGATTGTCAGCTTACCTATTGAAGAACTGCTTCATTGACACTTCAGTACAGAAAGCTGGTATTCCAGGTTTCCCAGGATGCTTAGAGCATATCAGTGTGATCTGGCAGCAAATTCAAACAGCTAAAAAGGAGAGGAAGGAGTGTCATGTGACATTCCTGGATTTAGTTCATTCATACGGTTCAGTACCATATGAGCTTCTTTGGGCAGAATTGTATTTTTTCAGTGTACCGAGGACCATAACAAACTTAGTGAAAGCCTACTTCACAGATTTGCAATTTTGTTTTTCAACTTCTGAATTCACCACTACATGGCAATGTCTAGAAATTGGAATAGCAGAATGCATCATTTCTCCACTGGCTTTTACCATGGCAATGGAAGTAATTATTAGGGCATCAAAATGGGTAGTGGGAGGAGAAAGCTTGGCTTCTGGAATGCGACTGCCACGAATTATGAGTGCAGTGTTTATATTACTGTAGTGACGTTGGCTGGCTAGGACGTCACTTCCGAAAAAGAGAACTGAAGCGTGAGGGCAGACTTCCAGACGGATTCGTAGCGACATGGTTAATAATATGAGGACTAGCAGTAGTGTGCAATTAAGAGGAATAATCACCAGCCTGGCTATGTTATAGACCATATAATAAATAGTTGTTCTGTTTGGGTTACCCTGGATAGAGTGTCGTTATTGTGGGGAATTACACTACGAGGAACACAAGATACAACATAAAATGGCGACGAGGATAAACAATTAAAAAAAAAAAAAAAAACGGAAAACAAAGACAGCAGCGCTTACTACTCACACCATTGGATCGGGTGAAGTAAGAAGATTTTCAAGGTAAATAAAGATATATAACAGAAGCAAACTACTTAATTATAAAACGCTGGAATAAACTAATCCAAGAAAAATGTCAGGCACAGTGGGGTCAGTTTCTCCGTTTGATGCTAACTCTCAGACTTGGGAAGAATATTGCGAGATATTAACTAATTTTTTCACTGCAAATGACATTGACGCTGCTGATAAAAAGAGAGCGATTCTACTGAGTGGCGTGGGGGCACAGACCTACAGTTTAATACGGAATCTACTGAGTCCTGAGAAACCGGGAGACAAATCGTTTGAAGATTTAGTCAAATTGCTACAAAACCACTATAATCCCAAACCAAGTGAAATTGTCGAAAGATTTAAATTTAATTCCAGGAACAGGAAAACTGATGAGACTGTGGGAGATTACGTAGCTGAATTAAGAAAGCTAGCTAAAGACTGTAACTATGGTGATGCACTGAGTCAAATGTTACGAGATAGACTTGTCTGTGGCATAAATGAGAACGCAATACAGAGAAGACTGCTGTCTGAATCGCAGTTAACATTTATTTCTGCCTTAAACATTGCCCAAGCTATGGAGTCTGCAAACAAAAATGTAAAGGACTTACAGTCACAGTTTAAAGATACAACCGACACAGGTGTCAGCGCGCAACAAGAGCAAGCACAGTCTACTGTAAACAAAGTGTTTACTAGCAGGCGGCAGTATAAAATGCCAGCGCGCACTAATTGTTATCGATGTGGAGGTCTGCATAACTCAAACGAGTGTAGATTTAAGTTAGAAACGTGCTATAATTGTGGCATTAAAGGCCATATTAGCAGAGCTTGCAGAAACAAAGCAAGAGGAAGCCAAGACACGTCTCCAAGTGGGAAAGGGAAACGTCAATTTACTTCTAATGACACCCGCAGTGCTCTTCACATAGCAGAAGGGGGCGATACAGGAACAAACAAAGAAACAGAAGAGATGTACACAATCTACAGTATAGTGAACATGGATATTCCAAAAGTAGATCCCTTTACCATGAAGCTTGATGTAAATGGAAAGCATGTAGAATTTGAAGTGGATACTGGCTGTAGTGTTACCATAATGAGCCAAGCAGCTTATTCTAAATTATGGAACAACAAACAAGCACCGGCATTAGGAAAGTGCACAATTAAATTAAAAACATACACAGGCCAGCTGGTGGATACTTTAGGAGCAGCTGTAGTGACAGTGACATACAAAGAAAAAGTCAACAAATTACCATTAGTGGTGGTGGCTACTTCAGGGCCAAATTTACTAGGCAGAGGGTGGCTTTCAAAGTTAGAAATGGATTGGAGAGTGTTACATCAATTGACACAAACAAGCTGTCAGAGGCTATGTGATGTGTTAGAAGTGCATGGAACTGTGTTTAAAGAGGAACTGGGCACCTTACAGGGAGCAAAAGCAAAAATATACGTTGACAGCAACACCAACCCCCGATTTTTCAAACCCAGATCAGTCCCCTATGCCATGAAGCCTAAAGTGGAAGCGGAGCTGGAACGACTGTCAAAGGAGAAGATTATAGAACCTGTGCAGTTTTCAAACTGGGCAGCGCCTATTGTACCTGTCTTGAAACCGGATGGATCTGTGCGTATTTGTGGGGATTATAAACTCACTGTAAATAGAGTGTCCAAACTGGAGCAGTATCCAATCCCCAAGATTGAGGATTTATTTGCCATCCTGGCAGGGGGAGAGAGATTCACTAAACTAGACATGAGTCATGCATACCAACAGGTTGTATTAGATGAGGGGTCCAAGGAGTATGTGACCATAAATACCCATAAAGGACTGTTTAGATATAATCGGCTTCCCTTTGGTGTTTCTTCAGCACCTGCTATATTCCAGAGGACTATGGAGGGGTTGTTGCAGGGGATCCCTAACGTGGCCATATACCTAGATGATATCTTGGTCACAGGAAGCACAGAAAAGGAACACCTCCAGAGTTTGACAACAGTGTTAAGCAGGCTGGAAGCTGCAGGTCTGCGCCTTAAACGGAGTAAGTGTACTTTCCTCGAGAAAGAAGTGGTATTTCTAGGACACAAAATAGATGCCACAGGTTTGCACCCGGTGCAAGACAAAGTCAGGGCAATACAACAGGCCCCAGCTCCTAAGAATGTAACAGAATTAAAAGCATATCTGGGACTATTGAATTATTATAATAAATTCCTTCCCAGGGTATCAACACTGTTGACAGCCCTATATGTACTGTTACGCAAAGATGTGAAATGGATGTGGGGAGCTAAACAACAAGAAGCCTTTGAAGCATCAAAGAAACTGTTACAGTCATCGGATGTGCTAGTCCACTATGATGCAACTAAAGAGCTGATCTTGTCCTGCGATGCTTCACCATATGGAGTAGGGGCTGTTCTGTCGCACCGTATGCCTGAGGGGGTAGAAAAACCAATTGGATTTGTATCCAGAACATTGACAGAGGCAGAAAAGAATTACTCTCAGCTGGACAAAGAAGGTTTAGGAGTGATATTTGGAGTACAAAAGTTCCACAATTACATATATGGTCGACATTTTACAATCTGTACAGACCATAAGCCATTGATCACCCTATTAAATGAGATGAAAGCTGTTCCACAGATGGCATCACCCAGAATCCAGAGATGGGCAGTAACCTTAAGAGCATACGAATATACAATTCAGTATAAGCCCGGAAAAGATCATGGTAATGCAGATGCTTTTAGTCGCCTTCCGTTGCCAGAAAGCCCACCAGCAGGAAGGACTGAAGACAGAGTATTATTGATGGACCACTTGGACATGCCCCCGGTAACTGCATCACAAATTAGGGCGTGGATAGGGAAGGACCCAGTGCTGGCGAGAGTACGAGAATATGTGCTCAGAGGTTGGCCGGCACGAGTACATGAAACAGAGATGAGGCCCTTCTTTTCCAGAAAAGACGAATTGAGCGTACTAGATGGTTGCATACTCTGGGCAGCCAGGATGGTTATACCAAAACCAGGCCGAGTGCAAATCTTGAATCAGTTACACCAGGCTCACCCTGGGTCTACACGCATGAAAGGTCTAGCTCGAAGCTACGTTTGGTGGCCAAAAATAGACGAAGACATTGAAATGCAAATCAAAACTTGTGAAACATGCCAAATACACCAGAAAGCTCCAGCTCAAGCACCACTGCATCCTTGGGAGTGGCCCGATAAACCATGGAGAAGACTACATATCGATTATGCAGGCCCATTCCTAGGAAAAATGTTCCTAGTGATAATAGACGCACATTCAAAATGGATAGATGTTTACCCTTCCAATACATCGACAGCTTCAGCAACAATAGAGAAACTTCGTCACAGCTTCAGTACACATGGATTACCAGAAACCATAGTGTCGGACAATGGCACTGCTTTCCTCAGTTCAGAGTTTCAAGGCTTTATGAAAGCAAATGGCATTAGCCATGTAACAACAGCGCCTTACCATCCCGCATCTAATGGTTTAGCAGAGAGGGCTGTGCAAACTGTGAAAGAATATTTGAAGAAAACACCAGGAAACACTGTGGAAGTAAAATTGGCCAGAGCGTTGTTTAGTTACAGGATTACACCACAATCAACAACAGGCTTGTCTCCGGCCGAAATGCTCATGGGAAGAAAATTACGATCTACACTGGATCTTCTACAGCCTGACTTAAAAAGGAAAATTCAGAAGAGACAACTGCGAGTCAAAGAAAGACATGACAAACATGCCAAGCTCAGAACATTTGAGCGAGGAGATCTGGTTTATGTCAGGAACTTTGGACCAGGGGAAAGGTGGATTTCAGCGATCGTGCAAGATTCAACAGGTCCTGTTTCATATACTGCTAAATTAGGAAATGGACAAATAGTGAGACGCCATGTGGATCAAGTCCGAGAGAGAGAAAAAAAATACACCCCTGAGGAAAGTCCAGCAGTTATTCCAATAGACCAAGAGATAACTACAGGAAGCCAACATTGAGAAGCAACAACTCTCAAAATCGTTCCTAAACTCATCGTTGAGAGCTAGTGACGTGCAGCATTGGCTCAATGCTAATTCAACGAACTCACCGACTCTCAGAGCTGGTGAGCTGCTCAACAGAAAGATGGCAACACCCACAAAAATTATGAATGGGATTTAAATGTAGATACTGATACCGCAATCCGCCGTCAAAACGGTAATTGTTAATATACACACAGACACACACACACATATATATATATATATAATTATTTTATTTATGTATTATTGTATAACAAATAAAACACAGCAAATATGACAACGTAACTACAACCTATATGTATACTCATTTACTATCCATGATACTTTTACTTGCATTAGTAAAGGAATAGTATATTGCATTGGCTGCATCAAATGTAACAAGCTATATATTGGTGAAACAAAACGACGCTTGGCTGATAGCTTCGTGGAACATCTGAGAAGTATACAAATTAACACCTCTACCTTTCCTGTCACCAGACATTTTAACAGAAATGACCACACTATAGAAGACATCACAATTTGTTGGATGGTTCAATGCTATGGAACTAATGCTGTCAGGAAACAAAAGGAATGTGAACTTATTTTCAAACTAGGCACTTTGGAGCCATTTGGAATGAACATCATCATCATTATCATCATCATCATCATCATCATCATCATCATCATCATCAACATTGTGGAATTTTGTTTAAAAGACTACTTGTTTGTTTTTTATCAACTTCTTAAAGCACTGTTTTTTTGTTTTTTTGTATTCAGCCGATGAAGGACTTGTAGTCTGAAATGTCCTGATAATTGATTTGTAATCAATTATTCTACCTTTTTAAGTACCTGAAATATCCTTTTCTTTTTTTCTTTTTTCTTATTGATCATTTTGATGCACATCAGTTTTCCTTTTTCTCAAGCTCTAAAGTATACATGGAACATTTCTAAACAAATTTCTTTCTTAGACATTACCATCACGGTTTCTAATTGTACCATCAATACTACAATCTTCTACAAAGAAACAGACTCTCATTCATATCTAAGATACGACTCCTCACATCCCAAAGCTTGTCGCAACTCCATTCCATACTCCCAATTACTAAGACTGAGACGCATCTGCAGTGATGATAGTGATTTTGTGAATAAAACAAATGACATGTGTGCATTTTTCAGAAACTGTGGTTTTCCAGACACTATACTTAGAGAAGCTCAGTTAAGAGTATCGACAATAAACAGAAAGGATGCCTTGTACAAAACCAAAACACAGAATACCAACAATCCAAAAAGACCAAAAAAGTACAACACATCATACAAAGAAATTTTAGCATTCTTCAAGATGATCCTTCTGCAGCTCCTATTTTCAATAACCCTCCTCTAATGTCATACAGAAGAGACAAAAATCTAAGAGAGCATCTGGTCCACAGTAACATTCAACCCAATCTGGACAGACTTAAGGGTACGTTTCCATGCAATAGGTCACGTTGTGCAACTTGTAAATACATTCACAGCAACACAGTAGTTAAGGGAGCAAAATCCTCATTTACTATCCATGATACTTTTACTTGCATTGGTAAAGGAGTAGTATATTGCATTGGCTGCATCAAATGTAACAAGCTATATATTGGTGAAACAAAACGACGCTTGGCTGATCGCTTCGTGGAACATCTAAGAAGTATACGAATTAACACCTCTACCTTTCCTGTAGCCAGACATTTTAACAGAAATGACCACACTATAGAAGACATCACAATTTGTGGGATGGTTCAATGCTATGGAACTAATGCTGTTAGGAAACAAAAGGAATGTGAACTTATTTTCAAACTAGGCACTTTGGAGCCATTTGGCTCCAACAAATGTGTCCAGGCCATTTTAGAATATCTTTGTAGAATAAGCAATAATTCATCTCTTTTCACAGCTTCTTTGTTTTATTCTATGACATACCAAAGGCATGCAAGTATACATGATAAAATAGCTTTTAATTTCATCACTTTTCAGGAGGAATGAAGCATTATTTCAATGAGCTGTAAGGGTACCAACAAATTTGAGCACGTCTGTATATAGATATAAATATATGCAGCATATTTAATACAAACTTGTATTTAAGATTTTGTAAGATTCTTTTTAAAAACTGGAGGCCGATATGCAGAATCATTCTCTTTTGAGCTAATATATATATATATATATATATATATATATTAGGGGTGCACCGATACATCGGTTGGTTATCGGATCGGCACCGATAAAGGGGGAAATAACATTATCAGCTATCGACTATTTATAGCCGATAATGTTTACCGATATTTATGCCATGACGTATAAACCGTGAGACAAGAATATATTCGCTATAGTGTGTAAGGTGTGCTCTCTGTCAGTTGTAAGTATGTCTAAATTAAGGAGTACAGTTTGGAATTTTTTTAAAGTGCCTGTAAAGAACTCCAAAACAGCTGATTGCAAGCTATGTGGTGCAAATATTTCACGTGGTGGCAACAGCGGTAAAGATTTCAACACAACGAACTTAATTCATCACCTCAAGATGCGCTATGCCCCTGAATACAAGGACTACTTAAAGGCTACGGAAAAAAAGAGGGGGAGGAAAGAGCTGCGCTGAAGCAATTACATGAAACACTAAAAAACTGGAAGTGAGGATGCCAGGGCTAAAGAAATTACAAACCGTTTAATGGAATTTATAGCTCTGGATGATCAGCCGTTTTCCGTTGTACAAGATACTGGATTTTGCCGTCTCATTGAATGCCTGGAGCCTCGTTACACACTGCCCATTAGAAAGTTTATGTCTGAGACTGCACTTCCTGAGCTCTACAGTGTTGTTTTAAAACAAATACAGACACTGGTTGAAGATGATCATGTATCAGCACTGAGCTTTACGACGGTTGGAGCTCTGAGGTGTCGCCAATGTCAATGCTGAGTTTAACTGCACAATGGATAGACGTGAATTTCAATTTACGTAAGGCAGTACTACAGGCACAGGAGTTCAGCACTTCCCATACAGCTGAGGCTATTTCAATAGCATTTGAAAATATGTTTGCAGCATGGAAAATTCCAAAGGAAAAAGTTCATGTCGTTATCAGGGATAATGCAAGAAACATAGCAAAGGCAATGCAAGAGTCCAGTTTACCAAGTTTACCTTGTGTAGCACATACACTCCAGCTTGTTGTGAACGAAGGACTGTTATCACAGCGCAGCGTGTCCGATTTACTGGCAGTGTCACGAAAAATTGTTGGGCACTTTAAACACTCTGCGTTGGCGTATTCTCGTCTTCAAAGGGTGCAGGCGTGCAGGCTCGGAATGCCTTGGAAGAGGTTACAGCAGGACGTACAGACAAGATGGAACAGCACTTAGTATATGCTGCAAAGCCTTTGGGAGCAGAAGCGTGCGCTTGGAGCATATGCTGCTGACCATGAAATCCCCACAACTCTCACTGTACAGCAGTGGGGGATGACGGAAAAAATAGTGATAGTTCTAGCACCATTTGAAGAACTAACTTGTCAACTGAGTTCATCCTTGGCCTCTGCTTCTGATGTCATCCCTTCCATTGTAGTTTTAAAAAGACTGTTGAGCAAAGTTTCAGATTCAGACTAAGGAGTAAAGACTATGAAACACACTTTGCTGGAAGCCTTGGAAACACGCTTTGAGAAAATTGAAACTGAACCTCTCTACTGCGTTGCAACCCTGCTGGACCCAAGATACAAGGACAGGTACTTCCCTGGTAATGACAAAAAGCTGCTGGCTACACAAATGCTGGTGACACACCTGGAAAACATGCAAGCCAAAGGGAATGAAACGGAACACACCTCAACGGAGCCTGCTTCGAAGAAACCAAAGCAAGCAGATGAAGGCACTACAAAACCCAGCCACAACCTGTGTTCGATGTACGATGAGATATTGGAAGAAAGTACCGGTGGGGTAGTAACTGATGCTATAAGCAGTAGTGTTATGCTTCAGAAACAAAGCTACATGAGGGAGCCCACACTTCAAAGACGTGGAGATAAGCTAAAATACTGGGAGACCAACAAGGGTCGTTTTCCCATTCTAGCTGAATCTGCAGGAAAGTTTCTGTCTGCCCCCTGCAGTAGCGTTGACAGTGAACGGCTGTTCAGTGCAGCTTCACATATTGTGGACGAAAAGAGAAACAGGCTAATGTGCGAAAAAGCAGAAATGCTACTATTTGTTAAGAAAAACCTTCCACTCACTTATTTACGCTAAATATATGAGTAAGCTATTGTATGATGGAGGCAAGAATGTAAATCGGATACAGAGAAAAATATATATATAAATATTAATATTACTTTACCAAAACGTTAAATTGGCTAATCTATCGTCGTTGTTGTTGTTTTTGTGATGACAACGTTTCTACTAGTATACAGTGTTTTTATTTTGTAATTGTAACACCTTAATCTAGATATAAAGCATGTTTTATCTTGAAGGCAAAAGTGTTTTGATTTGGCCATTTTTTAAAAGTAAAAGTTTAAAAGTTCATATTTGTGTGGATTTTTGCTTCCAAATGTATCTAGAAGCAGTAAGGCAAAAATAAAAGTGTGCACGTTTTATAAATGCAAACAAAAAAACTTAGGTTAATTTACTTCAGTATTTTGAAATGACTTGCAGTATTACTTAATATTAAATCGGTATCGGACCGGTATCGGCCAATATGGTTGGGTCATCATCGGTTATCGGTATCGGCCCAGAAAATCCTTATCGGTACACCCCTAATATAGATAGATAGATAGATAGATAGATAGATAGATAGATAGATAGATAGATATGACAGAATAAATGTTCTAATATAACTATGAGGCAAATACATGAGATTTACAGTGTAAACAAGCTCCTGTGTCATGTTTTGTCTCTGCGTGCTGTAAATGGTGGCCCAGTAAGTCAAAAAAACAAAGTTATTTTTATATTGTGTTTACAAGATTACGATCCTTAAACTTTGGTTAATGACACGTGTCAGAGACAAAAACAACAGTTTATGAATGTTTAAGTATGAGTCTGGATTGCTGGTTATTACAACGAACAAATCATCACTGTTTATTTCAATAGCCTACCACCAAATTCCAGCCCTGGAGATTCAAAAGCAAAAAACTTCTTCACGTTTGTGTTGTTTAACACGTTAGCTTGACAGCACAATGGTATTTATAGAAGGATGTAACTGAGGGAAACTAAATATTATTTTAAATAAAATGCTTAAGTAAATATATATATTTTAAAAAACTCACGTTGGAATTTAACAGCTCACAAACATCGACACCTCTCATCCGCGTTCAGTTTTGGAAGCAAAACATGATCGAGTTTTCACATTGCCACTCCGTGGCGGAAGTCGGCATTCTAGAAAGGGGGCGGAGCTATGGTACACTAAATCATTGACCCAGAAGGGAAACAGTAGCATCCGTGGATTGGAGGAGCGGTTGCACTCGTTAACCAAGGGGTCATGGTTGACGGTATATAAGGGGACGTAGTGATGTGATCTGTTCATTGTGATGGTTACGCTAAGACCGAAAGGACCTGTATTGTGAAAATAACAGTGAGTGTTTTGTTTGTTTTGTCTGTTTGTCTAAAATGCACTGTTTGTTTGTTTGTTAGGCTCGACAACACAGCACTACTTGTTCACCACTGTAAATTGTACTTTCACCACCCGCACTACAGCACTCACTTGGATAGGTGACCATGTTTGTGTTTGGTGTCCTTTGGATTATTGTTTATTGTTTATGGGACTGCAACCCTTCATTATTCCTGCTGTGTATTGCCAGCCCTCCTATTTGTTTTCTGTGTGGTCATTGAACCCCTTGGATATGAAATAAACAGAACGCATTTCACCTGTACTTTGTTGTCTGTCTTTTCATTCTTGGATTACTGCGCTGCACCTGCTCTACACCTATATATGCACCACTTACTACTTTGACACAGGAGCACAGAGTAGCATAAGACTTGACTTTCATTTTTTGAAATTGTGAAATTGTGTTCTGTATTATAAGTCCACCTACAGAAGAAAACAAACATCCATTTGGTGGACTGTAGAGGTGGGTACCTCATTAACAAAAACACTATTTCCCTAACAAAAACTCCTGAATTAGTCGATATCCTTACATTGGAAAATAAAGTACCAGCTTCTTATTATTGAGGGAATTTTTGCATGTGGCCAGCATTTACTAATTGATTATAATGAATGCAGCGCTTTGGATAAAGTTTAGGTTTCCTTCTATCTGTGCAGTTTCAGATAAGTCAGATGTTGTGAGTTCAGGGGCAGCTGATCCAGTGCAGTCAGAGATGCCCAGAGCAGTAGGTATCCCCTAGAATGAAAAAATCCAACATGTTCTAAACTCAGAGTGATTCTGCAACTGTATATTGAAACAGAACTTGACACATTACACTATTACTCTGGATCAAAGTTTGAACCAATTATCTCCTATAAGAAAATGAATTGCTGATATTAACAAATGGCAGTTGCCATAACTGTAACACTGATTGGGAAACATGCCTTTACAGTCTACTACTCTCAATTTCTGCTGTTGTGCCTGTTAGATGAATCTGTAGTTTAATGTCATTTTAATTTGGATAGGCCTGAATAGTTTATTCAATTTTATGAGAAATACACATGTATGTCCACATGACCTTGGGGACCACTAGTCTTACAACAGGAAAGGCCTGCCAAAATTATCATTCTTACCTAAAGTGGCACAGTTTGCAAGCCTTATGAATTGACAGATTCAATCACCACACTCCTTCTGTCATAATGAAAAACACTTGGTTTTAAAGTTTCAGGTGTCTAGTTCAAACAACCAGCACCTTTTAGTAGCAAATTCGAGACATTTCACATTTACGTCTATTCTGCTTGAAAAGGGGGACACAAAAGGACCAGATTAATGATGTCTTGTTCTTGTCAAACTGTTTGGATTGTTATTATTTAAAAGTAAAAGTCTGCTATGTTGTTTATACACAAAAAACTAATTCATAGCCATTTTATGTTGGAACTTTTAAACGTAAATTCAGCCTCTCCGGAGACTACTTTCTTAATACATTTCTTCATCAAAAGAAAAGGAAATATGTATACAGACACATACATGTCTATTTGAATTATCTAAATAAAAGACTGCATATTAGCATCACCACCAATTATTAAAACAGTGCCTGCCCTGGTATTTTACTTTAAAGACAACAACTAGAGATTACGTGCTCTGTTTTCCAATGTGTTGGTACACAACATTTATTTTGCTCTATTTTAGTGATCTTAGTGGTATTTAGTGCAGAGTTATTCAGTCCAGTAAGTATACTCCAGATACATTTTTTAAATTATTAAAAGTACATTTGTAGTTACTGATTTAGTTTAAAATCCATATACTTGGATTTATCTTACTTTCTGTCTTGTAACTTCTTGTGGGGTTAGCAAAAAATGGTCTGGCACAGGATCCCACTCTGGAGGCAGATTAAATTTCAATCTATATCTAAAAACTTCCCCTAAAAGCATCTTGCTTTACAAGGATTAATACTATACTTTTACTATTTTGGGAGTGTGTTTCAATATAAATAAATAAATAAATCACTTAATGTTATCATTATTGGCAGAGTTGTAGAGCAGTTGTCTAATCTAACCCTTGATAATGTCATAAAAGCTGCCAATCGCTATATATATATATATGTATGTATATATGTATGTATGTATATGTATATATATATATATATAGCGTTTGGCATCTTTTAAGACATTATCAAGGGTTAGATTAGACAACTACTCTACAACTCTGCCAATAATGATATTAAGTGATGTATTTATTTATTTATATTGAAACACACTCCCAAAATAGTAAAAGTATAGTATATATAACGTGTTATATATTATGCAATGCATTGTAGGCTTTATATTCCATAACTAAATGTTAAACATTTTGGAAAAGTTTGATTTCTGAGATGAAGCATCCTAATGTGGAAAGGCCTTGCTTTCTCTAAGATGTCTGTGTAATTGTTTGAGTTTTATTTGAACAGGTGGAAGCAACACCTGTCATAAGTGTTAGACCATTAAATGGAATTTAGGCTGTACCCAATGTAATTAGCAGCTAAATGGGCAGCAGTATGGAGTAGTGGTTAGGGCTCTGGACTCTTGACCGGAGGGTCGTGGGGGACACTGCTGCTGTACTTTGCCTAGACTGCTCCAGTAAAAACCCAACTGTATAAATGGGTAATTGTATGTAAAAATAATGTGATATCTTGTAACACTTGTAAGTCGCCCTGGATAAGGGCGTCTGCTAAGAAATAAATAATAATAAATCTGTAAACACCATTGATGTAATTCATAAGCATTCGCCTAAGTAGAGTTTAACCATAAACTGGTATGCATGGTAATGTTTTATGTTAGTTATTTAGATTTTTTTTTAAATGCTAGCCTATAGAATGTGCACTGTAAATTAGAAACTACAAATATAACAATTCATTATTCTGAGTGCTAGTCGCTTTGCAAAATTATTAAACATTCTACATAACATAGAGTAATGCCAAAATAATAACAACAGGTTTACATGCGGCACCTGGCATTGCACACATAGGCATATATGATAAATAATGGGGCTTTTAATCATCAACGGAAATCAGAATGTACATGTAAACTAACTCAATTCTACCTGTTTGTTCTTTGCTCTTTTTTCCCTATAGAATAGGCTAGGCCTACCTGTGTCAGATTTGATTAATGAAGGTAAGTATAAGCCGACATCCCTTTGATTTAAAAAATGACCAAAATGTAAAAAGCAAATCAGCAGGTAAAGAAAAATGTGAAGTGAAATTCAAGATGCTCGTTTAGACGGAAAGTTGGATTTCTCGGGAGGTCTTCCCTCTTTCCGGAAGACAGGAAAAGCAGACTGTTCATGACAGCGCAGAGAACATTTCTGGTGGTCTTCAGGGGAACCTCAATCAAACAAATTATTTCCCACAGACCACTGCAGTCAAACTTTAATGACTTTTTCTATATTTAAGAATAAATCAAATGCTTATTTAGGATCATTAATTTGCGCCTATAGTTGTCAATCAAATCTTCATTGACTTGAAATAGACAACACAAATAATGCCTCAAGTTAATTCCTATATTATTATTATTATTATTATTATTATTATTATTATTATTATTATTATTATTATTATTCAAAATAAGATGAATTACAAGCAGAAGATACTGTATATACAGGTTTTTTTCTTTTTGTTTTTTTAAGAAATCCTGCTTTTAAAAATATGTTTAAGGATATTTAAACAGAAACTAAGATAGAGGCCATTTTAATATAGGAACATTTTACAGTACTGCATATTTTTAGCCTGTTTTAAGCAAAAGATTTGATAGGCCTCGTAATTTGTCTCCTTTTTTGTGTATGCCCAGAGGAAAGACCAAAAAGGCCTTTTCATAAACGAATTTATTAATGAAGAACCATTGGGGAATCGAACCGTTTTATAGTTTTCCTGTAAAATATTATGTAACCTACAAACACTGATTGATTTTACAGTCTGTTTTAAGAGTACAAAAAAAAAGTTAAAGACAGCATATGGTTTATTATTGGCAATAGCAGGGAAGCGAGATATTTTCTGCGTGCGGTTTAAATTATGTATTGCTTACAACTATATGATATGTTTGAATAATAGCAGTGTGGTGCACACAAAAAAAAACGTTGAAGGAATGGCATTAATAGTATCGTTGTAATAAAACAGTAACGTGTTGTTCAAGGGATTATTAGGCTATGTGTTTATTATTTCAATGTTTATGTTTTTGCACTGTAACCAGATGTTTAAAGAATTAAACACAAATATTAGGCAATAGATTTTAAACACATTTTAGTATATATATAATTACTTTGCACTGTTGTTTATTTTGCTCAAAAAAATAAAATAAACACAAGATTTATGTTTAATAGTTAAGGTCTGGTTTTACGATATTTTGCTTTTTGGAGATGTTATTTAGTTGAATACAAAAGGTTACATCTCCTTATAATCTGTCAAATTTTGTGCAGAATTTCACCAGATATTTATGTAGCCTTTGCAAGCAATTTCTTATTTTTAAAAAGTGAGGTGGTGCGTTTCAAATTAATCTCATGCAATTGGAATGACATTTTCCCCTTAAGAAGACTTGTGATTTAACCGAAGCAGTAACAGGTAGCCTACTGTTTTAATCCCGCGGCTCGTGTCGCTGTTGTTTATGTAGTATTTTTTATTGAGATTTATATTTAATTAACAACAATTTCAAGATAATTGTAAGCTACTGCATGTCTAGGATTCTAGATACAAAAAAAAAAAGGTTTTTAAATAACCGAAGTCCATATCAATGTTATTGGCCGTATTGTGTGACAAATTCATAAAATCACTTCTATGAAAATGTAGTTGCAACTTTTGAAAACATTTGAAAGCTTCACAAAAGTAGCCTATGCCATTTAAAAAAAACGAGTTTTAATTACATGTTTATTTTGTGTTTACAAATTCTCATGTATCTTTAAACTTAAGTGTGACAAATGTTACCCAGTAGTGCTTACATATCTTTATTAAAATTGAAAGCCAATATGTGCGCCCTTTATCTGTCAGACCAATTGTGCAAATATTAATCCACACAGGGAATCAAAAGGATTTAATAACACTAGGCTAAGTATATACATTGATACATTTATCAATTCAGTATCGGTTAACATTTGCAATAAAAGTTACCCCTGAAGAATAGGCCACACATTGTTCTGTAACAGTTAACAACAATCGACATGAAATTCAACCTTGCCTGAAAAACATTCGAATTATATCTTGAAAGTTAAATAGATATTCCTGGATTCATATTTTGTAGGTTTTATTTTCGTTTATAGACATATAGGCCTATAAGCATAAAGCATTTAGGGCCACTAAAATATGTTGCCGAGTGTTCACAGGGATGATCATAAAAGCACAAATTGATTTAGTAGACAACATTTCCATAATGAATACATTTTACAGCATGTGCGTCGTATTAAATAAAGGCATTAGTGCACCATAAATGGACTGACTTCTGATTCCTTGATCTAAGCAAGGGTTCATTAAATATACCCATCCATTACTTTGGTGATATGTGGAGCCACAAAATATACACAGACTATAAATTTCTGAGTCCTGCACTCTACTGTTTAAAGACATTACATTTCCAACTGCTAACATTCTGTAGAGAAAAGGCTAAAAGGGATTAAATTAGAATGCGTATGAAAAGGTCTGCGCAGCCAAGTCATGTTCACATCGTCATTCATCAACTCCTTATGACTCAGATATTCAACAAATGGTTTGTGTAAAGTAGCAAGTCCTGACAAGGTGGCATCGTTATCCTGTCTAAATGATGCATAATATTAGTATTAAGCTTAGATCATCGCATGTTTTTTTTTTTTGTTTTGTTTTATCATCGATGCTAACTATAGGCAGACCCCTGGGTTCTGTAAAATAGTTTTTGTTCTGGAAAACGCTGTTTTTTTGTTGCTGTTTGATATAGATTTAGGATTAACGGCATGAGTTATATGGAATATGATTTGTGCTACATTCTTTACGTAAACATTAATCTTTTGATTACTATAGCAGCTAAACAAACAGAAAAACCTGAATGTTCCTACAGAATTAGAGCTGCAGTAAAACGAGTTTGAAAAGGGTCAGTGTAGTAGTAGTAGTAGTAGTACTAGTAATAATAATAATAATAATAATAATAATAATAATAATAATAATAATAATGTAGCCTACTACTACACTACTACGACTACTACTACTACGACTACTACTACTACTACTACTACTACTACTACTAATAATAATAATAATAATAATAATAATAATAATAATAATAATAATAATAATAATAATAATAATAATAACGGTTTTAACTGTCTAAATGATCTTAAAAGGTACCATGTCAGAAATTTTAAAAGTTTCTAAATTAAACTGCCAAATATATTAGACGACTAATTTCTTGACAGCAATTACTTTTTTGTTTTAATAACTGGGCTACACTCAAAGACAAATTCAAATTGTACTAAGGAAAATTGGTTGTTTTAGTAATATGATGGGGGGGGGGGGCAATTATATTAAATTAACATTTTAATGAATAAGCTTCCTATTGTTATCGGTTAGAAATGTATATTTAAGATATAGTCCTAGGGTTAACTAAAATAACACAATCCCATATAATACGAATATGTCCTCAGCAACTGGAAATGGAAAATGAACTTTATCGCTTTATAAACGTGTCATTTTTAGTTAACAGCTCCTCGTTTAAGGTTGTATATGCGTTGTAGATCATGCAGCAACGGCTATTGGTTGTAATAAATTCCGGGAGATGCACGTAAGAAGAACAAATGCCGTACAGTGTATATAATTCCTTACAGTCTTCTGAGCGTCATTTGGCTGGCATATACGTGACACCATTTAGTTAAGGCTAAACCCTTTAATGGTGTTCCTTGTTTTTGTTGAGGCCAGGTGGTGCAGATCACTGCCATCAGCAGCAGGGTTCCCTTAGTTCTGCCTGGCCCCACAGAAGACCATTAGATCAATAATTTACTTAATGGATTTAGGGATTGTAAACCACACGGTTTGATGAAACATCACGGACACTTGCACAGCAGAGCGCCTCTTTTGGTTACCAGGTCTCAATTAAATCCATCTTCGGGGATTCGTGTAGCGTTTTGTATATACTGTATAAAGATACCATGAAGGTTCAGGGAGTTTGCAAAACGAATCATTTGAGCCATCCCCACTAAGATAACGGCTGTTCATCAATCAGTCTGGACGCACACCAGGCATCTACAATTCATGTATCTAATTAATTTCATTGATTATACTAATGTAATGCTATCGCATTTACGTGATACTGTACCCCAGATCATAGCAAAAAAAGTGGATAAACGGTTTAATTAAAATCAAACTGTAACGTCAAATCCATTTAATATAACAAAATTGTCTCCAACTGTGTTCTTTATAAAACCTAAACACAATAGGAGTTCCAGTGAATTACTCAAATTGCAGGATGCAGGGAAGTGTAACCCAAAGCTTCACATAATATTACATTTGTGTTTAAAAATGATTTGCAAAAGTCAAAATGTGTATTGCAGGTACTCCAGCAAGCCGAAAAGTAAACATAATAATAATAATAATAATAATAATAATAATAATAATAATAATAATAATAATAATTATTATTATTATTATTATTATTATTATTATTATTATTATTATTAGACCACAGCAAGTCAAGTGTTCTCTATTATTGGCATAGGACACATTTTGCTGATGGATATGAACGGTGTTTTTTAAAGTAAATACACAATTATAAAATGTCTGAGTTTGTCTAGGTGGCGGCACGTGGCGACCCCTGTGCACCCTCGGTGACACAGAACCATTAAATAACTTGTAGCTGTTAAACGCTGTGATTTGTGGCCGAGGAGAGTCACAAAAAGGTTGCTTTCCCTGTTTTCCTTAATGGTTAAAAAAAAAACTAGACACACCTTAGTAAAGCCCAAAATAGCAATAGGAAAAATCCCCCTCAACATTTCCATTTTTTTTTTTTTCATAATAGGAAAATATTGAGGTTTTAAAGCGTGCTCGGTATTTCGATGCCTCTCTTGCCTGTAATATTTGATCATGTTCAAGACTGTTAAAATCTGTTCAGGAGGCACAGTCAGTGTGGTTTCTAAATCATTTTTCAAATACAGTAACTGCTCCTGCTTTAAGACAAACTGCAGAATCCACGATTATGTACAATGTTGCAATGAAACGTTTGCACACATTTCTGGCACTGGGATAATAAATAGTGTACAGAGTCTAATGTTCTGTGTGTTTTAATCTTGTTTTTTTTTTCTTTTTCTGAAGTGTAAAATGTCCTTGGGCTCCTATTAACAGAGAACAAAGTCAGTATTCGAGAGGGCGCTGAGATATTGTGAAATGCAACTAAATGTCTTTACATTCTTGAACTGTGTTTTTATCTTGACAGTGTGCATTGTAACGCGCATTGGCAGTATGTAAATGCGTAATAACAATTGTAGTACTGTATTTTTTTCTTTATAAAGATGTCAGCAGATGGATTTAAAGTAGTATATAGATTTGGAATTGGAATGTTGTCCTATGTTCAAGTATCTCCTATAGTAACGTTTAAGCAGAGGAACTCGGTCGACATTAGGACCACAGAGACGGTCACCTTCTAATCAGATATGGGAAAGTGGAGCCGAAGTTTCTCACTACAGACATAAATAAACAAGCAACTAAATAAACACCGCGCGGTTTGTAAACCTACAGTACACTCTGATATTATCAAGTAAAACAGTATACAATTAGATTAGCCCCCGAGTGTCACTTTCCCCCTGTGCCTTGGATAGATACCGTAAAATTAACTGCAACAGCACGCAGTGTGTAAAATCCCTTATGCGAATCTACAAATGTATCGTTACTAATATATATATATATATATATATATATATATATATATATATATATATATATATATATATATATATATATATATAAACTATATCAATCCCCAAAGAAATGAAATACTCGTTTGAGCTAAATAAATAAATTAAATAAATAATAATATATGTAGTAGATTAGCAGCAGATGTTAGAAAAAAACAGACATATTTAAAAACAATAAGAACCCATTTATTTACATTATTTTCAGTGCAAAATTTCTTGACAAAATATAATACGCTCTAAGCAAAAGTTATTAAATATTGGATGTTCTGTAAAAGACCACATTTTCAGCAATAGGTGACCAGTAATTTTAGGATATTTTGTCCTTGGTTTGAATCCAATTTATATTTTACCAACAATTATATGACTAAAGATTAATTGCAATGACATGTCCATTTCTTCTTTAAAAATGTCTTACTTCTCAAAAAGGCATTTCCTGGTTGCCTTTAAACAAACTTTCATTTTAAAGTCTAAGGCAGTGTGTTTTTATTATTATTTAATATGACTGTACATGTCAATATATTTATATTAAATTATTCTTGTTATATATATATATATATATATATATATATATATATATATATATATATATATATATATATATATATAAAGTGTCTTTAAAAAGGTGCACTTATAATACAATTTGCGATGAGAGTAGTGCCGTCGTCTCTGTACTGGCCTCTGTGCTCTGTGTTGCCTCATCAGTACTCGAAGGAGACTTGATAACACTTGTCTTGTTGTCTTCTGTGACTTCAATGTCACCTTTGTCATGCATGTCCTCTAACTCGGAGTCGCTCCCTCCACTCTCGCACTCAGACCCGTTCTGCTTCTGTTCTTCCTCCAAGACGGCACAGACTGGGGACTTCTCAGGCTCCTCAGGAGTTTCCTTCTCTTTTTGAGCCTGAGCTTCCTTGGAATGCCTCCACTTCATTCTCCTGTTCTGAAACCACACTTTAACCTATTGGAAATGAATACATAAGGAGAATATTGGTTAACTGTAGCCTATTGTGCATAACCATTTCTGCAGCCTGTTTCCTAAAGCTACATTGTGTTAGTGTCTGTTTATTTACATAATAAGGACTTTATTCCACTTGTAGTAGGCCTATGTTGTTTGTTTCATAATTATTATACTCTGCCAAGGAAAATCAATATTGCCAAACAAACCATACAATTGGAATAGCAATTCTAAGAATCATGGTCATCATCATGGTTGTCTGGTATGCAATTAATCGTTATAAATGGCTTTCACTTCCTCATAATTCTGGATTTCACAATTTTATAAGCCAGATGGTTAGGAATTATTTGTGTTCTTGTTTTTTGTTATGAGTCCAATTAATAAATATAGCATATGTGTGCATCTTATTATTGCTACCTTATTTTAATGTCATAAGTTAAATGCTGGAAAAAAAATCAATAATACCAGTACACTGTGGCTATATATTTTGTTACTGGGTTTACAATTAGAGCTGCAAAATGTGATTTTCATAATTTACAGATACTGATATGAAACCTGAGAAAACAGAAGCTGTATCAACGAATATTAAAACAGACACAGATGTGTCTACATTTTTGTCACACACGCAGGCACACACACACACACACACACACACACACACACACACACACACACACACACACACACACACACACAGTTTTTAAATTGGTGTTACCAATAACATGCTTAAAAGTAATAGTCTATAGCTAGTAATATGGATATGCAATTAAAATATAGTGAATAACACTAAAACTAGTCTGAAACTTACTTGAGCGTCTGTTAGGCCCAGCATCGCTGCTAGTTGTTTTCTGTCTGGCTTGGTGACATACTTCTGGATTTCAAATCTTTTCTCTAATCCTTTTCTCTGGAGGTTGGAGAAGACAGCCCTGGACCACGACCGTTTCCTTTTGTATGCCTGAGGCATTGTGTCTTTAGTAAGAACCGCATACGGACCTATTATTACGAAAATGAAAATACATGATTACGTTTATAGGCCATAATTAAATAAATTAGATTTTTAGCTTAATTTATGCAATTATTAGATGTACATAGTTGAGGTAGTCCTATACTTGTTGTAAATACTAATGTAAATGTTCAATGTTGATGTTGAATGAATAAAAAGACCCACGTAGGTTAATGTAGTTAAAGAAAAATACTACGGGGGGGGGGGGGGGGGGGGCGGCATTTTATATTAACTCACACATTATTATGTCATGATAGAGCTACTCTACCTGGGAACGTGTCTTGAAACTGGTGTTGAGCTGAATATCTTGCTCCATTGCCTAAATGGTTCATGATGGAGGAAGGTTCGCCGATTCCAGGCTCTAACGACGCGAAGAATTGGCTTGCTGAAGGCTGTATGGACAGATGAAGCCCTGACTGACGATGTGAGCTAATGGATGTAAGATCTGTGGCAAAGGACGAAAATATAATAAATAAGAATGGTCAAGATACTATAATGAAATTCATGTTTAAATATATATGTATGCAGAACACTAATGTTACACGACAGTAAATGTATATCACCCATCCCATGTTTGCAATACATATACAGTTAACGTAGTTAATCAACTTAAGTTAATAGTTTATTAAGAGAACGTATTAAATGCATTAGACAACTCCCTCCCACTACTTCCCCAACCGTACACAATAGGGGGTTCCAATTTGCTCCCCGTATATCTCAAATTAAATACATAATAACTGCACGCAATATATATAATCTTAAAAATTTAACTGCGTTGAAAGTTGGGTACATGTGACCAAGCTAGTGTGATTAAGTCAATTTTTGTATTTATTTACACAAGCAGAGTAACACACTAGAAACGCGCTCTGAATTAAAGATTTTCGTACCTCTTAGAGTTGTGCATTCTTTAACTTTTGGATCAAATTCCGCAGATAAAATGCGATCAATGCCAAATTTCAGATCTTTGCTAGAAGGAGCTGGAGCTTGTGGTGAAGAACCGTTTAACTGCACCATAGATGTGGAGCGTGCTCCATGAAGTCCAGGGTGTCTGTGGTAAGGAGAGGCTGGGGACATCCTTGAACTAAAAACAGAAGACTCTGGTGCCACCGGAGACGGGCGCAGAGGTGATCCTGAAGGCTGGAGCTGATGATGGGGTCCCAAATGAGCTAAGAGTGCTGAAGATCCAGGGAGGTTTTCAGAATCCCCAACATGCAATATATCAGAGATGCAAAACGATGGTTTCTTCACTGAATCCAAGGCAAAGCCGCTGGAACAATACGCAGACCATAGACTGAAATTAGAAGCATAAAACGGGTTTAGTCCTGTAGTATACATCCTCGTGTCTCGTCTTTCCTTTGCAAGGAAGATGAAAAGTTTGACTAATAAAAAAATACGGTATGTTAAAATGGCTGTTTTCTCTTTCTTAAAGGGCCAGTGATGTTTCTCATAGAAACTTTGGCAGCCAGTTCAAGTAGTCCTGTGTAAAAGTTGTTAGTTAGACGCTGATTGGCCGGTGCCCTGCGAATAGGAACTGCGTTACAACTTTCCTCAACGCCCACGAGGTGATACGGTAACATCACAGCAAAACAAGTGTCTGTAGTGTTTGTTAGGGAGTTTAAATGGTGCTAGACACGTTTTAAACGTCCAATCGTTCCAAATACTGGCACTCATTTTAAACCATGTTCTATTTTGTAGTTAAACAAATTACACGTGTGTAATATCAAATTCAGAAGAATCTTGAACTTGCGCATTAATCAGATTAGAAATGCTGTTTGTATTATTATTAATATTTTTGGGGGGGCATCAGTTAATTCAATTCTAAATTGTAACATTTTGTTTGTCAGCAATTTAGCACATATTTTGGACCGCGCAAAGTAGATTTACAGTTTAAATGTTTTATTTCATATAGCCCCAAAAATAAAGTTTAAACATCACTCAAAAAAGACAGTTTGCAAGAAATTAATACATGTAAGTTTGTAATGCAATATATATATATATATATATATATATATATATATATATATATATATATATATACACACACACACACACACACACACACACACACACACACACACACATATATATATATATATATATATATATATATATATATATATATATATATATATATATAATTGGAATATTTTGTGTTGGTAACGTTACTGCAATGTGCCTACATTTATGCTGATGGTTAATAAAACGTGTTTTTTCACTTAATAAAACAAAGTACTTTGTTAATTTCTTATTTGGCTATTTTAGCCATGCACAAGGTGGGTCACACAGATTATAACCTATTGCCCATGATTGAATGAAAACGTGTATTTATTTATGTATTTTTAAAAGTGTAAATATTATTTTATAAATTTAAAAATGCATTTATAATAAAACTAGTGCTTGAGAGGCTACTATATAGAAACTTTTTGTAAAATGCATTCTTCAATTTGCAAAGCCTAATTAAAAAATATAAATATTATGTAAATCAACTTGGAAGAAACAGCATACAATTTAGTATGGCTTTGTAAATCTGTAATTGTAATATATATATATATATATATATATATATATATATATATATATATATATATATATATATATATATATATATATATATGCATTTCAGAAGCATGACTAATACATGTCTTCATGTATTCATATAGACCAACATTTTCTTTCCTATTTCTTCTACCTCTTCTTATTAAGCAAAACGACAATAACAGCTAAATTACTACCCACTGAGCGTCAATGGATTTATAAATGATGGACTTTTAATTCAGAAAATATAAAATGGGTAAATACAGTAGCCTACTTTGTTTTTGTAACATTTACACAATTGTGTGTGGGGGAGAAAAGAGCAATAGTATACTAGCTAGGTAAATTTGGGGCAATAATACAGTAGCATATTGAATGTTTTCTTTCTGACCCAGTTTTGTGAGTGCAGGAAACTCCAATCTCTATTAAGTTCAGGTCATCCTGTTTTTGATGGGCTCCGACTCCAACTAATGAGCGGATATGCCTGCTAGATTTGCACCAAAATAGAACCTGTTTCAGTATTTTAGGATACAGCAGAAATCCTTATTTCTTCCGTAAAAAAATGTATAATGACTGTACGAACTTATATATTTTAAATATTTGTTTAACTTTATTTGGAAAAGCAATTTGGTCTTGTGACGCAAATCCGTCTGTATGCATGAAGACTACAAAAAATAAACCCGAGGAAATCAAATCCCTTAGAAATTAAATCATAAACATGCAGCAGGAACATCCCCCATAATTGTTGTGCTTTATACATAAGGATGAAAAAAGGAAAAAGCGCCAGAAGCACTTAATGATTTATTCAGTAAGCTATTTATCCCCTATTAATATTTTACTACTGTATAAGATAACAATTCCTTTCTAATTTAAAAATACCGATTCAAAACCAATATAGATTTTTATCAGAATGCAATATCAATACATCCGCGTGTACTATACAAGAAAAACAATTACATACAGACCAAACTGCAGTCTAGGTGGTTTTTATTGCACTTTTAAAAAAAGTAATATTTAGCATATCCAAACCCCTTTGGAACTATACGCATTGTGCACACTCCAATATTTATTCATCTGTTGTAATATCATCTTTTATAAATATATTGTGGGTTGGTGCAGGTTACACAGGAAATACATACAATTAATCAAACAACTGATGTATTTACATGATCTGCATTCAATACAAGTCAGGCAGTTCCAGATTAGGGTTAAGTGATGCACAAGCACTCGCGCTAATTCACGATGGATGAGCTGGAGCAGCCCACGAAGTGCTTTATCATTCAATGCGAATCACAAAAGATGACATGCTTAATAAACATCGTTAAATGATGTGTGGAATTGAACCAAAATGTAATTTAATTAATACATCTACTTAATGTAACCTATTAGTGTAGTTTTTTTTCTGAATTTGTATCAGTATCAGTAGATTAAATTACATTTTAATTATTGACTTTCATTGTTCATTTTATTGTTTTAAATACCACTGATAATTGATGCATATTGCTTTCATGTTTATGTCGAATATTAATACGTTTGCAGATCTGTTTTAGCAAACGACAGCCTATGTTACAATTCCATTTTAATACATTCACGTGTTGCTAACTTTGTATGACTCTCATCAAAAACCGAAACAGTTGTTCCTATATTATCTCTTCCCTCTATTGCCCTCTTTTGGATTGATTCATATCCGGAAAGGTCTATGACCTCGACTGCCTCCCATAATCACACAGCGTTCGTGACACTTTTCCGGGTTAAATATAGAAATTAAATGTATCGAATGCACTCAATCAGACAGACATAACAATTTAGGGAAAAGGATGTAGAAAAGGCTCAGCAGGCAAACAGTCTTTGGTTATTTCAGGTGTTGGTGAGCTCAAAGAAGGAAGTATTAAAAGCATTCAGAGGCTGTATGACAGGCAGCAAAATACTCCAGTAAATGCAGGCTATACATTAATACACGTGTGTTAGATTAACACTAAATTGTAAAAAAAAAATAAATAAAAAAAAATAATAATATGAGAATATATCGCTCCAGTGACTAGTAGCCTTGCCAAGGAAACTTCCAATTTAATTTCTGAAGTACATTTGGAATCCTTATACAGTATATTGAGAGAGAGAGAGAGAGAGAGAGAGAGAGAGAGAGAGAGAGAGAGAGAGAGAGAGAGAGAGAGAGAGAGAGAGTGTGTATGTATATACAGTGCCTATAGAAAGTCTACACCCCCTTTCAAAATTTTCAACTTTTGTTGATCATTTATCTACACATCCTACCCCACAACTTCCAAGTGAAAAAATATTCTAGAAATTTTTAGAAAATTAATTAAAAATAAAAACTGAAATAGCTTGGTTGGATAAGTGTCCACCTCCCTTGTAATAGCAATCCTAAATTAGCTCAGGTGTAATCAATCGCCTTCAAAATCACACACCAAGTTAAGTGGCCTCCAACTGTGTTAAATTGTAGTGATTCACATGATTTCAGGATAAATTCAGTAGTTCCTGTAGGTTCACTCTGCTGGGTAGTGCATTTCAAAGCAAAGACTGAACCATGAGCACCAAGACGCTTTCAAAAAAACTCAGGGACAAACTTGTTGAAAGGCACAGGTCAGGGGATGGGCATAAAAATATATCAAAGGCCTTGAATATCCCTTGGAGCACGGTCAAGACAATTATTAAGAAGTGAAAGGTGTATGGCACCACCAAGACCCTGCCTCCAAACTGGATGACCGAGCAAGAAGGAGACTGATCAGTGAGGCTACCAAGAGGCCAACGGCAACTTTGCAAGAGCTACAGGCTTTTATGGCCAAGACTGGTCAAAGTGTGCATGTGACAACAATATCCCAAGCACTCCACAAATCTGGCCTGTATGGTAGGGTGGCAAGAATAAGCCATTACTCAAGAAAGCCCACCTTGAATCCTGTTTGAAGTATGCAAAAAAAACACTCAGGTGATTCTGTAGCCATGTGGCAAAAAGTTTTGTTGTCTGACGAAACTAAAATTGAACTTTATGGCCTAAATGCAAAGCGTTATGTTTGGCGCAAACCCAACACAGCACATCACCCAAAGAACACCATCCCTACTGTGAAGCATGGTGGTGGCAGCATCATGTTATGGGGATGTTAATCATCAGCAGGGACTGGAGCATTTATCAGGATAGAAGGGAAAATGAATGGAGCAAAGTACAGTGAAGTCCTTGAGGAAAACCTGCTGCCCTCTCCAAGAAAGCTGAAACTGGGACGGAAGTTCACCTTTCAGCATGACAACAACCCAAAGCACATAGCCAAAGCTACACTGGAGTGGCTAAGGAACAAAAAGGTAAATGCCCTTGAGTGACCCAGTCAGAGCCCCGACCTAAATCCAATCGAAAATTTGTGGCATTACTTGAAGATTGCTGTCCATCAACGCTCCTCAAGGAACTTGACAGAGCTTGAACAGTTTTGTAAAGAAGAATGGTCAAATATTGCCAAATCTAGGTGTGCAAAGTTGGTAGAGACCTATCCCAACAGACTCACAGCTGTAATTGCTGCCACCAAGTATTAACTCAGGGGGTTGGAGACTTATCCAATTATGTTTCAGTTTTGTATTTTTTATATATAATTTTTTTCTCAATAAAAACTTTTTCCCCTTAACAGTGTGGAGTATGGTATGTAGATAAGTTGAAAGAAATCCTAATTTAAATGCATGAAACTCTGAGGCACTGACACAACAAAATGTGAAAAAAGTTAAAGGGGGTGTAGACTTTCTATAGGTACTGTATATATACACACACAACCAAAGATGTTTATTAAAAAAAAAATCAGATTGAAAACAAAACCTGTAAACATGTAAATCAAGTGCTTGGCAAATGTATAGAGAAACGAAACTTCAGGTTTCCCATTTAATTATTGTTTACTCCTAGAAACTGGAGCTGGATAGAGCTGCATGATGCCACCTAATAGTATTATTAGAGATCCAGAGAAAAGGAGGATGAGAAGGGGAGCGAAGTACAGCGGAGAACAAGATGAAAGAGACAGAGGAGAACTGAAGGGACAAGGGACCGCAGAAACAAATCAAAGGATGTATAGCATTGGGCAAGCCCGTGGAAAAGCTATGGATGGCATTACTGGAGAATCTCTGTAAATTAATTAGAACGAGAGCGCTGGAGCGGCCGAAACAGTTGGAAGCGATGGCAATAACACTGGAACATCATGGCCCCAGAGAGAAGCTAAGTGTTCTTTCTCGGTTCTCCCTTTTTAGTTTGTGTGTCTGCCCTTAGGCTGTCAGCATTTTAAGATTGCAGTGTGTTTGTGAGGATAGCTGTGTTTATGGTTTCTTGTTTTGTATTTAGTTTTAGCTATGGGTCGACCCAGGATATTTTTTGCTGTTAATTGTATTTTTTTGTTGTAGTGGTTTACTAAAAATGGTGATTCAGAAGGAGAGAGAGACGAGGGGAATAAGAACTGGACTGGAATTACACTCCATTGTGTGGACGCCAGGAGAAAGAGAACTGACGTGCTTGGGAGATTACTCTAAAGGAAACTCCCAGCAAAGCTGGATTGTATCTTGATTTGATTCTCTTTTTTTTTGGATTTCTTTTTTTTTACATATATTCTTTTTTTGCTTGGATTTGGTCCTGGACTTTTTATTATTCTTGCTTTTGGTATTGTTTGTTTTTTAACACAAGGATGGTAAAACACGACTGAGTATCTGAGTGTCGTATATCCGAGTGCTGACTGTAAGTTGCTTCAGCAGAAAAAACAACCCTTAAAACTGCATTATTTCAAAAACAAATATTGTGTCCCTCAATATTATAAATGAATTTGCACTTCTAAATATACAGAGACAATACAAAGATTTGTTAAAATACATTAATTTGCAGACTGTGTCTCTCATGCTCCGTGCGCGCAGTAGCTGCAGGCTGTAGGTGGAAGAGCACCATAACGGCGTAGCCGCAATATTCCGGCCGGACACACCGTTGCACATCCCCCCCTGGTCTGAATGCAGCTCCTGTGGCAGGGCTTCGGCCACCGTCCCCACCTCCTGGGCAGAGATGGCGTAGGCTTCTGGCAACTTTGTAAAGTAACCCATTGCCACCAGGATGTAGCATTTCCCCATATCCAAGCAAGTAAAGGGCCCCAGAATATCAATCCTCCACACCTGCTGACTGAGAACTGCTGGAGTGGGGCTTGGGACTGGCCTGGGGGCCCTATCCATGCCACACATTCATCACAGCGGTGACAATAATTCACTACATACTGGCAGCAGCGCCCCCAGTAGAATGTTTTCTGGTCCATCGGAGGGTCTTCGCAAACCTGAAGTATCCCGCAGCTGGGGTGCCATGATGGGCCTACAGCACTGTTGATTTCGGGATCATTTTGGGATCACCACCTGCCACCGCACCTCCTGGTTCGTTGGCTCCTGCCATCGTCACTGTAGAACGCCATCCTGGATAGCCAGGCTGCCCCACTGAGGCCAAAGACCCTTGGTTGCTGTCGACTGCAGGATGAGGCCCCCTTGTGGGGTTGACTGGGTCCCCCGGGAAGCCAGATCCAGGCTCGGGCGCCCTTGGAACTGGATGACCCCCTTCCACAGGTCCAGTTTGCTTCCGGTCTGCCGGAGAAGTTCTAGGCCCAATATGCAGGGGTCCTGGACTGATGCACACAGACTTCATGGCTCACGATCATCCACCTGACCTGGATCTCCATGACCCGTTTGCCCCTAATTGGCGACAGACCCCCCTAGTCAATGTGCGCAGCTGCACGGTAGTATTCTCCAGTCTGTGTTGTTGGCATCTGATGGTCTGCTGGTAGACATCTGGCCACACCAGAGTTACGCTAGACCCAGTGTCCACTAGTGCGGTGCAGGGGACCCCCGCTCCCCGGCCGTACTGCTGGACCCCTCCCAGCTGGTTGTAGCATGCAGACGGGCTGTCAGCTGCTTCTTTACTGTTGGGAGCTGTTGATCCTGCCGGGGTTCTGGGTGTGGTTCCGCAGTTCCCTGTCTACGCGAGGCCTGGGTCCTTTCCCTGCGGCTGTCGGTGCTCCTAAACATAATGCGGGGAGGCTGCTGTCGGGCACTGTGCCCGTAAGTGTCCAGGCTGACCACAGTTCCAGTAGAGCCGCCCCAGGAGCTGGAGCATTGGCGGCTGCTGGTGGAGAGCGCCTTTGCAAGCGCCACTATGTCTGGAAGCCAGAGCACTGCAGGCACGTTGCTGCTGGCTTCTCCCTCGCAAGGCTGGGCTTGACGATTCACAAGTCGACTCCTTGTGGGTCTTCCCATTCCACATGATCACTCGCTGGCCAAGATACTCTCCCTCTCGGCTGCATTTCCAGTGCCTCCTGCAGCGTCTTCAGATGGGTTAAGTGGACCTGAGCGTGTAGCTCCCCGACTCAGTACTTCCAGGAACTGTTCCCTCAAGCTCCTCTTGGACCCCCAGCAGTATATGGGCAAACGCCTTTTTAGCGAGTCCGTCGGAGGCAGCTGCCAATTCCTGCAGGGTTTTTCCTGGTTTCCTGGTCCCGCTCCAGAGCTCATTCTGCAGCAGCCCAGGCTGTTGGCAGCTGCCGAAACAGAGCTGCATTGCCCTGGTAAGGTCGGTGTAGTCCAGTCTGTTGAGAGGAAAATGTTAGTAGACAGCATGCCAACTGGAGGGCTTTTTCGTGCTTTGTTCACCCCCCAGTTGTGCGATGGGAAGGTTCTCCCACTGTTGGGCTTTTCCATCGTCCCCTCCGCTCCCTGCCAGCTGCCTGTTTTCCACTGCTCATCAGCTTTTTCCTTTCTCCGCTCTAGCTCCGCTCTTCGTCTGTTGCTCAGCAAACCACTTGCAGCCACTCCCGGAAAGCTCCTCCCTCTGCCGCCGACCTTCACCTGGACAGTTGCGGTGTGTCTCTCTCCTCCAGCACCAATGTAGCTTACAAGGTATTCATGAACAGTGAAGATTTGTAAAGAGATCAGACAGGAGACAGTAGCTTCGGTTCAGTTCGGTCCGGAACGGCAATTCCTTTATTCAAGGTTTCACCACACTCGCGGCAAGCTTCCCAACACTTTGCCCGAGGAGCTTGCAGGCTCCCCTTAAATAGCCCAAAGCCTGCCAACAATAAAACAACAGGTCCCTTGAATCCCCAGCAGCGGACCATAACGGCGCAGCCCCAATACTTCAGCTGGACATGCCGTTACAATAGATTAAAAAAAATATCTGAAAGAGTCTGTTTTAAAACAAAAATACTGTAGTACCGAATCATTAAAATCGAAGAAATACATTTCATGTGTTCTTAGCTGATTTGTACCCAGGGTTCTAATGCATTACCCAACAATCAACTGCCATTTTAATTTTCCACATGTTGTAACCGATGAAATCGTTAACCAACAAATAATTTTAAACTTCCCCCAAAAAATAAATGTACAATTGTTACAGGGTTATGTGAAGAAAAACAAATCTACCTCATGCTGTCCCACATCCCCTTTATAAAAGTGTTTCCACAACTGTTACTTCCTCACCTTTTAAACTTAAAAATACACTAGCTGCACGCTGAAGACATTTTAAAAAATACACCAGCTGCACGCTGAAGACATTTTAAAAAATACACCAGCTGCATGCTGAAAACATTTTAAAAAATACACCAGCTGCATGCTGAAAACATTTTAAAAAATACACTAGCTGCATGCTGAAGACATTTTTAGGAACATGCCGAGAAGGTTGAGTTTTTCTTTATGCTTACATGCCAACAATCCCTATGTGGCTGGGACAGTCCCGATTTTCTAGCAAATGTCCCTCATCCCGATGCATAGGAAGAAAGTGCCGATATTTACCCATAGAAAAAATTATTTATTCTGCACAGTAGAGTTAGTGAAAACCACACTCTGTGCTCTTCGTGCTGCTGACACATCTGCTGATCACTAAAGGTAAGAACGCTTCATTATGTCTATTTTTACTGTCACGATGGTCGTGTTGTGTTGAGTTGGGGGGGATACGTCTATTATATGATAATGAGTGTTTTTTGCAGAGGATTCCTCCCATGTGTATGATGCGTATGACCTCCCCCAGGAGATGATCTTCCCGCTGAACAGTTTCCAAATGTTGGCAAGTACATACAGCTGCAAATAAACAATGGGACATAACTGGAAATTTAACAATACAGTGCTTCTAGTTTTCTAAAATCCCAAAACACTAATATTCACATCGATTTATCTGCATAATAGGCCATAAAAAGCCAGAACTTATCAATTATTTAGTCTCTTTTTATAGCTAAAATAAAGTAAGGGTATGCAAAGGTGTTGTTGAAACATTCAACAGAAGTCTAGAACAGTTAGAAATGTATTCATGACACTAAAAATACTTAAATAACTTATTTGAATTTGGACTAATGCATCTCTGTTATAAATTTATTACAAAGTCAAAGGTAAAAAGTTAAAATCCTTTTTTCATTGAATCATTTAAAAACAATAATATTTTCATAGGCCTACCTTGTGATTACTTATTTCTACATCTAGCTCAAGTATTGAGATGCTTGTATTTATTTGTTATGTGTTTGTCACATTACCTAATATTACATAGATTATCTCTGTTATTCTGCCATTTGGAATCCAAATGAAAGTGAATGGCAGGGAGAGCAGTAGATCAGTATGCATATCATTTATTTAGGGTAGCTAATAAATAATGGCTTTAAATATGGAATACTTGTAATTAAGCTTATGTGCACATGGATTGATGAATCTCCTTTTCAGTATGTTTTGGCAGTAAATCTCATTAAATAATTCTGGGGTCTGAAAGAGACATGCATCTTGGCTGGAGCAACTTTTTGAAGCCCTGGAAGCACTTGTACATGTTTACTTTCTCTCTCTCTCTGTTTCCTGAGGTCAGTTACCTTATGTGCTGCAGGTGAACCAGTCACTTATGATTCCTTAGTAATAACATATAACACTATAACAGATGATAACAAATGGTTTACTTTTATTTTTTTAAATAGTACTAAACCTTAAAGAGTAAGTAGCAGGGTTCTGAAAACATATAGCGTTATACATCCCCACGTGTTGCTACAGCTGTTTAAATAACGTACCTGGCATTTTTCTTTTCATTGTTAACATCCTGACAACTTTTTACACTTAGAACTTTAAACTCTGTTTCAAACTCTTTTCAAAATGGCTCTTTTCTAGTGCACTGGGGTTTGAGATCTGTCCTCTAAATTACTGCAGGGAGAGTGCTAAAAAACAAACAAACATAACCACAAGTGCTCTGGCTTTTCTGTTTTCTACCACATCATGGATCGTTATTGCTGTGTTACCTGTTTGACAATGTGGACAATAACACTATGTAACACAATTTTTGTTCCTGGGTAGTAAGTGTTATTTCCTAATTGCTTATGCCTCAAAAGTATAGAAAATGGCTATTATTCCTCACAAACTTTGCTTTTGTGACCAGGACAGTGATATTTTGAAATTTACCTATTTCCAATGAGAAAACGGGCAAATTTGTGTCTTTTCGTTCACATAAAGTCAGAAAAAAACAACATATGAATCCAAATTAACATGTATTTATACTAAAGTAATACAAAAATGACTACAAAAGATTTAGAAGTGAGTAGTTTTTCGAGATTTACGATTATACTGTAAATCACTTTCACGAATCAGCCCCCAAATGTAGTCTCCCATCATGTTCTCGTTATACTGTCCTTGGTAGCGGCGTTCAAAGTCCAGTATATCCTGGTGGAAGCGCTCGCCTTGCTCCTCCGAGTACACTCCCATGTTCTCCTTGAATTTATCAAGATGAGCATCAAGGATATGGACTTTGAGGGACATCCTACAGCCCATTGTGCCGTAGTTCTTCACCAGAGTCTCAACCAGCTCCACATAGTTTTCGGCCTTGTGATTGCCCAGGAAGCCCCGAACCACGGCGACAAAGCTGTTCCAAGCCACTTTCTCCTTACTAGTGAGCTTCATGGGGAATTCATTGCACTCCAGGATCTTCTTTATCTGTGGTCTGACGAAGACACCGGCTTTGACCTTTGCCTCAGACAGCTTAGGGAAGAAGTCTTGAAGGTACTTGAAGGCTGCCGACTCCTTATCTAGAGCTCTGACAAACTGTTTCATAAGGCCCAATTTGATGTGCAGTGGTGGCATCAGCACCTTCCGGGGGTCCGCCAGTGGCTCCCACTTGACGTTGTTCCTCCCCACAGAGAACTCGGTCCGCTGTGGCCAGTCCCGCCTGTGATAGTGCTCCTTGGTGTCCCTGCTGTCCCAAAGGCAAAGATAGCAGGGAAACTTGGTAAACCGCCTTGGAGACCCATCAGGAATGCCACCATTTTGAAGTCTCTTATGACCTTGATGCCATCTCAGAAAAATGCAGATATGTATCCACTTAGGCAGCTGGAACTAAACTGAACTGGTGGGCTTAAGGCCCCTGTATTTATACTACTATTTATATTACTGGAAAGTTCTAGAAAGTTCTAGAAGTTACTCCAAGTTTACTCAGCACTGAATCTCTCTGGAATGTTCTGGAAAATAGGTAAATTTCAATATATCACTGTCCTGGTCACAAAAGCAAAGTTTGTGGGGAATAATAGCCATGTTCTATACTTTTGAGGCATAAGCAATTAGGAAATAACACTTACTACCCAGGAACAAAAAAAAAAAAAAAAATTGTTACACAGTGTAATCCTTACACTATCAGTGTACAAGAGCGGCCATTTTGAAAAGAGTTTGAAACAGAGTTTAAAGGTATAAGTGTAAAAAGTTGTCAGGATGTTAACAATGAAAAGAAAAATGACAGTTACATTATTTGAACAGTTGTAGCAACACTTTGGGATGTATAATGCTATATGTTTTCAAAACCCTGCTACTTACTCTTTAATAACTATATGCAGTATAAAAGGATGAAGGTTAATGTCCTGCCAAGAATATTGTTTAGTTTCATAAAAACTAATTATTGACTGTGTGACTGCGTCAGCTGACGTATCCCTGGAACTTGGATGCAATTAAATAATCTCCATTAGTACAACATGTCTTACTGTTCCCTGCAGCAAAACTGAAAACGGGGCCAAGATTACTATTTCTGGCTATGTTTGTCTCAGGAAGGAACTTTCAGAAATGTAATGTGATTCTGCTATTGTTGGTTGCCTTCTGTTTGTACCACAGCCAGTTCTAGGTTGAAAAAAAGTAGAAACGTTTAGAAAGTTATTTTGCGGTCATTAAACTGCAAATTTGAGGTGCTCTTAATTCTTTCAAAACACCATTACTTAATGTACACAATGAGTGTACTAGACTCGAAACTTAAGTATGGGTTAATAAATGATTGCAATATTTACCCAGACTTTTGATTTGTATTGCAATGCAGTATATTAGAGCTAAATTGCCAGGCAACAAAACAAAAACATTACAGCCTTGCTTTGTGGAGGTCTAGGACTGTTTGTACCGTGTTAAAATGAATTGTTATTTATGTAATTTGTTATTTATTATCATCAACTCATTGATCTATATTCAGATTTTAGAATTGTATGATGTGAAGTAATAACAAATGTAAGACGAATAAATGATACAACATGCAGAAGGAACCTGCAGGTGTGGGGCCTGAAAATTATTTTGATGATAATTATTTTAAAATGCCACTTTCTCATTTGGAAGGAGATTAACATGTCACTGCTGTTTGTGTGTGTTTTGTAGTGACGCTAGTACTGTTCGTCGTAATTAACAACACACAGTGCTTCTGCCAACCCCCCTTCCCCCTCCCCCCCTCCTATCCCTCCCTACTTCTCTCCCTCCCTACTTCTCTACTCCTAGACACTCTCTCTATAAGCGCAGAAAGCTGCAGGCTTTTATACTGGTGACCATCTCCCGATTAGCAACGATTAATCAATAAATTAACTCGAGAGATGGTCACCTTCTGAACAAGGTTTTTATGAATGGAGATTTTAACCCCATTCATGTGACTCAGGGGACTTTTTCGACCGGAAAAAAGAAACAAGGACCAGGGGTCACAAATGGAGATTAGATAAAGGGGCATTCAGAACAGAAAATATGAGGCACTTTTTTTACACAGAGAATTGTGAGGCTGGAACCAACTCCCCAGTAATGTTGTTGAAGCTGACATCCTGGGATCCTTCAAGAAGCTGCTTGATGAGATTCTAGGATCAATAAGCTACTAACAACCAAATGAGCAAGATGGGCAGAATGGCCTCATCTCGTTTGTAAACTTTCTTATGTTCTTATGTTCTTATGACTATATATTATGACAACAAATAATATCGGATGGCTTTAGTCTATAGGCACACAAACACATATATATACTGTATATATATATATATATATATATATATATATATATATATATATATATATATATAATACTGGCTTTCGCCGTCATATATACATATAAATCATAATACAAATACAATAATAAACAAAGGGGCGCCACACACTGTAACTGTTTTTATTTTCATTTTATTATACTGTTTGCAAATCAGTCTGAGTGGTTCATTGGAGTATTGTTGCTCAAGTAATGTTTTTCTTTTTTCTTTTTATATTGCCTGGTGTTTGCCCCTCTGTTTTGAAACTACTATCAAACAGAGCAATGGAAATGGTTAATGTGCAGATAGAACAAATTTACAAATGTCTCCACTTGCAGTAGTTGACAAAACCTTAACAAACAGTACATACAGGTCACAGCACAGGAGCAAGGGTTGCATGGAGGAAGAACCTTGGGGATTAAAAGGGGAGGAAAGTGCTTGAGACTTAGAAAAGAGTACAGCGACAACCCTTAACACGTAGAAAGCCAACCTCGTGGAGGTGAAGCTGGTAAGTCTTTTGCTTCCCAGAAGGGGAAATGTAAAATAGAATACCAGGAGAATCAAAAAGATGAAGAGAAGTCCAGGAAAGTCAGTTTTCTGCCATGTCCTTATGAGGGTTAAAGTACATGGAACATAACAAAAAGCAAGACCAAACTAAAAAGCAAGACAGAGAATAAGGACGTGATGTGGAGTTTAAATAAGGAGATTGACAGATATTTGGGCAGAGCAAAACAGAGGCTGAACCACACCTCAAGGTTAGAATTAAAATAGTGGCCAGCTTAACAATTTTAAATTGCCTGATATATAAACTTTAATTGTCTTTTTGTAAAAAAAAGTCCCAATTTATTGACTATGAAGAGAAAATGTTGATAATTAAACTGTGCATACACAGTGCAGTCATGTGATGTCATAATGCTGCATCAATCATGACTAGTAATAATGTAAAATATTAATATTTTACATTATTTTAATAAAAATAGTAATTCGCTTTTAAACATATGGTTGAGATTTTTTTAAATAATCAGTACCAGTATATTAATAAGTGACCAGATTAATCAGTACCGTGAAAAGACGTAACTGCAGAATTTAAAACTATCAACCTGAGGGAGTTATAATAATGCTATTAGAAAAGTTCAAAAATCATTCAAGCGATGCTTCATGCTACATCAGTCAACAACGAGTCAGAAAATATGCTTTGAACAGTTACTTTGTATATCTCTCACTATATACCCATTAGGCTTCTGGGTTACCACTCAGTAAATAAGAACCTATGAAATAACCACTGTGTTGTCACCCTGTGATATCATGTTGGCATAAATAGCGAAATAACGCAGAGCATACCATTAAGACAACTAAGTGGGTTAGTTAGGATTCTTCTATTGACCAGGGTCAAGTAAAAGTGTATTCTGAGTGCAATTTACCACAGGAGAGACAGTGCGGTGTAAACAATCTATAGATAGAAGCCAGCAGTGGAGTGGCTCTTGCACTACACATCATGGCTTCAATACTGTTGCCTATCATGGAAGAAACTGACCAGGACTCAGTAGCTTACACAGACATAACCCTGTATTTGACAACCATAAACTCTAAACTTTCAATAAACCGCAGCAGAAGACAAAAAAGGCACTGGGTTATGGGTCTTGTAAGTAAATTTGCTTCATGAGTGTTTTTTGAGTAGGCTTGATTTCATTAAGATATTCTTCTGTGCTTTATCTGTTGTCATTGGTATTAGGTTTCTATCTTAGTGATAAACGTTAAACATATAATATATAGTTATACGTAAACTTCTGCCAAAAAGCAGCACTGCAAACACATTATATTAAAGTGGTTTCACTTGTTGTCTCCAGGTTAATAATCATAATTGTTCTGATATTTTATTCATATGCCCTGGTCATTGAGCAAGATTTTCAATAGTTTTTAGTTCTAAAGGGTAAATAAATAAAAATCATCTTAAAAATGTAAATCTTTTGCACTTAACAAAGCTTGGATGTGTCCAGTGTTACACAAGAAACATGGATGTTTCGTGTTTCAAAAGTGAGGTGAAAGGTCAGCAAAAATGAAACATTTCCCCTCTAATTAACTCCCCATTTAACAATCTATTATGCAGCTGTTGGCAGGGAATGAAACCACCCAAGTTTGGTTCTGTTTCCATCTTCCCCCACTTGAGGAAATATGGAAGACAAAATGGGAAATTTCAGCTGATATGAAAAAAAATGTTCTAAAAAGTTATTGGTTAAACAAATGATGGAATTTAGAATTTAGTCATTTGAGCTACAGTACAAAACACCTCAATGGAGAGGTGGGGCTTATCTACAGGCACATACAGGAACCTAACAAATCTTTTGGCTAAAAAAGCAAGAAATTGGGATTTTCTCAATTAAACTCTGGAACATGTCCCATTTGAAATGTTTTTTCTACAACACTGTATGTAGTGTTCTCAACAGTTGTTAACAACAGGAAAAGGGTTAATCTGATTCTGAAGTTAATGTAATTTCTGACTAGATAGTCCCTATGGGGAAGGCATTTGTTTTCTTTCTGCATATTTAGAGCTCTCAATAGTGACCTTGCTCACAATATTACTGAAAGTGCAGCCAAGTGGAGCCACCGCAGTGGCTTGTCATACAATATTATTTATATCATGGGTTACTGTTTAGTAAGAGATGGAAAACAAACATGGAATGGTTTCAAATCATTTGCTAGCAACTTCTGGGCACGAGAAAACACTGTCTGGAAGGTAGATTCATTTTTTCTTTGCTTAACTGTTTTGTGATTGATGCATTTTACAACTCCATGCAATATCTTGTTTGTGTAGAAATTGGCACCCTGAAATGGATGGTGTGCTATGAAAAGAAATGTCCTCAAAGCATTAAACTTTATAGCAAATGTTTTAATTCCACTACAGAGTTGTAGTGGATTTCTACCATTACTGGAGCACCATGCTTTGAAATACTGCTCAGTACAGACTGGTTACATAGCCTATTAAGGCTACCAAGGTTCCACAGATTTTCCTACCTGTACCAATTTAGTTCCACACTGTTCAGCTGCCTTTGTCATAAGAGTTGGCCCAGGCTCTACATAGCCTAAACTCAGTGTGGTACTACTATTGCTGTACTGTATATCTGTATTTAAGCTGTCAATATTACAAACTTTGCACAGTAAGGTATAACAAACAAGATTTCATATTACTTGCTGTTACCCCAAATGTAATTTGTTTTATTTATTTTTTAACCTCAAAAGCAATGGCTGCATTAATCAATATAATTTATAAAATCATGTACAAGCTTTCATGTCTGGCTCTTGATCAACTGACATCTGCAGATAGAAATGAACATAGTTATATTCCTGGAACAGACTCCCTCCCATTTACTCTAAACAACATAGGCTATTAAAACCAAAGCATTTTCATTTAGCAGACAACCTATGAGTTAAAGTTCCAGACCATTGTGAAATGTTAACAAAGATAGAATCAATTTCGGTCATGACCCTTCTGTATTAATACATTTAAAAGTTGTTGGATGGACCCTTTTAAATATAATGGAATTCTGGGAGTCTGCTCCATTAACAAGTTTTCTGTTTATCTTACACGCAACCCCAGAGCAGACTTACTGCTCTTGTGACATGAGGATACTAATTATTCTCTGGGTTGATGTACACAGGGAAAAACTAAACTTAAAAATGTGAGCGGACATAATGCAAAAGGGAAAAACCATCAAACCTAATGGAAACACAAAGGTCATCATAACAAACCATTACTGTTTCTTCTCCCTAGTTTCTGTCCTTCTTCTCCAAAGAAGAATCTCTGCAATATAATAATTGCTTCTCCTGTGTTATGGCATTGCAATGACAGAAATGGTTCACATATGACTCATGGAGGCTCAGAAATGCAGTAGCCATTTGACTGCAGGGTGATCAATTGCAGGTTTGTTTACTGAAAGCCTTCCTTGCTGATGCAAAGCAGTCTCTCACGAAGCTGAGCTTTACAGCTGTTTTAATGTTCCTGGAGGCCCTGTTTAGAATCCAGCAACCACAATGAATTGTCAAAATAATACGCTGCTAAAGAGTCGACATAAAGTAAGCTAATTAGCAGGTGTGACAACCTAACACCGGAATAGAGGCCAAGTCACCAGGGAGCATAACAAAAAGCAGACAGGTGTCTTATAACTGGGTGGATGGTCTGGAGTCAAGATGCTGGTAGTTTAAAGAAAACTATTTTTTATGTAGCATAAAGTAAGCTTTATTAAACAAGCTGTTTAAGGTTTCTTCTTGGTTTTTCTGTAAAATGTATTATTATTATCCTCAACTTGGGATGCATATAGTGGTGATGCCCATACCTACTACTGTCATACTTTTACAGAGAAAAATTAATTTGTGATTAAACTTCTTTAATATTCTTCAGCATTCTGAGGTCACTAGAGAACCCCCTATCCAACTGTAAAGAAACTCAGTTACAACCTTTTTTAAAAAACCCTATTGAGAGTATCAGAATCTGGGGATACACCCACCCCTCATTATATAGTGCCTCTCTACTGTGATTCAGTTATATTGCAGTCCTGGAGCTGGTTTCACTTGTCAACAGTCATTATGTACCTGCTATAAAACTAACTGAGCATGCGTCTGAACGTAATCTGTAAAGCAATAAAGTACACTAAATGAATATTAGTTACATTATTTGTTGGCTTATTTTTTCTATCTGTGTCTCGATATATCACTGCCTTCTTATACAGCTGATTTATATTGGACCCTGACACCCGTGGTAAAATGAGGGGGTGGTGTATTTAGAGTCACACATTTTTACATGTGCATACAGTGGATGTAGGTGATGGTGATCTACTTTATTGTGGCTGATGCTTTTTCACCAGTTAATAGTGATTGCTTGGCTGTATATGATGCTTTACTATTCCATGATACCTGAGATGTATCAATCTCAATTGTTTTGTAAGTAGTTTGAGCAATTACAAAATCCCCACATGGGGCTGTGTCATTAAGCAGCCAAGCAGATAATTAGATAGATAGACAGATAGAAAAACAAACAAAATGGGTGAAAGAAAACGGACATGGACACAGATAACAATGCAGAGGCTGAATGTTTTGGCTTGCAGGCTTTCCTCAGGAGAATAGAGCAGATGGATTCCAGTGCTTGTATTATCATAACAGCAATCTCAATGGTGAGTATTCATCTATACTATCACAGCCTGTTAATGCCCCTACGTTTATCCAGCACTGTAATATTATAGTTTATGGGATTATTCAATAAACCTTCTTGTTGAAAGAGGACACCCCACAAATACACTGCAGCACTAGAAATGGGTAAAACAAGTCTTCATTTAATGTATAACATGTCTTGGGAAACTTTGAATGCCACCAAACCCCCCTTAACTTAAAAACCCTTTAAGGTAAATTCTAAGTATTCAAAGAACAGGAAAAAAAATGTTGGGGATGTATTTTTTTAACAAATCTCTCTCCTAGATGTCCCTGAAAAAAAAAAAAAAAACATTTTAATGAAGAAATAATGATATTGGTATTTCAAGCATGATTTCTTACCAGTTCTAAGTATGAAGATATGTCAGCAGCAGGTGATAAATATTATTATGAACCTACAGAACCTATAGCAGAATTTAAATTTTGATATATATTTTTTTCAAATTATTGTAAAGGTTGTTTAAAAGGATACTCACAATATGTGTATTCTCTGTCATTCTGTAATGTTGTTTCTGCTTAGATTATTTTTTCCCATGATTACTGCCTATTCCAACAAAAAGTCCTGGTATACTTAGTGAGGTTGAAGCAGTAATTTCTATACCAGCAAAAACTGTGTTTTTTTTCTGTAGATGTTTTTCTATTTACTATCTCACAGTCGAAGATGAGGCACAAATTATAGCTGCACACCGTCCTGCTTCCAGTAATTCACCTTAGAAGTGTTTTAATAGAAAAGTTCTTAAGTAGGGGTGTGACAATACTTGTATTTACCTTAGTCCTTAGTTTCCTTAGAAATGCAGTGAATTGTAGGATTGTGGTCCTGGACAAGGTGTTATCTCTGATTAAGCTTGACAAAGAAATACATATCCCAGTTTCCACAGGGGGAGCTTGTGCTAGATTTGCAACAGCTTTTTTTTTTTTTTAAATTTAGTCGTCGCCAATTTTTTACCCCGGTTTTCTCCCCAATTTAGCATGCCCAATTATTATCTGTATCCTCGGCTCACCGCTCGCAACCCCTCCGCTGACTTGGGAAACGGCGGCTGGAACACGCGTCCTCCGAAACGTGCTCCGGCCAAGCCGTCATTTTTAGCACTGCAGATCCACAGCAATGCCACTAGACCTATAGTGCCGGAGGACACAGATCTGGCAGCTCCACTGCAGAACCACCCTATCGGCCACAGGGGCCGCTGATGGGCGGTGAGCCATGGATTCCCCTGCCGACCTAAGCCCTCCCTACCCGGGCAGCGCTCAGCCATTGTGCGCCGCCCCCTAGGAACTCCCGGTCACGATCGGCTGTGACATAGCCAGGATTCGAACCTGCGATCTCCAGGCTATAGGGCACATCCTGCACTCCGCGCGGAGCACCTTTACTGGATGCGCCACTCGGGAGCCCCCGATTTGCAACAGCTTTAACTTACCTAAGCACAAGAAAAATCAGATGGACCTGCAGCAATCGTGTATTGAATGTAAAGGTGTGGTACTGAAAAGTCAACTTCAAATAAACAGCAAGTACTAGATATTTATCTCTCTCAAGTAGTCTGGTGACAGAAAATTCAAAGGCAGCAGCAATACATCCTACTGTACTATTCTAATCAGTAATTGTTTGCATTCTGTTCAGTGAAATATGTTGATAAAAACACCGACTCCAGACTGGTTCTTCATGTCAGCAATTCCTCACAGAGCTCAGGAGAACTGAAGGTTCAGTGGGTGCCCTTTGATCCCATGACCAAGTCGATTTCTTCTTTAACATCCAGGAACTTGAGAGTGGATGTAAGCGAGCTACTGGCCTCTGGAGCACAAAGACCAGCCTTGCAGGTGTCAGCTTGAGCTCAGAAGGCACCTGGCCACTAGAATCAGCTGTAGCGTAATTAAGATAGTCCCTCCTGGTTTTACCTCCCAGTAGCAGGGCAGAAGAGCCTTGCTTGTAGATGATGTGTTTATTTTAAAAAGAAATGTATTGTTTGGATTATCTAAAAACAGGTGTGTGTTGGGATTTTGTAGCCCTCGGGAGGGGTGTCATAGCCAAAGGCCTAAAGACTGCATATCCCAGAAGCCTCTAGGGCTGAATGGGAAACACCTGGGTGCATTTGCTGGGATTGGGTAAATGTAATTATTGTTTGAGTGTTTGTAATTAGTGTGAGGTGCTTGTTTATATAAGCTTGTCTTTGTGTTTGTGGTGGGTATTCAATGAGGAGGAACGAGAGAGAGCGAAGGAGAAAAAAGAAAGTAAAAGCAAAGGAAAACAACTGCTACTCATGCTGGAAGGACCAGCACGATACTTGTTTGGTGGAGGTAGTTTTTGTGTTTGTGAGTTTTTTTGTTAAACCTTTTATTTTTGCTCTGTGAGCAGTGGTTTTTGTATATCCTTTTTATTTTGGTGTAATTCAATAAATAAGCACACTAGTGTTTCAACCTGCAATACCTGTGTGTGTGTGTCAGTCAACTTCCTGGTCTCGGGACATCACCATCAGCTGTCTTGTCACACTCCCTAATCGCAGGAGTATGTGACGCTCCCTCCAGAATCCCCAAAAAAGACCGACGACTTTGCACAGGCATGACGGAAACTTGCCCTCCCTGACTGTATGACTCACACTGCAGGCCTGGTAAAGACTATTAAAAAGCCATGCTTTAAACCCACTTTTTTTTGTTTGTTTGTTTTTTACAAAGTATGTATAGGAATTGCTCCATACAACAAAAACAAATGGATATAGATTATACACATTATACTTTCCACTGTATTAATTGTGGTTTACACTCATTTAGAAAGAGGACAGAGGATATATATTACAGACTTGTTATTTTCGGTATTTGGCTTTACTTCTCCATTTACATTTACTTTTCTTTTAAAATGAATATGAACATTACAAATAGTTAAATATGGAAGAATGCAATAACAGTACCTATTTAACATAATCATTTTTTTAATTGTCATTAGTTAAAGACAGCAAATTAAAATCGGCAACATTTAATTTCATAGAGATATATGTGTCCACATATTTGCTATATGTTGCTATTAGAATTTTAAGTAGCTGTTGTTCCTTCCTCCTCTTGGTATCCTGGTTCTGACATACATGGATAAATGAATCCATAACTATAATCAGTTTCACTTTTTACAAAGCACTGCTCCTTCAGTAAGTTATCTTGTACACAGGATCGACAACTTCAAAAACTCAATTTTGCTTAACTGCAAAGTACTGTCCAAACAGCGTGGATGATTTGTATATGTGCTGCTGTGATGGATCACACATGAAGACATGTGTCTTTTCATGACCTTCCCTCATGATATACCTGAAAATGGTAACAGTAGTGGGCTCAGGTCACAAGTTAAATACGTTTTGTAGTTTGTATGGATGATCATCCAGGTCAAAAACACACACGTATTGATTTGGACCAATCAGAATACATAAAATTGTATGTGTTCTAAATAAATGTAAATGAACTACGCATTTTTTATGTAGGAGCTGGTCATTTTACAGTAGTACTTACTGACGTGCTGACGTAGTCGCTCGCTTGTAATGACTTCGTATTCCCAGCATAATTACAAGGGTAGCCCAATGCTGACTTCTTGAGACAGACAATGTTGACTGTGACACGATTCAGTTTATATTACCCAGACTTTTTTTTTTCAAATGTAAGGTGACTTTTAATTGGATAATTTATTACAATATTTTCTTAAAATGAATTGGCTCTTATTTCATTTAAAGTGATCATTACAACACGTACTAAATTCAAATTAGTACATGTACTAAATATTTGAAACATGTACTAAATAAGGCGTTTTTGACCCGAATGGGCTTCCATAGGTTTCAACTTAACCACATGGTGTTGCTTCATCCAGAGACAAACACTCCAAGAACAGCCAGGTGCATCTACATATAAACCAGTGGCAGATTGTCATAAGAGGCTATGTAGGCTAAGCCTATGTGCCATTTTGTAAAAGTAAAAAAAGTATTATTTTACTTTAAAAATAATCAATAACCACACTGATCTGTGATAGCCGTGTATCGCAGGTGGGTTTCGTTTAGCCTCTAGCACCTGTTCCATGCATTTTTAGTTCCATATTAAGCTACTCCCCCAGTGCCAGATTGGCGTTTTTCCAGCCAAATTTAGTTTTGAAAGCATGTAGCAGGTTAATGTTGTCTTTGTTGGCTTGGTTATTTTTTGGCTATTTTTTATCATGCATGTTTGTTTTTTTTCTGTTCCTTTTGATTATGTCATCACCAGCGCAGAACTTCAATCACCACAATGCCCTGTAGTATTTATTATACCATGTTCTCCCCCCATCTTTTTTCTGGAGCTCTGCATCTAATAAAAATTATGAATCACACAAACCCTCAGTTATTTATTCATCACCAATTTAAAAACGGTATCAGTACAATTCAAATTGTTTTTGTTTTTAAAATGTATTTTTAAAGACTATCTGCCGACGGTTCTGGACAATGTAATTGTACACTACATTCTGAATATTTTTTTCCTGGATCAGATTAAAAAAAAAAAACACTCCAATCCCCAGGTCTCTGTGACCGATGTACAAAACAGCTTGAAACCCGTGTTTATGTCAGCTGTCTTCGTCAGCATTTTTACTAAAACAATTGTTAGCCTTCTTGTAGTTTGTGATATAAGTCCCTAATGCTCTCTTAATTGCATCACAAGGACTACTGACTGAATAAGATGATTGTGCAGGAGATTTGACTCTGCAAACGTTTAAAATACGCGCCGCTTATTGGCCCTACTCTATCTTCAGTGCTATCAGACTTGCAAACAAGTTTCAATCAGATTCAAAAATCTTTTTGTGATCTACGTTTATTGCTTAATGTTGATAAAATTAAATGTATGTTATTTAATAGGGGACGTGCAAATGTTACCAATCCTGCAGTTCTTGAGCAAGGCTGCAAAATTGGTACCTTTTGTAAGTTTGACCTTGAGCAAGTGGAAGTTTATAAGTATCTGGGTATTTAGCTAGACAGTGCACTTACTTTTAAACCACATATCATTAAACTACAATCGAAAGTTCGAGCTAGACTCGGCTTTCTTTACCGAAATAAATCATGCTTCACACGGCCAGCTAAGTACTTATTGTTACAGATGACTGTACTACCCATTTTAGATTATGGAGATGTCATTTATAAAGCTGCTTATAATGTTGTCCTTAGGAAGCTTGATGCTTTATATCACTCTGCAATAAGATTTGTCACTGGCGCTCCCTACCGCTCTCATCACTGTGATCTCTACACTTTGGTTGGCTGGCCTTCACTTCAAACACGTCGGCTATGTCATTGGTACAGACTCATTTATAAAACCCTAATCGGGAAATCACCTCTTTATTTAAGCAAATTGTTGACTATATCGGTATCCTATTACAACCTTCGATTCAGCAATTTGATTAGTTTAATTGTCCCTCGTGTTTTTACTGCTGTTGGGCATAACTCATTCCAATATGCAGCTGCTCATGATTGGAATGAGTTACAATCAAGGCTTAAACTTCCTGGTTTTATCTCAGAGGGTGCTTTCTTTTCTAGACTTGAAGCTTTGTTCCCTGTTTCATGTGCTTGTCAGAGCAGACACTGATTTTATTTATTATTATTTTTTTTTTTTTATTGATTTCATAAGCAAAGGAGGTCTGTTGTATTTATGTTACCTCTTGGCCAGGACCAAAATGTACAGCACCAAGACCCATGACAAGTTGTCTTGAAGAGAGTTCACATTTTACCTATTTTGGTGGAAGGCTGCCATCTAGTGCTGAACACAGTATTGTAGGTAAATCCTTGTAAACAGCCTTGCAGATGTCACTCCTTTTCTTGCATAAAAGTGGGACAAAGACTTGGTCAACAAAGACTACTGAAGTTCAGGTTTTGAACTATGTACTAAATAAAAAAGCAACCCATTTTTTATTTATTTAAAATGCTTTTTACATACAGGTATTTTAGAAGGTTGTTCTAAGCCCATGTAGAAAATGTCAGCTCAACAAGAACACCATTTGGAAAGAGGCAGTCTCCTTTTTTGTTTTGCTCCCTGAGCCATAATAGAGCTTGAAGATTTTGCAAGTAGCAGCAGGAGCGTACTCTAAGAGATGAACAGTTTGTCCAAATGTTGGTTTACAAAACCGGTTTCTTTTAGTACAGTATTACATTACTGCAGAGTGATGCAGCAGTAAGCAGATTTCAGCACAAAGGGAAGTTTGTGTCCCCACAGCTGGAACTACAATAGAGGAAATGTAAACAGACTGAACTGTCAACATTGTCTGCTTAAGGGCCTATGCAATAACAATTAACATGAAGCAATAGGTGGGGGGATTTTTCCAAAGATTCTAACCCTGGTTTGAAGGAAACAGCAGCAAAAATCACCCACTTATTTATTTTCAGTCTACTGGTCAGATCATAAATAAATAAATGTAATAGAAAGCACTGTTATTCAACCCTTGTTAAAAAGAAAAATTAAAAAATATATATGATTTCATTAATGTGTTTGTATGTTTTATGCTAGTTGGTTGCACTGTTTAGTCGTCCTTAACACTGCAGTCTTTAAATGGTACATGTTTTACACCTGCACTTCTTACTGTGAACGTTATTTTCACAGGTGTTGTATATTCACTGCTTCCACAGGGACAAGGACAAACTTGACATTTGACACATAGTCAGCAACATGGATTACAACACATTTTTGAAAGACTGAGACAAGTAAATAGTAGAATAGTTAATTATATAACCTATTATACATGCACTGGAATGGGCCTTGAAGACTTAACTTGTTCTTTACCTCTGCAAAGGCACCACAGCCGATAATACTAGCCCTGAAGTTACTTACTGTAACCCTACTCTCCAACCTGGTGTTCAGATCATCTAGAAAGATTCAGAGAGCAGCACAGTAGGGCTGATCTCTTCATATCCAATCTAACAGTGGGGCAATAAAACATTTATCATACAAGCAATAAAAACAGACTCTCATACCATACATTCAAATGGAATAGTGGCAAGCCTGTTTAGTGGTTTGGCTTCGGTAAGAAGGAATTTGCAATGTGTGACAGAGATCGAATGATTCTTGGTGTTAGATCTCCCTCCCGACCTGTGAGACATCTGCATAAAGGGAACAGAATACCCTGCACTAAATGGCACGACAGTTTATTCACAGGGTTAAGTGGAAGTCGGCCACCTAGTAAGGGGGCAAAGCTACGGTATAGGAACTCAATGACCCGGATGGGAAACGGCGTAGCATCTGTGGATTGGAGGAGCAGATGCACTCGTTGACCAAGGGGTCATGTCTGACGTTATAAAAAGGGGACGTAGTGATGTGATCTGTTCCTTTGTGAATGGTTATATTAAATGATCAGAAGGAGAACCTGTGCTGTGAAACGTGAGTGTTTTGTTTGTTTATTATTTGGCGTTAATAATACTGTTTGTAATTATTTGGACATCTAACACGATCCAGAGCTGTCACCAAAAGCCAGCATTAAACCCGGATCAACAACACTGCACTTTTGTTTAATACTAAAGAACTGTATTCACCACGAACACTAGAGCACGCACTGTGGACTGCTGTTTATGTTTGTGGTTGTGTGTTCGGTGAGTGGAGAACGGGTGTGGAGAGGAGGTAAAAACGATTAAAAAATAAAATAACAATTGCTTATCGTCGGTTTGTTTGTTCAGCCAAAGCGCCGTTTTGTTTTGTCAAAGTGCTTTTGTTTTCTGTTTAAACTTTTTTTATTTTACAATAAAACACTGAGCGCCACAGCGTCTCAGTTTCACCCACAGTTGCTGTGTGTTTTGTTTTCATTTCCTGGCCTGACGTCACCCCTACAGCCAGTCTGTTCACATTACCTTTTCTTTTTTTCCTGAAGTTCTTTTTTGTATCTTGTAATCGCCTAATTTCCATACCAGACTCAAACAGCACCAGGCTGAATGTCTTTTCATTGTTCAGGTAGCGAGAGATCCTGAGGGAGGCCTCATCGCCATAGTTTTTGCCCTTGATGTCGGTACCCCACATTCTGAAAGTCAGCCAGGATGCAACGGTTTAAAGTAGCCGGTGACTAGGATTCTACAGGCTGAGAAAATGTCAGGTAGTTTCTGATACAGAGAAAACATTCAGTACTGGAGCAACATAACTTAGAACCATTCAGCATGATTGTAAACATAAAAAGTCAAGGGAAGGTGAACAAAATAGATTAAAAGCAGAATACAGCTTCATATACAGCTTCATATTGGATTTCCCTCGTTTCCGAGCAGTCGCAATTGTGAGTACTGTGTGTACGAAGTATATTGTGCATTTTTGTAAAACTGTGTATTGTGTTTTATATTGGGCAAACAGCATAGCTGTCCCAGGCTATTCAAGTGTTTTTGTGTATTATTAAACGTAAGCACTAAAACGTCAAGTTTTGTGAGCTGGGTCTCATTTTAAAGGGCAAACGAACGTAAGTGAGTGCGGCTCTACTACAGTATAAACGAGTCAACCATTAAATAAGTTTGCTTCCTTGTGAAAAGTGACTTCTCACAATGCTGGTTTAGGTTGTACTGTGTGTGTTACTGTGGACGTGAGTCTCTCCATGATTTAAAGCTGGCCTGGTTCCCAGTATACAATGAGTCACAGAATGCTTCTCAGCTTAGCCAAGACTAGTACAGCCAACTAAAAAAAAATACTTCTAAATATATACCTTGACCTTTCAAAAAAATTTCAAAACTGTGCTTGTTTGCGGTGCTGGTGAGCGAGGCCTGTGTTTCCCATTTTACCCCACTTAGACCTCTTGTTTACTAAACACCTTAAAATAGATGATCCAAGTATCCCTAAATAGATAATTGTTCCCCTTCAAATAAATGCAGTGGTACCCCAAAATGTAGCCATATTCTGTGAATAATTAATGTCCAGGGGTGGGGCATTTATATTAGTTAATATACAGTAGTTAGTTATTTGTGACACAGATGGTATTTCCAGCCAACTAGATAATTGGGGTGATAGTGTCCAATGTAGAAGTCAGGGGGACATCAAACTCAATTATCAGTCAGATAATGAACCATTTTGTACACTATACCTAATGGATTTTCATGGGAAAATATATGAACTGTCATGAATATTGTGAAGAGGTCTATAATTTTAAAAGGAAAAGGAAAAGAAAGAAGAAAAGGCTGCTGGGTGCAGTTCGCTTTGTAGCCATTCTCCTGTATCACCAGCCAGTGTCTGGATTTAAAACAATAACAACAATGATGTGATTATTATCAGTTCTAGACATAACTGCATTTTGAAGTTAAGTGCTAGAAATGAGTCTCTTGCATGACACATTAGTGTCAAATAATAAACCAAATGTTACACAAGCAGTTATTTTTGCTGGATAGGGAGTGCTGGCGAGTGAAATCCTCTCTATGTTATCCAAAAGGCAGGGGTATTAAATTATATATCTTAGTTCTCTTACATTAGTTTAATTCAATCCATGTTTCATTGGTTAAAAATCTATTATTATTATTATTATTATTATTATACCTTGTATCATATGATTTCCTTACAGTGTATATCGTTACTAATAAATGTTACTATTACAGTATATCACTTGTCTCTCTACCTAACATTCCTGTCAAAAACCAAGGCATGGTATTATACTGTTTGTATAATATCATGCCAACAGTACATGCCCCTGCCCCCCCCCCCCCCCCCCCCCCCCCCCCCCCCCACATTTTCAAGGCTACAGCACGCTACCTCATATAATAGTTCATAACTCCTACATATTAATATTAATAGCTCGCAAATCATTTATACATGACTTAATTTACTCCTTAGCATCAAGACTTTCATGGAGTGCAACACTATTATTGTGCAAGTTGTCATCATTTATACATGACTTAATTTACTCCTTAGCATCAAGACTTTCATGGAGTGCAACACTATTATTGTGCAAGTTGTCTTCCCGCAGGGCTATGACATCATATGAGTCATCATATCAAAACTCTCCTGCTCTTTCTGCTGACACAAGGTTGGCTTTTAAACAAGGTCTGGTTAGACATATAATTCTATTTTGCTTGCCGTGGATGGCAGGCACTGCGTAACCTGACACAGTAATAGTTTGTCATCAATACAGATGAAAATGGTCTGGAGTTTGTGACCCTGTTGTTTAATACGTAAACAAAAAAAACATAAAGATGTCAATGAGATCAACCGTGAAAGTACTCGTGGTTACATGTTTTTCCAGCCTGGTGATTCTATGTGCCCTGTCAACAGTTTAAAAAAAATATTTACAAAATTGTCCTTCAGATTTACCTCCTTAAAAAAATTCACACTATAAATCAGTTTGGTAATCCCATGAGCGTATTGTTGTTAATTACCTCGGAAACTTGATACCTCACTGTGACAGGATGGACCGAGGTTTGAGACTCAGAGACAGTTTTAAGTTCAAAAATAAAGTTTTCAATAAACAAAAATACAAAATAAATAGGCACAAGGGCCAAACAAAAAGGTTTTAAACATAAAATAAACACAAAGCCAAACTTACAAAATAAGCTTTCCAGGCTGGGCGTTGCCTTCACTGGAACAGAAAACAAACTGAAAACACAGCACAAACAAAACACTCTTCTCTTCTAGAACTCTCTCTCCAACTCTCTCTAGCCAGGGCCTCTCCCTTGGCTTTTATCCCCTGTGGCTGGAGCCCAATTAATCAATAATTGCTAATTAGTCAATTAGGGCTCCAGCCACATTCTCACATGTTTTTCTGGCAGGGAGGAATTTTAACCCCCTCCCTGCCAGTCCCAACCATGATCATAAAGACGGGGCAGTACCCCGTCACACTCACATTTCAGAGCAAGTTGGATTTTCAGTATGTTACACAAACCACTCAGTCCGCAGCATTGCTGTCCACATATTATCTAATTTTGTTTACAGTCTTGAAAAATTATTTCGGTTACCGGTCATCGGTGTGAAAACAGCCTCCAAAATTATTGGTCAGCTTTTCTTGAAGACCGCAAAACCTGGAGTAGGATTTACAAAAAGACGTCTCATCCACGGCCTCACACTCAGGTGCACCTCCCTCGATGTCGGCCCCAAGTGACTGTGCAGTGGCTGGATTTTCCGTGAATCCTCCCTCATATGTAAGAAATCAGTCTGCTTTCAATTCTAAATGCTATTTAATCTCAAAATGTTACTATAAATGGCAATGTTCAATAAATGTTTTTAAAAGCAAATAAAAAAGGAAAAAATATATATGTCAGTTATGTATCCTTCTCAGTGGAAGGATACATAATACATTTCTTGTTTTTTCCTTAAAAAAATCTAGTTTGTGTAATTATTTTCAACTTTTTTTTTTTTTTTTTTTTTTAGCCATTTATAAGCAAAATAACCCACCCCAGGGCATGCAGTAATAATTGTCTTACCGCACATGGAGTTCCTGTTGTGGGTTATTTCTTACTTATATTACGTAACGTGCTGTACAATGTAAAGTATTTTGCGTGTTCATAACTGGAGATTACTAACAGGCAGTTGTATTGTTTTAACATTTTACCCAACCATGCTAGGTAAGAGATACCAACTATTATGAGATGTTATGTGGTTTCTCCCAAGTGTAACCAGTTGTGGGACCCCAAAGATGATTCAGCTGGGACAGCACATTCATCTCAAACCCAGTTAGCATACAATAGTAAATATTGGTTTCCAATTTTGTGTCAATTAGCAAGCTAGGGTACATAAAGTATTATAGCAATTTGATACCAAAGTAAAAGTAGTTAGGGCTCTCCCAAAAAGTAATTACACTGACACAACAAATTAACAATAAAACCAACAAATATAAAATAAATTAGTGTCTCATTTGATGTTAACCGTTAAAAGACAAGGGGTGGCAAATATTATAGCCAGCTTTATTATCTCGCATCCCCTCAGAAAAAAAGAATGAGGAAGCCAAATAAGGGGTAAAACAGCACAGCACACACCCTCCAGTACTACCAAATAAAAAAACAGGTTGAATTAGTGTCTCATTTAATGTTAACCCTTGAAAGACATAGGGTGCCAAATGTTAGTCTATAGCTATATGCAATAATAATAATAATAATAATAATAATAATAATAATAATAATAATAATAATAATAGGATTCAACTACAACAAATGACTTTACATCATCTCTATGCTGATGAGTCTATTTTATACTCCTTACAGGAGGTTGAAAGGGATCTGCACACTGCATTTGATATCATACAAAAAAAAAACTATTTAATGATAGATTGTTACTTAATGTATCTAACTATGTTATTCTGCTCTAATAGAAAGCTACCTTGGACTATTGTTACACTGAAAGGTGAGATAATAAAGAAAGTTCCTTATTATAAATACTTAGGCTAAGGATTGATGAGCATCTTACATTTAATCATCATATTGGCAAACTGATTTTAAACATAAGACCTAAATTAGGCTTTCTTTTTAGAAATTGGAACATATTTTCTCAGTCTAGCAGCTCAAACTTGGTAACTACTACTATTCTCCCTGTCCTTGATTATGGTGATTGCATTTAACAGTTTACTTCTACTCAGTCTTTACATAAACTAGACGTATTTTACATGCTGCAGATTATAATGTATTAGAATGCCCCATCTTGACTCATCATTGCGACATGTATGTAAAAGTATGCTGGCTTTCACTTACAGACAGAAGGCTTTATCATTGGTACTGTTTTGTGTTTAAGTTTCTTAAAGGATTGGTGTCTTGTTATTTAACTGCTCTGGTTAACAGGTATGATACCAACTATAATCTGCGTTCCTGTGATTCTGCCAACCTGGTCGTTCTAAGGGTTGGCACATGTTTGGGTAAAATGTCCTTTGCATATCAGCTCCCAAAAACGTTTAACTCTTGTAACCATGATATTAGGAGTACATTTGATAGTCTCTCTTTTAAATGTTTTAAAAATGATTTCTGTAAATTGTTTAGGGCCTGATGTAAATGTTTTGATCCTGATTAAGGATCTGTACATGTCTGAGTGAATCTCTTTTGCTTATGACTCCTAAAATGATTGTCAGTACCACACATGATGTTGTGTTGTTTTATTGTATATGTTTGTTGATAGGACCCCCTTGTAAATGAGATCTAGGTATCAATGGGTTAAATTCCTGTATAAATAAATAAATGAATACAATTAAAAAAGATAATATACTAAAGCTATTTTGATTCAAACCATTGTGCTTTGAAACATTAATAACCATCCATATTTAGGTAAATAAAAGGAGCCTGTTGTGTAATCATTTTTTTAAATATATATTTAACCTACTGGAAAAAAAAAAAAAACAAACGTCTTTGAAATGTTAACTATCTATTTTTTATATTTTATTTGAATAAAAACAGCACACAACAATTACATGTTAGTATTAAAATCTCCCTGCGGTCTAGCTGTGCATGCACAGGAATTTAAAGAAAGTAAGAAGGCGTTCCGAAGAGATCCGAAGGATGGTGGGATGCAGAAATTAAAGGAATGCAGGATATTTCATAACACAGATGTAGGACGCCCAAAACACTCCACAGTGTAAAACATTCTAGAGTGGTTTGAATGTAAGTTGATAACACTCGAGAGTGTAATGACCGTATGTTCAAAACACTGCTGCATTTTGAATTCATGTTCAAAACACTCCCTTTCAAGCAAGGCCGGAGCAATGCATAGGCAAACCTGGCACCTAGCACACAAACTTAACTCACTGACATTTGAAATGAGGCAGTGTATCTCACTGGTGTTCACACAAAATCAAACTGGCTGACCCAGAACTTACTCTCGCTCTCTTTCGCGAGGTAACACAAGTAAATTCCAGGTCAGTCCGTTTGATACAGCAAACTATGTCTCTTTCGGGGGCATTAAAGCATAACCACAAGAAACAGGAAGAAGAAGAATGCAAGCGGCAAAGGAGGGCATTCGAAATATTTTTACAAATCAGTGCTGAAATCCCCTACCCTGGAGAAATAGCATTTTCTTTAATGAAACATGTCAAAAACCACCTCCGATCAACAGTAAAGCAAGGAAGGTTCACTGCCTTTGCTGTATTAGTGCTTGAGAATGAAGTAAGCCACATTAAACTGCATTTGACTTAAGGTTGCCACTGTCCATACATTTAAGGTCACTCAGTAAAAAAAACACAAACGTAAATAAATAAAAAATGTCAGTGACTTTGAATCAAAATAAATATGCAGTGGCAGTGTTTGCCCCCTGGGGGCCCCATGCAATATTTGATTCTGGGGCCCCTACCAGGGCAGGGCTGCCAGACCACTAGCCTATACAGTATTTGAAACAATTCCAAGAAGTAGGATAACAGTAATTTGCGGTTATAAAAAATAAACGCACTGTTTATTAGGTATATGAAAGCTTTTGTTGCATACTGCATTTAGTTATTTTGAGTAAATGGACAAGCAACTGATTTTAAACTTTGAACGTACAAAGCTTGTTTATTGCACCTTTCAAACTTACTTTAAAACACAGTCTGTCACAAATTTCTGCCTCTCCCCCACCCTAACTCCACCCTAACTCCACCCTATTCAATAACTGGCAAACACAGGTACATTGATTGCACTCATGATTTATGTAATGTGTGGCAATGTGCCCCGCCCCTGTGTGTATTTTTGTGTTTTATGTTGTATATAGTGTGTAAATGTTGGTGATTTGTAGTTGGTACATGGGATATAATGTGGATAATGAGCACGAGTATTTAAAATACTGTATTTAGTTGTATTTAGGCACAGGGATTACTTCACGTGCATTTAAAGTATTTAATAAAATGTGAGCACGGGGTTGCACAAATTAGTTCATGTGCTGGGATTCAAGTGAATAATTAATTAGTAATTGAATCCCAGCACAACAGTATATATAGAGACACGTAGCACTCACTCGGGGTTGTGTGTTCGGTAAGTGGAGAACGGGTGGAGTTAGGGGATTTAAAAATATGAAAATAACAATTGCTATTGCGTGCTGGAAGCACCAGCGCGGTACTTGTTTTTTGGGTTTGTCCACGTTTGTTACGTATGTCTCTTTATTTTGGCGTAAAGTGCTGTGTCCTGTGTTTTGTTCAAACTGTTTATTTTCTGTCTTGCATCAGCACATTCATTTCCCATTTCACCATCCTGTCTGTGTTTCCTTTCCTGGGTCTGACGTCACCACTCAGCCAGACTGCCACATATGGTGCCCTGCATGGGATAAACGCCTCCAGGAGCCGGACCAGGAAAGCAAAGTGCGCTTTTTTTTGTTTTGTTTAGTTTTTTTTCGAAAAGTGTTTTTTTTGTTTTGTTTTTGGAATAAATAAATAAATAAATAAAAAGGAAATGGATGGCTGGAGAGAGGCTGCCGGGACCTGGAGTACCTCCTCGGGGGCCTCGAGGACCAAGGCTGGTGCCTTGCCTGCGGGGTGTATGGACACACGGTGGCGATCTGCCCCTTCCAAGGTGAGGAGGAGGAACCGGCCCAGGAGAGGAAGGTAGGGAGAAGGAGCAGGAAGAGAAGGGGGAGAGGAAAGCTGCAACAGCAAGAGGAGGTCGGGGATGATGGTTGGGAGGATGAGGATCCCAGTCGTCCTACGCCTGATTGGGAGGAGCCTGAGCATCCAGCGCCTAGACGGGGGGAACGCAAGCGTCCAGCGCCCAGACGGGGGGAACGCAAGCGTCCAGCGCCCACCTCCACCAGCAGAGAAAGAATGCCTGCTGTCCCCAGATATTAAACAGCGCATTCATTTGCCATTTCACCGTCTGTGTTTCCTTTCCTGGGTCTGACGTCACCACTCAACCAGACTGCCACAAATGGCTATGCATACAATATAATGAGACCGAATCCTCCGAGCTGCGGCAGCAACAAGAGGGGGCGCGACCTCTAGACTGTGTGCATGACCATGTTGTATCGTTTATTGGTTGTTTTCTGTTATGTTTTATCGGTTATCTTCAGTGCCTTATTTGAATAAATATATCCAAATGTTTATTATTGTTGTGTAGGCTTGTCTCCAACCAGGTCCGCTGGGATTGTATTTAGGTAGTGCGGCGACCTGGTTGGGAGTCAGTCGTCAGTTCCAGAGAAAGGGAGTGTATTAAAGAGCCTGTTTTGTTAAACTGCATTCCTGACTAGCATCTTTACCATATATTATTATTATTATTATTATTATTATTATTATTATTATTAAATTTATTTGATGTATTTGGGGTTTCCAAGTATCAAAATACAATGATTAAGAAAGTTTCTATTTTGTGAATCGTGCAGAAAAGCCATGAAAAGCCAGATTTCGTTATGCCAAACGACAAACAATGGCTACAAATCTAGTTAGAACAGATTTCCAGTAGTTCTGTTCCAGCTAAATTAATTCCATGCTGACGTGATCAATAGTAGTATTGGTGCTCATTCCTACCTACAGGTTGCACCATGTCCCCATGTTCTGTGCGTGTGGCTTTGAATGTTCATGTTCTTTAAGAGTACATGAAAGGCGCTGCCAGGCCTTGAAGCCATCCTTGGAAACACTGCTATCAAGTTTGCCAAAGAATGCACAGCAAAAGCAAAATACTGCATCCGAAGAAGGAGACTATACAAGCCATGTAGCGAAGAATTTTGTCACTGTTCTTCATGTGCATGTAGTAGTTCTCTTTCGTAAAATGGTGTGCAACCGCTGCCACATCGTTCTGTGGAAATTCCATTTCAATAATCTGCTTCGGACCTCTTTCTACAATTTCATTGATTATTGCTTATATGATTTGGCCAAAATGCTGGGTCCTTAGATAACATGCTGATATCTGGATTGCTAGCCACAGTGTGACAGGGATGGCGTGTGGTGACGTCAGGCCAGATGCAGGAAGGAAAAAACTGACACCAGGTAAGTACTGCAGTGCAAAAGAGAAGCTACGCGTCGTTTATTTAAAGAACAAAAATAAATAAAAGATTTAAACAGAAAAACACTGTGCACACAGAGCAGAATAAATATTTAAACAAAACAAAATCACGAACACAAAACAAAACAAGACAGGTCAGGCTGGGCAATTGCTGTCATGGTTCTTGTATATCATTTTACTTTAGTTTCTCTCTCGCTTCTCGCTCGCTCTTGTTCCTCCTCTGAACACCCACCACGAACTGGGAGCGCTGCAGGTTTTTATACAGGTGACCACCTCCCGATTAGCAACAATTTAAACAATTAACTCGGGAGATGGTCACCTTCTGCACAGGGTTTTTAATATGGATGGAGCGTCCCATCCACGCTGCTAACAAAACAATAACAAACACTCGGCTACGCCATCAATACATTTTTAAATAAATACAAATAAACAATAACAAAACCCAAGGTGCTTCGCCGTCATATAAATACACTTACAACAATAAATAAATCATAATACACAAATACAAAATAACACTGGGGCGGAGGGGGAGATCCTGTTCTAAAAATAAATAAACAATACATTTAAACAGTAGGGCTTTCTACCACCCTGCTACACACAGCATGATGTGAGACAGGGCCCTCCTCGGTTTCCACATCATCCGCAGGTGTACTTCTGTACTACTTGCATCTTTAACGCACGCTGCGTGCTGTGATGCAAAGAATGATGTTAGTTTAGGTTTATCATACACTTTGCTTTTTTTGCACCGCTGGATAATTCCACTTTATTTCTCTTTCTCACACTCCTACACTGGTAATTAAAGCATGTGCAACAGTAGAAAATGGGTTAATCTACTCGTTATGTATGGGGGTTGTTTTTTAGACTGCACAATTAAATGCACTATGAAATGGAATAGTATTCTACCACAAAAATAATCACAACATTTAACCAGTCTATATAATCATATGTAAAAAAAGGTATACTGTGACAAACCAGGTTGAGCTTGCCACATGCAGGAATGTCTTCAATTGTCTTTGTGTAAAAGAACAGTACTCCAACAAGCACAGGTAGGTTTCTAAACAGGGTATCTTTATTTTAAACATAAAACAAAATAAACAATACAAAAAACCTAACTCTTCCAGGAGTGCTAACTAAACATTTCAGTTCTAAACAATACCGGACAGCTAAGCGGTTTACTGGTCACAAAAAAATATATACTTTTTATAAGTGAATTCAAACACTGTGCCTTCTCTCTAGTGCCTTCTCTCTAGTGCCTCCTCTCTAGTAGTCTCCCCCTTAATGGAGCCCTGGGCTCTCCTTTTTTATGATGTGGCTGCTCCCAATCATCACCAATTATTCCATTTGGGAGCAGCCACATTCTCACATGTTTTTGGCAGGGACAGGAATTTACAGTGGCCCTGAAGTGCAAAACACAGCAACATTAAGGAAAACACAACAACATTAAGGAAAACGCTGCACCATTAAGGAAAACACAACGTCATTAAGAAAAACGCTGCAACATTAAGAAAAACACAACAACGTTAAGAAAAACACAACAACATTAAGGAAAACACAACAACATTAAGGAAAACACAACGACATTAAGGAAAACACAACGACATTAAGGAAAACGCTGCAACATTAAGAAAAACACAACAACATTAAGGAAAACACAACGACATTAAGGAAAACGCTGCAACATTAAGAAAAACACAACGACATTAAGAAAAACACAACAACATTAAGGAAAACACAACAACATTAAGGAAAACGCTGCAACATTAACTTCAAACCGGAATGGGTTGGTACATAGGAAAAGGGGTTCCACATCATTGATAGGAGGAACTGTGTGACGAACACAGTCCATATTAATACAATATAATTTCCCTGCGCTTGGTCCTTAATATCATGTAAGGTATATATATATATATATATATATATATATATATATATATATATAGATAGATAGATAGATAGATAGATAGATAGATAGATAGATAGATAGATATTTGTGTGTAAATACTCAGGAATGGGTAAAAGCCGACCAAGTTAAACCCTGCCAGACGGGGGATTTAACCTGCTCCGATCATCTTAACCAACATCAATCGATTCCTCTTTGCCAGCTTATAGACCACTTTATTATTATAATTATTATTAATTAAAATGCGTAACACAGTCTATTATATATATATATATATATATATATATATATATATATATATATATATATATATATATATACCCTACATGAGAGCAAGCGCTGAGAAATTAAATTCAGTTCTGTGGCACAGTGATTGACAGGTTGTGCCTCCTATCAGTGATGTGGAACCCCTTTTCCTATGTACCTACCCATTCCGGTTTAAAGTTAATGTTGTAGCATTTTCCTTAACGTTGTTGTGTTTTTCTTAATGTGGCAGCGTTTTTCTTAATGTCGTTGTGTTTTCGTTAATGTTGCAGCGTTTTCCTTAATGTTGTTGTGTTTTCCTTAATGTTGTTGTGTTTTGCACTTCAGGGCCACAGTAGGAATTAACCTCATCCCTGCCAACCACGACCAAAACACACACAAACACCACACTTTACAGACAGAGATCTTGCTCTACCACATATACCTTATTTATTATTTTTTTTATTTGTTAACCTTAAACACAATTACAATATCCCCCCTCTGTTTTCTCGTAATAGTCTTGTCGGGTCACGCAGCTGTCAGTGTTAGTAATGCAATTTTTACCTCCCGAATAGTCATGTATGATGTGCACTAGTTGGCAGCACTCGGCACCGGCAGAGTCCCTCCCCCGGCTTTCCCTCATCAGTGAGACGTAACTTTGTTATTTGTTTATTTAGCAGACGCCTTTATCCAAGGCGACTTACAGAGACTAGGGTGTGTGAACTATACATCAGCTGCAGAGTCACTTACAACTACGTCTCACCCAAAAGACGGAGCACAAGGAGGTTAAGTGACTTGCTCAGGGTCACACAACGAGTCAGTGGCTGAGGTGGGATTTGAACCGGGGACCTCCTGGTTACAAGCCCTTTTCTTTAACCACTGGACCACACAGCCTCCTGTAACTGTCACCTTTGTTGTCTTGTCATGTTTTGAATGTGTGCATATTGTTAATAAAATGTAAAAAAAAAATCACCACAGTCAGCTGGGGGCCCCCTCGCTGCCTCGGGGGGGGGGGCATACAATTATATGGGTTGCATGTCCCTAACGGCACCACTGTAAATATGGTACATTTTTTTATTGCTTGTGGCTTTCCCAATCAGCTCGAATGATATACCTATGCCTTATGTGACAGCAGTGAAAAGAATCAAATAAAGAATGCCAATTAACAATACTGTGCTATACGCGCATTCTTCAACCAAGTTGCCAAAGCACACAAGCTCGGGAGACATTGTCCAGCTTGCAATGCTTTTTTGTTATTGGAAATAAGCTGGATGGCCCAGAAGGAATTTATGCCGTAACAAGTGACTTACTTGATGGAACTTAGACAGGATCTGGCAGCTGATGAAAACTGGCACAAAATTGCGCTCTTGTCTACACCTAGCGGACAGCCACGTTTTCCTACATTTGCCAACTTTTCCATTAATATGTTGGCTTTGCCACACAGTAATGCAGAATTAGAACAAGTTTTTTTTTCCTCAAATGAACCTTGTAAAAACAGATGTAAGAAATCAATTGTCTACAGACATTCTGAATGGAATTCTGACTATCAGATTGCTGTTAAAAACATCACCAGCTTCAGACCAATGAAGCAAATGATCCAGTCTGCAAATGTGTCCATGTATGACCATAAGAAGTAAATAGACCTAAAGAAATGCAAGTACACAAAACTAGCCTGTTTTGTAATGTATTTTATTGTTTCTTTTTTTTTAAATGATAGCAGTAAAAAAAAGTGTCAGTAAAAAAGGCCACAATAAATCTGTATGTTTGAGCACCCTCCTATATAGAAGTATCACGTTTTTTAAATTGGATAACAATCAACATATCAATCAATCAATCAAGCAATCAATCTTTATTGTATATAGTGCCTTTCATAGTGCACCACCATTACAAATTGCTTTACAAGATGCAGTAACAACAAGAGTTTTGAAAATAATCCTGAACTTTACAGGTAGCCAGTGCAGCTGGGCAAGATGGGGGGGTGATGTGGTCATGTTTTTTACATCCGGTAAGGATCCTGGCAGCGGCATCCTGAACTAGCTGTAGTCGGTTTATGGTGCGTGCCGGGAGACCACCACATAGAGAGTTGCAGGAGTCGAGAGGAGATGAATGCATGACAGAGTATCTCTGCATCCAGGAGGGAAAGGTAGGGACAGACTTTGGAGATGTTTCGAAGATGGTAGAAGGAAGATTTGACCACAGAGGAGATGTGGGCATCAAAGGAGAGGTTGCTGTCAAGAAGTACACCAAGGCTTCTTACTGTGGGGGAAGGCAGCAGCAGACAGTTTCCGAGGTTCAGGGCAGCTATATTTAGATTCTTAAGTTGAGTTTTAGATCCTACCAGAAGGAGTTCAGGTTTTAGTGTTCAGCTGAAGAAAATTGTCAGACATCCAGGCCTCGATGTTTTGAATGCAAGCTGAGAGCCGGACCAGGCAGAGGGTCTTCCAGGGTCAAGTTTTAAGTAGAGCTGGGTGTCATCAGCAGAGGAGTGAAACATGAGGCTGTGTTGGCAGATGAGTTGACCCAAGGGAAGCATGTAGATATTGAAGAGAAGGGGCCCAAGAACAGATCCTTGGGGGACACAAGTGACTGGGTTTGCAACACCACTGTGTCCAGCACAGAAAACAGACTGCATGCGTCCGGATAGGTAAAAGGACATCCAGGAGAGGAGAGGGACAGGTTGAGAGTGTGCATAATGGAGGGAGCAAGATCAGAAGCACAGAGACGGACAAGGTTAGTCGGCCAGGGGTCCAGGGGGCATGTGGCAGTAGTTGATTTCAACAGTAAGCCTGAAACATCAGCAATGGAGAGAGGAGAGAAGGAGGAGAGGGCAGGAGGGGCAACCGGAGGAGGATCAAGGTGGTCAAGTAGTAAACTGGGTTTGTGGAGAGGAGAAATCATGACAAGAGAGGAGGATGGACAGGAGATGCATCTGTCGGTTGCTGGATGTAGGATTTGGTCAATGGTCTTAAAGAGAACATTGGGTTTACCATGTCCCATAGTTATGATTTCAGAGAAGTACTTCACCCTGGCCGTGGCCAGCGCACGCCTGTAGCTCGCGAGATGGTCGGTCCAGATCTCTCTGTGAACCGTTAGTCCACACAGCCTCCACTTGCGCTCAAGCTTGCGGCAGGCAGACTTAAGCAGTCGAAGTTCGAGGGTGTACCATGGGCAGTGTCGATCTTTCTTGTCGGTTCTGGTTGTAAGAGAGGCAACAGTGTCGATGATATGAGTAAGCGTGGCGTTGTAGAGGGTCACCGCATCATCAACTGAGGACAGGAGAGTACCAGTTAGAGGGGATGCAGAGACACATTCTGAGAGTGTCAGAGGATTCCGCAGATTCTTGGGATGGAAGGGGACAACAGTATCAGTAGCGGAGGAAGGAGCAGGGAGATTAATATTAGCAGTGATTAAGAAATGGTCAGAGAGAGAGAGAGATATCTGAGACGGAGAAATTGGAGACGTCAAGGCCCCTGGTGATGAGCAGATCCAGGATGTGTCCTTGGGTGTGAGTGGGGATGTTGACAGATTGAGAAAGTCCAAGACAGTCTAGAATTGTGTTGAAGTCATTCACTACAGAGGAGGAAGGCAAGTCACCCAGGAGTAGGATTTTGTCAGTAGAAGTGCAGATGAGGGAGAGGAATTCTGAAAACTCGGCAATAAAAGCAGAGTTGTTCTTATGTGGATGGTAGATAACAGCAAGGGTGAGGGAGATGGAAGAGGGGAGCTTGATGGCAAAATGCTCAAATGAAGAAAAGGCAGGCAAAGAAAGAACTGAGGAAGCGAGCACAGAATTTGCAATAACAGCAGTGCCCCCGCCTCGGCCAGTGAGGCGAGGTTTGTCAAAGAGGGAATAGCCCTTTGGGGTGGCTAGATACAGCGAGTGCATGTCGTTTAGAGAGTGCCAGGTTTCATCTAGACAGAAGGTATGTGCAGCATATGGTGTTCTTGTCCATATTCGAACTGTTGTATTTTTAATTAGTAAATCAAGAAAGGTGATCATCAAGCTCACATAGGCTTCAAGTTTTTCTGAATTTATTTTGAAATGTATTGAGCACACCACCTTAAAATGTGAGCTATCAGTATGATGTATAAGAATTGACAATTAAATGTTTAACCCTTTGCGGTCCATTGTCGGACTGGGTCCGACATTGCAATTATTCCTCACAGGTCCTTTGTCGGACTGGGTCCGACATCATTATAGCAACACAATAAACGGGTTTTTAGTCCCTCACTACCTTCTGCAAAACCATTCAATTGCCGAGTGGTAGCGACAGGAGCCGAGACAAGTCGGGAAAAAAAAAAAAAAAAAAAAAAAGGCATATTTCATGAATAGTCATACATGGTATCAGGTATCAGATAATGGGCGTTCATAGTAAACAAGCTGGCTAAGTGCGTCAGCGCACTGAGACTATCATGGACATTTGCAGAGCTTTTTTTAGATGTTATAGTAATAAAATAATGACTTGGATCGCATTATTGAGGAGTTTGGTGATAAAACGAGTGATCTGGAGATGATCGATCGGTATGTACGACTATTATTATTATTATTATTTATTTCTTACATAGCAGAATGCTATAGCAAACAAAAGGGTGGGGCGGGGCTGGAGATGCCTAGTGTGTGCTTTGTTGATATGCAGGGCCATTTAAACCCGTTTGACTGTGAAAAAAAATACTTTTAAACAGCGCGTATAAAATTAACTGCGCGTGTGAAAATTAATTAGACCTGGCGTGCCTGACGCGTGATTAATAAATGGACCGCAAAGGGTTAATCACAATTTGATAAGGTGTTCTCCACATATGTGCACATTTGATTGATTGATGAACGGACAGATACCGCTCTATACTCCCAGAATCTGATGTTCTTAACAACTTATATGAAATAATGATAATACCAAGTTTTATGACAATAGGAGAAGCAGTTCTCCAGCTAATATACAGTCCTTGCCTTCCCCAGACAGTGAGATACAGCTGCAATGTGCTGGCAGGCCCAAGATTCTTGTTTTGTATAAATGCATTATGTTGAGGACGCAAGATCTATTCAAGTACAAAAAAATGCTCTGATTTAAAATTTCTGTGTGATATGTGTTGTTCGGAGAGCAGGAGCAGGGGCTCCTCCCTAGTTAATCAAGCCAATCTATCAATTAACCTCCCTAGTTAAGCCTTCATTCTCTGTCTTGCTTTTTGCGTTTGTGTCTTCCTTGTTCACACATAAGATAACTTACCAATTCAGTGATCTAATATTCATCTAAATTCATCGATTTCACAATCTCATCACATCCTCTCAAGTTTAAACAGTCGCTGCATTCGCTCCTATTGCTTTCTCACTCCTCCTACGAAATTGGCTGGTCCTCCCTCACTACCTTCTGCAAGCAAAATCAGGTATCCCCTTCTCCGTTCAACCAGGAAATCATTTTATGGATCCTCATTCACGCAAAAGAAAAGCTGCACCTCCCTGAGAACTCTGAAATCTACCCCGCTCCCCATTCCTTTGTATAGGTGCAGCAACCTCAGTGCCCCAGTAAACGTTAACCACTACCTTATCAGATATCAGTTACTCTCTGATATCTATTCAGACAAATAGAATATTGCTAGTATGCCCAGTGTGGAGGCCATCACTCCACCGGGACCACCAGAGGTTTCCTTCCACAAGGGAGGGTGGATGGGTGGGAAGGGGTGGATTTCCTTTCCGCTGAGCAGTGAGATTAGTCCTTAATTATATAATAAAAAAACATCAAAAATTAAAATGAATCCTCCAGTATTGATTGTTTTGTTTCTTTACTAACCCTACTTTTTCTTTTGCATCGGTGGCATAGATGCAGGGAGCCGGGGGTCCTCTTTTGGGGACAAGTGATGAGAGGAAGGTTTTCCCTCTATCAATCTTTAAAAGTAAAGGATTGAGCCTTTCAAATGAATGGTGTTCATTTAGTGTATGATATAATAAATATAATTCATATAATGAATCATGCCAGAGTGCTCGGTTAAAATCGCTGCCAAAGAAAATTGTGGAACACAAACAGTCAAGAGAGCACATTACGACCAAACGTATTTTGAAAAACTCAAAAGAGCAGACTCTTTAGAAAAAATGTGTGACAGCATGAATGTGTCTCATTTAAAGTCAATTTTCCATTCTGCATATTACTTGGCTTAAAACTGCAGACCTTTATCGGATCATTTGGTTTGCTGGAACTACAAAGTGAAAATGAGGTTGATATAGTATTTGAGCTGCACTCCAGATACAGTGCTTAAGGAATGATCATCCACATTGCTTTTGATATGCTTGGTAGCAAATTGGGCGTAGCTCACAAACTTTTGGAGCAATACCCAAATATTATTAAATGGCACTGTTTAAACCATCGCATACAAACTGATCCATCACAGACAAACTGATCCATCACAGACCAACTGATCCATCACAGACAAACTGATCCATTGCAGACAAACTGATCCATCGCAGACCAACTGGTCCATCACAGACCAACTGATCCATCACAGACAAACTGATCCATATAAAGATAATAATAGGGGGGATCCCGAGTGGCACATCCAGTAAAGGCGCTCCACGTGGAGTGCAGGATGCGCTCTATAGTCTGGACGTCGCGCGTTTGAGTCCAGGCTATTCCTTTGCCGACTGAGGATGGGAGCTTCCAGGTGGCGGTGCTCAATTGGCCGAGCGCCGCCCGGAGGGAGGGAGGGTTAGGTCGGCCAGGGTGTCCTCGGCTCACCGTGCACCAGCGACCCCTGTAGTCTGGCCGGGCGCCTGCGGGCTCGTCTGTAAGCTGCCCAGAGCTGCGTTGTCCTCCGATGCTGTAGCTCTAGGTGGCTGCATGGTGGGCCTGCAGTGTGTAAAAAAAGCGGTCGGCTGTCCTTGCCCTCCCGAGTCAGCGCAGGGGTGGTAGCGGTGAGCTGAGCATAATAAAATAATTGGCGATTCCAAATTGGGAGAAAATAATTGGCAATGACTAAATTTATAACAAAATAAAAAAAAAAAGATAATAATAGGTAATTGGTAGTCAGGTTCTTTTTATATCCAATACTAAACAAAAAAACATGGGTTTCACAAGGAAAAGTTTTAAAATGAATGCCTCATTGGACCAACATGCTGCACATTTCCATATCCAACTTCCCTGAAGGAATCAGAGATGTTGAGGAATTGTTAGGTATCCCTCAAAAACGGTTTACAATTAGCCTACCAAGGTCTTTGTTTTCACTGAGAGAATAACACATTCACACTGGAGAAAGTTCAGTGTCAGTCACTACCAAGATCGTTTTATCTGGGAAGATTTTGTAAAAGTGATCATTCTAATAGGGCTAATTTCCATTGAAAAAAACGGTTCTTACTGCTTGGATCATTAAAAAAGGGGGTTAATTATAAAAAGGGTTTGTTATCGTGAAGTTAGACTGTACATCATAATATAAATTAATTTCTCATGATTATACATTTCAAACCCTTAGTGTCCTTTACCAAAAAGCTTTCTTCTTTTAAAGTATATGCATTTTTTCTGTTTCCTTTTTAAGATGGTACTTTCAGTGTTACTGAAAAAAAAGTTTTAAATATAACTAGAAAAACATTAGTGTAAAGTGACTCATTTCAGTAGCAAAATTACCTCAGGGGGTTAATTTGATTTAAGTGATCATAATCTTATCTTTTGGCGATCTTTTCGTAAGGCCTTGAGAATTCTGGATTGGTATGGTACCTTAAAAAGCAAGACCATGAGAAATCTTGAATTTAGACATCTCTGTTATTCTGGATACTTTTCAGAATGTTTTGATTGATTTATACACATTTTTATAAAACAGCTACAAGCCTTTGAATTAAAGTGTTTTTTCATGCATAGAAATATTTTCCTCTTTTGTGTACATAAACCAGACACAGTACTGGGTTGAAAAACAGATAACAAGTGGTTAAGAAGCTTATTAATGGTTTCACCAGAGTGTGGCAGTGTTGCCCTTCCCCCAAAGATATGTATTTGAATTATTTTTTTTACTATTCATTGGTGTCAAACACCTAAGCACTGAATTTTACCTGCCACGGACCTCTTTCACACTAAAAAGCTTGATGTATCTTCAAACACATACAAAAGATTTAAACAAGCAATGTGTCTCACAAGTGCTGTGGCACTCAAAAAAAAATTATATATATATATATATATATATATATTACAAATTCAGAATGACTTGGTGGGATGTTTGTTTTTCAAAAAATGGGTGTGTACAATGGTGTCTGCTTAGACTAGTTTAAGGTTTATTCTCTGCATTAAGGGTATAAGTCTGTCCACTGTAACAAAGATGATCTTAAAAAAAATGTGGAAAATTAAATCAATTTCAGAGATAAATTACAACAAAGAGATTTATATTCAAATTTTGTTAAATCTATGTTTTATGGCATGACACATTTATGTGCATTTGTTTCATGGTATACAGTATTTTAATACAAGACTCTAATAAAATGGGATTTTCTTAATAAACATCTGTTTGCACGTTATTTTGGTCACACTTCTGGTGCCCAGAGAATGATTCATAACATATGGGTGTATGGTAGGGTAGAACAGAGCCTTGCACATAATTAGTGGGGCAGGGAAAAGTCCTGCTTGTAAATAAATATATTGTGGTGTATTGTATTATTATTTAAAAGGAATGTATTGTTATGATTTAAAATGTATTGTTTACATTTATTTAAGAACCAGGATTTGTATTAGTGTTTAGTTAAAAACACGGGGGACAGGGGGCAGGGAGAGAGCCCTGCCTGTATAATCACTGTGTGGTGTATTGAGCTTTAAATGTATTGTGTGGGATTTATTTAAACGGGTGTTGTATTTAAATGTATTATTGTTTGGCTTGGATGTGGTACCAGCTCACCTCTGTCACACATCTCTTCAGAATGCAACCAATTAATTAAGAGTTGCTGTCTACCACGCAGATATTAAAAACTTGTGCAGGCTCCCACATCCAGTAAAGGCGCTATTCCATTGCCAACGATGGAAGGGAGCTCCCAGGGGGTGGTGCACAATTGGCCGAGCGCCGCCCGGGGCTTGCCTGTAAGCTGCCCAGAGTTGCGTTGTCCTCCGATGCTGTAGCTCTGAGGTGGCTGCATGGTGGGCCTGCAGTGTGTAAAAGAAGCGGTCGGCTGACGCCACACGCTTCGGAGGACAGCGTGTGTTCGTCTTTGCCCCTCCCGAGTCAGCACGGGGCAATAATAAAAAATAAAAAAACTTGTGCAGAATGTGACCATCTCCAGATTGATTAATTTTTTACTAGCTGGAGATTGTCACATGTATAAAAACCTGCAGCATTTGCTGGTCGGTGTGGGGTGTTTTCGAAGGAGGAACAAGAGAGACGGGACAAATTGAAAGAAAGAAACAAAGAAACAAAGAAAAGCAAAAGTAAAATAGAAAGAAAGCAATTGCTACTTGTGCTGGGCAGACCAGCATGGTATTTGTTTGGTATTGTGTGCGAGATTTTGTTTTTGTTCTGTGAGTAGTGTTTTTGTCACCCTTTTTATTTATTATTGTTTTGAATAAAAACGGCGCACCAGCACTTTTCACCCACAAGTACCTGTGTGTCTCTGTCAGCTTCCTGGTCTGGGTATGTCATCATTCAAATCATTGATTAGATCGATATAGTACTAAGACAACCTAGCACAGCACAGTAATTGTACACAATTCATAGTATTCAATATCAGATAATCATACAGAATTGATAACATTCAATAGTAAAGAAAACACCAACTGGGCTGGTGTAATAGTATGGCAAAATATCATAGTACCACAAATAGTTTCCAATGATTAATCTTTTGAAACACTGACTAGATTTGTATAAAAACAAAAGTGCATAGCGCAAGCGAAATCTCAAGGTGTAATAAGTGTATAAAAATATCACTAGTTTAATAAGCATCAATAATCAAACACTCATTTAATTGGCATATCAAAGAGCAATCCTCAGTATTCCCAAATTATAACAAACACTTATTAGTGTAGCATTGTCATCATGGCAAATGTTCAGTGAGCAACTTCCACAAAGTTATATATATATATATATATATATATATATATATATATATATATATATATATATATATATATATATATATAAATCAAGAATCAATAAAATAAACCATATAATGCAAAACAGTATAAAGATAATAATAAAGTAAACAGTGACCTAGACGGGACTCTCTGTGCAGCCTTGCCCAGCTTTAGCAGAACGGGAGAGTTTTGATTCCTTTCTTTTACTGAAGCAAACCACAACAGCGTCCTAGCCTCATGCAGTGTTCAATCCTGTTTGCTATAAATGGCTAATTTAAATAATTGTATAACAAATTGCTAACAATTAAACAATCGTTGGTCAGTTGGGTTGAAGGAGTAAAATAATTCCCCTAGGTCCTGCTATCCTGCCAGTTGCAGTCCACCTGCTACAATAATATTTAGTCTAATTTTGAAGAGGGAGGCATTACCCATTCAGGAATGTTATCCATTCAGGGATATCATGATATTAAGTAAGAAGATTGGGGTAAGATTGGGGAGTCTGAGTGGGGTAAAACAGGGTACAAGTTTTGCACCAATAGCTGCTTCTAATTTATTCATCTGTCCAATACAAGATCAGTGTATAAATACTATAGATGATGCACCATGAATATTCATGGGGTACTGTAGGTATTCAACCAATTATGATGGTGGAATAGCATTTACAGCTACCCTCAAGAGTGAAAAAAGCTCAAAGTGCGTTCATTGAGTATTCGGTTTATACAACAAGTACAAGTATGTAGGTTATCTTATCTATTAGCTAGAATCTCTTTTCTGTATCGTATGGTCTTCTGGGTTGCATATCAAGCTCATACTGCATCAGAAGGAATGTCTTTTCATTGTTCAGGTAGTAAGTGTGATCCAGTGGAAGGCCTCGTCTCCACAGTCTCTGCCTTTGTGTCACAACCGCATACACACACACACACACACACACACTGGATGCTAGGTTTTGATAGCCAGAACTTTATATCTAATAATTAAGCCAAATGGTGCTGTTACTGTTAGCAGGGCAAAACAAAACCTGCATGATCTGACTAAAACAGATTCAAACAATGATTACTAAAAGCAGATAAGTTGAGATAGTCTGAAGATGAATATCCACATCAGCCAGTACATGTACGTCCATGCACTGCAATAAACCTTGGTATGGACATTCTGTAGCTCTTGATACACTCATGCTAATCTTTTGTTTTCATTAGTTGTGGTCTTGTACTGGTTGGGCTAATGACTTGAATTTGATTAATCTATGCAATTTGATTCATCTATGCAAAACACTTGTTCTTTGTGTATATAAAAGTGTTTTGCAACATTACGTGCTGATTTGGTGTGTAATTTGTGTGTTAATGTGAACGTGTGTTTCTCCATGATTTAAAGTTGGACAAATTCCCAGTACAGCATAAATCATTGTGAGTAGTACTTTGAGCCAAAGCTACTTCAGCCAAACAAAATTAATCACTTTTGAAAAATATATATAACCTGAGAAATTAGTAACATTTTCAAGGCTTGCAGGGTTTTTACTGTTACTTCCCCAAGAGAGCCCAGCTGAGACACAGCCTTTCTTTCCCAGTGGGGTCCTGCTTTTACACAGGAACCCACATGGGGCACATGAGGGTCAAGTGATTTGCCAGAGTATACATAAGTGGCTCAGCTGGGACATAAACCTGCTATTTACTGCCTCAAAATCCTTGTGTATATCCACTAGGCCTGGCTGCCGGCAACATTCCACAATATTGCTGAGTCACTGAAGACTGGAAGGAATACTTAAAGCTGCAGTGTTTCACAATCCTGTTCACTTTTACACGAAAACATATTTCATTGTTTACTATTCATCTATGATGGAGCAAACTTGTCCCTCTATTCTGGTTCAATATATTGTTGAATACAAAAATGTAATTAAGATAAGCAAGCAAAGAAACAAGAAATATTCATCAGAACAAAAAGGGGGCCATTCAAGTCGGTAGTGCAAATTGGAGGAAAATATATTTTGAAACCAATTACATACTGTATTTAATACCATTATGAACAAATTCCACTGTGTGTATGAAGTGATTTTTATATACAGGATCGCACTAGATTGCTTGAAAATATAAAGCTATGGCTTCATAAAGTCGAATGAAACCAGCTGAATAATGTTACATTAACATATTGAATTACATACCGCTTTGGAGTTTTCCATATACTTAACGAAAAACTTAATAAAATACTGTCCTACTATTATGGCTTCCAGTAGACTTTTGCGATACCATTTTGTAGTTTCTTTAATTACATGATGTTAAATAAAATATCTAAATTATGTTAATATAGTTTTTTTTTTTTTAATTATGTCTCAATCCTAAAACTCTAGGTGATGCAAAACTTTTTGACATAGCTGTAGATGATGGCAACGCTTTATTCATCATGACTTTCAAAAAGCCTTTGACAAAGTCCCACAGACTTATAAGTAAATTAAAATCAGCAAGAATACTGGGGAGGACATGTAACTGATTACAGAACTGGTTAAAAAACAAAAAGCAGAGAGTCATTGTTAGAGGTGTAAAATCAGATTAGGGGATGTACTTAGGGTACCACAAGGGTCTATACCTGGACTCTTACTGTTCCTCATTTATAGAAATGACTTGGACCAGGATACACATTGGAAGATTGTTAAATTTACAGATGATACCAAACTTACCCAGCTAATTCAAAGGGCTCTGTAACTGGGAAAACTTGTGGCAAATTAATTTTAATGTTAAGAAATGTAAAGTATTGCATTTTGGGCGTAAAAATGAATGTTATAAGCATAACATTTAAGGGATGGTGTGGAAGGGTGGTGGGCAAATCACTGACACACAGGAGACAGAACTGTAGCTGAAATGCTGCTCCCACGCATAGATTTATTTTGGCCTGCAGAGGGCGCTGTTGTCTGTGGCCTGAATACCGGCAATGGTAGTCAGGACCACAGAGTTACCAACACTGGTATACAGTCCGGTTGATGCCGGCGCACTCGCAGGTGCTCAAAATAATAATGAAAACAAAAGGCGAAATGAGAAGGGAAAAAAAAAACACAGTAATAAAACTACAAAATACAGGTGCTGCTTACGCAGTGCCCTCACTGCCTCTAAGCCGGTCAGCTCGGGATCTCCGTCCTACACTGTTATGCACTATATACTGGGGTGGCCAAGGTTCCCCTTCTATTTATACACGTTCCCTCGGGTACGTAACAATTTCTTTTGTAGATTATTTTGTTTCACTAGGCTGGCTGTCTTCCTCAGCCATGCTTGTCTATTTTGGTCGCTCGCTCCAACCACTGGCGTTCCTGCCTGGTCTATGTTTACACTGGCCTTTTCAGCCAGCGTGTCTGTGTATTCCCAATCACGGCCACCCGAATGCATAACCAAGCGCAGTACTTATGGGCCGTGCAATCCCCCAAGGCCCGCCTCTCAGCCACTCAGAGAGAGGGAAAGCCAACACACCCTCTTCCCCACCTCTCCGTGTCATCGCCATGACTGACAGGCGGCTCTTACGAGGCTGCTGCCCTCTTCCCTGTTACAGATGGATATAGGGGACGAGGACTTTGAAAAGGACCTCTGGGTTATAGTGGAGTCATAATTAAACATATACTGTCAATGTGGTGAGGCAATTAAAAAGGCAAATAGAATGTTAGGCTATATTGCAAAAAGCGTGGAATACAAGTCTAGAGAGGTTATGCTAAGATTATAAAATTTATTTAGCAGATGACCTAGTTAGACCCCACCTAGAATACTGTGTACAGTTTTGGTCACCTCACTACAAAAAATACATTCTTGCACTTGAGAAAGTACAGAGAAGGGCAACTGGGCTGATCCCAGGACTTAAAGACATGAGCTATGAGGACAAGTTAAAATAATGAAATCTCTTCAGCTTAGAAAAAAAGGGAAATAGGGGACTGTGGCGGGGTGCCTCACCCCTGTATGTATTTTATGTTTATATGTATGTATGTAGTGGTGCACAGAGTGTGGGTTATGCAGCACAGGTGATTTAAAATGTATATTTTTATTTAGGCACAGGGTTTGCACAATCACTTCACGTGCAGATTAAAGTGGGTATTTGTATGGGGGCACGGGGAGTGCACACTTAGTTCACGTGCACACTGTGCCTGCTCAAATTGAATGATTTAACAAGCAATCGAGCCAGGCACAGCTGCATAAAAGAGGCACACATCTTTCACTGGGGGTTGGTGTGTTCAGAGGCGGTTCGAGAGTCTGGAGGTAAAGCAAAGTAAAGCTTAGATAACAATGGCTACACATACTTGTTTTGGCTAGTCTGTTTTTTTTGGCCATCATGCCTTTTGCTTAGTATAAGTATTTTGTTTCCTGTTTTGTTTAAACTTTTTATTTTGCAATAAATCTGCGCACCAGCGCATTCATTCATACCCCAGTCTGGTGTGGCCTGACGTCACAAAGCAAAGCCAGCCTGTTCACAGGGACTTGATTGGTCTGTAAAATTAGAAATGGTATAGGTAAAGTTAACCCAAGACATTAATTCAAATTTAGCACAGATAGAAGAACAAGAGGGCATAAGTGGAAGTTGAGTAAAAGTAAGTTTAGAACAGAAGGTAGGAAGCACTTTTTAACACAGTGTTAAAATGCATGGAATAGCTTACCAGGTGAAGTAGTAGGACCTAAAATACTGGGAACATTTAACAAAAGACTAGATTCTGTGCTTTTAAATTAGTTCCCCCTAGTAGGGGAAAATTGTGTGCTAACAAGGGACAAGCCTTGATGGGCTGAATGGCCTTTTCTGTTACCTTGGATTAGATTTTTTTTTAAACATATTGACCACTCAAAAGACAAATAAAGTAAATCAAACTACTTATACTGTAGTGTAGTGTATACTTAGTGTGAGTGATAAAATATCTTAATATTTTATTCTTGATCCTTTAAAAATAGTACATTGTACCTGCTATGCGGGAGCCAAGTGGAAAAGTAAACATAATAAATAATAATTCAAAAACTATATAGCAACCCTTATATTTTTGTTAGGTTATTGTGACAGAAATACAATGAGTTCTGGTGATAAACCTTCCTCCCGACCTGTGAGGGCGCTAAAGAACGGGAGGAGAAGTATCTGGAAGGGCTGGCCTGACAGTTCGTTTCCGGGACCGGGAAGTGGGTCAGCCTGGAAAGAAGCGAGACTCTGTTGTAAGACCGTATTGATTTGACAGGTAAACGAGGGGCAGCTGCAAGTGATAAGGCAGCTGCAACCGTTTACCTAGATATCATGCGGGATTACATATAGGGGCCAGGGTAACGCTGTTCTTTTCCTTCGTTTGGGTAAAGCGCGAGAGAGAGAAGGACTGAGAGAGGAGCTCTTAATAATAAAAGAGACGTGATACGTGTTTTGTGTTGTGTTTGTCTGTGTGGTAATTGTTTGTGTTTTACTTCACCAGACAGTTAGAGCACATCTCCGGAGCTGTCGCCGAGGGTCAGCACAATCCGGAGCACCACTGCACTAACCGTCACGAAATACTTGTGTTTGCACTAAGCACCAGCACGACTGCACTCACCCAGGACTGGTGACCGTGTGTTCATTTTTGTTCGGGACTGTGCCCTGTTTTGTTATACCCGTGCTTTACACATTGGTGTGTATAGCCGGGGGTTTATTAGTTGACGGTCACCAGACCTGGATTATAAATAAAGCACTTTTTTCCCACTGTATACCGTTGTCTGCCTGTCACTCCTGCATCGCATCACCGCTACACCTGTTCCCCTTCACTAGCCACTTTGCCACAGTTATATAGTATATAGTGGCACTCATTCCATAATTTGCTTTATGGTCTGTTACAATAATACAGAGTTAAAAGCTTGCAAGGCACTTCTAAGGAAGATTAGCACTGGCAAGTAAAAGTCTTCCCTATCCTACCCACAGGGCAGGGATAGTGCAGTACACCAATTTAGAGGCTGGGGCACAGTACAGTGTGTGTGGCCATGATATCCTTGGACCTTGTTTTTTTTGACAATTGTGTGGTGGTTTTGATAAAGATAAGACTAGATGTTTCATTGGTTTCAGTAACAGCATTATTATAATTTAAAAAAAAAAAAACAAGAACATAGGCAGCATTGAAGTCTGCATTGGAAACAAGAAACCATAACCATTAGTCATATTGCAGACAGGTGGAGTCAGGCTCAAACAAATGGAGTAGCAGGCAAAAATATACTTTGTAAATCATTTGTATTTTCCTTGTTTCATTTGAACAGAAATACCATTTTTTATTGGTTGCCATTTTAGATATTAGTATTGATTTTTTTTTAAACCACTATTCCCAAACCTCTTCCTTCTACAACATTACTTCCCAGTTGGTGCATCTTTCTCAACAGTTATTTTTACTGCTTACCTGTCTCTGAGTCCACCAAATTTCATCCCTATATCTACACATTCTGCTATATTTACAGATTCTTTTGCACGATTTAATGGGATGAATACCAATTTGTGATACAACCAACCTGAATCAGTTTTCTCTGCCTTCTCTTGAGAATTGATTTTTTCACAGGATCCCAAACCCACCCCTGCTGCATACTGCAACCCTTTCCTGTTTTGGGAACATATCTCAGTAAAATTGATTAATTTTAAATGTTAGCTCCAACAAATGCTTTTGTCCATCTTGTAGTGCCTGTACAGTTTACAGCTTTCACACTAAGTGAGTATATATAATATATGTTACAGTAAAAGTCTGAATCTGGTCATTCTTAACTTTTACCAGTAAATGTCAACAATTACCAAATAAGTTAATAAATGTCAGAAATGAATGATGAATAAATTGCTTTTCAGACATTTACCAGTTAATCTTATGATTTACAGAAGCATATTGGTAAATGCCGGTATATCATTGAAGAATGTATTTATTCCTGCATATAAATTGTCAATTAACAAAATAACTTTTAATGTCAAACAATATATTTATTTATGCATACATATTTTCCATTAACAAAATAATCATTAATGAGCTTACAGTAATGCACAATTGAGCAGTTCAACATGGTACTGAACATTATTGTGATCCACTTATATAGACAACCAACATTCTGGTAAATTTGCGTATAAAACAATTCACAATGGTGTCGAAGGATATTGTACTCCAAATACGTAGGAAAAATAACATTCTGTTAAATGCAAATGAAATCATTTAGGACCTTCGTTTTTTCACACTTTTGTTATATGACACAAAACACGACAAATACAGACATTAAATAGATTTAGAAAATGATTCAGATCATCAGCCAATCAGCTTTCAGCAATAGCGGGCATTAATACACAGTAGATGCCCGCTGAAACGTCACCTGTGAATCAGGCTTTTTCTTTTTTGACTCGCTGTATTTTTAAGCGTAGTTCACTCTTGATGAAGGCTCTACTTTGTGTTAGTTGATCTTGACTTTCGTTAGTGCCCTCGCCTTCAGCTCGCGATGCATAAATCCAGTAGCGGTCAACTGCCACACGGTAGAGTCTTCATCGACGGGCACTATCGCTTAAATATTTACTTACCTACTGCAGCATGGCAGAGAGGAGTGGCACAGGACTCCTGAAGCCTTACAATGCGCGAAAGCAAGACATTCAGTCATTAGGCAAAGGCACTTGGTTATTTTTGAGATTTACCGGTAAATGTCCGAAATAATGTTTATTTCGGACATTTACCGTTTTGCTTGGTAAATGTTGACATTTACCAGTAAATCTTAAGATTTTCCAATATTCAGTCTTTTACAGTAACATATACACTCTGGTCAAGTATTGCAAAAAACTTTAATCTGTCTGAAAACAAAGAGTTTTGAAAAGTTCCTAACATTTACGGCAAAGTGATAATGGCAAGTTCGATATTTTCATAAAAGGAAAAAATTAAACCGATACGACAGAAAATTATAATACAGTATTCCTATATCGGAAATAATATTTGTGAATGATTATTATGTCACTTTATATGTATACAGGTGTGACAGGGTGGCTGAGTCGTGACGTCAGGCCAGAAGCAGGAAGGGAAAAACACTGACACCAGATAAGTACTGCAGTTCAAAATAAAGACGCGGTGACGCTGTTTATTCAAATAATACAAAAATAAAATAAAGGTTTAAACAAAAACACACTGTGCTCACAGAGCGAAAACAAAAGTTCAAACAAAACAAATCTCAAACACAAAATACAAAACAATACAGGTCAGGCTGGGCAGTAGCCTTCACTGATCCTATACGTTTTTTTTTGTTTTGTTTCCTGTTTTGTTTCATTTTCTCTCTCGCTCCTCTCGCTCTCTCCACTCTCGCTCCTAACACCCACCCTCAGGGTAGAGAGCTGCAGGCTTTTATGCAGGTGACCATCTCCCGATTAGCAACAAATTAATCACTTTATTAATTTGGGAGCTGGCCACCTTCTGCAAGTGATTTTTAAATTACTGTGGATGGGACTACCCATCCACGCTACTAAACAAAAACAAAACATGGCTACGCCGTCATATTTACAAAACAATAAATAAATACAAAAACAATACCCACGGCACTATACATAATAAATAAATCATAACGATAATAATGCAACAATTGAAATTGAAGAAGGAATCTATGAAAAAGACCTAGGCGTTTATGTTGACTCAGAAATGTCTTCATCTAGACAATGTGGGGAAGCTATAAAAAAGGCCAACAAGTTGCTCGGATATATTGTGAGAAGTGTTGAATTTAAATCAAGGGAAGTAACTTTAAAACTTTACAATGCATTAGTAAGACCTCATCTAGAATATTGTATTCAGTTCTGGTCACCTTGTTACAAAAAGGATATTGCTGCTGTAGAAAGAGTGCAAAGAAGAGCAACCAGAATTATCCCGGGTTTAAAAGGCATGTCGTATGCAGACAGGCTAAAAGAATTGAATCTATTCAGTCTTGAACAAAGAAGACTAAGCGGTGATCTGATTCCAGCATTCAAAATCCTAAAAGGTATAGACAATGTCGACCCAGGGGACTTTTTTTACCTGAAAAAAGAAACAAGGAGTAGGTGTCACAAATGGAGATTAGATAAAGGGGCATTCAGAACAGAAAATAGGAGGCACTTTTTTACACGGAGAATTGTGAGGGTCTGGAACCAACTCCCCAGTAATGTTGTTGAAGCTGACACCCTGGGATCATTCAAGAAGCTGCTTGATGAGATTCTGGGATCAATAAGCTACTAACAACCAAACGAGCAAGATGGGCTGAATGGCCTCTCATTTGTAAACTTGCTTGTAAGAGTTCTTATGTTCTTAACAAAATAAATACAAAATAATAAACTGCACAGGGGTGGAGGGTGAGACCCCGTTCTAAAAATAAACAAAATCCATGTACAGGGCTCCTTGCCTTGTTACAGCAGGTTATTTACAATTAAGTGTAGTAACACAAGCATGCAATTTACACTACCAGAATTGGAAAGGGGTCCATATAAAAGCTTATATTTCAAGTACACACTGATTTTCCCCCACTCGAGACCACAGCTCTGACCTCTCATGCAGTGGACATGAGATTGTATCCTGCAGCACCCTCAATATATTTAATGCAATATTGAATTTATTTTATTTTATTATTAATTGTATTAATGTATCTACTGACAAGGCACACATTTTTACAATTTTTAATATACCAACCATTAGTACCCTGCCAAACAAACCTTTGAAGCTACAGCTTAGCTATTTCAAGCTTAACTTTCTTACAGCTTCTCAGCTGGAGGAAAACAAGAACAAAATCTTTCTTGTAGCCTTTCTACTAACCTGTGCATAGTATTTTGTACTGGTACCGCAATGCTGTTTCATTTTTAACTAAATATAATCTTAGACCAAAATATTTTGCTGTTTCTTATTGTGCAAATCAGTAGAGCTCAGAAAAACGTGTCTAACATTACTGGTGTGTGATGTAGCGGAAAGTGCAGTCAAATGAGCGTATGGCTGGATACTAAACTGCACAGTTTGAAATAATTTGAGAAACTTGCAAGTTATATTTCTCGTCTCCCATCTCTTGGTCAGAGGTAGACAAATGCAGCTTTGTGAAGCTGGGTCGTAAAAATTCCTTTGCATAATCATGAATGGGATCACTGCACAGGCAATCCTGGTAGACTTTGATGAGAAACAAGCATGGGTGAGTTTCTCCTGCCCTCAAGAAAGCGGAGAGGGGGAAGCCAGTCAATCACCCTCGACAGGACAAAGGAACTTCGGTTGAATTGTCAATCACGAGCTGTGGACAAGGCCAAGGAGTGTTTAGCCTCGTTGTGTGACTTTAAACACAGCCCACAAATTCAACGATCCAATCAAGATGGGTCGGGGATTAATTCAAAAGACTGAGACAAGCAGAAAATAAAAAGGTAGAATCAGGTTAAATCAGGTTAGGCAGAAGGCTAAGCGAAGGCTGAAATCAGATCTGAAGAGGGCCCTGCTCTCTGCAGGACTGAACCAGGAAACAGGACACTACATTAATCCGAAAGCAAGTCTTTGTTTTTATTTCGCTGCTTGAAACCAACCATGAAATGAACTGAATCAAACAGCTAGCAGCTGTGCCTCTGGAAGGTCCTGTAGCCCGTACAAAAGAATTGCAACAAGAACACTTTTACAAACTACATAACTTGCAATGCATTCTTTGAACTGTGAGTTATGTCTGATCAACGGAACTATTTCCAGTTGGAAACCTTCCGACAAGTCAAAGATAATGTTGCAAGACTATTGGAAATCAACAACTGCCTCCCTTTGAAAAGAACTATTGTTTTGTTGAGAGCCAACGCAATACAATGCCTACTTCAAGGACAACCGTCTTCTTTTCTTTTGGTGGAACTTCAGAAACAGAGAGATGGGAGAAACTGCAGTGTTCTCATCACCCTAAGAAGACTGACTTCTTTGTTGAAAATCGATAAGTATTCAACATATCAAATACAAAACATTTTATGACTCGAGAAATTAACTGTAGCTAATGCTATCAAGTTAGTGGATAAATTGTTCTAGGAATAGAATATAACTTCCTGTTTTGGAGTGTGCAAGAAATATATTTTGTTTGTTGAAATCTGTAATTCAGAGGAGTTGCCTAATAAATGCAGAGAATTTGATCATTGCCCCATTTCTGAGTTAATTTGAATATAGAATCAATTGAGGTTGATAACATATTGTCAGTTTGGAAGATCACGTCTAAACTAAATTAACACGGTAAAACTAATTTGATAAATTAGTCACTGGAATGTTGGATTCCGTTCTGAATGGGAAGTTGAATTACTTCTTGTGCATTTTGATATGACATATGATTGATTAAAATGAGTAACGAGTATTGAAAATACTAATGCAAAGTAGACCACTTTGTGTGACTAACCATAATTAATATTAGTATCTTAGCCATATATGCTAATAATGTTGCGGTCGTTGTAATCATTTGACTAAGGAATCAATGAGCTGTATACTATTCAAGAATATCTCTAACCAATAGCCTTTCCTTTCTGTAATATTAGATTTAGTTAAATAAAGTCTTGTTTTATATTTCTGACATGTTGTGTGAATGTCGATTATTGTCAATGGAATCCGGGTTCTACATGATGCTGAACTCAAATAAGGTATATATGTCATTTCCTACACTTTGGTGCTCCCAAAATACCTAACACACTACAGTGACAAGTTTGGCTTGTGGTGACGTCAGACCAGGAAGAGAGACTCTCAGTACTATGGAGTATGAAGAGCTGATGTGCTTGTTTATTATAAATAAAATAATTAAACAAAACGAAACACTTTTAAATAACAGCAAAAGAAAATGGCACAATGGCCAAAATAAACAAACACTACAAACAGAACACAAAACAAATACCATGCTGATATGGCGATCAGGCAGGGAGCAGTTGCTTTTCTCTCTTTTCATATATCTCAAACACTCTCTCCGTTTCTTTCTCCACTCTGGAGTGGCTGCTTCGCTTTTATATATGTGGCCACCTCCCCAATTGGTAATTACTTAATTAGTTTGGGAGATGGCCACATTACACACGAGTTTAGCTGAATGGGGGACTGTAACAGTTATTTGTTTATTTCTTTTTAGAACGGGGTTTCCCCCTCCACCCCTGTGTTATTTTGTATTTTTGTATTATGATTTATTATTTATAAATGACGGCAAAGCTGTGTTTGTTATTATTTTGTTTTATTTGAAACATGTGCTGGCAGAGGCAAGATTGGTGCTCATCCTCTGCCAGGAATAATGAATAAACTCGTGCAGATTGTGGCCGAGGAGTAATAGAATAATTACTCAGGGTGGCTGTTCAGAGGAGGAACGAGAGCAAGCGGAGCGAGAGAGAAAATTAAAAAAATAAATAAATAAAAAACATATAGGATCAGTGAAGGCTACTGTCCAGCCTGATCGTATTATTTGTGTTCGAGATTTTGTTTTTGTTTAACTGTTTTATTTTCACTCTGTGAGCACAGTGTTTTTGTTTGTTTGTTTATTTTTGTGTTTAAATAAACGGTGCACGCCGCGTTTGTTTTGCACCGCAGTACCTGGTGTCAGTGTTTTGGTTCCTGCTTCTGGCCTGACGTCACCACACGCCATCCCTGCCACAGGGATTTTAACCCCATCCATGCTGTAAAACAACAATAACAAAACATTGTGTAAATGCCTAAACAGTACATTTAAACAATAATACAACAAAATAATACACAATACACACAAGATACGCAAAGATGAAAACAAAATAACTGATTAATCTAAAAAAGTGGGTGTAGTTCTTTCATCTGACCTGAACCAAATACCAAATGCTGAGTCTCGATAAATAGAGTATGCCAGTGGGCATCCTCGAATCCCACTCAGGAACTCGAGGAGCCTAGCTGTAGTGTGATGAGTAGAAACAGTCCCTAAAGGTTTTAACTATCTAGCCTACAGAAGCACCAGAGCCTATGCAATGATTACGTTCATACCAACATTTCATACCAAATGTTGTGACTGATTGATAGTTCTGTTTATTTTTCCACCGTCACAACCATTGCAGGCAGCCAAAAGAATAGTTACATATCCTTGCCAATGCCCAAATTGCTGGCTTGGATAACTGTACACTACCATCTGCTCAGCAGCAAAAACTATGAATGTATGCAACAATAATTACTTTTAAATAAAATTAACTTTCTGTTTGATGTACATACTCTGATCCACTGTAACAATATGCCATATCAGCTATAATAATTATATGCCTGCCCTCTTTGTACATAAGAACAAAAACCAGAGGAGGCCTTAACCATCTAGTTATTAGCTGTTCCTAGGACCGCTTCCAGACTGCTCTCGGAGGATTGCAATGAATCAGCAACAATAACACGGCTTTGCAACTCACCACTCTGTCCTGATTCTATCTCCTCTCAACTTCTAAATGTGTTCTCTGGTCCTGGTGTGTGTGCTTAGCTTGAAAGAATGTCAATTCCGCTGTCCTAACATATCTATAGTAGAGCTGGTTTTTCAGGGACCTTATTTCATTGTATTTTTATTGTATGTGGTAATGTTATTAGGTCAATAAATCAGCCCTGGGGGAAAACTCCAACAGGATTAATAAAGAGTTTGAGAGTGACAGTGTTAAGACCTTCCACTGTTTAAGTACATTTGAACCACTTACCTATTCTAGTAAAGTTATTTTCAGCTATATGAATCATCCTATAAAATAGGTATGATAACGCGATTATTGTACCTGAGTTTGATAATGACTGTTTTTCTAATTTAATTACATTTCAATCTTAAGGATGATTTTAGCATATTTCAAAATATAGCTTCTTTATTTTAGAGCAATGTCTAAGGAGAAAGGACAAATTAATTTCTTGTCATGCTTGATTTACTCCACTCCACAAGTGTTTTCATCAGTTTAGTTATTTTAATTTTTGAAGGATTTTAACTATTGACTAGGGGCACTGCCACCACGGGGTCCTGGTGGGCCATGGCAGCTGCACAAGTATATAGTTTGGGGGGGGGCACAAGTATATAGTTTGCCCTGAAAAAATAAAGATGCCACTTTTTTTTTTTAAATGTCCTCCATGAGGCGATGTGGCGCTATTGTGTATTAACACACTTTTTTTCTTAAATGGTGGTTAATTTAAATTAGAACACACTTTGTATGGTAGACCACAATTCTGTAATTAAAATAATTGTGAGAAGCAAATACTAATTGATTCAGATTTAAACAGAGAAAGTAGCATGTAAGGGTTTGCATGACCACGTTTGTTTTACTGTTAAGAAACAAGCCTGTTGTAATCTGTTTATTTAGATAAGTGCGTGCAGTTTTGTATAAAATGAAATGAATGAAACTTTGCACTTTTTTTCAGTAAGCGATATAAAAAGTTTTTGAACGTATATTTCTGTCCTCTCTACTTCCTTTAACGTTGTAGTTAGCATTGTTAAACCATCTCTATTTCTTAATTACATCATCTGGTTTACTATGTTTGCAGAGTATTGATTGGAAATTAAAAAGTTAATATTGCTGTTTTGTTTCTCAGATGCCTACTTTGATAAGAGATAGTTAAAGGGTTAATGTTTATGGGCATGTTACTACAGTGGAAGGATATTCAGATTTGTGATTTTACCCTCCTGTATGTCATACCTCAGATGTAGTAATAGAAGCTCGGGATAAAGTCATGTGCTTTACATTGACCTCTTTATAGAATGTTACGAGCAGTAAGAGCTGCTGTTGTGTTTTGCAACATATAACATAAAATAAAGGGTCTTTACGCACAGGTCTATTCATCCAACATTAGTCTAGTGCCCCCCCCCCCCTCCCCCCCACACTTTTTTTATCCATGACGGCACCTCTGCTATAGACTATTAATTCAACATTGATGATCTGTTTGAGTTGACCTAACCTATACTTTACATGGAAATGACTGATTGATTGTACAGCCCTCTATAATGCATATCTCTGAAGAGAGTTTGGACTGTTTGTTTTATAGCTAATCATTCACTAGAAGTTGTTCCCACTGTTTGTTGGTAGACATGTTTTTTGTTTTAAAAAAACAGGATTGCAATTTTTCTTTTGCTAACTACAGACTGAGCACCAGTTGTCACCCTAAATGTTGACTTAACATTCACATACTATACACCAAACAAATACAGTGTGAGTAATAACCTCCATTGTCATAAAATGTGAGCCTCTTTACTGCCAACCAGACTCCAGACATTGAGGTATGTGGCTGCTGATTTGACAGATTAACATCTGAAGCTGTGTGCATGTTCATAAGGCATTTTTTTCTGAATGAGTATAAGAATGTCCACAGAGAATTGGGGAGGGGGGAGGGGGGAGGAGGAGGGGGGAGGGAGGAGGAGGGGGGAGGGGGGAGGAGGAGGAAGAGAGGGGAGGGGGGGGCGGGTGAAGGCAGGTTCCCACAAGGTATAGGGGTCTTTATTTTTTCATATTTTTGTTATTTTATAGATTTCTTGTTTTATATTGGTTTGCACTTAAATATAAGTTTCTCTTGATTGTAGTTGTCTGTCACTGTTTAGGGATGTGTAGTTTTGATGATTTATTATTTCTTTTGGCTGCTTTTCTTTCTATACACTTTGACCACTGTGGTAGCTTAATTGTATAATTACCAGACCGTCTGCTTAATCAATGGTGGTGGCAGCATCCATGCTAGCTGCTAAATTCTTAATAATCCAGTGGGTCTGTAATCAGACCTAACAGGCATGCACCAGATTGGTCCTGGGTGCACATTGCATTACATTATATTAATAGGCATGGACTATGTGAGAATTGTAGCTTCTATTGTAGTCCTTTTTGTATTTTATTTTGCCAGTCCTAAGTTTGTGATTTTTAAATTAATGTTGTATGTACAGGAAAAGATGATCACTGTCCAGTCTGGTTGTGCTCTGTTGCATTGATTCAGGAGGGAGGTAATTCACAATCGTAAGCACCTCAGAAATAAAAAAAAAATAATTGGGTTTCATAAATCTTTTGTAGTGCTGCGACATCGTCGATTTTCACCAGAAACCTGCGACAGCCAGACAGCAGCCGTAAGTAGCAATTTTCATCACAGATCCTATTAGAACATACAATATCGTCGGCGATATGGCAGAGAAATCCGAAGGGAAAGAGAATTTAGGGACCAGTCAAATCTTCTTGATTAGTATATAGAAACAAAATGTTTAGCGATTACCTTGCGAACGTTGCTAAATAGGGCCCTTTATGTACATTCAATTCATTTTTTTAGAATTTGCATACACTGTAGTTAGACCTCCTTTCTATTTTTATATAAACACCTCTATATAAAAACTAAAGGATGGCATAGTTGGGATAATTATTATCTGCCATTAACAGTAATAGTAATGATGACACTTGATGACAAGTCAATTCATAATAAAACTACTATGTATATTTTCTTATATTTCTCCGCTTGTGTATCCTACTCCCCCTCGACCTCCCGCGGGCCCCCTGTTACATAATAAGAACAAAAATGGAGCAATATTTATATAGCAACAATATTATAGGAGACAGCCAGCATGGCTTTAGGAAGGGTAGATCTTGTTTAACTAATTCACTAGATTTCTTTCAGGAAGTGACTACTAGAGTTGACAAGGATAGTGCGTATGACATAATCTACTTAGATTTTCAAAAAGCCTTTGACAAAGTATTGTACGAAAGACTATACCTAAAGATTAAATCAGTAGGAATAAACAGTAAAGTAGCAGCATGGATTCATAACTGGTTACAAGATAGAAAGTAGAGTGTTACAATTAGAGGCCAGGCATCAAACTGGAATAATGTAACAAGTTGAGTACCAGGATGAGGATCAGTATTGGGACCATTGTTATTCCTAATCTATATAAATGACCTGGACCAAGACATAATCAGTAAACTATGCAAATATTCAGATGACACAAAACTGGGCGGGGTAGCCAACTCCCAATCAGCAACTTTGATAATACAAAGAGATTTAGACAAGATTCAAACTTAGGCTGACACATAGCAAATTAAATTGAATGTGAATAAATACATAGGGTGCAAAAACATTAGAGGCAAGTACAACATGAACAGTAAAGAAATAGAGGAGGCTATGTACGAAAAGGACTTGGTGGTAGTACTGGATGAAACACTAAAGTCAACTAGACAGTGGAGAAACTATAAAAAGTCAAATAGGTTATATAGCCAACACAGTTGAATTCAAATCTAGAGGTTATATTAAAATTATACAATGCACTGGCAAGACCACACCTAGAATTCTGTGTATAGTTCTGGTTCCCATATCATAAGAAAAGAGGCCTTGGAAAGAGTACAGAGGAGAGCAACACTGTTAATTAAAAGGCATGTCATATGAAGATAGTCTGAAAGAGTTGAATAGCCTAGAAAGAAAGTCAGAGGCGACTTAATAGAGGTATTTGAAATTTTCAAGGGGTTTAACAAAGTAACTAATGAGAATTATTTTTCAAAGGTCACAGAGAACACAACTAGGGGCCACGGGTGGAAGCTGAAGAAGGACATATTCAGAACCGAGGGGAGAAGGAGCTTTTTCACAGAAAGCGTGGTGAACCATTGAAACAGGCTGCTGGACAGAGTTGTTGAAGCAGACTCTTGGACCCTTCAAGAATAGACTGGATGCTGTCATAAACAATACTGTATAACTGTCTCTGTGACCACAATACGGCCTTTAGCTAGCTGTCTGTAAGAAGGGTGCTATATCTAGCCACAGATTCCCAGAGGTTTCATTTCCCCTACTAACCTGCTGGGGGCTTTAGTTTTTCCTCTCCTTCGAGCTAACGGATAGGTGGGCCGAATGGCCTTTCCTCGTTCCTGAATTTCTTATGTTCTTAAGATTCATCATATTAGGATCTTTAATTGTTATTCAAATGTGGTTTAGGCAGGGAATCTGAAATAAATGAACCCACAGTAATACAGGGAATAGATTTTTGATTAGATGTAGTTTTTTTTTTTACATACTGTACACAGAACAACCAACTAGCTATAGATTACAACTAAAATTTGACAATATTCAGGCAGAATTTTTTTTTGGCAGCAGTTGTTTTACTGGTAATTTGCAGTTACAGTAATCTGTCGCATATCCGACTGCGGTGGGACCAGAGTAAGAGCGAATATATGAAAAGGCAGATAAATGAATCCCGTTTTAAATAGCATTATACACAGCTGTAACAATTACTATATTCACACAATTATTGTTTTGAGAGTCAGCTTTTATTAGGGAGCTCCCCTAAATCCCCTGTTTAGAAAGATACAGGGTATTAATGCTTGTGACAGAGTAGCCGTCTGCCTTGTAGGTGCGTGTATTCACTGCTGAGTGACAGGCAGGAGATCAAGACAGAGGTTGAAGTTGATATGCCCCACAGGCGAACAGGATTTATTTCCATATCATCACCGTGACACTACCAGCAACGGTTGAGAATGGAGCGCATACAACACAACTTGTTAGGATCTACAATCTCTGAACTAATCTTCTCTGTTGTATAATAAACTTACGTTGCTGACGAGATTAATCATGGTGAATAAACAGTTAGGGTGTATATGTGAAGGGCAGATACGCGACAGATTACTGTATGTACAAAAAGGAATTATCTTCTAATGTAATTTATCTACGTACAGTGTTACAATGGTAACACGGTTATTTAATGGCAGATAATATATAAAACTAATTAGAATTACTGTGCCCTTTGAAATCAGCCTGCTTTGCTGAATCTAGATAACTCATTTTAGATTGTACTGACACAGCCCAATAAATAGTCCCATTGTTTTTAAGCAGGAGACTACATCAGTCCTGTGGTTATTGTTTAACAAAGTTTGGCATGCCTGAAATAATTAACAGGACCCAACCCATACATGTTGCTTTTGCAGTCTACTGTGGCTAAAAATCTACAACTTAATAATCAAGGTACAGTGGTCAGTGGCAGATGAAAAAAATATTTATTATGACTTATATTTATTATACTTATATTTGTTTATATGCCATAAAGCCATAAAGCTGTGGACTTTAAGACACCCAGAAACTGGACATTTTGCCAAGATTACACACCACACACCTTGCCTTAATGTAATGATACACTGTACTTTTTATATAAGCATACATGCCAAAAGTCCCGGTATGGTTGGGACAGTCCCGATTTCTTAGCAAATGTTCTGCATCCTGATGCATAGGAAGAAAGTCCCAATAGTTATCCTTGGAAATTCTTTACAGCTGTAGGGCCTTCGCTCTTGCACCCGTACTGTTTTTTTTTTATGGGGGGGGGGGGGTCTCTCTCCCTCTCTTTAGCGGCTGCTGACCCTCGTTCACTGCACTGCCTTGCAGGGATTGTGTTCACATGACCAGATCTCAGTTTATTGACATATGTAATATCCAGTCATATTGGAGAAGTGTATTGTTTCCTCACTGCTGCTGCAATATCATTCAATGTGTATGATTTTGAGTATAATGTGGGAGCCAATGGAACGCGAAGGACTGGAGTTATCTACACTCTTCATTTTCGTACAGCATTCGATGATCATGGTTCTGAGATATATGTTCAAACGAAAAAGGCCAAAAAATAAAAAATAAAAATGTTCTTTAACAAAATTGTAATAGAAACTGGAAAATGTTTAAAATCTAGAATGAAACTGAAAACAATAAACATGAAAAATTAATATTCAGAGTTGTATTAATATTGTTTCAAGAAAATGTTATTTAAATAAAGTACGCCTGTCGGGTCCAGCAAATGAAAATCTATCAAAGCAACAAAAAGAAAAAGAAACAGTGACTCGGGTAAAACATATTTATTTATTCTGCGCTGTAGAGTGAAAACCATGCATTCTGCTCATTATAAGATAATGAGTGTTTGCAGTGTACTGGTATGTGTTTTTATGCATATGACCCAGCAATCAAGAGCAATTGATTGTCTTATAACCCCACAGAGCAATTGATTGTCAATTGATTGTCTTATAACCCCACAGAGTAATGCAAGAATCGTATTGGCTAATGGGCTCACGCGAGTTACGGAGGCAAAAACATTAGAGACTGAGTCCTCTCACTGTGCTACAGTAGCTCCAATTGGACAGGCACCAGGTGAGCTCTGCAGGGTTGGCCTTTATTCTCCTGCCAGTAGCCCGGTGGTGGGATTGGGAAACACCCACTGAATTTCAGTTCTCTTGAGGTGTTGCTGTGTTTAGAGAACATAATTGGACTTCCTAAATTGTGGAGAAAAACAGGGGTAAAGTAATTGGGCACACTAAATTAACAAATAAATACATTTAAAAAAAAACTCACTGTGACAGGATGTCTGGGTGGACAGAGACTCGGAGACAGTAAAACTGAAGTTTAAGCGCTGCCGCACATTTTTAATAAACACAAAATAAAAAGGTTTAACAAAAACAATCACGAACCACAAAAATGAAAAACACAAAACCCTCACCCAAGCAGTGCTATCACGGTGAGTTCTTTTTAAACAAACATTTCAGGCCCATGTGTCGCTCTCCCAGGCTCCCTTATATACCATGTGGCCAGGGTTGATTGAGAACTAATAATTCAATCAACACCTGGCTACATTCTGCACATGTATTTGGCAGGGATAGGAATTAACCCTATTCCTGCCAACCACCACCACAAACACACCCAAGACAACCAGGGCTGGAATCTTAATTTCCAGCCCTGCCATATCTAACACACACTTCCATATTTACACATTCAGGGCTTCTGCCCTGCCACACTCACTTTGAAAATCCTGAGATGCATTGTGTTAAAATATGGAAAGGTATGATTATATTATGTTGTTATAAAGTACCAAGTATACGCATTATAAGATATAATGAAAAGAAAACGGGAATAATTAACCAAACATAAACTTTTATAACTGATATTAAAGAAGTGTATTAACATGAACAGGTTACAAACATTGAAACCATAACACTTTTTAAAATTATTACCTTGTTTTAAATGCACCATGAAATGCATACAAAGTGAAACAGAACCGCTCAAAAAGGAAACCATAAAAATCTCAAGTGAATTATCTGCACTTTTTTAAAGGTCCAGTAGGATTAGAACACCCATCCTATACTCTTCCCTTCATCCAAGGATAAAAGATTTAATACCATTGGTATCAAGAAGAATGTCTAATTTCAAATTTCAGTTTGATGTAAATTACATTTCAGTCCCGTTGAAACATGTTTTTAATACAGCTTTTTATTTATCTACAGCTAACATTTAACATTTTGACAAAATATATAAATACACAAATCATTGAGCTGCATAGATATGGATATTTCTAAATATAGCACACCATTTTATCACAGAAATGTAAAGCTACATAGCTACACACTGTATGCTGGGATAATGCTTTAAAACAATAGAAACATATCATCCATGTTCTTCATTATTATATTGGGATGCTGGCAGTTTTTTCTATACTAAGACCTCAAATTATTTACGGCATCTTCTAATGGGCATTTATTGTTTGTCTATTTATCAGACGCCTTTATCCAAGGTGACTTACAGAGACTCCCACATTTAGCCAAATGTGACTGTACAAAAATATTACTTTTATTTAAGAAGCCTCTTTTTATAAATGTTTTACTAAATAAATTACACCTGGAGGGTGACAGTTGAGCAAACCTCTACATATGAAATCCTATTGAGGGCCCCCGTAATTTAGGTCCTTGGATGAAAATACTGTCTATCCCTGAAAAGAGATTCATAGACTGAGGAAGTTAATATAAAGTTAGTAATTAGTACATTCAACAAACTTTTTGATTATTTCCTCTATGCCCTTTCACCTAATACCTAACCAGACCAATTCCTTCTTTTCCTCCAAATGCTACCATATACTTATTACAGGGCTTGACTCCAAAACTGTCTAATTACCTCCATTGCATTTAGCTAAATTGCAAAAAGTGATTTACTTCTTGGTGATTTATTTATTTATTTATTAGGTTATTTTCCCCGCGGTGACTTTACTAAGGTGGGGCTTGGTTTATAAGACACTGTTTCTCTCAGTGGTGTCTCCTCAGGAACAAGAGGTGACTAACCTGGGGTTTTCCGGTTTGATTCTGATCTTCACCTTATTAACATTGCCATACTGCATGTAACGTAAACACAACTATGGCATGTTAGTGAATTTAAAGAATATTATTTGACTCATTTAAATAATGTTTTTCTTTTTGTTATTTTTTTCCCACAAATATCAAACACACTTTAAAAAGAATAAGGTCCAGCATCTCTTCATTTAATATAATACTGTTGCAATATCACAGTTAAACATACATCACACCTAATAGTTATTTTTAATAAAAGATTTGTTTTTGTTCCCATAGTAACACTTGCTGAACCTCCTTATTAAATGTATTGCATTAGCAGTTTGACTGTCACTATAACAATTATTCTGTTTTTGACCAAGCACCAGCCTATTTAAGATATACAGCTTTCAGCTTACATTACTGAAGTAGCGTATAGTAAGCTGTGTAATGATAAAAGCACTCCCATTTTTTAATTTAGGTTCTCAATTCCAGTCTGCCTCTTTTTCTCTCTTTCTCCTCATTCTCTTCACACTATTTCACTTGCCTCTGTCCTTCTACTACTTTCTTGTTCATTCTGTGGTTTACACAATGTGGACCCTAATGATTCAGGTTTTAATACCTCTAACCAGTGTTAATTAGGGGGGATTTTAATACCCTATCCACAACACCTAAGTAATGCATGATTACCATGCTTTGCCATTCACTTCATTCACAATCACGTTTTCAAAACATGATGAAATACAGCAATATATATAATGCATTATGAGCATCAGCAATTTACTCAAAGCCTCCACTAGTGTTTTCTTCTATTATAACAACCTTGACCTGCATAAAGAAGGAAAAACATTGAGTGAAATAGCTCGCATCACTTGATTTTCAAGGTGTGGTATCAGAAGCAAAATCAACAAGTACAGAGAAACATTATCTGTAATTAACAAACCCAGGACTGGAAGACCCAAAAAGCTGTCTAACAAGGATGAGCAATACTTGAAGATAATATCCTTAAGGAATAGAAAGAAGACAAGCGTTGAATTGACACCAGAACTGGCAGAAGGCACAGGTGTCTTTGTCCATCAAATCAACAGTATGAAGGTCACTCTTGAAATCAGGACTTAAAGGATGTGTTGCAGTAACAATACCTCTGTTAAGAAATGTGAACAAGACTAAAAGGCTAAAAAATGCACACGAACACAGAAAATGGACTATGAAACAATGGTCAAAGGTGCTTTGGACTGTTGATGGATTCTTTATGCAAGTCAAGGTTGTTATAATAGTAGAAAACACTAGCGGAGGCTTTGAGTAAAGTGTTGACTCTCATAATGCATCAGAGTAGAAAAATGCAACATGTCTAAGACTTGCACAGCAGTGTATGTAAATAAATAAATAAACAAAATTAATTCAAAAGTTGTGCATGCTGATGCACTGGGGAGGCCAAATCAAGGCTGATCTAATTAATACAGATTTAAAGTTAGAAGTAAAAATGATGTCACAATATATAGAATACCATTACATCATGTAAGAATAAATCATGGATTTGAATATAAACAATAACAAGTAGTTGTGTGTGTATATATATATGTGTGTAAAAAAAAAGTGTTAATATATATATATATATATATATATATATATATATATATATATATATATATATATGTGTGTGTGTGTGTGTAAAAAAAAGCGTTAATATCTAACTAAATATTAAATCTCTTAACAAGATTTAACAATTAGCTAAATATTTAACTAAATCTTAAATCTCTTAACAAGATTTAACATTTAGCTAAATATTAAACTGGCCAGCTAAATCTGGAGTTTGTATGCAAATGAGCTCCACCCACTTTGTGCTTTCACGTGATTTGATTGGCTCTTGTAATGCCAATCGGGAAATATGCAAATTTCAGCATTACAATAGCTCATTTGCAACAAACTCCAGATTTAGCTGGCCATTTATATATTTAGCTAAATGTTAAATCTTGTAACTAGATTTATAAACTATATCTGAATGTACACATTTAAAAAATATATTTATTTATTTTCACAACATTTATAAATCTGGGGAAAAATACAAGATTTAACTTAAATCTGGAAAAAAAGACATGTTAAAATATTAACGCTTTTTTTACATATGGCACCCCATATATATATATATATATATGGGGTGCCATATATATATATATATATATATATATATATATATATATATATATATATATATATATATTATATATATATATATATACAGTGCCCTCCATAAGTATTGGGACAGTGAAGTCAAAATTGCCACTCACGAAATATGAAAATACGATTAAAAGATGAATATGAGGTAAAAGTACAAAATGTCACCTTTTATTCCTGGCTGTTTCAACACATATATGTTTTACCAACTAAGAATAACAGCACTTTCAGAGTTCCATTCCCCATTTTATGTGAGCATATTGGGACATGGCTCACAGGTGTTTCTAACTGATCAGGTGTTTCCTGTTGCATTGATTGTTCACACATAAAAGAGCTGTGAATGTGTAGTCTCAGTTCTATCCTTTGCTTTTGCCTTTGAAGTCTGCGTTTGGTGTCAGTAGGCATAATCCAACATGAAGACTAGGGAGCTGTCTATGAAAGATAAGCAAGTGATTTGGATGCTAAAAGAAAAGAGGAACTCAATTAAAACCATAGCACAAAAGTTGGGCATAGCCAAATCAACAGTTTGGAATGTCCTGAAAAAGAAAGAAACCACTAGTGTCTTCAGCAATCAGCAACGACCAGGTCGGCCAAGGGAAACAACAGCAGTTGATGACAGAAAAATGACTAGAGCTGTGAAAAACAACCCTAAAATAAGTGTCAGTGAAATCACCAACAACCTCCAGAATGCTGGGGTGAAAGTGTCACAATCTACTGTTCACAGAAGACTTCAGCAGCAGAATTACAAAGGCTACACTGCAAGATGCAAACCTCTGATCAGCACCAAAAACAGAAAGGCCAGATTAGAATTTGCTAAAAAGCACAGAGATGGGCCAGTAGAGTTTTGGAACAGAGTTTTATGGACAGATGAGACGAAGATTAACCTTTATCAAAGTGATGGGAAGGCAAAAGTGTGGAGAAAAAAAGAACTGCAGATGATCCAAAGCATACCACCTCATCTGTGAAGCATGGTGGAGGTAGTGTCATGGCATGGGCATGCATGACTGCCTCTGGAACAGGCGCACTCATCTTTATTGATGATGTAACGAATGACGGCAGCAGCAGAATGACTTCAGAAGTGTACAGAAGCATCTTGGCTACCAATGTACAAGAAAATGCCACCAGACTCATTGGGCGGCGCTTCACAATGCAACTGGACAATGACCCAAAACACACTGCCAACACAACCAAGGAGTTCATCAGGGGAAAAAAGTGGAAAGTTTTAGACTGGCCAAGCCAATCTCCTGATTTAAATCCGATTGAACATGCATTTCACTTGCGGAAGAGGAGACTGAAGTCAGAAACTCCCCAAAACAAGCAACAGCTGAAAATGGCTGCAGTAAAGGCTTGGCAAAGCATCTCAAAGGACGATACCAAGAGTTTTGTGATGTCAATGGGTCACAGACTCGCTGCTGTTATTGCATGCAAGGGATTTGCGACTAAATATTAGCTTTTATAATTCTTATATAAGCTTAAAGTTGAATTGTCCCAATACTTATGCTCACATAAAATGGGGGGATGGAACTCTAAAAGTGCTGTTATTCTTAATCAAATTTTCATATTGCTTGAGTGTACAACAGATATAGCCATTTTGACTGCACTGTCCCAATACTTATGGAGGGCACTGTATATATATATATATATATATATATATATATATATATATATATATATATATATATATATATATATATACTGTTCAATATGATTTCCATTTGCTTCAATTACAGCATCCATTTTTAGGAGAATGCCGTAATGATCATCACTGTAATGGACTGTAGTGCTTTACATTTGATTTATTCTAGACATTGGTGTAATAAAAAGTTGATTTTGAAAAGGTTATGGACACCTAATGACACCTAACGCTTAAATTAATAATAATTTATATCACAAGTTCATTTTCAGCAGAAATTACTTGAATTTATGATAACAACTAAAAGTTGGGCCTTAGGGCTATCAGTAAACCTGACCAATACATCTTAGAGAGACCCAGAGAACACAAGTGATGGTGCTTGTCTTCTCTGTCAGCTTTGGAAACTTGGTCAGTTTCTGGCTGCAACAACAGTAGCAACCACAGACAAAGATGCAGTGTAGCCAGCCGCGAATCCTTGAAGTCCCACCACCAAACAGCGCCATCCAAACTGCAGAGCCTTGCTGGCATTCTGTGAACAGTGGGAATAACAATATCACTTGTAAGCAAAACGCCAATAAAAAGGGACAATTCAAGGATGGACAGAAGGTGACATTTCATACTTCTTGAAGGGGTGGGGAAGCAAATTATAATGGATAATTTATTGCTGCACTATAAAGATAATAAATAAAGTTTTGAAACACACATTACTTTATCTAAGTTCACTTTGACCCCATATCGACATGACATTGATATCTAACCTTGTTCTTCAAACACTGCAGTCACTCCAAAGGGTTGGCATGTGACCAGCTAATGTCTTCAATCAGATCACATCTCTTTTTATTAATTGTGGTACTTGTGAATTTAAGGCTGATGAAAGGTGAGGAACAATGACTCATTCAAACTGTATTTTCTCAATAAACTACAGTTAGCACTAAACTCAGAAGATATTATGAACACAAACAACGTTTGCATAACTAATCACCATCACATTAAGGCTGTTTTGGACACTTTTACATGTGAAATATGTGATTATTAATAATAATATAGTACTGTGAAAAGTAGCTGTTGTGCACAAAATCTCTGCATGTAAACACAGTCTGTGCAGTCCTTACCACTGAACACAACTTTCTTTTCTGGGCACAAGGAATTTAGACAAATGTAATCTTTCTAAAACACATAGAGGTTAAGAACTTCAACTTTACAATAGTGGTGAGAGAGCAACCCAGTGGTTTTAAACTGCAGTCTGCTTTCCAGTTGAAATAAAACATCACCACCCCTGAGAATTTAGATTACTATTTTCCTGTTTTTAAAAATTAGCTCAACCACTGTACAACTAACTGCTTATTAGCACATAATGTGTAATTCTCAGGAATCTACTGTTATAGTTAACCAGGATTTATGATCAAAATAAGAAACACATATTTATTGGACGGCCTACTGGTATATATAAATGTAAGACAATTGAAGTTAGTGCTGTTTAGGGAATGCCGCCTTAGTTTACAGCAGTTCACATGTCAGAGCATTTGGAAACCACTCATTGTTTGGCAGCCCAACATTTTCATGAATCACAGGAGCATAAGCAGAAATGGATAAATAAGTACTTTACATGTGGTGTTAATGCAGTAAGTATACTTCACTGAAACATTATTCCAGTATTTGAACTGATAGGCTACTACATTACTTTGGAAAAATAACCACAGTAAGCCACATTAAACAATCATCTCATTATGTTACTTTAACCATTTGAATTGCTCATCCCATTACTACAAAGTATGTATTAGCAGATTAATAAACAGAATGCATTTATCTAACCCTTACATCCCTGTGAATACCCATAACAGGATTTTAAAAGGACGTTTTTTTTCAATATTATTTCAGAGAACTCATAAGTATAAATCCTTTATTTATTGGTTTTAATTTACCGGCACACTTTTACGCAAATCATTTGTTAAAAAAATGTATTAAATTTCCTTGATATCTGGATTTCACCGGGCACAAATGATCAATTCGTCAACAGAAGGGAAGATAATGGATTTCCTGTTTCTGTCACTGATTGCTGAACAGTATAGTTAATATAACAATTTATTGGAATCTGGGCATTTGATAGGTTATGTTACATATATAAGCTGTGTTTTCTTTAAAATTTGTATTGGTTTTGTTTTGTTCTTTGAATATAATGGAAAAAAAGGTTGTTCATAAGGAGCCCATAAGTGTTACTTATGTTTGCATGAAAGACAAAAAAAATCCATTCTGAGTCCTTGTGCATTACATTTTGTTTATTTAGCAGACGCCTTTATCCAAGGCGACTTACAGAGACTAGGGTGTATGAACTCTGCATCAGCTGCAGAGTCACTTACAACTACAGGTACGTCTCACCCGAAAGACGGAGCACAAGGAGGTAAAGTGACTTGCTCAGGGTCACACAATGAGTCAGTGGCTGAGGTGGGATTTGAACATGGGACTTCCAGGTTACAAGCCCTTTTCTTTAACCACTGGACCACACAGCCTCCATTTTGCTGTTAATCTTAAGCATTGTCAGGGTCCGCCTAATGTTAGTCCCTCACCATGCGTTGCAATCAGGGAGAGTTGGGACACCAGGTGGATGTTGCTGCGTGTGATCTCTTAAAGAAATACTTTTTGAGTTTGTTGGTGCAACCATTTTTTCTAAAACAGCAAGTCTCGAGGTAAGTTTTTTCTTTAAACGCATCAATTTCTAGAATGGTCACAAATGTCCCTCATAATTAGGGGTATTTTCTAATTATCCAGCATTGAATGTGTTGATTCCTTAATTATTTTTTGGATCATCATCTGGAGGTTTAGGACTGAGTTGCAGGTTAGTTCGGTCATTTTAATTCTCCTGTGAATTTCACAGGGCCCTATTTTTGATGGATATGGTGGCAACATAATGTTGCTTTAATCCATGGCCCAAATCTTTGTTCTAGCCACGTTGTTAATTGTTTATTTGAACCAATTAAACTTCCATCTACTTCATTATTCATGTTAAACCTGGTGTACAATGGCTCATCAGAGGCTCGTTTCTATATACCAATACAATGTCGTATGAGGCAAGTTGTTGGGAGCAGAACATACGATAGAAGTAGCACCATTGCCGGTGTCACAAAAAAAATGGTTCCCCATGAAATACGGCTCCCCCGGACTATTTTTCATAGATCACCCTATGAAAAATGGTCCCTGCTAGTAGTCATAGTAGTACTGTTGTTGTTCACATTAAACTTTAAATAACCAGTAGAACCTGCGTCAATATTTGACATAGCTGTTATATTGCATTACTTTATCCATAGAAATTCAGCATTAAAATTACTTATTTTTAACAAAATTGTGTTTTTTCTATGACAGTAATGTTATCAATTATATTACGGGGAGGGGGGGAGGGTTGGCAACGAAACACAGGTATGACTGTATGACCTTTTCTGTTGTAAAAGCAGCCATTAACTGAACTTTATGCAAGCACACTCTGCCTCTTGCATTTTGTGATAATCCTGTATTACAAAATGCATCAATTAGCCGATTACATTTACATTGACATATCAATACCTGTCAAACCATCTTTCTGTTTCAGCCCTTTTCTACATTTTAAACCCAAATATTTAGTGTATTTTTTTTATATATATGCATGCTTAAAATGTAATTCATCCTGCAAAGCTATATATTTAATTTCAATCTATGAAAAATAGACTGGGGAAACCATTTTTCATACAGGGACCCAAATTTCGCATGACACCGGCACTAGAATTTACTGGGCCCTGGTGCAAGACTGTGAAGTAGACTCCCCGCCCTCGCCCCATCCCAAAAAAAGAAAAATAGGTGAAGCACAAACTAAAGAAAACCTTAAGAAAATAAATACATCAGCAGCAAAATCTGAATCTTTTTTTCCCAACAAACCATACTCTAACATTATTTTAGGATGACTGAACAAGACAGTAATCAATCAACTAACCGTATATACCAAATATTTTAATAATCAATTATGTAACAAGATTAATTAATTTGATTAATAACTTGATTTACTTAATATTGAAAAATATATTAATAGTTTCAAGTTAGTCACAAAATGTATTAATCATAGGCACCAACTGGATTTTTAAATTAATGTTATCAAGTGCAAAAGTTTGTATGAAAAAGTTTCTATAAAAAAAAAAAAAAACACGTCTGCATCATAAACATAATTCTTAAATTAATTTACGTCTGCATCATAAACATAAACTTAAATTAATTTACCAGAAATGCATGTCATTTTTTCTAAATACTGAATTTTTACCATCCGTTACTTAAGTCAGAAGTTCGTGAGGCGGACAGACTCAGACACGTTGCTTGTTCGATGTGGAAATGGAACAGGTTTAGCCATTTATTTCCATTTCTGTTCTAGCATCATGGCTGTTTGTGCATTGTGATGATTTTTTTTTTAGACAGTAAGTTCCAAGCAGTAGTTATATCGTAGGTAAGAAACATTAATATTATGGGTCAAATATATTTTTAAAAAAAATCTCACTATACAGTAATAAGCTACGTTTATTGTATTTTGCCAGTATTGCATTTACAGTTGTAATTTACCAAGAATAGAATGAATTAGCAGTACAGCTACGGCCAAAAGTTTTGCATCTCCCTATATAATTAAATAATGTTGCTTCATAGAGTCCAATGAAGCCTGCTGAGTAATGCGTTAATATATTGAATTACATACTGTTTGTAGTTCCCTTTCAGTTCGAAGATGACCGCCAAATTGAATACTTTTGGTATATGCCTGCTTGTCAGGTATTCGCTGAGCATTTTATATCAAAGCTGCTGATAGGCCCCTCTGCAGAGTGACGTCCTTGGTCCCGCCTCACAGAGGTAATAAATAGTCACTGAGCGGAGAATCAGTCTCTTTTGCCTTTCACAGACAGGTAGGTAAAGTGGTGAGTATCACTCAAACCCTTTTTCCAGTTGTGATTGACTGTTTAGAGCTCCTTCTTCGAGTTTATGTGAGTTCCCTTGCAATTAATTGCTGGAAGTAGGCTTGTCACTCCCCAGGAATCAAACTCGGCAACTGAAGGCTGAACTAACGCATATGCAACTGCAATTGTAGCCTGCTTTCTAACCGCTGCAGCTTGCTGCACGCTCCTTCTGTTTTTTCCTCTGCTCTTTGCAGCTGTAAAAAAAAAAAAAGAGAGACGGGAGACACAACCCTCCAGCGAGTCCAGCCTCGCTCTGCAGCAGCTAATGACTCGAGGGCTCTAGACGACCTCAGTACGCCCACTCGGTGTGTGCGGCCTAGTGCCCCTACAGGCCACCAATTACTATTGCTTTTACTGTTACAGTAACAAAAAAAAAAAAAAAACAACCTCGGTGCTTTGGCATCCTCAGTACCTCGAGGGCTACACACCTCGGCGTCTCGACGCCTCGAGGTTTTTCAAGCCTGTGTAGCGGTGCCTTCGGTGACATGCTGCCCCAGAGCCTCGGTACCTCAGCGCTTCGATGCCCTTGGTGCCTCGAGGTCTCCACCCCACGGCGCTTTGGGGGTCTCAGGCCCCTGTGCTCCATAGCCTCTGTGCCTCGGTGCTTCAACACCCTCGGCACCTTGACGACTGTACGCCTCAGTGCGTCGAGGTCGTTGTAGTCTCAGTACCCCCGAGACCCTCGGGCCACTGGTGCTGCATAACCTCGGTACTGCGGTGCTTCAACACGCTCAGTGGCTACAGGACTCGCTGCTTCAGCTCCAGCGACGTTTCACCAGCACACTCAATCCCCTGGGGGGAGGGGTGGGGGTTTGGTGTCTTTGGTGTTATACAGCCTTGATGCCTCGGTGCTTCAGCTCCGTTGACGTTCCAGAGCTACACACCTCGACTGAAATGTTGAATTTCCACCCGTCCACATCCTGCAGGCAGAAATTGCCTCCACAGGAAAAACACACTCTGTGTGCGAGGTGCCTGGGGGTATTGAGCATTGAGCACGCATCTGCTGCCTTGGCAGACAGGTCATCCTGCTCCTTTTGCGCCGGGTCCAAGGAGAGCACCTTACAAAAAAGACTGCCGCTTTTCTCGGACGAGAACCCTGCAGCCAGCCTAGGAGAGCCATCGTCGGCCTTGGGATCCCAGTTCTCCCCTCCCCACCCTTCAAGCCCTGCGCAAAGTATTCCTTCTGCGCAGGCTTCACAGCGCCACCGCAATTGCTCGAGGGGAAGAAAGAGAGCTAGAAACGCGGACCAGGCGAGGGATATAGCCGAGTTAAAGAGCCAAATGTCTAAGATACTCGAGCACTTAAGCAGGCAGCAGGTCCCCCCTGCGCCTGCCCCAGCTCCACCAGCGCCTGCCCCTAGAGCATACCCTGGCTTCACCGGTGATTGCTACAGAGGTTGAGCAACAGGGCGTGGTGATGAGCGAGGAGGAAAAGTATGCTGTCTCCCTAGCGGCTTCCTGGGATGAGGAGTCTTTCTTGCAAACGGAGACTCAGGACCCAGACCTGACTCAGGTAATGGCCCCCAGCTCCGAGCTCGTCTTGGAGCCTGAGATTCTAGCGCCCTCGAACTCGGTTCTGGCACTGATGGAAAGGGTCACCAACTTCCTCCAGGTACCCTGGAAGGCAAGTTCCGAGCAGCGTAGGTCTGTTTTCAGACCAGCGCAGACTTCGACCCCCCAGCCCTTTACGGCGTTCCCGGACTTCCTGGAGGAGGTAAAATCCTCTTAGCAACACCCGGCCTCAGTGTCCAGCATGTCCAAGAGCACAGCTGCACTTGCCTCCATGGAGGGAGCAGAAGCGGTAGGCCTCGCACACTTCTCCCTGGTGAACTCCACCATAGCGGCCCTACTGCGAGCCCCCCCAGTAGGAGATCTATCCAAGGATCCTGTATGCCCTAACGGCCAATGCAGGATTACAGAAGCCCATTTGAAAGAGGCTTATGCGGCTGAAGCACAGGTGACACGCCTTGAAACACAGGAGGCTTCTTGACGGCCTACCTTCCCGAGCGGCTAGCTTTAGAGCTACACGCAGTCTCTGGCACTTTATTGGAAATATCAGGGTTCCAAGGGCAAGCCCTAGGCAGAAGCCTGGCGGCTCAGTGGTGGCGCGCAGACAGCTCTGGCTGTCTCAGGTGAGGGTCCCGGATGCGGACAAGTCCGTCTTATTGGATGCGCCTATCTCCCCTGGTCATACTTTTGGACCAGTTGTAGAGGAGATCCGGCAACGCTCTCACAGAGAGTGAGAGGCGTCCCGACAATTGGCAGCGATGCTCCCCTCCCATGCCTCGGCATGGGGAAGGGGGAGACGATGGCGTCCGGCAGTTACCACAGTAACCCGGACTATCCCGATCCCTACGGCACCACGGGGTGACCTGAGGCACTGCCTCCAGGCCTCCACGGAAAGAAGCCAGCAACAAGCACAGGGGAACGCCGGACATGGGGCGCCAGCACCCAGGCAGCCTCCAACGCAGCCTCCGCAGCAGAGGCCCTGAAGGATTGCGGCTTCAGACCCACCCGTATGCACAACACCATCTGCACTACTGCTGCAATTGCACCTCAGACTCTTGGGTGCTTGCCACCGTACACACCGGCTGTGCACTGCAATTCCACTCTGGACCTCCTCCCTTTCGAGGGATCACGGTCACATCCATGAATGACCCTCTCCGGGTCTTGGCCCTCAAACAAGAGGTAGAAACACTTCTTCAAAAACAAGCCATCCATCTCATAGAACACACCTCTCAAAAAGAGGGGTTCTACTCAAGGTATTTCTTGGTGCAAAAGAAGGACGGCGGCCTTCATCCCATCCTAGACCTGAGGGAGAGGAGGTTCCAGATGGTCACACATCGCCACATCCTCCAGTCTGTCCGGCAGGGCAATTGGTTTATAACAGTGGACCTGAAGGACGCGTATTTTCACATTCCTATCCGTCCAGCGCACAGGAAATATCTCCGCTTCACCTTTCTGTGCTGCCATTCAGCCACTCCTTGCCCCCCACACGTTTTCAAAGTCCATGGATGCTACGCTGGTGGAGGCAAGCCCCTCACCTGAGAGAAGGTGTAAGGATAGGAGTTATTTACAACCATCAAGTGGTGACGACAGATGCATACAACTCTGGTTAGGGGGCGGTCTGGGCAGGCAGAGGAGTCCGCGGATGCTGGTCGGGTTGCTGGACATCCCTGCACATATATGCGCTAGAGCTGACAGCAGTCCACCTTGCGCTACAACATATTTTCCATGTGCTCTACAAGACGTACACAACCATGTCAGTGGTTGCGTACGTGAACCACCAGGGAGGGCTTCAGTCCCCGGGGTTACACCGCATAGCCTTTCGGCTACTGATCTGGGCACAGAGGCACCTACTGTCCCTCCGGGCTGTACATCTCCCGGGAGTGGTGAACTGGAAGGCAGACCTCCTTTCCAGGGAGGGTACTCACCTGTCAGAATGGCGACTGCACCCTCAGGTGCTACAGCGCATATGGGAATGCTTCGGGGAAGCCCAGGTTGACCTATTGCCCCCTTGTGGTTCTCCCTCCGCAGCTGCGGTGGTCCACCAGGTGTTGACACCCCAGCGCACGAATGGCCCAAAGCGCCTTTATACACTTTCCTGCCTATACCGCTGCTCCCTGCCTTCCTCAAGAAGGTCAGGAGAGAGGAAGTGACTGTTCTCCTGGTGGACCCCAGATGGCCCAGGAAAACCTGGTTTTTGAACCTCTGCAAGCTGCTGCAGGGCCAGCCCTGGGAAATCCTGCTGCGCATGGATCTCCTCAGCCAGGCGAAATGCACCCTCTGGCACCCAGAACCAGGCATACCCCAGCTGTGGGTCTGGACCCTGAACGGGACAATATATCCGCCCTAGGGCTCTCAGACGCAGTAGTTAGTACACTGCATAATGCTAGGGCTTCTTCCACAAGAGCGTTGTATGCCTATTAGTGGAAATATTTTCAAAACTGGTGCATGGCCGGAGGCCATAATCCTGTGTATTGCCCTATAGCAGTTATTTACAGTTTCTGCAAGATCTACTAGAGGAGGGTAAATCCCCCTCTACGTTGAAAGTGTACTAGCAGTCATATCTGCTTGCCATGTTCCCATCAGACTCAGTATCCCCGGGCGCTCATATTCTGGCGATCCATTTTCTAAAGGGTGGTCGGCGATTGTGACCTCCTATAAAGGACGTCCTCCCTGAATGGAGTCTAGATGTGGTACTCGAGGCTCTCACCAAGGGCCCGTTTGAGCCCATAGCGGGTCAGTGAGCTACAGGCACTGTCCGTGCACAGTTCCTGTATGCGAGTTTGCGCACGAACCCTGCTTTCCTCCCTAAGGTGATTACAGCATTTCACTTGAATCAATCAGTGGAAATGGAGGCTTTCCATCCCCCTCCCTTTGTGGAGGAGTCAGATAGGAGATTAAATTCCCTCTGCCCAGTTCGGGCATTGAGATGCTATGTGGATAGAATGAGAGAGCTGCGTCAGTCTGACCAGCTCTTCGCTAGTCATGGTGAACAGACCTGAGGTCAAGCCCTCTCTAAGCAGCGACTGTCCCATTCGATTGTGGACACGGTTTCGACTGCGTATACTAAGGCCGGCCTACCCCCACCTGGGAGGGTTGCCGCGCATGCAACCAGAGGTGTGGCTACATCATGGGCCCTCTTCAGAGGTGCCTCTTTGACCGATATATGTACTGTAGGTAGTTGGGCTACTCCGCACACATTTACCAGGTTCTACCGACTTAATGTAGTAGATCCCTCTATGCCTTGAGGTTGCATGCTCACACCACCAACACTAGATGGCGGTAGCGAGATGTCCCTCAGATGCTGTCCACTCTTTCTCCCCCACGACGGCTCTGGTATACTTTCCCAAAAGTATTCAATTTGGCGGGCATCTTCGAATTGAAAGGGAACAATAGGCTACAGATGTAACCTCGGTTCCCTGAAAGAGAAGATGACTGCCAACCTTGTGAGGCTGCATCACTCGCATTCACGGGTTCAATGCAAAAGAGACTGATTCTCCGCTCAGTGACTATTTATTACCTCGGTGAGGCGGAACCGAGGATGTCACTCGGAGGGGTATATCAACAGCTTTGATATAAAATGCTCAGCGAACACCTGACAAGCAGGCATATCCCAAAAGTATTCAATTTGGCGGTCATCTTAGAACTGAAAGGGAACCGGGGTTACATCCGTAACCTATCGTTCTCCATACTGACAACAATTTTAAAATGTGTTTGAAGTCCAACATGAAATACTGTACTGTACTATTATGGCTTCCGGTAGACTTTTACGATATCATTCTGTAGTTTAATTGATTACATGATGTTAAATAAAACATCTAAATTAAGTTAATCTATTTTTTTTTTAAATGTTGTCTCAATCCAAAAAAAAATATTTGTAGGTGATGCAAAACATTTGTCCATAGCTGTACCTGCGGGGCTCCGCTATGTTTCACTTTGTGGAACTGCTCCTCGAGGAGACCAGTGTAGGACGCCCAAAGCACTACACAGTATAAAACGCTCTAGTGTAGCCTAGTCTAGCATCAGAGGCCCTAGTATTTATAGTACTTGGATTAAAGGGGTATTGGAAAGCACCTATTGCATATTTTCTCACACAATCATTGAATAAAACCACTCAGGGCAATTTGGTTAAGCATGCACTGGAACTACTGGCAGAAATTAATATTAATGTTTGGGCCATAACCATGGATGGATTGTCCTCAAATATGTCCATGTGATTTCCATTACACGAGAGTAGATGTTAAAACTTCATGCTGATTTGAACTCGGCTCTCGCCAAGATAAGCACCAACTAAGACGTAGCTTTACAGTAAACTAATGTGATCCATATGTGTCTCCATCCATTTACGTTTCCTTCCATATGATGATGTAGATATCCTTCTGTCTGGTGTTAATGGCTGAAGTGTAATGCTGGCTCCAGGGATCAGCTTATTTTGCCTCCCTGGCGCATCAACACACACAACGCCTGCGATGCTGGCTCCGGGGATCAACCATAGTGCGGCCTCCCCAGCGCATCAGCATGACAACCGTCTGGATTGAGCTAAGTAGGGTACATCTCTGGGGTTTTCAAGTGGGCCCCTTCCATCCTCAGTGTTTCGTCGACTAGCCCACGACACCTCAAGAGGGCTCGACGGTGATTCTGGCGTCCCAGCATCACCCCCCTCCGTCCCCCACTCAACTCAGCCCAGCTTACTTACCTGTACATCAGCGTTTCTTTCTTTCTATTGTGCTTGAGATCCCCAGCCAGAATCTTTCCGTCTCAACCACAGCCAGTTGCTGCTCCTCTCTGCTGCTTCAGATAAGTTCTTCACTGTGCGACACAACTCTTGGCCACTGAATCCGACGTCTCTGAGAAACCGGGTTGTAGAGTGTGCCACAAATCCTCGACAACCCACTTCCACTGGGTAAACCCGGACTGTACATCCTTGCTGTTCCGCTTCAGTGGCTAGTTGAGCATACCGCAGTTTCATCCTCTCATACGCCTCATCTACAGCATCCTCCCATGGCACTGTTAACTCTAGCAGGTGAACAAGGCGTGCTGATCCAGACCACAAGACAATATCTGGTCGAAGGTTAGTGGTGGCAATCTCAGGTGGAAAAATAAGCCGTTGACCAACATCTGCCAGCATTTTCCAGTCTCTAGCAGCTTCCAGTTGTCCTGGGCGAGGATTGGTTTTAACACCTTTTCTTGGTGGTTGCTCTCCTGGGCGGAGGAATGTTGTCTTTTGTGTGTAATGTTTTGATGGAACAGGTGGCAACTTATTGGTCATGTTACGCTTGTCTTCCAATGCTAAGGCCAAACATTGCAGCACCTGGTCATGGCGCCAAGTAAACCGTCCTTGGCTAAGAGCCACCTTACATCCTGTCAAAATGTGCCTTAATGTTGCAGGTGATGAACACAAAGGACATGAGGGATCCTCTCCTACCCAGAGGTTTAGGTTCTGTGGTGATGGGAGAACATCATATGTTGACCTGATGAGGAAACTGATCCTGCTCTGTTCCATTGACCATAGGTCTTGCCAGCCAATCTTGCGTTGTTCCACACTCTCCCATCTCATCCATTCTCCCTGCTTGGCCTGGGAAATGGCCTTTATACACCTCATCCTCTCCTCCTGCTTTTGCACCTCGTTGACTACCAGCTTCCTCCTTTGAGCTGGGACTGCCTTGTGCCATGTAGGAGGAGCTGAACTGAAACCAAGACCCCCTCTTCCATGCTGAACTTGCCCCATGATATCACCAATTCGAAGGGCAGCCTTTGCATCTTCCACAGCTTTCTTTGCCGCCCACTTTCTTCCAGTTTTCAACACAGGTGCTGCCTCCCTTACGCATTTGTCGCGTGACTCTACTAATGTCATTTCCAGTCTGACCTTGGCGCACTTAAACTCCTCAGTTAGAGCAGAGACTGGTAGCTGCAGTATTCCTTTACCATAAAGTCCCACTCTGCTGAGGCAGCGTGGAACTCCCAACCATTTCCTGATGTATGAACTGATTAAAGCTTCCAGCTTCTCTACTGTTGTCAAAGAAACCTCGTACACAGTCAGTGGCCACAGCAACCTCGGCAGTAGACCAAACTGAAAGCACCAGAGTTTTAGTTTACCTGGTAGAGCGCAGCTGTCTATGCTCTTCAACCCTTCCACTGCTTGTTGTCTAACTTCTCCCACACGAACTGTGTCCTTTAGATCCCCATTGTACCATCTCCCAAGACTCTTCACTGGCTTCTCAGACACTGTTGGTATTGCCTCACCATTAATGAAGAATGTTTTATCTACTACTTTGCCTTTAATTATAGAGATGCTCCTTGATTTAGTGGGCTTGAATTGCATTCATGCCCATTCAATGTTATTGGTTAATTTGCCCAATAATCGATTAGTGCAGGCTACTGTTGTAGTCATGGTTGTCATGTCATCCATGTATGCTCGAATTGGTGGTAGTCGCATTCCAGAAGCCAAACGCTCTCCTCCTACTACCCATTTTGATGCCCTAATGATTACTTCCATTGCCATGGTAAAAGCCAGTGGAGAAATGGTGCATCCTGCTTCAGTGGCTAGTTGAGCATACCGCAGTTTCATCCTCTCATACGCCTCATCTACAGCATCCTCCCATGGCACTGTTAACTCTACCAGGTGAATAAGGCGTGCTGATCCAGACCACAAGACAATATCTGGTCGAAGGTTAGTGGTGGCAATCTCAGGTGGAAAAATAAGCCGTTGACCAACATCTGCCAGCATTTTCCAGTCTCTAGCAGCTTCCAGTTGTCCTGGGCGAGGATTGGTTTTAACACCTTTTCTTGGTGGTTGCTCTCCTGGGCGGAGGAATGTTGTCTTTTGTGTGTAATGTTTTGATGGAACAGGTGGCAACTTATTGGTCATGTTACGCTTGTCTTCCAATGCTAAGGCCAAACATTGCAGCACCTGGTCATGGCGCCAAGTAAACCGTCCTTGGCTAAGAGCCACCTTACATCCTGTCAAAATGTGCCTTAATGTTGCAGGTGATGAACACAAAGGACATGAGGGATCCTCTCCTACCCAGAGGTTTAGGTTCTGTGGTGATGGGAGAACATCATATGTTGACCTGATGAGGAAACTGATCCTGCTCTGTTCCATTGACCATAGGTCTTGCCAGCCAATCTTGCGTTGTTCCACACTCTCCCATCTCATCCATTCTCCCTGCTTGGCCTGGGAAATGGCCTTTATACACCTCATCCTCTCCTCCTGCTTTTGCACCTCGTTGACTACCAGCTTCCTCCTTTGAGCTGGGACTGCCTTGTGCCATGTAGGAGGAGCTGAACTGAAACCAAGACCCCCTCTTCCATGCTGAACTTGCCCCATGATATCACCAATTCGAAGGGCAGCCTTTGCATCTTCCACAGCTTTCTTTGCCGCCCACTTTCTTCCAGTTTTCAACACAGGTGCTGCCTCCCTTACGCATTTGTCGCGTGACTCTACTAATGTCATTTCCAGTCTGACCTTGGCGCACTTAAACTCCTCAGTTAGAGCAGAGACTGGTAGCTGCAGTATTCCTTTACCATAAAGTCCCACTCTGCTGAGGCAGCGTGGAACTCCCAACCATTTCCTGATGTATGAACTGATTAAAGCTTCCAGCTTCTCTACTGTTGTCAAAGAAACCTCGTACACAGTCAGTGGCCACAGCAACCTTGGCAGTAGACCAAACTGAAAGCACCAGAGTTTTAGTTTACCTGGTAGAGCGCAGCTGTCTATGCTCTTCAACCCTTCCACTGCTTGTTGTCTAACTTCTCCCACACGAACTGTGTCCTTTAGATCCCCGTCGTACCATCTCCCAAGACTCTTCACTGGCTTCTCAGACACTGTTGGTATTGCCTCACCATTAATGAAGAATGTTTTATCTACTACTTTGCCTTTAATTATAGAGATGCTCCTTGATTTAGTGGGCTTGAATTGCATTCATGCCCATTCAATGTTATTGGTTAATTTGCCCAATAATCGATTAGTGCAGGCTACTGTTGTAGTCATGGTTGTCATGTCATCCATGTATGCTCGAATTGGTGGTAGTCGCATTCCAGAAGCCAAACGCTCTCCTCCTACTACCCATTTTGATGCCCTAATGATTACTTCCATTGCCATGGTAAAAGCCAGTGGAGAAATGGTGCATCCTGCCATTATTCCAACCTCTAGGCATTGCCATGCAGTGCTGAATTCTGAAGTTGAAAAACTGAATTGCAAATCTCCAAAGTAGGCTTTCACTAAATTTGTTATTGTCATCGGTACACTGAAAAAATCAAATGCTGCCCAAAGTAGTTCATGTGGCACTGAACCATATGCATTAGCCAAATCCAGGAATGTCACATGGAGCTCCTGCCTCTCCTTTTTAGCTGATTGAATTTGTTGCCAGATCACATTGATGTGTTCTAAGCAACCTGGGAAACCTGGAATGCCCGCTTTTTGTATTGAAGTGTCAATGAAGCAGTTCTTTAATAGGTAAGCTGACAATCTCTGAGCAATAATGCTGAAGAAAATCTTGCCTTCTACGTTTAATAGGGAAATGGGACGAAACTGACTGATGCTTGTAGAATCTTTTTCTTTAGGTATAAAGACTCCACCTGCTCGGCGCCATGCTCTTGGTACAACCTGTTTTTCCCATGCCACTTTCATCAATTTCCACAGAATTTGTAGAACTCCTGAAGCACTCTTGTACACTCTGTACGGAACTCCATTAGGCCCTGGAGATGATGAAGCCCTTGCTTTTTTCACAGCTTGCTCTACTTCTTTCCACTTAGGTGCACAGTCCTCCATTTGGTATTCTGGTGGATTGATAGGTGGGATGTCTGAAGGAACTGACATAGGCTCCTGCCTTTTTGAATCTGTATGTGTTTCCTCCAAATATCTCTCCAGCTCAACCTTAGATGCTTTTAGTGTGCCATTCTTCTCACTGGTGAATAACTTCTTTACAAATTTGAATGGGTCTTTATAAAAGTTAGCTCTCGCACGCTCCTTCTTTTTGTAGCGTTTCCGTAGGCGCTCAGCTCTGCGCAATGTTGCAAGCTTATCTTTTATGACCCTTTGTAAGAGATTGAGTCCCTCCTTCTGACTTTGTTCTGCTCTTTTCCATTGGTTCCTCAGCTGTCTCCTTTCTCTAACTAAGCGTTCAATCTCCTGCTGCCGTCTAGACTTTCCAGGAATAGTTTGTACTTTTTCCTTCCTTTTTTCAACTCCAAACCTTTCACTTCCATATGCGTAGATGATGTCCCCAAATTTATCCAGCTTCTTTTCAACTGTTCCACTTAATCTTTCCAATGCAACGCAGAGATCTGTGTTTACTGTGTCCCATGCAGTTTTCTCACAAGCTCTTGGCCATTTAACTCCAGGCTTGTGCCCGTTGAGGTTCTTTTCTCTCTTATGCTGGTTTGTCTGACCGGGTTCACAAGGATCATTAGGTTCATCACTAACTGTGTCCATGCAAGTCCTCCTCACGTCAATGACAGGGGTGCTGATATCCTGCGAACTGTGGTTTGCTTCCTGTCGCTGGATTTCATTCGACTGACTTGACTGACTTCGTAAGAAGTACTGATCAATGCGAGGCCCTTGTCCCTTCTCCCTCAAGCATTTCATTCTCCCTTGATGAATCTTCAAACCCCTGACCGTTGTCGCCTTGCTCCAGCCGCAGACACAAACCTGGAGTTCCATGTCTTTGTTAACTGCAGATCTTGAACTAGAGTTGTAAAGAGTTGGGTTGTAGTTTTAACATGGATTGTCTGTAACTACATTTTTTTCTCACCCAACTATTGGAAAGAATGTTTATATTGTTTTGGACCCATGTCACATGTTGAAATTGGCAAGAAACTTGCTTCACTCACTAGGAACAACACATTCACCAAGTGGGCAAATTTATCCACGTTTTATTAGTAACCTGAATCAAATGCAAGAAGAAGCTGGCCTTAGGTTGGGCAACAAGTTGACTGCCAAACACATTAGCTACACAGCTCAAAAAATGAAGGTTAACCTTGCAGCACAGGTGTGTAGCAACTCTGTTGCTCAAGCTATTAGTTGCTTGAGTGAAGCTGGTCATCCTGAATTCAAAGGTGCCATGGCAACTGCTGAATTTCAGAATGAGCTACCCTGATTCAAAAAGTATAGCAGAAGTTCATTCAAAGGCAGTAAACTATACCCTGAGAAGCTTGTAGTCTACAGTGTCTATTTGAACAAAATATGCTTTTTTAAAGAATTTTTAATACTATAAATCAGGTGATGCTTTCCGATGCGTCTGCGAGTTAAAGACCGTGGAGAGGGGGTGTACTATCTCATGGGGTGCACTTTTTCATGCTACACCGGTTTTGGATAGCCCATACATGCTTTCCTATCTATAGTTAATAGCAATATTGACCGTATTTAATACCTGTGCAAAGTACCAAAAATGGTAGCTCGGATTTATGGGTGTACCTCGAAAAGGGAGGAAGTAAAGTCAAAAACATATCACGGTGCATGCAAATTTTGTGTGGGCATGCGTACTTTGTGTAGGTAGCTCCTCCTGAGTGGAAGCTCAGATTGTCAGAACACCGGCCCTGAGTAGCATTTCTATTTGATCACATTACCTGTCATAATCTTGTGAAACCAAATTATCTCTCATATTACCTGTCCTATAAATACAACAGATAGATCACAGTCACTCCTTAAACTTAAACTGCTCTCATTTGTGCTGTGTGTTTGAAATAGAGACATTTATAGCAGAGGAGCATCGGGTCATATTGTCATTCATTTCTACTTCTAACAGTGTTTCCTAACACAACCCACATTTTCTATAATATATTGTTTTTAAATGTGTCAGTTCTAACTGTTTTACTAATTATTTTGTTAAATATTAAATAAACATAAATAACTAAATCAATATTAGTCTATTTAACACAATAAACGGTTAAATTACACAGGAATTTATAATTATACATACAGTACAGGGTAAATGGGGTGTTACTGTAGAGATACCGGTAGGTCATTTAAGCCTGTAGTTTCTGTCTCTGATATAAATAATTTCACAAAAGTGATTTCCAAGCCCAGTCTAAATATCTGTTTCCCTTGTGTTGCATGGCTAAAGCACTTTCCGATATAAGGCATGTAGAATGGGGGTAGCTTTTAGATAGCCTACCTGTCGTAGTGAAACACAACACCGATTACAATTCAACTGGGTATATATATATATATATATATATATATATATATATGTGATAACCAGCTGTGCTTGAAAGGCCTATAGTAGTTGCACTTACAATCTTGCAACATATAAACGAGACCAAGGACCTGAATTCTGAATTTACCATGCCTGATGTAGATTACCATTTGATTGATATACTAGATCACATTTTCTTAAAGCCTTTTTTTCACTATGCTTGTCTACAAATTGTGATGGCTTCAGATAACATAAAATATATTTGTTTTTTTGTAGGGATGTTTTGTTTCTATGAAACTTGTTGGATTGATATGGTGGTCCACTATGAAAGGTGCTATATCAAATAAAGAGTGATTGATTGATTGATATGAAAATGTAATGCTGCTTGTTATGAAAAAGCATTGCCCTCAATCACTGAAAACAACTACCTATTAATAGGTCTACCTACCTATTAACAAAGCATACTCATTTGCTAACTGGCATATTTGCAGTGTTAGACAAACACAATTCTAGTTATTAAATTCAATTAAAAACAGGGAAGCTAACGTAATAGTTAATTATGACCAGTGAATGCTCACTGCACCATAGAAATTGAATTAATGACTACTATCATATGCATCAGCTTAGAGGTCCTTTCATTTCAAAAGCTTATGGCCTTAGTAAGAGGAAGGATTAGAATTCAGCTTTGATGTAAGCCACCTGCAGTGCATGAACACAATGAATCAATTAAATTAAAACAATGGAACAAATGCACTTTTTAGTTTACATCTTGATTTATTTAGACTGAAATAATGCTTTAAGTGAGATTAAAATATTATTAAGGTACAGCACACTACTGAAGGCATCAGCAGAAACATTTGTGAACTTGACTTTCTTATACCTGACTTAGTTTTTTATTCAGTTTTACCTTTGAGCAGTCCTCTATGCTTCTTACAAACGTTTACTGTGGTATAGAGCAGTACAAGCAAAGCATTGTGTAGTAAAGCATAGTAAAAAGTATTGTGAGATTACGGTAAAGTCTAAACAGCATAATACGTCCCAGAAGCGGTAAAGCATAGTAAATCATGGTTAACCATGGTAAAACATGGTAACTGCATAGTAGAAAATGTCACTATGCAAATATACCATGATAAACTTTGAAATAAAATTGTTTTTGGTTAACTTGTCAATAAATGTCCCACTTTCAGTCGTTAGTCATTCCTGTACAATACATTTTGTATACATTTTGGGGGACCACTGCATTGGTAATTAAAATCACTGGCATACATCTGAAGAGCACACAATTATATATTTAAGAACAACAAGATATTTAGTAAGCAAGCAGACAAGCCTTCATATACCCACAGATTCTGATAATCACGAATGTCCTAAACAAGTACATCACAATTGAATAAACATTAATCTAGATATACATAAAACGTACAGTACGTGTGACCTACAGACGACAGGGTGCATGCCTACGCTATACCCACAATTAATCATTTCCTTTTCAAAGTTCTGGTTAACTGTTCTCAGATATGTGTAAAAACATGTATACAGTAGCTGTGGACATCGTTACAGTACATCATAATGTTGCTTATGTTTAGTCACTCCTCTGGGTCATTAAATACAACAATAAGCTTCTGAGAAAAAAATATTTAGAGATAAAAAAAAGTACAGCCCAGATTGTAAATAAAAGAACAGTTGTTTTCAATAGTTTTAATACCAACATATTATATTTATAGTTTAGTTGTTTAACTTTTCACAGGACCAGATCTAACCCAGATGACATCTTGTGCCCTCTTTACTACCTTCAATACACTAAACTTCATCAACAGCAGGGCATTGTCTTTGTCAACATTCCAGTCTGTATGCCAGTTTACAAAGTATGAAATCCAGACATTTAAAACCTGTTTGATTTATTAAATAAAGTACCAGATTCCTAAAAATTAATAATTAGTTCATGTTAGTTTTATAAAATAAGAAACAAACAACTTATATTTTATTATATTAAATCAACAATTGTTTTGTTTGCTATTTTCCAAGATAATATATCACAGTAGGACAGACAGGAGTAAATGCTTTGAAAATATTGTGCAAGATGTATTGTTCTTCTTGGCTGTTTTTAATGAGGGTCTATGTTTAACCTTATGTTTCAAAACGCACTCTTAAATAAAGCAGTTATTACTAAATAATATAAATACTGTATATTTAATCAAGTTTAGGGGGATGTTCCCATATCTCCAACAGTTTACATTCAAGTATTGCTAACTTGCATGGAAACCTTTGAGTCTCCATTCTCTAAACGTAATACAATAACATTTTGCCCAACCCTCACCAGCTTACCAATTTCATTTTTGTAATTTTTTTTTTTCTTATTCAGGAATTCACTGAGACCCAGAAGTTTCACAACTGAAAGCATATTTGCTAAAATGTGTAGACCTACAAGCAAAGCAAAAAAATCCACCTGTTCTTGTTTATAAAGTATAAGAAAAAATGCCCTGCTAATTACCTTTCTATACTTTTTGTACTTCTGTTTCTTTTTGTTTCGCTTTTCTTCCTTGGTGTTTTCTTTATTCTCATCTTCTTCCAACAGAGGTTCGTATTTTTCAGGTAGGAAGGCAAAGTGAACCTCTTTTGAGGCACATTTTCCTTTTTCTTTTTTATTCTCCCCTTCTCCAGCTTCTTGGCACTCGTCGGTTGTGTATGGATTTACAACCTGTGTGCATTCCAACCTTCTCTTGTTCCTCTTTGACACTTTTTTCTTGTTTTCAGTATTATCAAAAGGCTCTTCAATATTCTCAATAATGTTTGCTTTGTCGTCCCAGTCCGATTTTTGTTTTAGCTTTGATTTAAGTTTCTTTCCCGTTGTCATTTTGCCCAACAGTCCAGAATGACTTCAGTAGCCTATGCGCCAGCAGGTATGACCTTTGTACATTCTTTCACAAAACACTGCATAACTTGCATTGCTTTGCATAAGAGGGGGAAGGCCGTACCAGTTGAGCACAGATGATTAACAAGGGGAACATACATGTTGTATTTAATCAAATGTGTTTGATAGATTTGTATAAAGCAAGGCCGTAGCCAGCTATGAGGCACCCGAGGCACGTGCCTTGGTTAAAAGCATACTAATAATTATTAATTTAGGCTCATTTACACGTTGCTTTGCCGCAAATAAAAATGTATTTCATCCCTTTTTGCATTTGAAGTTAGTGGGGTACAAGTTAAAGGTTGAAGGACTGACACTGGTAGTTGAGTTTAGGGTTGTGTTGAGTTGATGGTTGTGTTGAGATCATAGAGCTGCGATTTGCAAGGAGCCTCGCAGCTGGCCAATCACATTAGTAGAAGTCAAATGCATAGTGTAGCATGTTAGGACCCTCAGTGAGGAAGTTTAAGGGTTAATTTAAGGGTCTGTGATAAGGGAGGAGCAGCTGTGATGGGGGGGGGATTTACGGGAAAGAATGTACGGAGCGTGTGTGCTCTGCTGGCCTGACTAGCAAAGACAGAGACCTGTGTTGTACTGCCTTGAGTAATAAAGAAAAGAATAAAGATCACAGTTGTGTTATACGATGTGGTCCCCGAGTCTCATTAAGGGTAACCCGACAAGTGCTACAGGTGTCAGAAGTGGGACGAACAAAAAGTAGCTGAAAGTTGGGAGCCTGAACCCAGACTGCAGAGGCATGACAGTGTTGGAGCAACTCAGAGACTGGAGAAAGACAGAGCTCTGCAGGAGCAAATGGCCTCTCCAGTAAACACGATGACCCGAACCGAACGAAAGGCCTCCATGTTTGATGGTAAGCCCAGCTGGGACATTTACTTAACACAATTTGCAATTGTCAGCGAGTTAAATAGATGGAGCTTCCAAAAAAAAAAGGAGCTCATCTCGCTATTAATCTAACAGAAGATGCCCGAGCAGTTCTCGCTTCTCTTGATAATGAAGACAAATGTGATTATTCAGCACATTGCAATGCCCTGTCGCTGCGGTTCAGGAAAGAAAAATAAGCTGAAGTGGCCAGACTACAGTTTGAAAGTAAAGCACAAGCGACAGAGGATAAGCTCCCAGCATTTGCTAATGAAGTACAGCGTTTGTGCAGACTGGCTCAGCCTGGTGTAAATAACGAAATGCTTGAACTACTGGCAGTTAAGCGATTTGTGAATGGACTAAATAATGCAGATTTGTGCAAGTGAGACTCCGTGAACCAAACACACTAGATGAGTCCCTAACCGCAGCCATGAAAATTGAGATTGTGTATTTGTCTGAAAATGTGTCAGAACACTTGGATTACGTGACGGGGGCATAGTGGCTTCCTATCGACATCAATTGAGTGACATGACATCAGAAGGGGCGTGGCCTCCAGCAGCAAAGAGGGAGGGTGCTGGGATGACGATTTTTCCTGGCTCTCTAACCAGAACACTACCTGAAAATTGCAACAATAAAGCAACTCACGCTACACTCAACTGCCAGCTGAGCATAGCAAATAACATAGCCTGAAAATGCTAGTTTGATGGCTAGCAACCAGCAAATGATGCAGAATATCTTTCAACCCATTCTGAATCAATTGCAGGCAGTTAATTGTCAGTTAGCACAGAATAATGCCAGGGCAATGCAGATAGACACTGCTACTAGCTATGCTCCACAGCTTACCTGCTCTCTATATGTGCCTTTTGTAAACCAGATGACCCCAGGTACCCTACAGCCGACCAGTAAGTAACTAGGGCTTGAACCAAGGATTTAACCCGCAAAGTGCTGATGAGGAAACCAAGATGACCATGGTCAGAGCAATGGGACAAATGGCAGAGGTGCTTAAAGAGAGGGATAGGATACCAAGGGAGAATAGGCAGACAGTGTGTTGGGTGTGTGGCCTCCCCGACCATTTTGCGAGGAGCTGCCTCAAGAAATGAGAGGGTGTGCCTACAGGGCCACAGGGAAACTAGGCAGAGCCAGGATCATGGGGCGGAACCTGGCTCAGGAACCCAAAAACACATCCTTACAGTGGCCCCAAAACATCCAGGCAAGCGTTGCGTGAAGGTCGCCAACACATTGCTTGAACCTTTAAGCTGACATACACAACTGTCTCAGTCCAGTGCTCCCTATGCAACCAGCGTTACGTCAGCAATACAATAATCTGGCTCCCCCGAGCAAGAAACTCAGGAAACAGAAGTATCCGAAAGGGCCCAGAGTGGCCCAAATGGGGCGACGCGATCACCTGTATGTCGGTTGCGCTATTGAAGACATATACTGCAAGGGACTATTGTCCAGCCTGATGTGATAGACTGTGGGGGGAAAGCATGGAGGAAGTACTTGCGGCCAGCCCGAGGAAAGTTGCGGACTGCTGGGTCAAGCACTGTTGAAAATTACGATAGCTGAGGTTGAATTTAGACAGGACACGTGGGTGGCGACCATCCATGATGACCTGATCCTCGGTCTAGACTAATTGAGGAATTCCAAGAGTCACCTGGACAAAAATTGACTGCCCAACCATGGGCCCCACCGGCCGAAAGTTTCAAGTGGGCATAATCAGGGAGGGCCCAGCAGGGACCAAAACAGGCATCCCCTTAGCAGCCAGCGACATGATGTGACTGCAAAGACTCGTATCCAATCCCGCGGACTGACGACATGTTAGACTCACTCGCTGGATCTCAGTGGTTTTCTTCCATTGATCTAAAAAGTGGCTATTGGCAGGCACAACTTGATCCAGAGTTCCGAGCTAAGACTGCTTTCACCACTGGTCAAGGGTTGTGGCAGTTTACTGTTATGCTCTTCAGTCTCTGCAATGCATCGGCCACATTTGAGTGCTTAATGGAGAGAGTACTGAGTGGCCTTCCCAGGGTAGAGTGCTCAGTGTATCTAGATGATGTGCTGGTTCACATGGACACCTTTGGCAAGTAGCTGTAGACTGAGGATCATACTGGGGAGTCTACAGCAAGCCAACCTAAAACTACAGCCAAAAGAAATGCCAGCTGTTCCAGCAAAAGACTCCATTAGGACACATTGTGAGTGGGGCTGGGATATCAACGGACCCAGAGAAGGTGACAGCAGTTTCTCAGTGGCCCCGTCCTCACAACATTAGTCAGTTTCCTCGGGTTGACTTCTTACTACCAGCGTTCTGTGGCAGGGTTCTCCAGTGTAGCCAGCCACCTGTACCGCTTAATGGAGAAACGACAGCTGTTTCATTGGTCGTCAGTGTGTGAGGAAGCCTTTTGGACCATAAAGTAGTAGCTAAAGCTGTTTACTGCCTCAGTGCTAGGATACCCCATACCAGGGTGCCTGCTTGTCTTGGACACTGACACCAGTGATCGGGGGATAGGGGGTAGGGTGTCTCAGGACACTGAAGATGGCAAGAGATTGGTTAAGAAAAAGAGCAAACAGTGGCTGCGCAACTTCCTAGGAAGAGAAGCTATCACTAAAGTGTACATAGTTAGAGTGGACTGCAAGGGAGGGAAATAAACCAAAAGTTTGGGGTTTGATGTTAACACACTCAGGGCGAGTGTATTTTATGGGGGGGGGGGGGGGGGCAGTGTAGCATGTTAGGACCCTCAATGAGGCAGTTTAAGAGTTAATTTAAGGGTCTGTGATAAGGGAGGAGAGGATGTGACAAGGGGTGGAGATGTAAAAAAAAGTGCTACAATATTCATGAGTATAGATCAGAACACGGCCAAACAGCCTATGAAATCTACTAATCAGCCGAAAAGCTTGGGCTGCAACCCTCATTGGTTATGATGTGCTTACGCAGCTAAACTCTCTCCGTCTTGTCAACCCGCTAATTTTATTGTTGATTTTATAATTAATATCACACAAAACTTTATGTATGCAAACACTTGTCTTCTCAGTATTTGGATAATGACATCACTGTTATTTGTTTGATAGATTAGGATTTAAAACTGAATGTTGCAAAGAAAAAGCTACATATTGGAACAACCCTGGTCTTGAGGCTCAAAGCAGGAGACGTAGACAGGATTCAGGGGCTAACAAACTACTTTATTAATTAAACAGGGTCCGTATTTTGGTAAGGACCACACTACAAAACAATAAATCCTTCCTCCTGTCTTTAGCCTAAAACTCGCTCACTTTTTCGCTCGCTCTATCCCACACACACCAGCTCCAGCTCTCTGTCAGTCCCAACACACAAAGACAGCGGACCACTACTCTAATGGGAGGGCTCTAGATGACATGGTCCACATACAACAGCGGCTCACACACACACGCACACCCACACTACAGAAACTAGTGTATGGTACCTCCCACAGAATAATACAGATAACGTGAAGGCACAGGACCAGACGAACCAAGACAACAAACAAGCCAAAACAAAAGTCCTGCCAACCTGAACTGACTGGGTAGCTACATAATGTCCTCTTATCTTTTTTCTTCAGTTAGAAAAACATTAGTGGTTGGGGGGGAGCATGGGCAAGTGCCTCGTCATTTTTTAATTAATAATCATTTATTAATTATAATAACACTGTCCCTGTTTGTGCCAAGACCACGCCATAAAAGCAATAAAAAGACCCTATTCCTTCCGTCACCTACTGAACCTCACTTGCACTTTCTGAAGCTCCCGCACTCCATCAGGCTTTCGCTCCAAGTCACTCCCGTTTCAGTTTCTCTCAGTCGCACACAGACCAAATTTCTCTGGCGGACTCTCACAAGAATTCTGACAGATCGGTTAATTATAATGCTCAGCACTCGAACTCTACACCCATTCTCCCGCGCAGGTGGTACTTATACCCCTCTGTACTGCTACCGCCCACTCCACCCAGACCGACCAACCGGATCCATCCCTCACGTCTCTCCCCATTCTAGGTGGCGTAGTGGCACCCTTACAATACAATACATGTAAAAGTCCAGCAGACACAGAACATTGCCCAGGAAGCTACAATATATTTTAAAAACTGAGGACCTCTAATTATTATTATTATTATTAGTAGTAGTAGTAGTAGTAGTAATATTTAAATGTATTTATTTATTTATGTATATATTTATTTGTATTGGATCAGTCATTTATAAACAGCATCCTTTATTAAAACTACCCCTGAGAATGTAATCAAACCGGATGCAAACAAGTTGGACTTTATAAAATAGTGTAGCCTACGCAGAAGACGGAACTATGAATTAATGTAGTAAACAGCCACAGAATAATTGTATTTTATTGTGAAATGTAACATGTTTGTTAGTCACGACACTAAAGCACATGTGTGCGAGTCCTCCTTAAACATTCAAATAAAAAAGTCCCCCTTAAGAGAGTAAGGCATTGTGGGACAGAACAAAATGGCAGTGTGTTCGTGTCCAGCAGCAGTTAAGATGTGTAGCTACTGTCAATGTTGTACGACTGATTCTTCCTAACACATTATATATATACAAAAATAAAAAAAAGTAAATAAAGCTTACATCTGCCGGATTTAGCAGATGTTTAAAATTGAAAGGCTGTCTATCTATATATTATAGGTAAGAGCTAAAGCGAATCAGCTATACTAGCTCAGGATATGTTTGCGGTAAACGCTTTGCGAGAAAATCAAGTTTTAGTTTGTAATGATTAAAATAATAAGGCAGCGGAGTTCACGGCAGTGTATGTATTTAACCTTTAAGTGTTTTTTCACGTCATTATTAGTGGAGAAAGTGCAGTTTAAGCCGTGTGTACAGTAAGTATATAGTTTTCTTCATAAAACACGATTCCGGTAGTCGAAGCTTTTGTTAGTAAATGTCTACCTATACTATATTTTGCGTACTGTAAAAATGGAACATTTAATACAACTACACTGTCTTTATTTGCTTTAAACTGAAGTATGTACGTGCCTTCAGAAGAAAAAGAATCCCCTGCCATCTGTAGCGCGCACACTTTTGTGCTAAATGGGGTACTGTCTGATCATAATGACCCTACAACCAAATGAAAATGAAATGGCGGCAGTTTTTAACTATTTACTATTCCAAACGACTTCATTATTGTGCTCTGTTTTCTTTCAGCCATGGATGACTGCCACAAAGGGAGAAGAAGTCACACTCCGGTCGTTGCAGAGGAGAAGACAGTTGGAGGCAGAGGTCAGGATGCGTGCTATACTAGATCAGAATTTAAAACAAAAAATATTTACCAAAAAATGATTTACATGCATTTCAAATACGCAGTATGCTGACCTAAGTCATTGTTCAGTTTTGAGGACTGTGAAGGTTGAAGTGTACATAATTAAGGTGACCATATGGCTCTGTGTTGAGCGGGACAGTTCAGGCTTTTCAACTCGCAACCCAATGCATTCTGGTACTTTTTACCTGTCTCAGGTAACATTCTTTCCTTTAAGAGAAGCAGGACTACACTTACCAGAATGCATTGGGTTGTGAGTTGAAAGGCCTGAACTGGCCCAAACTGTCCCGCTGAACACAGAACCATATAGTCATGTTATACATGCTTCCCAAAGTAATTTGTAATGTATGATATGATCATCTTAAAGTAATCTGTGTCTATCCAAAAAAAGCCTTTCTTTGTGAACTGCGCTACACATGTATGATCCACAAGGTAATTTGTGCATGAGCATAAACACGCCATGATAAAAGTGGTCCAATCCATGTCTATGTGTTGTGTGAATCTATCAAAATATTATTACTATTTAATGTGGGTGTGTGCATCTTGTCAGAATTGTATACAGCTGCTAAATTTAACCCCAAAGCCACTTATTGCAAGGGGTGTCAAATATTACGTGTTTACTAGTTTTTATTTAGTTTTATTTTTTTATTGAACTTTTAAAACGGATTGGTATGGTAGGCATGTTTCTAGGTTCATAAATAAACCAAGGTTTTCAAAGAAAATGTAAGACCTTATTACTGTAAACTGTTTCAGAGATAACATATTGTATGTTTATTACCAGTAATGCATGTTTGCTCCTAAAAACAAAAAAACTGCAGAGGTCCATTCCATTAATGTAATTTAACAATTATTACGAAATTATATATCTATATCATATATATATATATATATATATATATATATATATATATATATATATATATATAGATATATAATTATATATATATATATATAGAGAGATATAATTCATAAACACAGCAGTTCATACGTGTTTTGATATAATAAATATGGCAATTAATTATTTTTTTCATTTTGTTAACAGAAATTGTTTGAATACTACAAATCACACATAAAATGTCACACATATGCAAAATTCGATCTTTTTATTTGTATAATGTGTATTACAAAAACAAAAGTTGTATTAAAATCCAACCAAATCGCTGCCGTGTATGGAGCAGGTAGTACGCCAAAGCACTGGGGGGTACCTATAGCGGTTGTAGTGCTTCAGTAAAATATGTACTGCATACCTAGACAGTGTAAGAGAAGTGCTATGGTAGGATAAGTATGAAACATATAACATATACAACAACACTAACAATTTTAATTTTGAAAAAACTGAGCACCGTCAGTCCCTCCCCCCTCCAGCTCGTGTTAAACAGAGTCAAATTTCTTCATTCAACATCTGGACAGCAAAGCGCTGTATAGCGTAAGCTGTATTGAAAGAAATGTCTCAAAATCACTCTGCTGTTTGGGAGTTTTTTTGTTAAATGACCAGACGACCAAAAAGAAAGTTGAATGCAAACTGTGCAAGCGACTGTTGATGTATCATGGAGACACATCCACTCTGGGGTCACTTTACAATCATAAGTTCATATTATAAGTAGTAGTAGTATTTTTAGTAGTAGTAAAATGTGACTGTGACTGATATCCTGCTTGGAACGGTGACTGTTTTGCCTAAGTCCACTGCAGTTAGTGCTGCTGCAATGCAAGCTTACTCGCAAGCAGCATCAATTACATATAGATAAACATTGTGTATTTTTATTTTTATTTAAATTATAAAAACATGATTACTGTTCTATATAATGTATTTTTTAAACTACATATGAATGTTTTATTCAATTTATATGACTTACCTGTAAAATGATAGGATTTTCAATCAAATATAAACAAGTAGCTATGGTGACGTCACCAGTAACTTATGCAAGTTAGTACCATCGAAGGTTCGAACTTTCCTTTGGTAATGTGTTCCGAACCTTCGAAGGTCAAAATGTACCCTTCATTGCAGTCCTACAATAAATACTTGGTTAGATTCTTATATCTAATACATTCTGAAATTGTAAAACATTCAATACAATATTGCATGTAATAATTAAATTAGTTTTATAAATGCAATATTTAATAGGAAGTAGATATATTTGTTATAACATGTGCAGCGTTAGTCCATTTTGAATGTGGATTTCTCAAAGCTGATATTTTATAATATTGCCTTAATCCAGAGAGCAAATAAAGGAGGATATGTCTCTTTCCAATTTACCAAGATAATGTTTTGGCAACCACAAAAAAAGAATTAGTTTTATTGCATACTGATCAGTTTAAATCAGTAAAGTTACCAATTAAGATCATTTTACGGGATAATTGTAATGGAAAATTATTATTTATTATCTTAGTTATTTCTTTCCAAAAAGATTGAACCTTAGGACAATAAGTGACAAACATGTATGTGAGGTTACCTTCTGGTCCATTACATCTTCAGCAATTATCTTATTTTTTCTGAAAAGTCTACTGGGTGTGAAATACATTCTATGTATTAATTTGAATTTGTATTGAATGTAGTTTTGCATTTGGTGAACACTTCCTAAAATCTTTGCAGATGTGAGTCTAAACTTCATTATAATGTATGTAAGGGCAAACTAGCTGTGACCTCTAACTCCCCATTGATCGCTAAGGTTGATTCGGCTAATCTGGCTAGGTGGGTGTCCCCTTCCTCCTTCATCACTCTGTGTGGCGCCCCACCCGAAGCTCTGTGCTCCGTAGAAGAGGACCCCTCCATGGGTATACAAGTAGCTGCTCCTCTGCTAGAACGTTTGTTACATTGGCTTGGTCAGGAAGTCTAAACTGTTGTTCAGCCTAATACTTTTTGATGATCAAACGTCTGGATGTTAGGATAGATCCATTAAATCTTGGAACAGTCTGATATCTGCAACTTTTGGTACCCATATTATGTCAAACTTAAGCTTGTAAAAAAGAATAACATTGTTGCTCTTGATTTTTGCTTTCACTTTAAAGGCAAAGAGAAAAGGAAGAGAAGACGTAGTAGAAGCAGATCTTCCTCCACATCGTCTACCTCATCTTCCAGGTCTTCTAGTACCTCGTCTTCATCAAGATCTTCATCCTCAAGCAATACAAGCAGATCAAGCAGCAGCAGTGGTGAGTGCCAGTACTTTAAGCAAGACTTTTTACAATGAAGTAAAGCCAAATTAGATACTTCTGAAAACTGATGAATTGATGTGTATCCTTGAGGCTACACACAGAGAGAAGGTGAAGGAGTCTGAAGGTATGCATCAAATTAATTATAATCATATTGCAGAAGTAGTAGCCAAAATATACAAGTTAATGCTTTAAATGTCATTTGGATTTTTAGTTTTTGTTTACTTTAATGTGGATATTGGGCTATTGGGATATTTCTGTATTTTTACAATCCAGCACATCTGGCAACTTATAAACTCACAAAAAAGAACCAACTAATTGTGTACTGCCTCACCTAGTATAGCATCAGGTTGGGCAAGATTAGTAGTAATCCGGGTCTGTGAAACCAGTCCAACAGGTTTGTGTTGTAGTTTTCAATCCCGGGGCCCGTTTCATAAAAATCTGTAGTTGCAACGAGGTTTCGACGTTCCAGAGGTCATCGCTGCATGCGTTTTACAAAGCACTTCGCTGTCGCTTGTGATCTGCGATGAGTGAAATCACTAACTCGGTAATCCGTTTTAAGGCACACTGACCGATTAGGTAAATACACAATGGCAGGGTTGCAAAGGAAAGCATTAAAAAAAAAAAAAAAAATGGCTGGTCAAGACAGATTTGTTCTTTTCGGCAAGTTTTCTGGAAGTTTAAGTTACGCAGAAAAAAGAGGTGCAGATGATCACTGATGCAGTAAACACTGTTGGGGAGGAGCAAAGAACAGTAGCCGAAATAAGAAAGAAATGGATAGATATAGCAAGCAGAACGAAATTAAAAGGGAGATGAAAAAGCTTTAAAGTTGATTGAGGAAAACCAAAATACCTCACTGTCGACGGAGATTTGGAGCTGTGTAGAAGTGACAGGCTGTACTTTTGAAGTTCTATACATACATACATACATAAGGAAAGCCCTTCAGCTGTGAAAAAAAGCAAAAAAAAAAAAAAAAAACCTAAACGCTGTGCAGTAAACGTATAGGAAAAGTTCAGTGATCTGTGTTTACTTTTATTTCTACACAGCTAAAAGGGAATCCCGGGATTCTCTTATTATATTAAGGAAACTCTGAAATACAAAACACACATTTTGTATAGTATGTGTTATTGTACAGTTAAACATCTTGGAAACTATGAAGGGGTTACAACAAAACTTCTGTGCCGCATGATAGTTCTTGAGATATATCTCTTTGGATACGATTGTTCTAAACAAGTAAGGTTATAGTATTATTTGTATAAGCCATATTACCGGTAGGTGTCACTGAAGAGCAAAAGAGTTGTCTTGGTTAGAGTGAATACATGTCCATTGTTTTAAATCATTAATCTTTGAGGTTGCTGTCCCTAGTTTTACACATGTCCCTTGTATTTACTCTGTTGTTTCCTGAGCTTTAACAGAGCTTCAAGTTTTTTTTTTTTTTTTTTTTTTTTTTTTATTTATAAACAAAACATCGGTAGTCTGTTTGGCTTAAAGTGGCAGGTAGGTTTCTAGGGTGAGTAGGCATACAACTAAAACTACTTTGGAGACAAATAAGTGGGATTATCAGCAAGGTCTGAGTGAGAAAGTACCAAATATATTTTGTTTAAAATGTGCATGTTTTCAAAGCACATGTTTCTTTAAAGACTGTCTTTCTGAAAATGCTGATCATGTCTGGACCTTGAATGTTTTAGAGACCACAGCCCTTTTCTTGAGAAATCTGTTCAATAAAGCGTGATGTCACGAGTTAGCTAGTATGCGCGCCATGTAGTGGTTGCAATTCCGGGATCCCGTGTGGTAATTCCGCTCCCGGGATTTATAGAAGAGAATCCCGGGAAACTCTGATTTTGTTTTTACTCATGATTTTTCCTTGTTTCGTAAAGCACTTGTACCACTGGGGACATTCAGTATATACCTTCAGTTCTACAATTAACTGGAATGTGTTTGTTTTATGAAAACGGCATAGAAGATTTTATTTTTTTTACCCAGCACATACAAGCGGTCTAGTCTGCTAGTAGCACAATCAGTCCTTATCGTTAAAGGCACAGCAGCATCTGCAAGACGGACGGCTCTGCGTTTTTCAGCTGGGCGGCAACAGCCACTTAGCCGTGCTGCCCGTCTGGCTGAAAAGGCCTGGGGAGAACCCTGAAAAATCAAGGAAGGGATCTTGGGAATGTGTTCGTACTTTGTTTTTAATGTTGAGTTTGTTTTTATTCAGACTCACATAGCAAGTCTAAAACAAAGAAAAAAAAGAAGGAAAAGCATCACAAAAAGGTAAGCCTTCGTTCCTTTTCCTTTTTAGTAATTCTGTATCCAAGTTCTTGTAGAACTTTAACAGTGATCTTTTATTTAATTGTAATCTATAGTGCAGCGATATTAACGATTCTTGATTATGAAACAAACACTCTTCATGAAATAGCTTTTTGTTTGCAAAGCTGGGCTATAGAGTTGCCAGGAAACAGTTCCTCTAATAATAACAATAATATACTGCAAGTATTATTTTCATGAAGTGTGATTAATAGCACTGCATTCAGATTCTTAAATTCATGCAGCTTGATGCCTATATTGGATTGTGTTTGTGTATATGTATTTATGTATTGTCTATTTTCCACTTACTGCGCTCTGTGTACAGAAAGTAAAAAAAGAGAAGAAACACAAGAAAAAGAAGGAAAGGAAAGTCAAGCATGACAGTTCGGGGCCTGTTCAGATTTCAAAGGTATTTATAGTCCGCTTCTGGAGATATGGTTGACAATAAAGTATGCTGTGATGCCATTTCAGGTACAATTAAAGCTGCAGTGCTATTTTATATACTGACAAAACAAGATATATGTGAATGGGCAAAGAATCATAAGGTTGATATGTATTTGGTTCATGGGAAAGAAAATACATACATACATACATGCAGCTTTACAGAGGGGAAAAAAAAATGTTACAATATAGGCCAGGGGTTTCCAATCTGGGGGCCCGGTGGCCCTAGGGAGATTTTTTTCAGTTGTCGTAGCACATACAAAAATGTTCTCTCAGAAATGAACTTGACAAAGTCATTTTTACCAGCCCGGGGGATCAGTTAATTTACATCAACACTGCTGTAAGGTGTGTTGGGGTATTTTGAATGTAACCACGACGTCTGCTCGTGCCTGTGCTAACAGAATGCACTGTTATGCAGTACAACGAAGGGGGTGATTGTTAGAAGACAACTATATTCCCCTCCGTCAGTGGCAATAACTGAGCTCAAGTTTTATTGTGCATAAAAAAACAGCTTCATTCTGTAAATAAATAAATAAATCCAAATACAGTAGAATCTCAGAATTAACTGAACATCCTACTTTTAGTTGAATTTTAAATGTCACTTAACCATGCCTACATGCCTAAAAAACTGTAAGGTTAATGTACTGAAATAGTAAGAACTGGGAAACACAAACATGTTACACTTTCAATTGAAAGAAAACATTACGAATATTTTTAAAAACTTGACAGCTGTATCATCCTCAGCAATGGAATACAGTATTTGGGAAATTGTCAGTGATATTAAAAAAGGCAAATTTTAACAAGAAGCATTTTAGTCAAAGCCAAATGAGTCTGAACAAGCTTCACAAATGCATTTTGTTTAAAATAAAATAAAAACAAACACTATGTTAACCCAGGTTTTCCTAGGCATTTAAATCTGTGTTTTTGCTACAGTTACAATTTGAATGGTAAGTTCAATTTAGCATTTTCCCATGTATAGTATGGTTTTAAAGCCTTTCAGACCACAACAATGTGTTACTGTGTTGTATCATTGTATTATTAACCATGTTTAGGCTATAGATAGCAGGTGTACACAATTATTAAAACCATTGAAACGTCATTTTTCAGAGTTACGGATGTTTCAGACTTCTGAACAACCTCCGTTCCCAAGGTGTTTCATAACTGAAGTTCTGCGTAGCACCATTGTCGACGTTTCAGAGTCCTGTAAGAGTTAATAAGCAGGGCACTGCAAATAATGCATCAAAGGATGAATGCACTTTATAATTATAACGTATCTTTTTTAATAAAAAAATAAATAAATGCAGGATTTCTAAAAATTTCTATTTTTCTGTAGAAGTTCTTGATATATTTTCTTCTCCCTACATAAATAAATAAACCATACTGCTCCCGTTTACCTTTACAGGCATGTTTATGTTCACTGTGCAGTCATACAGTGTACAACTGAGCACAGTAATTATGGAGAGGTTTCTTTTCTCTCTCTCATTCATTTACTGTCAAAATGTTGTTTGCAGTGAAAATTGGATTCACTGAGCGTGGGTCCTAAGTCTTGGGAACCTTTGATCTAGGCAACAGAAATACATACAGATATGTTTCTAAAATGCTGCATGATATGATGGATTTAGACTTTATATAATTTCATTTAAATGGGAAATGCAGCCAAATTAGTAGAAGTGCTTAGATTTTAAACATAGCAGTCATTGTGGCTGTGATTTGTTCTATATTGTTCTAATTTTCAGTTTTTGAACGAGAAGAAGAAGGGTGACAAATACAGTATGATCACTGGAAAGAAGATTAAAATGAAGGTTAAGAAATCAAAAAAGGACAAACAGGTGAATGTGAAATAGAAATACAAAACACACATTTTGTGTAGTATGTGTTATTGTACAGTTAAACATCTTGGAAACTATGAAGGGGTTACAACAAAAGTTCTGTGCCTCATGATAGTTCTTGAGATGTACCTCCTTGGATACGATTGCTGTAAACAATTAATCTAGTATTATTTGTATAAGCCATCTTACCGGTAGGTGTCACTGAAGAGCAAAAGAGTTGTCTTGGTTAGAGTGAATACATGTCCATTGTTTTAAATCATTAATCTTTGAGGTTGCTGTCCCTAGTTTTACACATGTCCCTTGTATTTACTCTGTTGTTTCCTGAGCTTTAACAGAGCTTCAAGTTTTTTTTTTGTTTTTTTTTTATTTTTATTTATAAACAAAACATCGGTAGTCTGTTTGGCTTAAAGTGGCAGGTAGGTTTCTAGGGTGAGTAGGCATACAACTAAAACTACTTTGGAGACAAATAAGTGGGATTATCAGCAAGGTCTGAGTGAGAAAGTACCAAATATATTTTGTTTAAAATGTTTCTTTAAAGACTGTCTTTCGGAAAATGCTGATCATGTCTGGACCTTGAATGTTTTAGAGACCACAGCCCTTTTCTTAATTTATAAACTGGCACAGTTTTTAATCACTGATAACTGTTCCATTAAGATCTACTTCCTCTGTAGATTATAAAGGTTGTCTAAAATATACTATTTCTCTGTCCTTTTTAGAGGGATAAAAATCGTGCTGAACTGCTGGATTTCCTGAATTCTACCTTGTGAAAAATGGAACTATGTTAATGTTTTCCTGAAGTTTTTTTTTTTCCTTCTTTTTTCCCCTCTGGACATTTGAAGTGTTGATGTGACAATAGAACTACTCAGGGAACAGAATAGTCTTTGCCCTTCTGAACAATAGAATAAGTATGTATTTTCAGGCATTGCATACACATGGAAAAATGTAAGCTGTAATTTGCTTATCAGTCATTTTTTGTGTGTTACATGGATGGAAATTCATTATTCTGGTCATATTTCAAAAGCAACTGGATTCTCTGGCGACAGGGTTTACACAGTAATAGAAAAAAAAACCCCTGTTAACATGTTTCGTAAGGTGTAATGTACAAACTGTAGCTTCTGATCGGTTACTCAGTAAAAGGGGATTTCTGAGTAGTAAGCCCAACAACACATTGTTGCCATGACAACCCATGTGACCTCTTCCAAGCTTTTATTTTGGAAATTGATACATTGTGTATTTTCACTTGTTACTGTAGTAGACACAAAATATTACAAATTCTTAATTTTTCAAAGAACACGTGTACCTCATGTTGTGAGGTTACTTTGTCTAAATCCATAACAAGGAAAATAAACACTAAAGGAAGCCCAGTGCACTTTGTTCACTGAATTACCTGTGTTGGTACCTGACAATTCCTAGATCTGCCAAAGGCCATTTATTGATTAGAGTGCTCAGCAGCTAGTAAGCTGCTGTCTTATGTCGAGTATAAGGACTAACATATTGCATACCGCCCTGGTATTGTGTATTAGTGCACATCAAAGCTACAGCGAACTCTTTTTCTAATGATACAATCCATCAATAAATGTGCACTAAGCTAATTGTCTAGTATACCAGTAACTATACTACTGCAGAGAATCATAAATAATTTATACAACAGACTTCTTTCAACTATAACTAAAGAAACTGTTGACCAAGGATATAAAATTTCAATTTTCCATGCAGTAAATATCTGACTTTTGTTAGGTTTTCCCTGTCCACTTTGCTTTGTCCAGTACGGTCTAAGATTTAAATCCATTGCACACTAAGTGATGTATTGAGATAGTAGATTTGTTTAAAACAGTGATCTTTGTGCTGATTGTACAAATACGTTTGCGCTCAATCGTCAGCTTTTTTACGTACAGTATTTACGTATGGTGGATTGTTAATGACAGACAGATCTGATGTGGAATCGGCTTAGAACATGAATTTTCTCTTTTTAGCCATAAATTCTGAGGATAAACTCAAGTAGAGTAACATTTGGGCTAATGCAGTTTTATCCAGTCTTATGTTAAATCCAGTCTTTTTTTTTTTTTTTTTAATCTTGACGTTGGCATGGAACACTATAGTATCTCAGACTGGTTCCCATTCCACTTACTATATTGCATGTTCAGTAAGAGGTCAACCTGATTGTTCCTAAACAAGACAACCTGCTGGCTAAAAAGAAATGATGTTGAGAAGAGTGAAAGTTCAGTACATTTAAAATGTAAATAAATAAATAATACGAGTTCCATAACAAAGAGACTTGCTCTGCAAAACATTGTTTCAGTTAATGAGGCAGTAGTTATGATTGTTATTTAATATTACCCAGTTATTTTGTATGTTTATGCATTTATTTGACAGGGACAATATACAATTTTTAACATTTATGACATGTCATCAGAGGCATTGCACCCAGAGTTAGCTATGAGCTAATTTTCATTGACAGTCCCTGGACAAACACAAAAACCCCCCAAAAAAATACAAATAAAGTAACATTTACAGAAGGGGAATATGATCGAGCATCAGATAAATAACCCAAGAAAGCAGCAGCCGCACATCCCCAAAAACAACATCACTCCAAAAGACAATCTCAGCACACACCCAATCTGGGATCAGAAGCATCCATACCTCAACAATTCTATAATGACTATATACTATACAAAAAATACACATATTTAGATCAAATAAAATAAATCTTCTTCCAATTATTATATACTTTTTCTTTTTTTTTTTTTTTAAATAGCATTAACTTAAATTAAACTAACATTCACATGCGCACATTGCTACAGTGACAGCCATCTTGATAGTATAAGAAGGAAAAAGGAAAATAAGGATATGGAGAGACAGGGCAGACATAAAGCAAATGAAGAATTACAAACATTTAAAACACACAACTAACTAATAAAATAACAACACAGAAGCACCCCAGAACAGCCAGTGGCCTTTCCTGATGTTTTTAAAAGATTAATGCACATGCTGGCATTCACACCGGCAGGGAAGATGAATCCGTAGCAATTCTTAATCAGAGGCAGCAGAAACAGGTGTGTGATGAACACAGGTGAAAACAACAAAGTCCAGTGATGCACTGTGACACGCAGAGAACACTTGCCATGATGTTATTGTATTACCCATCTTAACCTTAAACAGATCATTAGCGTATTCTTGTTAATTATCGCCAAGTTAATAGAAAGTGTTTTGATATTAATTTCCTTTGTTGTAAAAGTGGATGCAAGTTTTGTATTAAAATAAATGGAAACTATTAAAATGACGGAATCGAGAGTTTTCTTTATATTGTTAACATTCTGTGATGTATAGCTGCAAAACCTTTTGATGGTTGGGTCGTATATTTGTTCTTTATAGTTTTTACTGTAGTCTCGCTAACCTAATGACTTAAAGGCGACATAAGGACCTTTTTATTTTATTGTGTTACATGTTCCCATGTGTTGCTACTGTTTCCATAAGGTGTGTGTTGTTTAATTATTTTTTTTTTAACATTTTGACAACTTTTTTTAATCTTCTAAATTGCATTCCCAGCCTCAAGATAGCGTCCATGTACCAGCATGGACCTCTCAGAACTACATTTCCCATCAACCCCCTCGCATATATAACTTAGATGGATTTACCAGTGAGCAGGAGGATGATGGGAAATGTAGTTCTGAGAGGTCCATGGTTTTCTTTCTTGCGCATGGTTAATTAGGGTTTACTGTTTATCATTATGATGCCATCCATTTGTTCAGCATTTTTTATGCTAATTACATTTGTTTCTTCTATAATATCTATCCTTCCAGTACTCCACAGTGAGCCATCAATACCAGTGCAGCTCAATGAAAATGAATTTTCAGGTTTTAAGTTATAGAGGTCATGGAAGCTTTGTCGATCTGTGTTTTTGGCAATTTTGATGGAGATTTGGGGAAAAAATTACAGCAAATAAATAAATAATTTAAATTGTAATTAAACGTACATCATATGCATGTTACTGTAACATCATGTTTATTACAGACAGGTTTACATTTTTACCAAAGTCCCAAGAAAGCTAAGACTGAAGTGAACCAGGATTCTCATTGTTTATCAAAAAAAGGGCAAACATGTTTTGTCTAGAAGTACATACATTTAGCAATGTTTAAATCTCAAATGTTTTCAATAACCCCCACTTTTCCAGACTCAGCCATATTCATAAAGCATTTTGATCTTAAATTTTGTGGTTATTTTTAATTGCATATTCATAAAGCATATTTATATCTGCACATGCTTAAGTCTGTTGTACATTTTAAATAATCACTTCAAATGTACTATTATAATATTGTTTTTTAGATTTTTGTTGTTTGGGTTTTTTGACAATTTAATAGTATACTAACCTTTTATCAGCGGCAATGAAGTGCAAACGCACCCATTTCAAAACCCTTTTAAGTCCCCAGGATCACATAATTGAATTTGATAACCATTGTTTACATTATCCTGCTTATTACCTGCTACAGTACAGTATTAAAATATATTATCTTGATCGGAAATGTAAAATGTGCTGAATGGAACAGGATAGCCCCTTTACATTTCCATTCAACATTGCTTTTACATTTAAGTTGCATTTCTGCAAAACCGTTTACACCATTGGCTAAACCACCAGTGTGCAGTGCAATTGATTACACTTGACTGCAAGCCTAGCCACTTGTATCTGCAATTTACATTTACGCATTCAGTTAAAAGGATGTTTAAATCATTTTTTTAATGCTGGTTAAAGTTTCGTTAAAAGCCCTTTTAGCCGGACACGTTTAACTCCAATTTGCAAGCATGTTTACTCGTAGCCATGTATAAAGTCACCTGGTAAACACCTTTTATGAATACAGCTCTCATTTTTTAACCATAAGCATCTTTAACCAAGCAAAATAACAAGTGTACTTCATGTTTAAATACAAAATTGTAAAATGTCTGACGCTGAGATATTAAGGACCTACTGTAGAAGAAATGTAGGATCTTTGTCGTATTTACATAAATCAATTGATCACATTGAAACCATATGTGCCTTACTTTGTCTTCTTATAAAGCAAGGTATTGTTATCCACTTGTCACTAATGTGTACCTAATTCACAAACCAGTATCTATTAACTACATTCCTTATCTATCAGATTACAAATACATAAATGTATAACACATTATTAAATAGGTTTACAAAGCCCTATTGTTATCTTTGGATAAGTATGTTTTACCTGATTTAGGACTGAGCTCTGTTCACTCCGAGGTTGATATATACAGCAAAAAAAAAAAAGACCACTTCTTAAAGTCACTTTCTAGCCCTTTTAAAATATGTTTTAAAAAAGTCTCTCATTAGCTTTCGTAAGGTTTTCACACATCATAGTTCACTGCAGTATTACATGACAAAACATAGCATAGTGGAATGTAAAGACAAGCAAGGTAAATTACAAATAACGGGTTAAACATTTAAAGACCATTGTAAATCACTGTCAATAAACAGCAAAAGCACAGATCAAACCAATCAATGTTTTTACTAATTTCCTAGTCTAACCACTATGCATTTAGTCCCCATTTAACACCGTGGTTCTTAAGAAGTTGCTCATAGACAAAATATATCAAATATAATTTAAGGTACTGGACAAAGTACTAAAGCTACAGAGGTAGGCAAAGGGATTTTAAAGGGCTATCAAACATGCCATAAAGCAGATATGGCTATGCCCATCAAAACCCCTTTGAGTGCCTAAATTCCGGCATGCTCCATACTCTCTTGTTCGGCTCACTTGTGCCCCTCTCCACATCCTCAGAAACTGTCTTGATGATGTCACTGCTGAAAGGGTATATCCTCACTCTGGGTTTGACGGTCATTAAGGACAGGCTCATTGACCGCTTACTGTTCCACTGCCTGGCCAGCCTCTTAGCCTCTTCTTCTTCCTTCAGCTTTTCCATAGAATCCTGAAGAACAGTGCGGAAGAGCTGTGACACCTCCTGGACTTCAGGCTCATACTCTGTCACAAGCTGCCGGAACCTGAGATAAAATCAAACACAATATTCAGCTTGTAAACCTACCCATGGTGCTGCCTTGACAAAACTGTCCCACTCAACCATCTCAACAATAAGGCTGGTCTATGCCCCCGAAATATCGATGAAATTCCGAATGTTCTACTGCATGATCTATAGAACTGGTGTAAGAAGTGAAGCGTTAGGGTGAAGTAAAGTGTATATTTCCACCTGACAACCAAACTAAGGCATGTGAGAATAATGTAATTCTGCTAAGGTTAAGGTTCTTAAGTATCCTCCCCACCCCCACCCCTTTGATTTTTTTCTGTTTTCAAAACTATTAAACCTATCAATGTGACAAATTCACTTTTGTTTCCGTAGAGAATAGAAAGTTAATAAAGTAACATGGGAAGATCTGCTGATTCTTCAGGGACTCTTGTTAAAATGAATATTAGATGTCTAAATAGAAATGTACCTTTTATCTTAAGTAAAATGGCCCACAATAAAATTAGGAACGCCTGCCAACCTGAAAAGACCCAACACTGATTCAATTTTCCTCAGTGATTACTGCCTCTAATTTCTCTGTAAGCTCTGCTCTTCAGTATGGCTCTTCGATACATAGGCTCCTGCAAAATGCATAGCTAAAAATCAGACTACTATTAAAGTCTGTCACATTATTATTTGTTTATTTAGCAGATGCCTTTATCCAAGGCGACTTACAGAGACTAGGGTGTGTAAACTATGCATCAGCTGCAGTCACTTACAACTACGTCTCACCCGAAAAACAGAGCACAAGGAGGTTAAGCGACTTGCTTAGGGTCACACAATGAGTCAGTGGCTGAGGTGGGATTTGAACTGGGGACCTCCTGGTTACAAGCCCGTTTTTTTAACCACTGGACCACACAGCCTTCTAATTTACATCTGCGGCTTTGCGCGCTGTGACTTGAACTAACAGGGAGAAGTAGCTTTTTGATGGAATATATCACTTCAATTACAAATTAACCAAGTGTGTGCTTCATATCACAGGTTTCAATTTCCTTGTACAACCCATGCAAATAATCCTTCTGCTAGAAGCTTTTAATTATTACCCTTAAAATTGGACTAAGGTTATTCATCAGTAACAATCAGACAAAACTTGAAAAACAAACTCCTAGGCAATAATAATTGTCCCTAGCATCACACAAATCCAATCTGAATAAACCAGCCACAAACTTTTACAGTTTCAGTTCTGCTCAATGTAGGCAGCCAAGCTGTTAAGCCTACTTTAGTAGAATTTATTACAATAACATTTGAAGACAGACTGTGCCACCCTGTTAAAGAGAATATCACAAGTTGTTCTGTAAATAGTATCACTAATCTAGCTACTGCAGTACCATCTGTCTCAAAGTCTTATCCTTTTGTGAAACTGGCCTGCATTTTTATAACTCCTAGACTGGTTGGTGATTTAGTGATTAAGCTGTTTATACGGGTAGCATATGTCATCAATGACTCATATAAATACAAAGTATATCAGTATGAACATTATCATTATTAGTAACGAAAATGTAGTTTTTATTGACATTTTAACCTTTTGTATTTACTGTACATACATGTATTTAGAAAGGTTGTTTTATGTTTCATCTAAAATGTTATACAAGAAGAAAAAAAAAGCTATAACAGACCTTAACACCTTATGGCTGCAAGTAATTGCAGGGAGATGCCAATTTACATTGTGAGGGAGTGACAGGAAGTTTTTATGAAGGGAGGATACTTCAGTCCTAATACAATACAATACAATACAATACAATACAATACAATGAAAATATGCTGAAATACAGCCATCACTGGGGTGGAATGCAGCTGTCATTTTGCACCAGTACACCACAAAACAACTTAAGTTTTATATGTCTCACAGATGATTGGTATAAGTAATAAAAAATAACCAGCTGGTGAGCAAACCCTAACATCACACAGCAGCATTGATACAATGTTAAGATAGATTTACCTGAACTGCAGAAGCCATTTATCTACTCATGTTTTTTTATTATTTTAATATAAATGAAGGAAATAAAAACAGAATACGGAGCCTGCAAGAACAAAATAAGTTTTTTTTTTCATAAGATGGTCATCCGTATTCTTCCAAGCATCTGTCCATCAGCTTTTCCTGTTACCCAACCCTGTCAAACAGGAGAGCTAAGCCTGCTAGACAATTGATTACAAGAGACAGACCTAAAGCCACTTAACTTCTATGACAGTTCACTTCAGTCTTTAAATAGACAATCAACTCCTGCTGCTATTAGTCTTTTATGCAGACCTTGACTTCCAATGTTCTTATACAGGCCGTGGAATACATACATAGTAGAAAATAAATTAAACAGAATTAGACACTTTTAGATCCCAAAATGACCATTCATACCACAATCCCAATGTAAGGGTTTTGTACTAAGGGACTACAGCATTTCAATGGTAACTTTTATAGAAAGGCAGTTTATAAACATGTTGTTTAAAAGGGTTAAAATGGTTTTGTTTTGCTTTACAGTTGCTATTGGTTTTGTATAGTATTGCTATTTTGTGCATTGTGCTTTAGTAAACCATGGTGCATGCTCAATTAGACCATCACAGTGATGACGCAGCCAGCAACTGGGTTTGGTTAAGTGCTGCGGCAGCATAGTAATTGAATTTAAATGTATTCACATTCCCGATGGACAAAACAGAGAATTATATAAAGTGCAACAAGCATGTGCATAACGCAGTCAAATGTTTCATCCATGACAATGATATGTAACCTGTGGCACTTAACAAGGTACCCAAATGGCAAAGTCAAAACAGCCCTCAGTAATTTTAGAGCTATTTGTTGTTTATTTGTTTTAAATTGGTTCATTTTGGCATCTCTCCATACAGCTGGTAATTTTCTGATATATTTTTTTAACTTTTATTCAATTTCCAAATATGATTTTTAAAGTCACAGAAATCCCAGCTTTATTATTCATATATATATATATATATATATATATATATATATATATATATATATATATATATATATATATATATATATATATACATATATCAAAATTCTAGAATTTTGAGGCCCTAGTATTTTCTAGAGAATGAAATGTAAAATGAGCAAAGGCTTTCTCTGCCTTTTGAAAAACACATTGTTATAGTATTTAATCAATAAATTATTGACACATACTGTAATTTAAACCCTTAATTAAAATAAATATCATTAAATCTACATTAGATCTACCTAAATCTACCTAACTATATATTCAAGCAAGATATTTTAGTTTTCTATTTTTCTTAAAAATATTTCCCAACATAAAACCAATGTCACCTTACAATAATTGATTTTGAGTTTCAGTGTTTTAAAATAAAATATCAAACAGAACGAAATTTCAATGTACCATTTGTAATTCAGTAATATGAAAGAATTGGTCAGGGGTCTGAATACTTTTGCAAGGCACTGTATATACAGACGTGTTCAAATTTGTTGGTACCCTTACAGCTCATTGAAATAATGCTTCATTCCTCCTGAAAAGTGATGAAATTAAAAGCTATTTTATCATGTATACTTGCATGCCTTTGGTATGTCATAGAATAAAGCAAAGAAGCTGTGAAAAGAGATTAATTATTGCTTATTCTACAAAGATATTATAAAATGGCCTGGACACATTTCTTGGTACCCCTTAGAAAAGATAATAAATAAATGGATTATAGTGATATTTCAAACTAATTTGTTCCTTTAATTAGTATCACACATGTCTCCAATCTTGTAATCAGTCATTCAGCCTATTTAAATGGAGAAAAGTAGTCACTGTGCTATTTGGTATCATTGTGTGCACCACACTGAACATGGACCAGAGAAAGCAAAGGAGAGAGTTGTCTGAGGAGATCAGAAAGAAAATAATAGACAAGCATGGTAAAGGTAAAGGCTACAAGACCATCTCCAAGCAGCTTGATGTTCCTGTGACAACAGTTGCAAATATTATTAAGAAGTTTAAGGTCCATGGAACTGTAGCCAACCTCCCTGGGCGCGGCCGCAAGAGGAAAATCGACCCCAGATTGAACAGAAGGATAGTGCGAATGGTAGAAAAAGAACCAAGGATAACTGCCAAAGAGATACAAGCTGAACTCCAAGGTGAAGGTACGTCAGTTTCTGATCGCACCATCCGTCGCGTTTTGAGCAAAAGTGGGCTCCATGGAAGAAGACCCAGGAGGACTCCACTTTTGAAAGAAAAACATAAAAAAGCCAGACTGGAATTTGCTAAAATGCATATTGACAAACCACAATCCTTCTGGGAGAATGTCCTTTGGACAGATGAGTCAAAACTGGAGCTTTTTGGCAAGTCACATCAGCTCTATGTTCACAGACGATTATGTTTTGGGGCTGCTTTGCTGCGCCTGGCACAGGGTGCCTTGAATCTGTGCAGGGCACAATGAAATCTCAAGACTATCAAGGCATTCTGGAGCGAAACGTACTGCCCAGTGTCAGAAAGCTCTGTCTCAGTCGCAGGTCATGGGTCCTCCAACAGGATAATGACCCAAAACACACAGCTAAAAGCACCCAAGAATGGATAAGAACAAAACATTGGACTATTCTGAAGTGGCCTTCTATGAGTCCTGATCTGAATCCTATCGAACATCTATGGAAAGAGCTGAAACTTGCAGTCTGGAGAAGGCACCCATCAAACCTAAGACAGCTGGAGCAGTTTGCTCAGGAAGAGTGGGCCAAACTACCCGTTAACAGGTGCAGAAGTCTCATTGAGAGCTACAGAAAATGTTTGATTGCAGTGATTGCCTCTAAAGGTTGTGCAACAAAATATTAGGTTAGCGGTCCCATCATTTTTGTCCATGCCATTTTTATTTGTTTTATTATTTACAATATTATGTTGAATACAAAATCAAAAGCAAAGTCTGATTTCTATTAAATATGGAATAAACAATGGTGGATGCCAATTACTTTTGTCAGTTTCAAGTTATTTCAGGAGGGGTACCAACAAATTTGAGCACGTCTGTATATATATATATATATATATATATATATATATATTCCCATCTAAATTCTCACAGTATTTTAATAATGATGCGGCTTGTATTGGTTTTAGATAAGATAGATTTAACCAAAGCCTCGACTTTTTGATAGTAACGTCAGACTGAAGCTTTGAGTTTGTGAGAAGTTACGACCAGCCACTGAGGTTAGCTGAACCAGGCTCAAGAAAAGAGTTAAGCCCAGATCCTGTTCTGGAAACAATTCTTAAGTCTACTCCATTAATTGCCCCCCTTACTACAAGCAGCTTTATTCAGGCTTCAGCAAAAGGCACGTATTAATGGTATCTGTGTGATAAGCTCAGTGCTCAACAACAAGAAGTCTGATGCACTGGGCAGGTGAAATTAAGTTGTGCCCAAAGCCCAAAATTGTTTTCTGGGGACCCTATTTTGTACAAAAGGCAAAAGCAAATTTGAGTTACCTTAGTATCACTGGGCCACAGTAAGAGGGGTGTATTTTGGCACAGGCATTCTCCAGCTCCAGTCTCTCCCCTGGTGGGATGTCATAACTGTTCTTGGGATAGCTGACCAGCCAGCTGTAATCGACTCCGGTTTTGATCCTGCGGTACTCGTTGTCTCGCTCCCGCTGCAGCTTCTCAGCCTGTTTGATCTGCCAGCTGAGCTCCAGCATCAGCATCTCGGTTACCATGTCCACAGGGCTCCTCTGAGTGTGCCTGTAGTAGGGCTCGTTCCACCTGAACCACGATGTCAGAGCCATGGTCTACAAGAAGTAAAAGTAAAGTTTCAAAAGGAGGGAACAGAATAGCATCCAAATTGTGTTGGCTGCTGCTCAGAACTAGCTGTTAAACTATAAGCCTTCTCTCACCAAAATGATCTTCAATGGCTGTGGCACTACTAAACAGTGGTTCTGTTCTAAGGGGCAATGCTAGCATAAGGCCAGATACAATGATACGAGTCATTGGTAATTGTACCACAGAATTGTCATTTTCTTATTTTGACATACCAGTGGTATCACAGTGATATGCACCAATAAACACTGGTCATCCATTATAGTATCACTGTACAATATTAGTTCCATTCTGTAACCATACAAGGACCAATATGCAATATCATCGAGTTGGGTCTGATTTCTTCAGGGTAATAACTTTGTATTTTAATGGTATCCCAATGGTTTGTCAAACATTTCTGTGTGGAAACAAAAGGGGTGGGAGTTTACATGGAAAGCATGTATGGTTTCTGACTGGTACAGGGCAGGTTTTGTACATTGCTTGCATTACATCTTGAACAATGAACAATGTCCAGTTCTTTTGCAACTAAGAATACCCCAGTGTGTAACATCTCTTTTGGATGTTGGAGAGATAATGCAACAAGGCTTGTAGCTCTTCAAGCACACCTCAATGAAAAAATAGTGCTGGTCTTCTCAAGCAGAGACTGTTAAACGTGACACCTTGTTCCAGTGTGTGGTGTTTTTTGATTTAGAGCGGTTAAGATGAGATCACCAAACTCATTTCATGTTAATGTCCAAATGGTATAAATGCAGTGCCATTATGCATGTTGTATTTATGAAAGACAAATATACTAAAGACAGGGCTTGACATATTGTGTGAACTTAATCTTTATCATTGCAGTATGTCCGCCCATATGAAGCTGCCTGTAGAAAACGGCATGCTTCCAAGGTCAGAAATAGTACAAATGTGACAAAACAGGCTTGATCCTTGAACTTCTTGCTAATGTGCTTCCATCCAGCACATCCCTACTCCCCATTCTATCTGCCACTTTGTGCTGTGTAGGATTTTGAATTAATCTAGTTATTTTTAAAGCACACGCACATTTATATACACAGTCAAACTATCCCTTCAAAAGGGACAGAGCATAAATTGTGACAATACGCAGAGTTGACATTATCAGGAGTTCCTCAATAACCTAACAAACCAAACAACCTCATACAAATTAAACACAATTTAAGTTTTCCTAGTCCTCATACTTTTCTATACACATTCATTTAGTAGTATAAGCCACTTGATCGTTGTGATAAGCACTCAAAATTGCATTCCTGTTTTTAAAGAGTCTTTGAGATGGTTGACCGGTGCAAAAAAAAATTGTAAGCAAAAGGTTTTTGTTTCTGTCCTTTCTTAGATAGAGCAATTATTTCAGCCTTTGTGGCTATGTTTAAATATTTTAGTTTGAGACTTTTTCATTTTAATATGCAATGGTCAAAAAACACTGAATACACACTTCTGATCTCTACGAGTCAAGCTGGGTGAGCATGGCTGTCAAGTACAGTGTAGACATAATGTGTCAAAATACAGTACAGTTGATGCAGGTATTTTGACGTGAAATAGATCACCCTGACCTACATTCACAGCATGGAATCATTTCTTTTATCACATGTTCATGGGTAGATTTGCTAAGATACACAATCGAGCAGTCATGATTTTGGCAAGGTTTTCTTGCAATTTACTAATGAGTCTTTGCTCAAGAAATGACTATACTTGGATGAGGCATGCTCAGGCGCTTTTTCTTTTGAAAAGCAATGAAAACCTGAAAACAATGTTTACTTAAAAGTGACTGAAACTAGGCTGTAATTGAGTCTAAATATTTAATCCAGGAAACTATAATATGCTTTGTGTCTCTTATTTGATGCTATAAATTGTTCTATTCTAACGTTTTGAAATGCACTGACTTGATCTGCCTTGAAAACAATAAATGTATCAGTTCCTGAAAATCTTTTCTACACAGCTGTGTCTAGGACCAGTAATTCATTGCCATTTTTCAAATTATTGATTGAATGCATTTCAGTGCTCTCTCGCTCAAGCAATACAATCTTATTTGATGTGATATTTTTATGCCTTGACTCATATGCACGTCATGTCACTTTATTTGACGCAATTACTGTCATTTTCAAAACAACCTTTTAGAAATGAGAATCTTTGTGCTTGTGTTTTATATGAGGTGTGCAGTATGTAGCATTCTATATATTATATAAGGTGTTTTGATAGGGCGATATAAAAGATGTGCTATACAGGAGTTGCACATTATATAAGATATGTAACCCAAGACAGCTCAGTTATGGGTGTTAAACAGGGAGGTGCATTTACATAGTGCAGGTTATATTTCCCCAAAATACCATATTCATATCCAAAATAACTGCAATTAAAACTAAGAAACCGTCAAAGTGAAAAGCATGCGATTCATTAATAAAACATGCTATAGCAACTTTAGTTTGGCTACATAAATAATGCACGATGCACACATCCTAATATTGATTTACAATATAAATCAAGAAGAAAACCATAATCTTAATAAGGGCATAATAGTGTACCTTCTTACAGTATTCCTGTTATACTCCTTTGAAGTTTACTATGCTGATCACCTAATGAATACACAGGTTTGATTCTCCAGTGCCAAAATACATTTTTCAGATTTCAAACAGCTTCATTTTTTCTTTACTTCTTATATGTAAATCCAACAGACAGTGCATTAAATGATTTATGTTATAATAAAAGTGTTTTATTTATAACATTAGGGTTTGTTTTCTGTAAGATGTGACTTTAATACAAATTACTGCAGCTTGGACTCCCAATATTTTTTGTTTTAAAATGTGCAATTAAACACATGTAATAACAAACAAACAAAGAAATCCATGTTCAATTTTACAATAACAAAAATGAAATTAAAATGTTTACCTGGATTGCAGTTTCCTTAGTACAGACCCAGTTGTCTTCACACCTGACAAACAAACATTTAGTCACAAGAACTAAAATAAATAAGCTACAGAACTGTAGTACTTGAAATCTGAATATTGCCGCTGTGCTCTCTCTGCTCCAACTACTTTTCAATTTGAGAAACAAGCAGAGGCTCTGCCTGCCTGTTACTTGTTGCTCTGGTTTTGTTGTATTGTCAGGGGAGAAGGTTGAATCGCTCACTGATGAAGACCTCACTCCTTGATTATGATTTGTAGTTGCCATAGAGATCGTCGTAAGCCTATTTGGCCACAGTAAGCTCTATCTTTAGAGAGAAGGAGAAAGTGTGTTTAACACTAGAGCTTACATTGAATGTCAATGCGGATCAGGGTATCAGGATGTGGTAAGACGGGAAGAGAACCGATGTAACAGACCTCCAGTTCAATTCTATTTGATATTTCTCTGTCCCGTACAATATTAAAGTAGTGAACACATGTTGATAAGCAGCTGTTGGCAAAGTCACTGTTTATTGTTTACTGTTCAGCTGAGACGTGAATACTTACCTAAAGTTGCCGAGTATCACAAGCAGGAGATTATGGAATTGGTAAAACAGTCTGGTTGCTTGTCAGTGGTCACTGACGAGTCGACTGATGCCCAAGATCAGTATGCGTTACACACTGTATTTGTTTTGCAAGGCCTAAATGGTGAACAAGCATAGAACTGAAAGCTGTCCTTGCAGATTCACTTTATGTACAGGCTGTTAATTACAACACTGTTTCACAAGCCATTGTAAAGTGCTTGAATAGCTTTGATGTTCATTTTGATGATGTCAGTGCATTTACCTCTATAGTTGCATTTAAAACAATATATAATAATCTGTACACATAATTTCTAAAATAGTTCTGTGCACATTCCACTAAATACGATACTTTACTCGTGACACTGCCATGCATTAAAAAAAAAAAAAAAAATCAGTGATTTTCACAGGGCCTTAAAATAGCACTTTTAAACACGCGCTGCTGTGAAGCTAGGCCACGCTTCAATATTACAAGCTGTCGAACACATCAGGCAGATCCCAAAGGAATCTTTCTTCTGTAGTCAGAATGACGACTTTCATGATGTCATTGAACATTAAATCGTTTGGGAACAGAGAAAGTGTCCCTACAAATGAGGCAAAATGGTTTCCCCTTCTGGTCTATTACAACAAAAGCTAGTTCCCAGCACTCTTGAACGGTTCTCCCTTCACTGCAGATTTTTTCACGTATTCCACTGCCCTCACCACTTTGAAGCAGATGGTGTGTTTTACTCCAACACCCTTTCCGCCTACTTTTGTCATAAATATATCCATTTTAAAATATTTTTGCTATCATTAACTCAAACCTTCTCTTTCCAATTCCACTGCAGTAAAAGTGTCGCACAAATTAAACTTACTAACGATAGCGCTCACGAACAGCTATATCCGAGCAACAGACCTTGCAGCAACACGGCACTCGTTTTCAAAGTGAGACTTGACTATTAAAACTTGCAATGTTTTAAAGATATTCAGTTTTTTTCTAAAAATACATTATCTTCATGGTTTAACCGTCTTACAAAATCATTGCTTTCTTTAATAACAAGTAATACATTTTTACACAGTTGACCACCAGACAATATGAATCAATAAATACAAATGTATTTATTACTTATGTCATGGTGCACATGCATCAACATATGAAATTAACAGAATAAATAAGAGAAAAGCAATAGGTAAGTGTATGTTAATAAACTACAATAATAAACTAACTGACAAACTAAATTAGCAAAGCACCCCTACATATGGTAAAAATGCAGCAGCAGCTCAAACAGCAATTATGAATACGAGAATTGATTTTAACACAAATGCAGCAACAGCTCTAGATTACTCTCGCGATGACAAGTCCATTTTGAAAAGATTAAATAAACCAGTTGAATTTGAGTTTGATGATGAGTTATCAGGTTAGAAAACAGTACTGCAGCAGTTTTTAATCAGTTAGCAACGAATCGCTATTGGTGCCAAAAAGGTTTTTTTTTGTTGTTTTTTGTTTAATAAATTTAGTTGTTGCCAATTATTTTTTATTATTTTCTCCCAATTTGGAATGGCCAATTATTATTTTTTTTAAGCTCAGCTCACTGCTACCACCCCTGCGCTGACTTGGGAGGGCGAAGACGAACACACGCTGTCCTCTGAAGCGTGTGCCGTCAGCCGACCGCTTTTTTTCACACTGCAGACTCACCATGCAGCCACCCAAGAGCTACAGTGTCGGAGGACAACGCAGCTCTCGGGCAGCTTACAGGCAAGCTCGCAGGCGCCCAGCCAGACTACAGGGGTCGCTGGTGCGCTGTGAGCCGAGGACACTCTGGCCGACCTAACCCTACCTCCCCCCGGGCGACGCTCGGCCAATTGCTCGCCGCCCCCTGAGAGCTCCCGTCCACAGTCGACTGTGGAATAACTTGGACTCAAAACCGGCGACATCCAGGCTCTAGGGCGCATCCTGCACTCCACGTGGAGTGCCTTTACCGGATGCGCCACTCGGGAGATCCAGGTGTTCTTTTAAGCAAAGTTCTTGTTCCTTTAGGCGGAGCATTTACAATGGGAAAATTCAGTTTCACCACAAGGGTGTTCCCTTAGGCGAAGTGTTCTTTTAGGAAGTGTTCCTATACGCAGAAAAAACTGTATTGTAATTAGGGCTTGTTTTTCAGATTTTATTCATTTCATTTTTCGGTGCTTATTTTTAGCTATTTGAGTTTTATGTAAATCGTTATTTTTCGGGGCTTTCACTTTTTATATACTGTATGAAATTGTTTTTTCGGTTACTTTCCAAAATTCTTGAGCGTTTTTTAATGTCACAATAGTAGTATCTTGACAGTACTTGCACACTTCATGTACCTTTTTTCCTTTACTGTCTTCCACAACAAAAACCTTATGGTTACAGGCATATTTTTCTGGGGTTTCTGTGTGTGTAGGCATTTCTTTTTACATTTTGCCACAATTTGCAATTCTGTTTTATGGTCCACAAGCACGTAAATACTCCCTATGGAACTGTAATGTAGCTTTAAATCTTGCGAGAAAGAACAGTCCTCCGCTTCAGTAATTGTAATCTCATTTTAAACCTTGCACGTTTGTTACAATCCTCCAATAGAAATGTAGAAATGTGCTGCCACTCAGTAGTTGGGGTGGGTTTAAAGTATTCAGAACGAATCAATGCGAGATACAAATCAGGAAGTAGGTTACTGTATTTTATTTTATTTTTTCACAGGGAAAGGGGTCAAGTCAACAAACTGAGTAACCATTTCCAGTGTTTTTCGGGTGTTTATTGGATATGCACCGAATTAATTTTTTTTTGTATCGGGGGTTTTACCGGTGTTTATCGGAAGCCCTAATTATAATTTAATAGTCTGACTGGCACTTGAACTGATTGATAAAGCAAAATATAGTAACTTGATTTCCACCAAAACAAAAACGTCAGTCCAGGATTTTATTTTTTTTGTTAATGTGTGTGATTATTTAAAAAGCATATTGCAGGAGCCATGCTTGCTGGTTATTGCTGTTCATAATACACTCCGGGGGGAATTTTCAAATAACAGTGTATCAAACTTGTGGTATAGTAATGACAGCTTTAGTAGCAAGAAAAATGAACGGAAGCATAATTCACTGTTATGGAAACTATTAGCGTATAGGGAGATAGCTCTCCCACCTGCGAGCAGCAGCCAAATGGAAATAAAAAATAATGGGAATATCTATTTTGGTATAATTTGTAAACGTCATTTAAAATTGTGCATTTTGTCATCCAGAATGTACATTTATTTAGAGCTACTTCACATATGAAATGCTGATTAAACGATTATCTGGTGTGTGGGTAAAAATCAGACAGTACGAATTAAAAAAAAAAAGGAATTTACCCTCATTCGGAGAGATATTTTGCCACAGCTTACTATATACAACTCTTTTAATGTGTATTTTGCAATTTTTTTTGGTTAAAAAGAAAAAATACCTTTTAATTTTGTATGGGGTGGGGGTAAGCCATCTATGTAGGCTTGGTTGGAATTTATTTTCTTATGTTGACATCAACTTTTGCATGTATTTTAGTATGCACGATTGTAGGCTATAAATAAGTAGTTGTTAGTTATTATACATGTATACCATGTGTGTAACACTTCATTATACATTTATTAAGCTTTTAAAATTATGATAGAACTCCCTAACCCAATACACAATTTGGTTATAATTAATTGTTTGGTGAATTCCTCTAATCATGCATTTTCTCTGGTACTCTTGGCTTGCCTCTGGGATGAATAAACTCAACATGATTAGAAGTAGCCATCGAACACTTACAGTATTACAAGAACAATTTATATGCAAACAAACATGTAAAGGTGAAAGTGTACATTGTACATAAAGTGTGGGGGGAGTCTGACAACATTACAAATACGTTTAGGCAAATTCCATGTCAATGATCTGTTGCCTCACAGCCCTGGCCCTGGCGGCTCCACCGAAAATGTGGAACACTACAAATAATGTACTTATCCAGAGTTCAGGCTACAGTTGCATTGATAATTTCTTGGTAGTAACATTACACTGGGTGCAAATAACGGTATATCCTTTTAGCAATACAACAAATGTTCTGTAATGTTACAAATGGTTCAAACAAGTGAATAAATCTCATACATAACCACAAGTATAGAAAAGGCTAAAATATTTTCATAACTACAAATATTGAATTATCTAGGTAGTCTTACAATACTGACCTACTAATAGGCCAGCTGGTGTATTGGGTCTCTGAAATGATTAAACACAGTGGATTGTGTCAAAATGTAAGAGTCATGACAGGAGCCAGGGAAATTTGCACATACGTTCCAGATGTTATAGGATACATCATAAATCACCTGCACGTTTAGTGAATGGAACCCCTTCCTGTTCACATATGTATGCATGATGCTCTTCCCTTCTGGACAATATAGCACTCTGCCTTTAATGCACTTTAACTTTCACTTATCTGCTCCCTATTTTACTGTATTTAATCCTGCACTTAACCCAATATATATATATTATCTTGTATTACACTTGCACTCGGATCTAACCCTGATGAAACTATCAACACTTATCTGCTCTTGAACTGCCCGATATCAAATCATACTGTGTCTTGTATTTGTTCTTATTAGGAATGAAGTCATTGTATTTTGTATCTTACTCTTAATTGTACTGTAATTATTGATATTTTTGTATACAACTGTGAGTTGCCCTGGGAAAGGGTGTCTGCTACGAAAAATAATAAAAATAATAATATACTTCTTTGTTAATTAAACCCTCCTTTTCCAAGTGCAAATGAACACCTGATAAATCTTGACAATTAAAACAGATTTCCTTTTAAATTCCCACACAAAACAAAAGAAATAGCCACAAGAAGCACTGCTCGTTAAGATATTAACATTATTTCGTAAATCAACATAATTTCAGAAATCACATTAGCACGATTATTTAATAACGAAACAACCGCTTGAAAGTCGCAAAATCAATGCTACATGCAGATTTGTTGATTAACACTGGAGTTATCATTTACGACCTTTTGAAACTCCAACCTCCATGCGTTGACAAACATGGGTTTTAAAATCTTGAATACATTTTTTTTTTTTTTTTACAGTGGTTTGGTATAATAAAGTAAGACTGTCTGAAGGTCTGTTTCATTCCTGCTTACCATCAACAGCTTGTTTTTCTGCACAGAACTGTTCCACCTACAGAGTACGCGGCTCTATATTACAATTCCAACACTATTTTTATAGTATAAGCTTGTATACTATAAAAATACAGTATACGCCAAGAGTAGTATACGCTTGGCAAAGTGGCCCCCAGCAGGCCAAAGAAAATGACGGGTACTGCAGGTAGAATCGCTCAAGCAGCAAAAAAAAAAATCCAAGATTAATAGCCATGGACTAAAGAAAGATTTAGAAGTATCAGGCATAATAGTGCATGAAAAGAACTGCACGAAAGCACATGAACACGGAAGAGTTGACCTTGCTACAAACCACTTTAAAAGAAAGGCCAACAAGATGCTCGGATATATAGTGAAACGTGTTGAATTGAAATCAAGGGAAGTAATGTTAAAACTTTACAATGCCTCAGGACCTCATCTAGAATATTGTCACCTCGCTACAAAAAGGATATTACTCCTCTAGATAGAGTGCAAAGAAGAGAGACCAGAATTATTCTGGGTTTAAAAAGGCATGTCATATGCAGACAGGCTTAAATAATTGAATCTGTTCAGTCTTGAATAAAGACGACTATCTGATTCAAGCATTCAGAATTCTAAAGGTATTGACAATGTCGACCCAAGGGACTTTTTCAACCTGAAAAAAAGAAACAAGGACCAGGGGTTACAAATGGAGATTAGATAAAGAGGCATACAGAACAGAAAATAGGAGGCACTTTTTTACATGAGGGTCTGGAACCAACTCCCCAGTAATGTTGTTGAAGCTGACACCCTGGGGTCCTTCAAGAAGCTGCTTCATAAGATTCCGGGATCAATAAGCTACTAACAACCAAACGAGCAAGAATGGCCTCCTCTCGTTTGTAAACTTTCTTGTGTTCTTATGTTCTAAAATTCATTAAACAAACTGTCTAAAATTTGAAACATGAATCTGAAGCATTCTTCAACAACATTTTATGGTCCAGGGACTGGAGACATCCAGGTGATTGTAGATCGAATGAATGCAGCCATGTATCAAAACATTCTACAAACTATAATGATACCATCTGATCATAGGCTGATTGGCAGACAGTTTATCTTCCAACATGACAATGAACTAAAACATACAGCTAAGTCAATTCAGGAATTCTTGAAGAAAATGAAGATAACATTTCTGGAATAGCCTTCGCAATCATCAGATCTCAATCCAACAGAAATGCTTTGGACTGAATGAAAATAGCTATAGCCAAGCATTGTGTATCCAATCTGTCTGAGCTGAAGGAAATATGCAAGACAGAATGGCCCAGATTTCACCAACAAGATGTATTATTATTATTATTTATTTCTTAGCAGACGCCCTTATCCAGGGCGATTTACAGTGTAAGTAATAATACAATTAAGAGCAAGATAAATACAGTGACTTTGGTATGGAGGTAGCTGGGTGCAGTCTGGTCAAGGCATCTGTAGGCTAGTACAAGAGTCTTGAACTGGATGCGAGCGGTGATCGGGAGCCAGTGGAGTGAGCGGAGTAGTGGAGTTGCATGGGAGAAGCGAGGCAGAGAGAACACCAGGCGAGCAGCGGAGTTCTGGATGAGCTGGAGCGGACAGGTGGCGGACGCAGGGAGGCCAGCCAGGAGGGAGTTGCAGTAGTCTAGGCGGGAGAGTACCAAGGCCTGGACCAGGAGCTGGGTGGCGTAGGTGGTGAGGAAGGGTCGGATACTTCGGATGTTGCTCAGGAAGAATCGGCAAGTGCGTGCCAGAGTGGAGATGTGCTTGGAATAAGAGAGGCAGGGGTCCAGGGTGACTCCGAGGTTCTTAGCGGAGGAAGAGGGAGAGTGTGGTAGATTCCAGAGGAACAGAGATAGAGAGATCAGAGGAGGGGAGGAGGAGGAGGGAAAGAAAAGGAGGTCAGATTTAGAGAGGTTGGGTTTGAGGTGATGCGAGTGCATCCAGGAGGAAATAGGAGACAGACACGTAGAGATACGTAAGGGGATGGTGGAGTCAGAGCATCATCGGCATAGAAATGGTATGAGAAACCATAGGATGCGATGAGGGGGCCCAGGGAGCGGGTGTAGAGAGAGAACAGGAGAGGACCCAAGACTGACCCTTGGGGGACTGTTGAGAGAGGGCGAGGTGTGGAGGTTGTTCCACGCCAGGTTACCTGGTAAGTGCAGTTGGAGAGGTAGGAGGAGAACCAGGCAAGAGCAGTGCCAGAGATTCCCAGGTCAGCGAGAGAGGATAGTAGAATAGAGTGATCGACAGTGTCAAAGGCAGCAGAGAGGTCAAGGAGAATTAGGACAGAGGAGAGAGAGGCAGCTCGGGCAGACTTTAGTGAGTTGGTGACAGACAGGAGGGCGGTTTCAGTGGAGTGAGCAGCGCGGAAGCCAGATTGGAGATGGTCGAGCAGAGAGTGGTTGGACAGGAAAGCAGAGAGTTGGCAGTGTACAGATGTAACATACTGGTTAAAAATTATTATTTGTCTAAAAGCTGTAATAAAAGCAAACGGAGGACACATGAAATACTAAAAGTTTGTTTTTTGATAAGGATTATTTGTTAAATTACTAGAAGTTGTGTATTCAGCTTTTTGTTTTGTTAAAAAGGTGGTTACTGTCACCTTGAATTACAGCATAATAAGCTTAGGGTGTCAACACTTTTGTCTGCAACTGCAAATAAAATGGAACAGAATCAAACAGAATGCTGTATACCATGGAAGTTCACAGGTTATAGTACTAACTATAGTGAAAATATCTGCCATTCAGCCCTGTTGAGTGACTGCAGGCTTGACTCTTGACATTCCTCACTGTATTAAAGCTAGGTATCCTGGCAGCAGTTGACCAGGACCTGAAATAAACCATATAATTGATTCATAACACAGTCTCTGAGTTCATTCTGTTTCACTGAGGAAACTACACAGATTGTATATTACCACCTTAACATCAATTCTCTATTTCTTTTGACCAAAGTTATTATATATTTATTTTTAAATATTCCATTTTTATTCCATCAGTTAATACAGTTCCCTCAAAATCCTTTTAATAGGGAACTGTGAACAGAAGAGAAGGAATCCAAGCTGCAAATCTACCTCCCAACCAGGAAGGGCGCCAAGTAAGGTTGGTGGTACGCCTTCACAGGGATGGGCCAACTCGATGGTAGGACGGAACCGGAAGTCGGGCATCTTGGGGAAAGGCTGTAGCTGTGTGTCTGTGGAACAACTCTATTGTGATCAGCTGTGTTGCAGGCAGCGATTGGAGAGAGTGGGGCGCCGCACTGATCATAGGGTGGAGTTTGGCAGTACAAAGGGGACGCAGCTACATGAGTACAGCCCCCCGACGCTGAATGCTAATGCATTCGGAATACTGCTGTTTGGTTTTGTTGTGTATTGCAGAGAAGGACTGACACAGAAGCTGAAGCCATGGTGTCAGCACACACCCCTGGAACACTTACCCCCTGCACAAACCATGACCCGCAATTGCACTACTGAAAGGGGACGCAGATTTGAAAGTGGACATATTTGTTATTGTTTTGTTTTGATTTCAGGACTGCAACCCGCCAGCTATTGTCCCTCCCCTCCTCCTCCCCCTCCCCTTACCATTTGGTTGGTAGCAGGCGACTGGAAGTATAAAGCCAGCCAGTTTTAAAATTCAATACTTGTTTGGAGTGATTATTTTCCCTGCACCACACAAAAGTTTGTTTACATGTTTTGCGCAAGTGCAGGCCCATCAAGGCAATCTCAAAGCTTGGCATGTGAATGTTCACATTAATGATTGGCTTTGCTGTTAATGCAGTCAAGAGGGTGATTAGAGTGTTCCAGGCTGCCCTGGCAGCTGCTGAGATCAGGTGCTTATTCACATTGCAGAAATAATGACTGGGTTAGATCCTGGAGGGAAAACATTTTAGTTCCCAGACTGAATCCCTGAGGTGGGAGAGTCAAGAGCTTTTTTTCTGCAGCGTGCCACACATAGTTAAAAATAATAATTCATGCAATTATTGTATTTTTAATTTACCTTTGAACTGGCCTAGGGCTATTTGTATTTAAAAAAAAAACAAAAAAAAACAAAAACAGTTCATGTTAAAAAGGACAACCCAGTTTATGTGAAACGTTAAAAATAAAATAGAAATGTCAAACAGTAGTGTGCCGAGCAACAGTTATAAACGTGTATCCGTAACAAAGCCAGTTTTTCCGAGTATACACGAGAAACCTTGTCCACATTCAGCAGCTAAAAAGAGAATTTTACTTAAAAATTGTCAAATCACATAGATACACTTTCTGATCACTTTTGGTTTTAGTATGAGTATGATCCAAGTATGAGTACCTGTACAGGCATGACACCTCCAAGTACAAGTACCTGTACGGGTTGTGTGTGAACAGGCTGGCTGGTGGTGACGTCAGGCCAGGAAATACAGGACACAGACAAGACTGGTGAGTGAGTGCGCTATTGTAAATGAACAAAATAAAAGGTTTAAACAAAACAAATGACACGTTGGCCAAATAAACAGACAAAACAAACACTGGAGAAACACTAAATAAAACAAGTATAACGCTGGTGTAACTCCAGCATGAATAGCAATTATACTTATTTGTTTGTTTTCAAAGCTTACTCCCAACTTTCTCTCTCGTTCTCTCCACACTGAACACCCAGTTTGCATGCTTCCTCTTAGATTAGAGACTGTATAAATAATGTAATGTATTAAGTTGTATAAAGACACCAGGATGTGATGAGTGAAACAGAAAATACAAAATGAATCAACAAAAATACATTCGATACGATTTGTTTCATATCAATTTGCTCGGTCAGTTATTCATTTTATTTATTAATTGAATTAAGTTGTTAAAACATAGTTAACTGGTTTTCTTCCATATCTGGAAAATACTGATTCTGCTATGAATTTATTCTGGTGGATCCAAAAAAATAAGCTGTGTATACACAAAACTCTTCTGGGCTGTTTTTAAAGGAGCCAACAAAGTTTGTTACAGTATCATGAATATCCGTATGTAGTTCCACAAAATCAATGAATTGAATGCCCTTTGCTGTCTTATTTAATTTGTGTATTCATCTCGATTGTGAAAGCTCTTTGAAAGCCACAGATGTGCAGGTATACAATGCACTTCATCCTTCCATACATTTCATTTACCTTTGCCATTGTTGCTAATTTTACATCCAGTAAAATACACTGTGGTCTGTTGAATTGATAAAAATAGCTTGGGACTTAAATACCAACCACCATTTAGATAATGACAATGATCAGATAACAATCCCAAGTAGTCTCTGAAAACAAGTCCAAAATTTTTAAATTTCCACACACACTAACCATTAATCTTTTATTCTACACAGTATCTCAATAAGCAAGTGCTGTTCTTATTCATCCATAGATGTATTCTAAAGAGTATGCAACGATGTTTGTTGCCTTTAAAAGGGAGGGCATGCATTGTTTGATTGTTTTTAACAGTGTGATATTTGGAGATGCTGCTATTTATCCAGCAGATTTACCCATTGAGACCGGGGCCTCATTTACAAGGGGGTCCTGATATAGCAATTGAATAGATTCTTAATTGTATAAATATTTTTTCCAGTGAGCAATTATGCCTAAAATATACAGCAGGTGGCATTGCCAAACAGTCAATTCTCATTAATACAAATTTCAAGGGACCAGCAAAAAAATGTGTATCAGCAATTTGTATTCTCAGCCAAATGTATACTGTCAGTTTATTGAAGTTATAGTAACACTGAAATCAAATTTCATTGACAGAATACAAAGTATTATTCATTTTAAAGTATGGTGCATTTTATTGAAAATACAGTTTAACATGGGTGTACTGTTACTGTATGGGTAGCCGCAGAGAAACATGAGACACAGAGAGTTTGACTTTGAAATGGTGCTCAGACGTCCAGATTTTATTTATTTTACAGGCAGTTGCAGTGTTGGTGTCCGCCACTAGGGTACCAGCAATGACAGCCCTAGGGCGGGAGGACATTCACAATGCAGTCATGAATAACAAACATTCAGATGTCAGGACTGCCCAGTCCCTGACCACATTCCGGCGCCTCCTTAAGACTCACCTCTTCAGACAGCACCTATAGAACTCCTCTGTTTTTCCCCTGGGACACTTATGACCCTTCCTTAAATGTGCTTTACTTGCTGTTATCTGCCCCCTACTTTACTGCATTTAATCCTGTACTTCAGAGTACTGTAATCTGCCAAGTGTTTAATCTGTAGTATTTTGTATTTAATCATATCCTGATGTAACTATCACTGACACTTATCTGCTGTATTAGTGAATTGTATTTTATCACACTTGTACCGGCTTGAACCAAAGTCATTGTATTCATCTTGCTCTTAATTGTATTATTACTTGTACTGTGATACTTGAAATGTATTTGCTTATGATTGTAAATCACCCTGGATAAGGGCATCTGCTAAGAAATAAATAATAATAATAATAATAATAAATAATAATAATAATGGCAAATCCAAAACACTGTACAAAAACTAGAATATAAAAAGGTGGCCAAGCGCTACTCCCACTAAAAAGGAGGTCCCGCTTCAGGAACCTTCTCCCTGGATAACCTACAAAAACTTTGGTAAGATTAATAATTAATAAATCCCCTAAATTAATTCCTACCTATGGTCCTAAGGATCCTGGTTAAACCTGCAGTGGTCCTTCAGATCACCCTGGTTCCATATGCAGTTGTGAGGGTTCTCCTCCTTCACCTCCACATTTGCAAAGCAAAGCACAGCCCAAAACACCAAAACAACAGAACAACCAAGAAATTGGCTTTTCAGCCTCTTTTAAAGGCAGGTGACCAGGGTTAATTGATTGTCAAGTGTTCCATTCACACATGGCCACCTGCTGCACATTCCCTTCAATTAGGCAAGCAGGGAAGTCTAACCTCCCAGCCCTGCCATCCAAAGTTAAACAAATTCAACTCATTATTGGTTACAAACATTACACATTTTTATTTACAACTCAAACCAAACTATATTTCACTTATAAATGAAACACAAATACCTTATTTACAGGGGCAGGCCTCCACCCTGCCACACAGTTGTAAGTGAACTTTTAAAAAGTATACACTTGAAACCTGCATTTCCCATTCTGATCACATGCATTTTTAAACCACAAAAGCAAGGCGTCCTCAAGATTAGGGTATTCAGAAAATCGGACAAGCTGACGACTTGCATCCACAGTTTTGCTATTCACAGGCCTGTATTGTATCCCGTTTTTTCAGAATGGTTTAAGTGCTTGAGAGAATGTTGAAATCTGCAGCAACTTTTCTTTTTCTTATATGGTGGTGCATCATCTGCCGTTTTCAGCACCTCCACTTTTGTCTGTAAGGGTAGTGCATGTTTTTGCTCTACTTCATGAAAATGGCATTGATGTGTGAGCACTATGGCAACTCAAAATGAATCATAGGATCAGTAGTCCCAAAACAGCACTAAAATAGAGGCACTAATCTGGATAAAAGTTAATACATTTCCCAATATCCTTTACAATCAGCTGTTCAAACTAGGACGATTCCTTTTGTTCACATTTTTCTTCCCTAGGAGGGTTCCAAATAATTCGCACTAACAGGAAATTAGTGTTGAGTGAATTTGTATTATTCAAGGATTGACTGTACTTGTAATTAGATCAGGGTTATTTGGTCAAGTTGTATAAGTAAAGAAAATCACCACAACAAAGGGCATAGTCTGAAACACAAAAGAGTTGTATCCCAGATATAAAACCCAGTAAAAACACAGGGCAATTTAGGTACTTTCAGAATCATTTTGCAATAATTACCTGTGATAGTTGCGACCCACGGCTTGTGATGTTCCAGCAGGAAGGCAGGCAGAAACAGTGGGATTTAGTGCAAATGTGCAAGGTTTATCGATAATGAACAGATACAACTATTTATTGCAAACACACTAAGAACGTCCAAAACTATTTACAAGCTAAAAGAAAACAATAAAAACCTATGGTAGGTTAAAATGCTCAAAACAAGTAGATAAAATGTATATCACCCTTCACCTCTCTCTGTTTGATACAACTCAACACAGTCACAGTTTTGGGTTTTTTTCTCCCCTAAGCAAAGCTGGCAGTATAGTCTACTAAGATTAAACCAAGTGTGGGGGTCTACATTTTCTTATTAGATAACCTAATAAATAAATTAAGAACCACAGTGAACACAGGCCTGTAAAATCACCCAATAAATACATATACAAACAATCATATGTACTTAAGTGCTTGAGAGAATATATACAAACAAAAGCAAGCAAAAATAAAATAAACATGTCAAAGATAAACCCCCTCCTACATTCATACTTGGTGCTGCCCTAAGATGGTGGTTTTGGGTGGTGAGGGACCTTGCTCCGTCACATACCCCTATGTAAAACTTAATTTGTGATGTACACAATCTACTGTAGAATATATAACTATAGCAGAAAAAGTAGTGTTTGACAGAACAAAAAACTTGTGAGGCTTGGTGGTCCAGTGGTTAAAGAAAGGGCTTGATACCAGGAGGTTCAAATCCAGAGACTGATAAGTAAAGTAAGATTATGGCAACAGACAAAACTGCCCTATGATAGTTAAAGGGATCATAAAAACTGAAAAATTCCATACTAAATATTTCATTTTTCAAGGTCACTTGTAGGCAATATTCTCATTTTAGAGACCCTTGTCCTTTTCACAGTTCATTAATGTATTCACTAATCATGTTAATAACCCTGTTTTTATCAGTAAACACACTTCTGAATCTTGCACAGCTTCTCTTCAGTTCATTATAAGTGCTGCAGTAAGTGAAGATAACCTAGCAACAGAATACCTTTAATTATCTGTTTGGCCTGAAGGAAGCATCTCCACACCCTTAATTATTCCTGCTGCTCTCTCAAGTCCAATGTACTACACCAGACTTTTTTCTGGTTTTTTATTAATGCACTCGGAGGCCCCCTCAAACAACACTGATGTCAGCACATGTTTTACACTGACACTGACCTTTTGGCCATCCTAACCACAGTTTCACACAACATGCAATAGTTTCAGTACTTCAACAGACAAAAGCAAACAAATACACATAAACAAACAAAATAAATTATCAACATAAACTCTTGTCATACCAATCTTGTATCTACACTTTAATTCGATTTAGCTTTCTCTTTATTTCTGCTTATGTTCATATTATCCTGCTTTATCATTAGGTGTATAGAGATACACTAATTTCACTATACAATAAGTATCACTATATGCAGGGCATGAGACAGGGGTGTAGTGGTGCCGGAGCAGCCTTTTTTTATTGTAATGGAGTACAAGCCCCAGAAACAACCCCAACCCCCTGGGCCTGTGATCATCCCGGTCGCCTCATGCAACCTCCCCCACCCCCCCAAAAGCCGCTGACAACCTCCCGCACCTCGCTACAGCCACTGCACATCCCTATGCGGATTGAGGGGGTCCTCTGCATGGCTCTCTCTCTCTCTCTGCATGCTGGGAGTTTGTGGGGAGGTGGGTGAGACACGGTTTAAAAATAGTGAGCCAGGAGGATGTTTCAGAGGAGGACTGTGCGATAGCTCTGGGAAGCAGTATTGGGTATGACAACATTGTCTCTGCTTCAAAAATGAATAAGGCATTTTTTTTTTTAAATAGAAGGGTGACGACTTCAAACGTGCCTCCCTTCCTAAAAAAACAATCTGCTGGTTGCTGAGCTGAGCCGCCATGGAAGGAGGGTGCCGCTGGGCTCCATATCATATCATTCCGAAGACAGGTATTTATGATTTTAAAAAATGTAGAACAAGACCTTAGTCTTGTACTAAAATACACGATAGCGGGGAATGATTATGTTGTTTTTATGACTTCGTATTTTATGAGTTGTTACATCCTGTCCCACCAAAACTTTTCCCATCCCATATAATTAGTTTTCATTCCCGTCCCATTCCGTTTTGTCAAAACATTTCTTATCCCGTCCCGTGATATTTAAGAAAAGAGACTGATTTCTTTTAACCTCTTGCTGTATGACATACCTTTCAGGCAGGATATTTTTCGGGTTACCCTTTTTTTGTGTGTGTTTTTCATTCTCATCCTGTTCCCAGTTGAATTTTTAAAATTTCATTCACTGCTGCCATATTACCTATTACAAGAATAACAACAACCACACAACCCTACTGCAAACCGTTTTATCATGCATAATGTGTTGATAACAGAAAAGAAAAAACTCAAGGGCCACAGTCTTTTGAGTGTCACTCCAACTTGAGCTCCCAATAAATTTAATTAATCCAATTATTTACTGCGGTTGACATATTTAAAATTAGTTTAGGTATTTTACAGTTTCACTGTAAATGTTAGTTGCAATCAACGATAGCAAGATGCAATGGGGTTGAATTGAATGGGTGGGCCAGTGACATCACTAAATGGGGTGTGTCAATTAAAATGAGTGTCTGTCTTGGTAAATACATGGATACCCAGAAGTCTGAGTACGCATGTGATTGGTTCAATTTTACAACATCTCATATTGATTGGTTTAATATTACAACATCTAAAGTTCTTGTAGCTTGTCTGACAAATTAAAGTTTGGTACTGTATTGCTCTTCCTGCAGCCTTCAGTCTTGCTCCAACCCGTTCCTGCAGCCTTCAGTTCAGCATGGGAATCCCGCAGAGCCCATCCTAATGTCACTCTCTAATGGTGGCCAGGGAGAAGGAGCGGAGCCTGCAGTCAACTCTGATAATGGTGGAAAAAAAATGAAGACGAGCCGGTAGACGGACAGGAGAAGGAAGAGATTGTAGCTCAGGCCTGTAATACAATTGCTGAAGAAATACTAGATAAAGGAGACAGTGAAAATTACCAAAAGAAAAAGAAATGTATTCAAATGAACATATAGGTCTTCAGAGATGCCTGTCTGATGTCGTGGAATTCTAAATAAAAGGAAGAGAGACTGCGAGTTCCAAACACACAGGCCTTTATTTCTTAAGTTTGCAAACTGAAAACACTCTCAACACACAGAGTGCTAGATAATTATCGAGCAGTGTTTCAACATACAGAGTTAGATCAGTTTCTTATATACTTTAAAACTGTCAGCAAGGCAGAGGGTTAGCCAATGATGATTCAGGTATTAGCATATAAGAAAAACAACTTATAACTATGCATACGTGGCATAAAACTAAGCAAGCAGATAAAAGGATTATTATTATTTATTTCTTAGCAGACGCCCTTATCCAGGGCAACTTACAAGTGTTACAAGATATCACATTATACATTATTTCACATTATACAGATATCACATTATTTTTACAAACAATTACCCATTTATACAGTTGGGTTTTTACTGGAGCAATCTAGGTAAAGTACCTTGCTCAAGGGTACAACAGCAGTGTCCCCCACTGGGAATTGAACCCACAACCCGCCGGTCAAGAGTCCAGAGCCCTAACCACTACTCCACACTGCTGCCCATAAGGATGGGTGGTTTGGGTATATACGTGTAAAAAGACACGTCTGGCTCATCCTTTTATCTCACAGCCGCAGATGCAGTGTAGGCATCTTGCGGTTCCTTGTAACAAACTTTATCTTAGGCAAAGCATACAAGGTTATGCGAGCAAGGTTATAGGAGTACAAAATGCCAGTACATTATGTCGAGCCAATTCTATTTTTCTGTAACATTTCTATTACACTGAGAAAAAAAAAACAACCGTACAGGTAAGTGAAAGCCAAACTGAGCAGCAGGCAGAAGTGGCAACAACAGCCCAGGAGGGGGAGTCTATCGGGTAGGCTGAGGGAGGCCAGGAAAGCTCGGCCTTGGAGAGTGCTGGTCAAAGGCAGAGTGTTGATGGTGCAGGTTAAGGTGGGAAACATGCAGTTTGTTTTTGTAAATATATATGCTCCTAAAAACAGCCAAGATACAACTGAAGTGTTTAATGCTCTTGGTGATGCACTGGCAGGCTGTGACACAGAGGAGGCCCTGATCGATGGGGGGGATTGAAACTGTACTATGGACAGTGATTTAGATAGAAACCATTTGGAGCCCAGTTCACAGTTGGTGGCTCTGGTCAGGGTCCTTTGGCCAGGTTGGACAGATTTTATTCATCCAGACATCATTTAAATTCATGCAGAGGCTGCACGATCACCCCCAGTAGTCTATCCAATCACTGCCTGGTCACACTGCTGTGCTCTATCCCCTCTGGTATGACACGCAGTGCCTACTGGCATTTATACAACCGTCTGCTACTGGATAGTTATTATTATTATTTATTATTATTTTTTATTTCTTAGCAGACGCCCTTATCCAGGGCGACTTACAGTTGTTACAAGATATCACATTATACATTATTTTCACATTATACAGATATCACATTATTTTTTACATACAATTACCCAGTTATTCAGTTGGGTATTTACTGGATCAATCTAGGTAAAGTACCTTGCTCAAGGGTACAGCAGCAGTGCCCCCCACCTGGGATTGAACCCACGACCCTCCGGTCAAGAGTCCAGAGCCCTAACCACTATTCCACACTGCTGCAAATATTAAGCACGGCTTTAGTTATTTCTGGCAGGGGTGGAGAGCACAACTGTGTCATTTTAACTCTCAGGCAGTGGTGAGACATTGGGAAGACCCAAGTCAGACTCCTCTGTCAGCAGTACACTGAAGGTACCACAGGCAGTCTGAATGAGTCTATATGGAGGTAGAACACAGAGGAGATGCTGCAGGTTTCTATAGAGGCCTGTACTCAGCGGAGATCACAAAGGAGGAAGCAGGGGGACTGGAATCCCAGCTGACTCTACAAGAGTTCACCGCCACCCTGCAAGGGCGGAACAATGGGAGGGCGCCGGAGCTTGATGGCTTCAACACAGAGTTTTGTAAAGAGTTCTGGGCTCTGCTGGGGCCGGAGCTGCTCATGGTGCTGCAGGAGAGACTGGGGGATGGGCTGCTGCTCCTCTATACCTTTGGCCCTCTTGTCGATTGATTATAAAATTCTGTCCAAGGCCCTCGCCAATTGGCTGAGAGTGGTGATGATAGTGGTATTACACCCCGACCAGACGTACTGTGTGTCTGGCAGGTTCATATTTGATAACATTTTTTAATTAGGGACATAATGGCAGCTACTAAGAGAAGGCCTTCAACCAGGTTGATCGTGATTATTTATTCAAGGTCTTAGAGGCCTTGAGGATGGGCCTGGTTTTTCGGGCCCACATACGGCTCCTGTACTGTCGTGTTTTCAGTGTGCTGAAGATCAATGGTGGCCTGAGTGAACCGTTTCCTGTCCAGAGAGGCATCAGGCAGGGCTTCCCCCTGTCTGGAATGCTTTATTCCCTCTCCATAGAGCCCTTGTTATTATTATTATTATTATTATTTATTTCTTAGCAGACACCCTTATTCAATTTTTACAAGATATCACATTATTTTTACATACAATTACCTTATTTTTTACACATTATTTTGACATACAATTACCCATTTATACAGTTGGGTTTTTACTGGAGCAATCTAGGGTACAGCAGCAGTGTCACACACCTGGGATTGAACCCACGACCCTCCGGGCAAGAGTCCAGAGCCCTAACCACTACTCCACACTGCTGCCCATTTTAAATAGGCTGAGGCAGCTGCTCACCGGCCTGCCCATCCCCGCCCACCCTTTGCAGGCAGTTAAGGTTGTGATCGTCTGTGTGTCTGGCCAGCAGGATGTAGAGGCCCTCTGCCAGTGTCAGGAGCAGTTTATGTGGAGTGTGGAGTGTGGAGTAGCGGTTAGGGTTCTGGACTAGGTACTTTACCTAGATAGCTCCAGTAATAACCCAACTGTATAAATGGGTAATTGTATGTAATAATAATGTGATATCTTGTAACAATTCTAAGTCGCCCTGGATAAAAATAATGTGATATCTTGTAACATTTTGTAAGTCGCCCTGGATAAGGGCGTCTGCTAAGAAATAAAATTTTTGAGAGGGTTTCCTCAGCCAGGATAAAATGGGGCGAAGAGCAGTGCGCACCTGGTGGTGGCATGGGAGGGGGAGCCCCCCCTGCCCTCCCTGCTGGGTTGCAGTGGACCCGTTCCGGACCCAGGGTTCTAGGGGTGTTCTTGGGTGACACGGAGGAGACCCAGAAAAACTGGACTGCGCTTTTAGAGAAAGTCCAGATGTGGCGCTGGTTGCTCCCCCAGCTCTCTTTCTAGGTCAGAGCATTGATAGCTTGGCGGCCTATATGTTCTGGCATAGTTTCACCTCATCCCCCCAGACCCCCCCCCCCCCAGGAGCTTGTCACACAGATCCAGAGAGTCTTGTTGGATTTCTTCTGGGACGGTTTGCACTGGGTTAGGAAGGTCATGTTATACAAGGGCAGGGACTTGTCGACATTAGCAGCAGGCTGGCGGCATTCCGTTTACAGGCGGCTCAGAGGCTGCTGTGCACCCCAGGACCCTTCTTACCCCCTGCCTTGGATAATGTTGGCTGCGGTGTGCCAAGGGGGCTGCAGAACAACAGGACCTGTCCCTCCTCCCAGGGTTTTATAGGACAGTGTTCAGGATAGGGCAGTGGTTCCAAATAAGGAGAGACCCTGATTTTTTTTTTTATTCTTTTTTTTTGTTTGTTTTTTAGAAGAGCCACTGGTCTTTAATGAATATTTTTTTATTTAAATTTTAATTTCCCAGGCTTTTATTTCTGCATTGGCTAGTGCAGGAGTCACTAAAGTAAGGGAACTTTTAGACTTTCAGTGGGTGAGCGCTGATAGCATGGCTAAGAGGATAAGATTCAGGTCAGAAATAATCGTTTCCAGGTTCCTCTCTGGCGCTCCCCAGTGGCGCTATAGAGAGGCTGAACCAGGTTTTCTCAAAGCATCACTGACCTGATAATATGAATATTAGTCCCCCCCCCCCCCCCCCCCGCCCTCTCCCTGAGCTCCACCATCCCCCCCCTTCCGGATATATCAAGCCACCTACAGATTTGTCATGTTGTCCAGTGTTTCTCTCTCCACAGCTGATAAGGAGGCCATTTATCATGTGTGTGAAGGTGCAGCAACGCCAGCAGCTGTAGTCCCTCCCTGACACTCCCATCAGTATCAGCCCTGCCTGGAGTAGTCTTTACAAGCCCCCATTGCCCAAGAGATCTGGAGACCTGCACTGGAGAACTCTCCATACTGCTGTTGCCACTAATGCCTTCACGCACACCTTGAACCCCCATGTGGTAGACACGTGCCCATACTTTTCCACCGCTTTTGCAGGTTAAAGCTATTGTTCTCTGCACTCAGGAGAGTATTCAATGATCTCACCCTGGATTTCTCCCCCACTGTGTTTTATATTCGGGGTGCAGTATAGAAAGTGCTATAAGCATAAGTGCCAAATGGCAAATTTCCTGGTGGGGCAGGCCAAACTGGCTATACTTAAGAGCAGGAAGACCCAGGTTGGGCGTGTGGAAGTACAGAGTGCGCTCTCTGTGTTCAAGACTAGTGGAGTCCAGGATTTGCCTGAATTTCAAATACTACATTCTCACCAAGGACTTGGACACTTTTGAGCAGGTGTGGGGAGCTCAAGGGACTTTGTGTGCTATAAATAATAATGAGCTGCTGCTAGTCCTGTGAGGTTTGAATTTTTTTGCTCTCCTGATTGTCAACTGTAAAAAAAAAAAAGGAAATGTTTTTATGTTGGTTTTTATTGTTATGTGGTTGGTATATATATTGTTATTTATTGCATGTTTGCACTGTGTCAGTGGGGCATCACTGTCAGTATTGGGCTTAAGCAGAGGGTAAATATGGGGTTTTAGGTAATTTTTTTGTGCATATGTAAAAATTAAGGTTGTTAAAAGTGATACCGCTTGGTTGTGAATGCCCTGATATTAAATGTAATGTATATTATTGTTATTAGTTCTGAAACTATGAGATGTTTCAAATGTGGAGTGCATGGACATCTGAAGCAGGTCTGCCCCCAAAATAAACAACCAGCTGACGGTGCGGACAAGGTTATCAGTACCGAGATTGCTCAGAGAACGCAGGTGGAAGAGCTGGAGAGTAAGGAGGATGGGCAGGAGAGACCAAAGCCAGCACCCTGAAAAAAGAGACCTATTATCGAGAATGGGAGCCAGGTGCTGCTTGATGAGCAGACCCTGTCAGTAGGCAGATGAAGACACCAGCGATCACTTGATTACAGCAGTTGTAAAAAAGCAAAGAAAAATAGACCCTCAACTCTTGCTAAAATCCATGAAAGTGGTGAAGGTGAGTCAGTATGGGACACTATCTGTTTCTCATGGCAGCTCTGGGTCTCAATCTGTCTGTGTTGGATCCCTGGTCAGGAAGAGGGCCAAGCGGTAGTGCTGGGGCTTAATCTGGTGTTGCTGTCGCTTCTTCTCTGTCTGGCTCCCAGCTGAAGGGGGAAGTGTTTGATGCTGAGGAATTTGAACAGGAATCAATGGGAGAATAAGAGATATCCAGCTGTGAAGAAGACGGCAAAGAAGATGGGGCGCTCTCTGACATCTCGGCTAGTCAGCAGGTTGACCCAAGCTTTACACTTTGAAACAAATCACTAATTTTCTAGACATGACCAAGGGAAAAAGGGGGATAGAAGTGACACATTACTTCCATAATTTAAAATTGTTTCTGCGTTCCTGCAATGTAGTACTAAGGAAATCTACAACTGCTGAGTTCGACCAGAAAAAACGGTTCAGTTTAAAAAAGTTTGTTAGTGGTGTTAGATGTCTGTTACAACAGTGTGTAAAAAATGAGGCTATGGCTAAGTTTCACTGCAGTGTCCTTTCAACTCCTGTCGGTTTCAGCCTGTTTTGGTTTAAAATCTTTTTAGCTTCTATGGTATTTTTTAAATAGGATCCCTAAATATAAATGGCTGTACAGAAAAGATCCTTACTGGCTGGGTTTATTGAACAGAAGCAGGATGGTGTTGTGTTCTTACAAGAAACGCACACACATGCAGAGAATCAGACTGGTTAAGAGGAGACGCAATTTGAAGTCATGGCTCTAATGTTAGTGTTGGGGTTGCTGTTTTATTTTCTCCAGGGTTAAGAGCTCAGTTACATTGTATACAATACATTGTACATTTTTAAAATATATCAATCTTAACATTTTTAAAACAATACAAACAGAAGAGTCGCTCTGTGATCTTTAGATTTTAGATAAGCCCTCATTTTTTTATTCAGTTTTTCCCTGTCAGTTTTTTTTTAACCTCCAACAGCCTTTATTCTGCTTTTACACAAGCAGGGGTGACAAAGTTTTCCCACTTACTATATTTGAATAGTTTTAAGTGGAAATCTGGAGAGGTTTTAGCTATACAGGGTGGGTTCCATTGTGTTCATTTTATAGAACAGGTTCTTCTAGATTTTAGAGCTTCACTTTCTCATGGGCTTGTGCATTTCTTAAGTCTCTTTTTAGCAAAGCAGCAGTTGCCTGAAGAGCAGCCAGTGTTTCATCCTCTAGCAGTGACTCCCTTGGTCTGTGAGGGGAGTGAAGAGACAGGGAAGCTGCTGACTTTGAATAATTTGAACAATGTATGTTTCCAGTCTAAAGAAAAAAAGCAGCTGTATGGTGTGTGTGTGAAGGTATGTTTATTCAGCCAGCTAAAAGATCTGGCTGACACCAGCTGGAGGGCACACCTGTCTTCTCCCTGAGTCTGTCTCCCCTGCTTGGAGAATGTTGTACAAACCACCCACAATGCTCTGGGGACCTGCAGTTGAGGATCCTGCATGGTATCATTGTCACAAATAAGTTTGTGAGCAGAATCAACCCTGAAATCATATATCAGTGCCCATTCTGTACAGAACAAGACACAGTGTACCATTTATTTAGTGATTGTTCAAGGCTGACTCCCTTGTCTGACCTGCTCAAAAACTTATTGGCGGCTTTTGGATTATGTCTATTGCTTGGCTAACTTTATCGTGGGTCAAGCCAAACTAGCTCTTTTAAAATCGCACAAGTCAAAGAGAGGGGGGAGGGAGTTCAAAATGTGTTGTGTATTTTAAAGGTGCTGATAGTCACTAGGCTTAAAATTGATTTTATGTTTTATAAAATGACCTGCGACCTGGAGAATTTTAAAAGAAAATTATGTATTAACAATGCACTTTGTGAGCTTAGTGAGGAATTAAGTATTAATTTATGAAAATGTGTAGTGTTGATATTGCTCCTTTTGTTTTGATGGCTATGTCACTGTTTATATTTATATAATTGATTTATTAAAGAGCTCTCGCTCTCTCTCTCTCTCTCTCTCTCTCTCTCATAACACATCATCACTGAACTATCTTCAACACACTCTCACCAAACACACACTCCTTTGTTCCCTTTTATACCACGTGGCCAGGGGCGTGATTGATTCCAATCATCCAATCACCACCTGGCAACATTCCACACTTTTCCATTCAAACATTAATTAATCAATAAACAATTAAGCAAACAATTGAACCATGCCACGTGGCTGTGCAAGGGTGGCCATCTTGGTTCCAGCTTCCTTCCCCAAGATGGCCGCCAGCCACCAAACTCTCACACATCCACACACCCACACACCAGTGCACTCATGTACAGAGCCTCTGCTCTGTCACAACCATGTGAAGAATCATAATGTCATTCTATTATTCTATTTTATTTTCATAAAATAAATCGCCTGTGCACAAATCAGCTGTCAGTTGTTAAAAGGTCCAGCTATACTTCTTTATAGCACCTGTTTACTTTTTAAAGCATTTTTACAAAGCCATTATAATGATAACAAAAACAGATTTGCAGCCTGAAAAAAATGCAGTGCTAATACGTAATGACCCATGTACTCTTGAGCACATTACAAAAACAGATTCATATTACAATGAAAAGATTCATACAGTTGATTAACAAGGAAGACACCCTTGACACACGTTAACGATGCTGCATAATTATGATTGTATTGCTGATTTGCAGGTTAATGAAAATGAACTGCTATGCTATCAAACACTTACCTGTACAATGATAGAAATACACCAACCATCCAAAACAATAAATTGCTTTGCTTGTATGATATCTTTTTATAAATAACAGAATGCTGTATATCAAAAAGTCATACAAAAAATAATTAATACCCCCACACCCCCGAAAAAAATATATATATCAAAAAGCCTAACTAGGCTTGTCCTTAAAGTTATATAACTAATATTTAAGTCATTTTTAAGGTGTTCTTAGTGTTTTTTCCTTTCTAGTGCTGTAAAATTGACTTTACAATTCACCATATGCTTAAAACTGTGTAATTAAAACACACAATAATACTGAATTTAAATGGTCTGCTTTCTTCCAAGTTGTGCTAACTTTAAAATAATCTTTCTGTCCTTTTAATTCCAAATATGAGAACACATAACAATATATCCATATTATACCGTTGTGGCCGAATTCCAGGAAACAGACACAGTGAAGCAGAAAAAAATATATATCAATCTTAACATTTCAATCACTAGCATGGCTTCACACCATCACATCTTTTCTCTATGTAAAACGCTATTCCCTCTCTTTAAATGAAAGTCTTGACTCAATCCCATCCAAGAATGTGTATAGCAGGGTTTTATTCAGTTGGTTTGTTTTTTTTTTGGTTTTTTTATTATTTTTTTTATTTAGTGTGCCCAATTATTTTACCCCTGATTTTCTCCCCAATTTGGAATGGTGAGTGAAGGGTCAGTGGGCTTTCGATCCCATAACTGAGCCAGTTTCTCTTTTATACACAGGAACTTGAGACCGGATGTCAGAGAGCTACACACTTCTAGAGGACAAAGGCCAGCCCTGCAGGTGTCCACTCTGAGCTCACTGGGCACTTGGCCAGCAGGGTTCGCTATAGAGTGATGAGGAGAAACAGTCTATGCCGGTTTTCTCTCCCTAACCACAGAAGCACCAGAGCCAATGCAACACTCTCTTCGGCATTCCCAGCCAAGACTGACCACTTCGCACAGCCAGGGTGCGAACCTGCGCTGTATGACTCACCCTGCACACCACACGGCTGTGCTCTTACTGGATGAGCCACTTGGGGACCCCCGAAGCTAGCTGTTCTTACTCCAGTTTTTATGTTGTAGTGTAGGGAACATATCCTTCCATTGAGCCATACTACAGAATAATCTCTTCATCTACTTTGTAAATTAAAGAGTAGATAATTGTGACAGTGCAAAGCCTCACTTTGTTTATTTACATTTTACACCAGTCAACCACCTTACAGACGTCTCCTTAACTCTTTGCCATTACAACTCATGAAGACAGTAACTTGTGGGGAAATAAAATCAAAACATCATAGCGTTTAATGCTAGGGCCAGATATTTGGGCAGAAAAATGCCATTTTTTAAGGTATTGATTTTTAGATGGGATACATAGAAGACTATTTGTGAGCGAAATAGTTTTTTTCAGTGACACAATTGTACATCCTCTACCCCATATTTAGCCCCATGTATCAAACAATAACATATTACCTAGTTCAAACAGCACATGGTAAAATAAGTGCTGTAATGTCAATCAGAGAACTGCAATAGATTGAATCTTTCATTGTTCAAGGCCTTTAACAAGTGATTTACTATATGTTCTTTGTTGACACCTAGTGGTATAGAGAGGCTTGGCAAGTGAGTGAGTAAAAGAACAAATAAAGCTTAAAGCACTTTTTCTATTTGGGACTCGCTTTAAAGGGAAAGGCGAGACCACTCTTAAAAAAAAAAGTCATTAAAACATAGAAATATCTAAAAAGAATTGTACAGTAAAAATCTTCAAAGCAAAAAGTTATAGTATTCATAATGCTATTAAAAATGCTTTATCAACTTTCAATAAAGGACCAGCTGCAATACACTGTTGCTATTAAGATACAGGTAGTGGACAAAAAAAATAAGTCACTTAATAGGGCGTTGGGCCACTATGGTATCCCGCTCTGTGGAGTTCTCGGTGGACTGTTTTTGATGAAACTGGCTGCTCGTGCCCAAGGTTGAAATTTGCAGTCAATTGATCTGCAGTTGCTCGCCTGTTTTGCCTTGCCCTTTGAATTAATGCACGGATATCCATGCCGACATCACCTTAGACACCGTTGTTCGTGAAACATCAGCAAGTTGAGCTTTCTTGGTCACTGAAGCTCCTGCCAAGCGCACCCCAACAATCACCCCTCTTTCAAAGTCACTGAGGTCTCCTCTTGCAGCCATGCTAGCCATAATTACAGGCAACCAGGCCTGTCCAGCATTTTTATACATGACCCTAAGCATGTTGGGATGTTATTTGCTAAATTAATGCATGAGCCACACCTGTGTGGAAGCCCTTGCTTTCAATATACTTGGTGTCACTCATTTACCCAGGTGTTTCCATTTCTTTGTCCACTACCTGTAGTAGATAGTTCAGAACCCATTGGGGTCTTTTAGAACAACTGGAGTAAAACAGCATACGAGTGGAATCCCCGACATGTATTTTGAAATATATAGAAGTTGCATCTCACTGTTGCAAGTCATTTTCAGTCATGCTGAGCAAGAGAGCAGATCTGACAGACTTTAAGAGAGGGATGATGGTGCTCAGTTTAACTTTATCTAAAATAAATGACTGATGTTTAATGAGGAACCACCTCCAAAGTGTGACTGTCCAAGTCTAGACTAGAACAGACTTTTCAATAGATTGAGGCGGTCATTCTATTATTTATTTATTTCTTAGCAGACGTCCTTATCCAGGACGACTTACAATTCTTACAAGATATCACATTATACAATGTTTCACATTATATTTACATACAATTACCCTTTTATACAGTTGGGTTTTTACTGGAGCAATCTAGGTAAAGTACCTTGCTCAAGGGTACAACAGCAGTGTCCCCCACCGGGGATTGAACCCATAACCCTCCGGTCAAGAGTCCAGAGCCCTAACCACTACTCCACACTGCTGCCTACATCACATTCTATGCCTACATCACAATGTAAACATCTTGCTTGCGTGTCCCGTAAAACCAGGGCTGTGCTGGCTGACCACATTGGCCCATTCTTTGGCAGTGTTATCTGATTTTGTGTTTTTGATTCCTTGCAACCACCGCCATATATATATATATTATATAATTTAGATATTTTATTGAACATCACGTAATCAAAGAAACTACATAATGATATTGTAAAAGTCTACCGGAAGACATAATAGTAGCACAATATTTCATGTTAGATAGTCAATTAGATTTAGTTGGATTTTAACAAATTTTGACAATTTCTGCTGTTTAAAACTTACTGATAGGCTTAGTAGAAAGACATAATGACATGAAAAAGAATTTTATATAGTTTCAAGAAATACGCCAAAAAAAGAATCTGAGAGATTGCTCATTTTCATGCCAACTGTTCATTGGTGCTAATGCCAAGACTTGCAACCATGTCAGTGATACAAAATTCCTCCTTTAATTATTATTTATTTATAAATAATAATCAAAAAAACAGACTTAGGGGTGTTCACGCTGGACGCAACGCGCAGCCGTCTCTTTGCCCGTCGCTTTGGGTTGTCGCTGCCCCTTGTTCACAATGAAGACGAAGGCAGCAAGGGGAAAAGTAGGTGGTGGTCTTTTGTGAAGTCACATGTGGATGTATTGAATGTAGGCTGCACGAGCTGCATAGATGACAGAATTGGTGGAATTAGTTGTTGTGGTGAATTACTGTGGTAACGTACTATGTAATTACATGTATTAGAAAACAGACTCTTTTACTATTTAAGTAAAATAATATTTTTTAACTGGGTTCATTAGTTGTTTTTCTGTTAGTCATTAATGTTTTACATTAAGTTAAGTAAGTGAGTCACTCAGTGAAAGAACCCACTTAATGACATGCTCAGTTCCTCACAGAGCTACAGAGCAGATTTCATCAGTGATCCGAGTGAGTGGAAATATTATCACTGCTCTGTTACTTAACGCACCCTTAAACTTGTCCAGGGCCCGGAAATGTCTGTGGGTGACACTGCACCTGGTAAAAGAATGACATGTAGTGTGCAGGGTGAGTCACTCTACACTGGGAATTCCACAGCGAGCATTAAACTGGCTCACGGCTTAGGTAGGCAAAATTGTCAGGAATTGTTTCTCCTCACCGCTGTACAGCTCTAAAATTAGGGAGTTAAACAGGAGTAAAAAAAGTTGCCAATGTAAATTTAATTTGTGATGCGATAATGACGTCACTCCAACATTTACAACATTCTAAGAAAATCTCACACAAAGTGTGTCAGTGTTGGAAAAGCTGAAAAAAAGACGCCATTCTAATTCCTGGATGCTGAACCAAAAGTAGTGGTTATTAAACTGTATATTAAGGTCATGGTAGAAAGGTATTTTTCCAGAGAATTGTTTTACTTAATTGCATGAAGAATGAAAGTACTGCATTAAGTTCCTGACTTTGCATGCAGATAAAACATTATCTTCCAAAATTCCTGTGTTAGACAAAGATTACAAAGTAGAAGCAGGCACTTTGAATTAAAGCCATTGTTCCAGTGTTTCTACAGAATGGAACATACAGTATTTTGTTCAATGACTCTTCACATGCTCTTTATCAAAATAAACATTATGGTAATCACATGCTAAGTCCTTGGGGCCTTCAGAGTTAACTTATGTTAGAAGTGGGCTTTCTCTTGTAGAGCTCCTAAAGTATGGAATGCTCTGCCTTTGTTTGTCAGGGAAGCTGGGACCGTTACAGTTTTCAAGTGAAGAATAAAAATGCACTTTTATAAAAATGGCTTTCTTATCTTAGTGGGTTTTAATGTAACTTTAAAATTGATGCTTTTGTATTATGTGTATACTGTTATTTAAATATTTAACTGGTCTGATTATGGCAGTTGTATGTGTGACATGCTATACAAATGTATTGAGGTTTGTTCTTTTTTTGTGTACGTTGCTTTGCGATACTTTTGTATAAAAAGCACTATATAATTGCAATAAATAAATAAATAAATAAATGTGCAGCTCGTACTATAATGATACATCCCAAACATTAACAATAATACAGGCCACGAACAACAGTAGTCCTGGCCCGCCCAGTCTCACAGCAAATGTCAATACACCGTCTAGCACCTCCACCTCCCACAGTCTTCTCCACCACCGCGATGTCATCAGGCTCTGGCAGTCCATTCTAGATCTCTTCCAAATTTCCTGCAGACTACCAGGACTTCTCCATCTTCTGGCCCATCTTCCATCTTATCTTGAAGGCTCCCTCTTTAGGTGGTTGGTTTTGGCTCTTTCTGGTAGGACAGACTTGATTGTAGGAGGTGTGTTCAATCCCACTTTGCCACACCAAATGTAGCGTGCTGGTGTACAATAACACAGTGGGAGGTGTTAGTCCCATTTTAGGCACCTGATGTGCATTATTCAAAAACTGCTAAACATAAGAAAGAACTGCACAGGATAGGCTTAACACAGGCTGAAAGAGGACTTTAACCCATGCCAACACATCAGCTGAAACACACCAGTGACTGTAAAAAGGCAACCCCCCCCCCCCATACACCAAAAAACAGCATTCCCATCATTCCCTTCCGCTCCGTCCTTTACAAATTGGTAATGGGGCAGCCATCCAGGGTTCTCTGCTTTTCCATTCATTTTAGATATGTGCTTCTGCTGTGATAGTCACAAACCTCTCCTCCCTTCCTGTGTTTTCATTTGATCAGTCAGTGTGTGTATTTTACTGGTGAAGTGACCCAGAAGTCTTTTCAGTGTTTCTGTGCTGTGAACTGCTGTGATTCACTGTGATGGCAAGTACACTGATTGCACACAACCCCACATCTAATCATGGAAAATGTCCTGCTTTTTGTTCGTGATGGAGGCATTCATTATTGTTTGTCTGACAGCTCCAATAGCAAGGCATTAGTGAATCAACTGTCAACATACATATACCCCAACATGCCATTAAATATGTCAGCTAATAGAGATCAGTATTTAATGGTTTAGAGCATACTCCACTGAGGCAGTGGATCCTGGATAACCCGTCTGCATTTCCATTTTTTTTCCCAGTACAATGTTCAATGTTATATCGGCATGGTTACAGAGATAAGAACCAATGGGTTACTCTAGCATTTTTCTCTTTGTTTACCTTCATCCACTTTAGGGGAGTGTGGTCTGTCACCAGTGTAAACTCTCTACCTAGAAGGTAATACCTTAAAGTTTCTGCCAGACACTCTTTGTGGTGTACCTTTGTTCTCTTGGCAACAGTTTCTTGTGCAGATAACAGGGTATAATAACAGGGTGCTCTTCCCTGTCTATTATCTGTGAAAGCACCACCCCTGGATCAACCTCTGAAGCGTCTGTTTGTAAAACAAACTTTTTTATTTTTAAATCAGGCACAATTAAAACAGGGTCCCCACACAGTATACTTACTAGTGTTTTCAAAGCCCTCTCTGCTTCTTCTGACCACTTTACCATGTTCGGCCCCTTTGCTCTAGTCAGTTCTGTTAAAGAAGCTGCAATGGTAGTGAACGCTGGTACAAAACACCGGTAATACCCACTATGCCCAGGAACGCCCCAACTCCTAATAGCCTCCACCTTATTTAGCTAGGGTTTTACTTCTCCATTCCCGACCATGTACCCTAAATACCTTGCCTCTTTTAGACCAATGTATCATTTTTCAGGGTTAGCTGTTAACCCTACTTCCCTAAGACTATTTAAAACAGCTTCAACTTTTTCCAATCCTCACTAAGATGACTATATCTGATAGACTATAGCTGATGCATATGGTGTGTGCAGTTTTATTATCGTATCCATTAACCTCTGAAAGGTAGCAGGAGCACCATGTAGACCAAAGGGCAAGACAGTATACTGAAACAAACCCTCGAGAGTCACAAATGCTGTTTTTTCTTTAGCTGCGTCTATTAGGGGAATATGTCAATATCCTTTGGTTAAGTTAATGGTGGACAAATATTTAGTTTACCCAATTTTTCTATTAGCTCATCCACCCAGGGCATAGGGTACGCGTCAAACTTTGCCACCTCGTTTAACTTTCTAAGGTCCATCAATATAGGGCTATTCCGATCGCTAGTCAATTATTCTATAACACCCAGCTCCAACATTTTTTCAACCTCTGTCTTTACTTTGATCCTTTTTGCTTCAGGCACTCGATAGGGTCTCACCTTTACCTTGCCCCTGGGGCTGTAATTATATCATGATACACCACTGTTGTTTTCCACAGAGATCGCATTGATTATTTACCATTTGTCCACCACTGACTTAACTGACTTAATATTGGCATATTCCCCTAACAGACACAGCTAAAGAAAAAACAGCTTTTGTGATTTCTGCCGAGGGTTTGTTTCAGTATACTGCACATAAAAAGCAATTTCAAGTACAGTATTATTACATTATATTTAGTTTCAGTTTAACAAAAAAAAAAACAACATCATTCAGCTGCCTCATGACAATAGGAAAGAAAGTTTAGCAGAGATCACATGAGCAGTACAGTAAAGCTATACATCTGCTGACTATTTCTTTTTTATTGTTTGTTGGCCAGTGTCCTATTTAGGCAATGAGAGTTGCTGAATCAGTGGACTGTGATCATAGTTCAGGGTCTTTATCTGCTCACTGACATTTCTACAATTGTAAGGCCTGGTGGAATGACATACATAAAACACACATTTAGATGTTACAATGATCCTGAGTAAAACACACAACTTCTATATGGTCTGAGAAGATTAGTCACTGTTACATATATTTAGAGCTTGCATGAAAGAGCGCTGTCAACTTTGAAAACACATACATCATAGGAAAAGCAGCAGGTTACTGGGAGTTTGAGTGCTTGTAAAAAATTGCAGGCATTTATAATGTTTCAAGGTTTTTTATTATTATTATTATTGTTATTATTCTTGAGCAATATATATTTAAATGTTCTCAAGAAGAGTAACAGTTTAAAACATGAAACATTTGTAAATGTTTTTCAATTTGCAAGAACCTAAACTCACAGACACAACTTGTGTATTTTCAATGTTGACTGCATTCCTTCATGCCTGGAAGTACAGCAGTGAAAAAAAGTGCAAAAGGCATTCTCAAATGTATTTTGCTCACTAACAGGTATATAAAAAATGACATCAATAATATAATAAATATAGGTATGATAAAACGTCAGATTATGAGGTGATAGTAATACATATTAGATAGGAATTGTTGTTATCTCTGTACCTATATTTGTGCTTTAGCATACCCTATGGTAGCACACACTTTTGTGTGAGTGACTTTTAGTCAAGATGGGCTGTGATAGACTTCCATATTAAAGACTCATATGTAGGGTTGTCACACTGTCATGAAGTCTCACAAGTGAGAACCATTCTGGAGAACAGACTTACAGGTTTCAAACCACCACGCCCCTAAAGGAATCTGAACAATTTAAACACAATGCAGACAGGGTCTATTTAGTAAGTTTAATTAATAATTAAGTCTTATCTTGCAAAATTGCTGCTGGGTCAGTGTTATGTAACTTCTTAATATAGCCTATTAAAAATAGTTCAATTACAGATATTTTTAAAACATAATTGATTTTGACACCCCTTTGGAATTGTAAATATGTATTCAGGCAGAGTCATCACAAACTGAACTGTTGCAGTAAGAAAATTACGTAAAACATTTGATAAAATCAGCAGTTTAAATGGTCACACCCAAATACAAAAGGTTACTAGGTGGCTGCAGTCTATGATAACAGTTAAATAAATTCAAGCCAGTTATCATGTTCACCATGTAAAGCCAAGGTTCTCAAACCTGGGGGAGGAGGGGGGGCACAAGAAAGGTTTCAGGTAGGTTGAAAAACAACCACATCACAAGCAGAACAACTCAGTTTTGTATATCTTGCTTACTCAATTGCAGTACAATAATAAAAACAATATCATTATGATGTTTTTTTTTTGTGAACAAAAACAAAACATTCACGGAAGCATAATCTAAGGGGTTTGTCATATGGTTTGTAAACATGAAGTAAAATAGAAATGTGAAAAAGACTGAATCATTTATATATCTAAAGAGTAAAACCAATGGCAGTGAACATGTTAATTTCTAATGAACAACACTGATAATAGAATCTAAGTAAGAAAATTAAAAAATAAAGCTGTGTACCAAACATCAAGACAGTAACTCAAATATAGCATGCAAGGTTCATAGAACCCTGCAAATATGAAGTTGCCACCTCAAAGGGTTCCTGAGATACAAGGCTAGGACACGGTCAGCTTTGTAAAAAAAAAGTGGTAGGAAAGGGCTAGCTTTTATCTCGAAATGTTAGGTCTTTATCATAAAACAAATAATATTACAGCCATCTCAGATTTTGCTTGAGGCGTTTCCACAACACTGAAAATATCAAAAGTATGAGAACCACTGACATGAACACGATCAGTGCATAGGGGTCCATATTTTGAATGAGAATAAGCATTTATTAAAAGGTGAATGTTGCAAAGATAGTAAAATTGGCTGACCTTGTCCTAAGGGGAAGAACAATCAGCTGATCTGACTTTATCAAGGTCTTACTCCAAAGTGCAATTTTTGGCAAAAGAAAATGTTCTTTGTTAACAGTTTCGTAACATCAACAGATTTATTTTCCATCCAAAAAATAAGGTACACATTGCATTTTAGTATAAAGACCTTGACAAGTTGGAGAAATAATGTCTTTATATTAACAGTATTAGTTTTGTTAAAAAAAACAAAACTATTGAGGTTTGAGGTTTATGGGCTATGACATTCTGTTTTAACATATAGAGCTCACTTGAAAGCAATGGAAGCAATGGCAAATGTATATTCGCAGAGATTAATAATAACTTTAACAGTATAAAACTAGCAATAAACTACACAGAAAAATAATTAAAACAAGCCTTGCTTCACAGTTAGTTACATTACAAATAATACATGTGATTTCAAAAATCAAATTTTTCATATCAGTCATTTATTGTTGATATCCAGTGTGTCTTCATGATTTCAAATTCAAGTCATGGAATTATCTTGGATTCCATAAAAAGCGCCTTATATCACTATATCTGCCTGTGAGCTAGTTATAGATAAGTCAACCTGCTGGCTTCTAGAAAACGTGCAGTCCCACAGCAGCCACAAGTAATTATAAACAAAAAATGAAACCTATATCTATGAAGGCCATTGTCACAGACTGTGCGTATGAAAATACAGTACTCAAATACATTAAACATGAGGCAGTTTCATTATGGCATCCATAAATTTAAAACGCTCAGTCCGAATTCTAAGCCAAGTCAAATAAACAAAAATGTCAACATTCAGCCTTTCTAGATTTAATTGTGCAACTAGAGGATATGCATAAGCACAAAATACTCATGTCTGTTCCTGTCAATAGGGTAAAATAGTTATTTTAAAAATGTGTATTTCCTACTAATTAAAGCATTGCATTATTTTGAAATCTTTTATGGGTTAAAGATGCCTTAATGATGGTGCACTCCACTTATGACGGACTCCAAGGGACAATGGAAATCAGTACTTTATAAACGAAGTATGTTGTAAACACAATTCGAAATTCTGTATGTAACTGCAAACATAAGTACCTTAAACATTTACTCTCTGTCATGAATGATAAAAAAATGTTAGTTGTCTCTGTCAAATAAATACACAAATACCGGTAAATATCAACAATACAAGAAAGCTTAACTGCCAAAGAACGGGACTTTATTATTTTTTTACAAAAGACGCCCCTGTGGCCCGTACAATGTAATAAGTAGTACCATTTTACGAATTGATATTTTCGCTGAATGTAATTAAAATTGTATATGTTTAAACTGTGCAACGACTGTGCCAACAAAAACATAGAAGAGTAAAAGTAAACAGCAACTGTTTTCCTGCCTGACGTCACAAACGCCACCATGACGGTCATTTACTGCCCTGGATGTACCTTATTTGAGCAAAATATCTACCTGTGGAACAGGAAAACTGTACGTATTAAACGGTACTGTATGTATTAAACTGTACGTATTAAACACAAAAGATTTGCCTGTGGAACAGGAAAACTGTAGGTAATAAATGGTATATACATTATAAGCGAGTCCATTTTAACCAGAGTAATTCCCCATTAAAACCCATGTTGTTTGGCAGGGACATGCCTCATCAATTTAAGTGCCTGGTTAATAGTGTGCAGGTGCAGGAATGCAGCAGTGATCAATGAACAGACAGACAACAATAATCCAGGTGCAATGAAATTTTATTTGCAAATCCAATGGTCTGATGACACAAATACAGAAAACAATAACAATGCTAACAGGCAATACAGCGGCCCCTAAATATGAATAGTCCCGTTCCTAAACACCCACAAGTAACACAAAACATAAACTCAAGTCGTGGTGTAAATACAGTTATTCGTGAAGCAATACTGAAGTGTTGTCCAGGTAAGTGCTGGCCTTTGGCGACAGCTCCAGATCATGTTAGCCATTTAATAATAACAAACAAAACAAACAAAACACACACAACAACAATACGGGTTTTCCTTCCGGTTCAGTATTTAACTATACAAAGGAGAAGATCACTTCACTACGCCCCCTTTTGCAACGGCTCCTCCAATCCGCAGGTGCCACGTCGTTTCCCTTCCGGATCAATGATTTAGTGTATCGTAGCTCTGCCCCCTTTCTAGATGACCAACTTCCTTCTAACCCCTGGGAAAGAATTGCTTGGCCATCCAGTCCAGGGCACTCTGTTACCTTTACACAGCACCCTCACAGGTTGGGAGAGAGTTTTATCACCAAGAATCATTCTGTCTCTTTCACAGTGCCATTGTCCATTTTTTCAATATTAGACAAAAAGGGAGAAAGAGGAGGATGCAAAAGATTGGCATGTTTATGCATCTGGAAGAAATCTATTTACAGGTAAATCCTGCCTTCTACTAGATGGAAATAAACTCCATGCATGAAGTCCTATACAAAATATAGCAAGGTGGAGGAAGTTACATACAGTTCAGTTAGTAATTAAACAGAACACAAAACAATGTTAGCAAAGGAATTTGTCACATCAAGAATGTAGTGCTTTTAAAAAAGTATGAAAAGAAGACCAAGTAGCAGCATTGAAGAAAGTTATGTTTGTCCTGTAGATTACACTGTATTAAAGGATTTGGGTATAAGGCCAGTCTATGACGACAGCCTAAAACTCACCAATAGTGGCTCAAAAGGTGTTTTTGATAGGCGTCTTAGAACCAAGGAAAGATTCCATAAGGGCACAACAGGTCGAGGTGGAAGCCATAAGGACATTTACAACAGGTGCATATAGTCCTAGACATGAGAAATTTTCCGCTCAATCTCCACGCTTTTAGCTTGAAGTAAGGTGGGTTGTGTGGCAAAGCATTCCCTGCTCCTGAGACAGAAGATCCTGTTGAACTGGTAGGTGAATTTGTGCTTGAATGGCTAGTGATGAGATCTGTAAACCAAAAGCTCTTCGACAAGTAAGGAGCGATGAGAATCATCTCTGCTTTGTCTAGTTTTATTTTTGGAATGCTTTGTTTAATTGTTATTTTTGAAGATCTTGCTAGACCATCTACTGTTACTGAATCCCCTGAGGGAATCTTGCGCAGAACCTTTGTAGTTGAGTGTTTTCCTGTGAGGCAAATAGATCTATCTCTGGAAGGCCCCATTCTTTGGGGATCATTCTTCATTCGTGGCATTTCATTTCTCTGCTGAGGTGATCCATCAATGTTGTCACTGCCTGGTATGTAAGAAGTGGCTAGGGCAATGTTTTTTCTTACTCAGAGGTGTTCTAGCCTTACACAGTCTGCACAGTTTCCATGTATTTGGATGGGGGACTTTTAAGGAAAATGCAGGAAGTGGTTCTGGTGGATAGATATTGAAGCGCACTCACAGCAATCCCATGGGGAGTGCCACATTATATAGAGTGCCATTTCTCTCAACTTTCACAAGCACTAACCAATAAAAATAACCTCTGATAAAAAATATAACATGTGGTATAAAGAGACACTATAAAAGCAGCTACATATAATTAAATTATTCACAAAATATATTATTTATTTTTCTCCCCAATTTAGTGTGTCCAATTTTGTTCCCTGCCAGGACAGTGCAGGTGAAATGAAGGTCTTCTGGACAAAGACAAGCTCTCCAGGCAAGCAGGGATTGATACAAATCTGCGCTCCCCTGACTGTGTAAGTCACATTGCACACTACAAGCTCATGACTTTACCACGTGAGCCATTCAGGGATCTCTCAAATCTATGTTCATGTCCAGTGAAAGACGGTACCAATTCACTATGATGCTGTATTGGAATTGGAATTTTCAACCATTTTCTCACGTGATGCTAAGTGCTAATATGTAAAACCCTTTTGCTTGATGGTCCATGTAATGGGGTGCCAGCTCGCCCCTATCATTTGTGTTGTTATTATTTTGTTGTTTTCAGTATGTTTTATTAAAATTCTTGTTTGGTTTGGATCGGCAGGGACGGGGTTAAATTCCTCCCTGCAAAATACATGTGAGAATGTGGCTAGCCACAGACCATAAAAGACAGCTGTAACCCTTTGTTGGGAGTGTAGTTTGGAGTGGTTTTGCTCAAAGAGACACAGAGTAAGTGTTGTCTGTAGAAATACTTGTTTAATTTGATTTATTTTGTTCCGTGTTTTGTTTGAAAGCCTTTGTTTGGTGTTTATACCTTTTGTTTGGCCCTCGTGCTTTTTTATTTTGTGGCTTTTTGTCAATCAAAATATTTTTGTTTCACTGCATTTTCTGTGTCTGAGTGTTCCCTTGCTGCTATCCTGCCACAGTCCATTAAAAGCACTTACTGTAAGACAGACACTTCCTGGGCACTTCTTGCTAGAAACAGCAGTTTGTTACCTTGGGTCTTTAAAAAGATAAGCAAGGTGGATATCAATCAATATTTGAGGTAGTAAAAGTTAACCATCAAAGGTTTGGAAGTGGTTGTGAAATAAGCAGCAGTAATTTCTGTCTATAGTAATTTCTGTCTATATTCCAAATTGAAGTATTAAATAAAATAAGCAAAAAGATATTCAACAGAAGAAAACATTAGGTTATTATCATAACCCTGGTTCCCTGAAATAGAAATGCAACCATTACCTCATGGGTATTAATCCTCTAATACTGTCTAACCTGAATAGAAATATCAAAGCTGTACATAGTGCCAGTGACACAGTCGGCCCACCCCTGAGGGCATAAAAGGACAGCTAACATTGACATCGTCATCATTTTTCCTTCAAGACTTGCTGCAATAATGAACGCAGTGACCTTGAAGGTTTATGGTTACATTTCTATTTCAGGGAACCAGGGTTATGATAATAACCTAAAGCCAACGGGACACGAGTCTACATGTTCCTAGAAAATGTAGAATTAAATCTGTTGCTTCTACATTGTTCAAATTCAAATTTCAGGGAACACTATTCTACAGTATGTAGAAATTGTAGATATAATGTTGATGGACAATACAGAGAAGACAATACATAGATGATATTTCCTATCAAAAGGTTTATTGGTGTTTTTTAGTGTCCACAAAATTTACCAGCATTTTTTTTCAATATAATAAAATAAAATGTATTCTTACATTTGTAGCCTATATATAGGATTGTATTAGTAATATTTACCATTACCCTAATCATTTTTGTTCTGAATGTGTTATTTTTTTTATTTTGAGCAGAATTCCTAATTATGCCAAGGGAGGATTCTTTTTTTATGTCTTCTACAAATCAGATATCGGTAACTGTGTAACAATATTTGCAAGTTGTGTCTGCTGAACTGCAATGTACAAACTGCTTAACACACCGCTGCAGTTTAACATGAACGCTCTAAAGCTTCAGCATCGGTACCTGTGATAGGGGAGACCTGTGCTGGCTATCAGGCGCATGCATGATCCTGCAGGGGGTGGTCGGGAGCCCCGTGGGATCTGCCTGCCAATCATGGCAATGACGCAGAGAGGTTGAGTGAGGGTGTGTCGCGTCTCTCTCTCTCTGAGTGGTCGGGAGGCAGATCTTGGGGGGTCAATCGACCAATAAAAATGATTCTTTGCAGTTCCTTCACTCTTGCCCTTCTAGGAGAAACGACAGCGGGAGCTGGGTTCGTAAACCTGGAGTACACAAAATAAAACAAGACCACCAGTGTCTTGAACGAGAAAAGGGGCAAGCAAGCCCGGCTGAAGTGGGCGCATGTGAAGTAACCCCAGTTGAATAGCTGAGGACGCTGCGGCCATCAGACCCAGTAGTTTCTGGCACAACACTAATTGCACTGTGGACCCTGGTTGAAACAGGGCCAGGCAGTTGCGAATAGTGTCCGACATGCAGGCTCGCATTGTAAGGGAATCCAGGCGGAGACCCAAATAAACCGTACTCTGCACCGGTGTTAATTGGCTTTTTGCATCGTTGAGGGTGAGACCCAGCCTCAACAGATACTCCGTCACAATCGCTGTGTGGGCCACTGCTCCTTCCTGGGACTGGGAACAAATCAACCAGTCGTCCAGGTAGTTCATCACCCTGATCCCTTGCAGCCGCAAAGGAGCTAGGATGGCATCCATGCACTTTGAAAACATGCGGGGGGCTAAGGAGAGGCCGAATGGCAGCACAGAGAACTCGAAGATGCTCCCCTGAAAGGCGAAGCAGAGATATTTACTGTGCGTTGGACGGATAGGAACGTGAAAATACGCATCCTTCAGGTCCACTGTTGTAAACCAGTCGACCAGCCGGAAAGACTGGAGGATGTGGCGAAGTGTGACCATCTGGAACCTCCTCTCGCTGCAGTACCGAGGCTCTGGGTCAGCGTGCCACCAAAGGCGCCGTTGCACAGGCTTGAAAAATCTTGAGCCGTCGAGACGCCGAGGCATGTAGCCCTTGAGGTACCGAGGATGCCGAAGCACCAAGGTTGTGGAGCGTCGGGGCACGGGGGCACCGAGCACCAAGTACCGAGGGCAAAGCACCAAGGTACTGGGCTGCGTGTCTGTGTCTGGGCTGCTTGCAGTCAAACAACCAGGAACAGCGCGTAGCTTGCAACAGTGTGGAGTGTAGCCTGCAGACAGTTGCAGTGCAGTCACACAACCAGTGCAGCGCGAAGCTTGCAGTGGAGTGGAGCACCCAAGATGGTGTCCGGACAGCGTGGAGCCCTCAACCAGTGCATAAAGCACCATGCAATCATGCTGGCAGCGGGGTAGTGTAGTCACAAACCTGAAGAAAGGAGAGAAACAGAAGAAAGAAAAAGGAAACACACCTGTTCTTTTTCTTTTTACACACTAACACACCTTATGGATGAGTGGTGATGCACGTGGTCTGCTCAACAGTAAGGCCAAGGCCTAATGGAGGAAGCGTGCGGTTATTTATTTATTTTTAAAACTGCAATGCAGTAGAAAAGAGACACTCGAAAGCAAGCTGGAGTGTTGTCTTTTTTTTTTACTGACAGTAAAATCAAAAGTAATTGGTGGCCTGTATGGGCGCTAGGCCGCACACACCGAGTTGGCGTACTGAGGCTACCCAGAGCCCACGAGTCAACAGCGGCTGTAGAGCGAGGCTGGACTCGTTGGAGGGTCGTGACTCCGGGTATTATTTGATTCATTGTAGCGCGATTAAACATAATTTGGTAAAATTAATGTGATTATATGTTCAAGTGAGACCTGTTAATATTATTTTGTATGTTTATGGTAACAGTCAAGTTCCAAGGTCCAGGTTTTTTTACGACTTTAACCCTTTGCGATCCTATGTGAGACCAGGTCCGACATTACAATTTTCCCTTTCCGATCATCAAAAAGATGTAAAACACAGGTCTCTAGTCGTTTTTTCTCTGGAAAAAGCAAAGAAAACCATTCAATGGCCGAATGAGACCGATAGGAGCCGAGAGAAGCTGAAAAAAGGGGCGGATCTGAGCAATACACATAGCCCCAGCACCACAGCAATAACACAGACATAAACAAACAAGATAGCTGCTTCTGCATCCAGCGCTCAAAGAATATCATGGACATTTGCAGAGCTTTTTGAGATGTTATAGTAATAAAATAATGACTTGGATCAAATTATTGAGGAGTTTGGTGATAAAACGAGTGATCAGGAGATTTATCAGTATGCACGACTATGAAGAGGTATGTGAAAAATACAGCAAACAAGGGGTGGGGTGGGGCGGAGCTGGAGATGCAGTACTGAGTGTCCTGTTGATATGCAGTGCCTTTTAAACTTGTTTTACGGTGAAAAAAATACATTTAAACAGTGAGTCTAAAATAAACTGCGCGTATGAAAATAAATTGGACCTGACGCGCCTGAGACGCGCAGAATAAATGGACTGCTAAGGGTTAAAGAGCAAAAAACACTCTTCCTGTCTGCTGGTGGCAGAGTAGTCCCGTTCCTTCCCATTCCCGGAAGCTTAAATCCCGTTCTTACCCGTCCTGAGAAGTTTATTTATTTTTATTTCCCGGTCCCGCCCATTCCCATGAGCTTCACTCCTGTACCATCCCATCCCGCAAAATTTAACACCATTTTTTCCCGTACCGCGGGAGTCCAGTCTTCATGTCACTCTAATGTAGGCTGGGAAGTGGCAAGCCTACTTCCAGCAATTAATTGCAAGGGAACTAAAACTTCGAAGCAGGAGATCCAAAGAGCCAATCACAACTGGAAAAGGTTAGAGTAATACTCACTTTACCTACCTGTCTGTGAAAGGCAAAAGAGACTGGGATCTTCGCACAGTGACTATTTATTACCCTGGTGAGGCAAGATCGAGGACGTCAATCCGCGGAGGGGCCTATCTGCAGCTTTGATATAAAATGCTCAGCGAATACCTGACAAGCAGGCATATCCCAAAAGTATTCAATTTGGCGGTCTTCGAATTGAAAGGCAACTTCCATTTCTGTCTCTCCCTTTTGATACAGTATCAGAATTGAATGAAAGCTGCGCTGGCACTTTATAACACAGACATCTTATTCAGCATTCATTTTATAACTAAATAAATATTAGACCTAAATTTAGTGAAAGCCTACTTTGGAAATTTGCAATTTAGTTTTTCAACTTCAGAATTCAGCACTACATGGCAATGCCTAGAAGTTGGAATAATGGCAGGATGCACCATTTCTCCACTGGAAATGGGTAGTGGGAGGAGAGCGCTTGGCTTCTGGAATGCGACTACCACCAATTCGAGCATATATGGATGACATGACAACCATGACTACAACAATAGCCTGCACTAATCGGTTATTGGGCAAATTAACAATTAACATTGAATGGGCACGAATGCAATTCAAGCCCACTAAATCAAGGAGCATCTCTATAATTAAAGGTAAAGTAGTAGATAAAACATTCTTCATTAATGGTGAGGCAATACCAACAGTGTCTGAGAAGCCAGTGAAGAGTCTGGGGAGATGGTACGACAGGGATCTAAAGGACACAGTTCGTGTGGGAGAAGTTAGACAACAAGCAGTGGAAGGGTTGAAGAGCATAGACAGCAGCGCTTTACCAGGCAAACTAAAACTCTGGTGCTTTCAGTTTGGTCTACTGCTGAGGTTGCTGTGGCAACTGACTGTGTACGAGGTTTCTTTGACAACAGTAGAGAAGCTGTAAGCCTTAATCAGTTCATACATCAGGAAATGGTTGGCAGTTCCACGCTGCCTCAGTAGAGTGGGACTTTATGGTAAAGGAATACTGCAGCTACCAGCATCCGCTCTAACCGAGGAGTTTAAGTGCGCCAAGGTCAGACTGGAAATGACATTAGTAGAGTCACGTGACAAATGCATAATGGAGGCAGCACCTGTGCTGAAAACTGGAAGAAAGTGGGAGGCAAAGAAAGCTGTGGAGCAAGTTCAGCATGGAAGAGTGTGTCTTGGTCTCAGTTCAGCTCCTCCTACATGGCACAAGGCAGCCCCAGTTCAACAGAGGAAGATGCTAGTCAATGAGGTGCAAAAGCAGGAGGAGAGGATGAGGTGTATAAAGGCCATTTCCCAGACCAAGCAGGGAGAATGCATGAGATGGGAGAGTGTGGAACAACGCAAGATTGGCTGGCAAGACCTATGGTCAATGGAACAGAGCAGGATCAGTTTCCTCATCAGGTCAACATATGATGTTCTCCCATCACCACAGAACCTAAACCTCTGGGTAGGAGAGGATCCCTCATGTCCTTTGTGTTCATCACCTGCAACATTAAGGCACATTTTGACAGGATGTAAAGTGGCTCTTAGCCAAGGACGGTTTACTTGGCGCCATGACCAGGTGCTGCGATGTTTGGCCTTAGCATTGGAAGACAAGCGTAACATGACCAATAAGTTGCCACCTGTTCCATCAAAACATTACACACAAAAGACAACATTCCTCCGCCCAGGAGAGCAACCACCAAGAAAAGGTGTTAAAACCAATCCTCGCCCAGGACAACTGGAAGCTGCTAGAGACTGGAAAATGCTGGCAGATGTTGGTCAACGGCTTATTTTTCCACCTCAGATTGCCACCACTAACCTTCGACCAGATATTGTCTTGTGGTCTGGATCAGCACGCCTTATTCACCTGGTAGAGTTAACAGTGCCATGGGAGGATGCTGTAGATGAGAAGAAACTGCGGTATGCTCAACTAGCCACTGAAGCGGAACAGCGAGGATGGAGAGTCTGGGTTTACCCAGTGGAGGTGGGTTGTCGAGGATTTGTGGCACACTCTACAACCCGGTTTCTCTGAGACGTCGGATTCAGTGGCCAAGAGTTGCATCGCACAGTGAAGAACTTATCTGAAGCAGCAGAGAGGAGTAGCAACTGGCTGTGGTTGAGACGGAAAGATTCTGGCTGGGGATCTCAAGCACAATAGAAAGAAACGCTGATGTACAGGTAAGTAAGCTTGGCTGAGTTGAGTGGGGGACGGAGGGGGGTGATTCTGGGATGCCAGAATCACCGTCGAGCCCTCTTGAGGTGTCGTGGGCTAGTCGACGAAACACAGAGGATGGAAGGTGCCCACTTAAAGACCCCAGAGATGTACCCTACTTAGCTCAATCCAGACGGTTGTCATGCTGATGCGCTGGGGAGACCGCACTGTGGTTGATCCCCGGAGCCAGCCATTCACTCGTTCCCTCTCCCGACCCGCTCTCCTTCTCACACTTGGTTTGCTTTTCTGCCGCTTCGAACTGAACTCTCGACCGCGGTTTAGCCAGGCTGTTTATAGTTTAAAAACTGCAAATTAAATTGATCCATGAGTGGGAATGTTACCTCTTTTTTTTTTTTTTTTGTAAAAAATATAGCGTTGATTACATGATGCTTTATGCATGGTTAATTCACAGAAAGTTACATTTTTGCTTCACTATATGTGCATTATAGAGAGGGAGTTATTTTATTTTGTATTTTAGTCAGATTTAGTGTGCTATGTGCCCCGCGGCACACAAGTCTGTACATGTGAAATATAAAACATCACCATTAGCACAATTAAAACACTTTGAACAGCATCTACTAAAGATTCTATAATTCTACTGAATAAGTTTTCAGTAGAATTCATATAGATTTTAATACCAGATATATCAAGCTTTCTAACATTTAATATTAATTGCTTTATTGACCCTTATTTGTCTCATTGGACCATTTTGGTGAAGAATGCTTCAAATTTCTGTTCATATCGCTTGCAAATTTTAAGTTTGTTTTATGAATTTTCTTTAGAAGTGGTTTGCAGCAAGGCCTGTGTACATACAACTGTTGTGTTCAAGTGCCTTTTGTAGTTCTTTCATGCACCATTATGCATGGTGCATCTAGGGTCTTTATTTAAATCCTTGGAGAATCTCAGACGATTCTCCTACCTGCTGTACCAGTTGAATTTCTTCTGTGGTACTTTATTGCTCTAATCGTGGATTTTGGTGTTCTATATTTCTTTGCTACTGTTCTTTAGCCATTTCCTTTGTTGAAGTTTGCTACGAATGCTTTTCTCAAACGTGACTGTCTCCTTTGTCTTGACCATCAGTTGCCGTGTTACCAAAACATTCTTCAATAGATGTTGGAAATGATTACCTCTTTTTTTGGCTATTAATGCAGCTTATTGTGTCATGGTTTTAAATAAATATATTTTAAAATGTGTTGTATTACATTTTTAAAGATTTTTAATGTAAAGGCAACAATAATTCTGTCAAGAACAAGTATTTGAAATTTGCTAAAGTACTTTTTTTTATTTTAATATACAAGACCGTTACTTAACCTACCATAAATTGTGTTTTCTTCTTTGGTCATGTTAATTAGTGGCTAATGTTCACTAAAGCTTGTATTTAACATGTTTTCAATACTTTTGTCTGCGACGGTACCTCCAGGCAACCAGATATTGCAAGGAACAACAATCATGACAAGATAAGTTGCCTCTCAAAATTAATCACATTAGTATTGTTGTCACAACACATCTGTGAGTCATTTAAATTCAACCCCAAGTATTGAAAAATGCTAAGAGGTGAGCTGGCAAAACATACTCTACATTAGCTGGAAATAAATAGTCCTGTAGTTCAGAACCCCCCTTTACTGTAAATCACAAAAATACCCGTCTTTAACCACAGCTTAGAGTATGAGGCTAAATTAAATGAAGGTAAATTAAGGCTGGGATCTTTTGTCATAAGTTGATCTACCAAGCTGCAATCACCCAAAAACAAATTAAAAAAGAACACAAGTTTTTTTTTTGTTTTTTTTTTTAATATTAACACCATTAATAAAACAAACATTCTGAAAGCCTTTGTACAAGGTTGAAACAGCTTTGGAAAACAAGGTATAGTATTAGGAATTGCAAAAGTTGAGAATGGTTACACATATGCACATTCTATGAAATCTGACAGAAAATGAAAATTGTACCTATATTATCCAGACAAAGGGTGCATAAAACTGCACCAGGACTTTGCCCAAAAAACAGGGCTGTCAACAGTACACTTAAGGAAAAAAAAAAAAAAAAATTATATATATATATCTACCAATTATAAAAACAGATTCAGTCACAATACACAAAGATCATACACTCTAAGGGTTGCATTTGAAAAATACATCTGACCAGTTTGCATCATAACACAAGAACAAAAACATGAACATTGGTATGGCTGCATTACACCGTTTCAATATTGGCCATGCTCTTAGAGTTTTTTTTTTTTTTTTCCTTACATCAAATGTACAGCTATTGCTTTGGCTGAATTGTGTTCACTTGGCTACTGTTGAAATTGCAGGGCAGAATGAGATATGTATCTGTGATGATCAAGACCAGTTACAGCTTGTGATATAAAGAGAGGCCTTTAAAGATCTTCAGCTACCTCGAAGCATGAAGAACAACCAGCAAGGGAGAATGGTTAATGGAAAACCTGGAAATTAAGCTTTGTGAGAAAATCTTTACAGCAGCAGTATAAAGCTCATTCACTTCTGCTGATTTGCTAATGAAAGAAGAAAGTTAATCAACTATTCTTTTTATCGGACACTGCTAACATCTTTAAAATAAGTAACTTAAGTGGGAATAAATAAATAACCTTACATGCCGATATATATATTCAAGCTCTGAGCTGACAATTTATTTTTCAATATAAATAATTCAAAATTTGGATTTTCTTCTCAACACCAATTGAGCATTGATAATTTCAACTATTTGCACTAACAGCATTAGAAAATATAATGCAATCACACATTTCAAGTCAAGCTATGACAAAACAGAAGTGGAATTAGAGAGGTTGCCATGGATGCATTTCAGTCTCTGCCAACATGTGGTTGGCAACAGCCTTTTTATAATTCTAATTCAAGCATCAAAAGTGTGCGTGTGTATATATATAAAATGTGTGTGTATAGTGTTCTTTAATTTAAGTGCTACTGCTTAAGTCTGAACAATATGCTACTTAACAAGATTTGCATTACCAAAAGACTGAAAATAAACAGCTTTTTACACAGCTGTATATGGTACATATGGTCCTCAGAACACACACACAAAAATGGTACTACTATGGGGAGTAACCCTGCTTACAAGAGCACCACATGGTCAGTGGCTTTTGGGGGTAGCCCTAACTCTGAACGTCAAATGATCAGACACCTTTAACATCCAACTCCCAATGGCCGACAAAGCTTTGCTGACTGAATTCAATGTGGTCTCACCTATCTTAGGCCTTGGGATTGTTATGGGTCAGGGTATAGCATACAGAAGAATGCCATGAAGGACACCAGTAAAAGACCAGGGAATAGCAAGCATGTAGCTATCTGACAAAAACAACAGCAGCAATAGAACATTCTGGACAGATTTCTCACACCTGCAGCAATATCCTCGGGGGTCTAATGTCTATTGTCAGGACAGTATTTGAATGGGATCCAGCTTTTATTAATGTGAAATGTACAATCTATTATCAAGAAAAGTAAAATAGAGGCAATATACCTACCACAAAAATAGATTACTCTATTAATACAATAAAAAAAATGATAATACAAGATGTACAACAGAACAAAATGCAATGAACTCTTAGGTCTCAAGGTCAATACTGTGTAATGTGTTACACTGAAATATACTGCAAAGTGCAAAAGGTGGCAACATTGGACCAACAGAGTTTTTCATCCTAATGCAATCCCTGTCAGGAAACATGCAATAAATGGGACGTTCTCCCATTGAAATTAAAGCTTTTTAAAAGTTGTCTGAAAACTTAACCTACTTGCTATTACAGTAAACCTGGTAATGTCCATATTTCTCAATCAGTACCAAAACATTTGCATTCAATTGCATTTTTTTTTTTATTTTTTTTTTTTTAATTAACATGTTCATGGAATGTTCAAAGGGATACTTTTGAAAGTACAAAAGTTGTATACATTGATTTGACTGTACCATTTTTAAATTACAGAACCAGCCTAAGATGCACAAACTCCTGGAGCACAGTGGAAATGTTTAGGATAGTAAGTTCAATATAATACTGTTACAAACTCCTGGATGAAAGAAAAAACGTTAAGGACAATGTTAAAATATAACATCATGGAGCTGTAAAAGGCACCGTGTGCAATACTTTATTATATGACATAAAACTTCATAATCAAAACTATGCCTAAGGCATTCAGGGACAATTTTGAAAAGCAATTTTATTAGATATTCTGAATCCAATGACCTGACTTTCTGAATAAACAGATTGTACAAAGAAACCAAGGCATTCTGGTAAATCTCAGCAGACAGGTAATTAAAGGGTATTAGTGTGCACTTGGAATATAGTTAGGGCTTGAACTTTTTGGTTTTTATTTTCCTAATCCTTACCTCCCTTTAAATGTTAATCACTTGTTATCCTGTTTCTGCATCCTAATAGAGAAAACTACTAATTAAAGACTGGGTTTAACATCAATCTTTTCTTTGCTACAAAATCAAGGGGATTTTAAATGATGGACTTGCTATCAGTCTGGACTCTGTACTGTGTATTTTATGCTGAAAAGAAAATGTCAGGACAACTCTGTTAAACGAGTGAAAACTCTGTTAAACGAGTGAAAAAAAGCACAACGATAAGCTACACGACTGCAAGAATTAAATGCAATTTGGATCAGCGATGAGCAATTAACATAATTTGTCTGTTTGAAATAAAAATTAAGCTAAACAGAATTAGGCTCAGTCAAGATATGAAGGTAAAAACAAGTGACAATGTTTTGTAATGGACAGCTTTTCTGAGTTTAATTAGGAAACAGAATTGGCTCAAAATAAGTTTAAAAGGTACACTATGTGATCAAAAATCAAAGCCCCAAAAAGTTCAAGGCCTAAATATAGTACATTCTGTTTTTTGTTGTGTAGCAGCTGCTGTTGACCAACTTTTGCAACATTGCTGTTAATTTGCAGGTTAAGGACTTAACAGAAACTGAAACAAGTGAGAACTTTCATAAAAATGTACCTAAATACATTTGACCTCAGTTGAATTAGTTACCTGAAGTCTGAAGGTATTTGCAGACTTCAGGTAACCAATTCAACTGAGGTCAAATGTATTTAGGTACATTTTTATGAAAGTATTACACGTATTACACGTATTACACTTAGTGTTTTGGCAGTGTACCACTTTACTTAGGTATTGTAACACCATGTATGAATTTATCCTCCAAATCCTTTGAGTTCTTATTTGATATTTTTACGCCATAGGAGCTTCTGCTTTTTTTAGGGCTCTCCAGCAGTGCCGAAGCTACCAAAAGCAATACACTATGCTTTTATACAGTAGTTTAGGTGCACAATACTTTTGTCAAACACATGCTTGGTTGTCTTACACAATCATTTATATAAAGGTTTTTTTTTTTTCTTTTGTTTTTTTTTTAGTACAGTTGAAAAAAGTTAAGACCTACTACTATGGCTCAAGAAATCAGCTAATTTGTGGTATGCCATAAGCACTTATCCAAGATAGGTGAAGTTGTGCTTTATTCCCTATGGTTGTTATGGAATTAACCTTTTTATGTTTTGTGGGCTTCCAACTAGGCACAAATGTAAGGGGTTGGTTAACCAAAGTAGCAGGACGGTTCCCTGGAAGAAAATCTATTAGAAATAATGGAACCAAAGTAGCTCTAGTTTTGCTTATCCTTATATATTTTGCTACAAAAAAGGGTATGTACAGGAGTCTGAGCAAACTTGGATCTTGACCATTTGCACCAGTCATATTGATTGTTTCTCCCATAGATAGGGTTGGGTATATTACACAAATATATATTTAAAAAAAGGAGGGGGGGATGGTCTAGAAGAGAACAAAATAAATCAGAATTAAAGAGGGAGAAGTAAAGATAGAGAAAAAGCAACAAAGTATATAAAGACAGAACTGATACTGGAAAGTTTGTGGAAGCAGCAGCTTGGTTATTTTCTCATAGTGTTGAAGGTAGGAGGAGTTGTTTGCAATGCAATTTATTATTACATCCTCAAATTTAAGCCCTTTCCCAAACCATTCCAGCCAGCTGCAAGAAAAAAAAAAGGATCACCCCTCCCCCACAAAAAAAATCAGCTGTTTACATTCAGATTCAGAGCAGATGGCAACCGGCCAGAAACAAACACTTATGAGGGTTAACTTTGTTAGAGTCATTTTCAGTTATAAAAAGCAGGATTAACTGGTGGCTAGGAAACAAGTTGCGTAACAAATTCCATTCAACAAGGTAAAGACAGCACATGTAATGCACTGTTCAATCCTTGAAATAACGAACAGAATAAGTTGCATTGCTAGAGTTACCCCTAAGTTTGAAGACAAAGCCATCCTAACAGCTCTAGAGAATTTGGAGGAAGGGGTGTTCTTCCAGAGCTATTATACTATACTAGAAAAACCTTTCCCCCCGCCATTTCAATATTTGAAAAATATAAGGGATGGGATTTACAGCTATTTATTTTCAATCCTAATATTGACTAGATTAGTTGGAGCACATCAAATCATTGAAGAGGCTTCTTGCCCTTTGGGGCAACTCTGACATGGTATACCTGCTGTTTATAAAGTCTTGGAATGTCATGATAGACCAAAAAAGCCTGTACATTGGGTTTACACAACCCCCACCCTCTCCTCTTCCGCCTACTGTCATTTTGTATTGTTGCAGAGTATATTCATCACCTTACAACTTTGTCACAGTTTTAAACACCCTGTGTAGTATGTAAATGATTGTTTCATCTGTCCCATCCTCCTGGTGAAACAATGTTCCTCCATCTCCAATTACTTCACACAACATGAGACTATATTAAAACAGAAAATGGGAAAATAAACAAGTTTATATTGATTTCTGGGTTTAACAGCAGTGCTTACATGATCTTTTTCTGACAAAATGATCAGCGATCAGGCTTCTACTTGCAGTGTATAGACAGCCCTAGGGTTATGTAAAAAAAAACTGCATGACGTTTTGTTGAAAAGTTTTACATACTAAAAACACAAAATTACATAAACATTAGTAATAACAAATGTAAAACACAACACACACGCTGTCCAAATTCAGTTCCACTATGACAAACCCTAATAATTTATTTAAATAGATTAAATTGTGGTATTTAATACACACAACCATTCTACTGAGAAAACAAGGCTCATCCCAAGCAAAACATATTTGCTGGGATAAAAATCAAATTTAACCCTTCATCTACCCCCCCACCCACATCCCTTAGGCTTTGTGTTTAAGACAACCAGAATGCATAATGGCATCCCACCCCTACTAACTCCCCCAACTCCCAATTTGGCTGTTTGTTTTACAAAGATAACTCTACCTCTCTCTGGATCACTACCTCTCCATCTGACCTTGCAACCACTTGGTTTTCCACCTCCACAGGAGGCTGTTCCCTGCCCCTGTGCTCTGGAGACTCATTGATGATCTCTAGGCAGGGGATGGGCAGCCCCGTGGCCTTGTCCGTGGCCTTTTTCTCTGGCTTGTCTCCGTTGCCACAGCACAGCTTGGGGGCGCACTGGGTCCTGCAGGAGAGCTCGCATAAAGAGATACGGGATTCCGAGTTGAAGGTGACAAACTCTGGCTGGATGGTGGTGGCATGGATGCCCTCATTGTGGAAGAAATCCTTGATGCGCTTGGCCACATCCATATAGGAGGTGGGGTCGTGGCACTTGATGTGGGCTGTAGCAATGATACGGCTACCTGCCAGCTGCCAGATGTGCAGCTCATGGACAGCCAGTACACCCTCCACGTTGCGCAGCTTTTCATTCAGTAGCTGCATGTCGATCTGCTTGGGCACTGTCTGAAGCAGGATAAGGGCTGACTCTTTCAGAAGTGGGTATGTGGTGTACAGCAGAATGAAAACCATGATGATGCAGAGAGTGGGATCCAAGTAGAGGACCCAGCAGGGCCCTGCACTCGTAATGGCCTGGGTGCTGTTCGTCAGCACGCTCACCAGCGTATGGTTGATGTGGTAGTGGTCCATGCAGTGGCTGTCCACACATGGGTTGACACAGGGCCCGCCTTCAGGACAGGGCTGCCACACAAAAGTAAAGATAATGGCATTCACCACCACAATGACCGAGCCCAGGGCATCCCCCAGGACGTGCAGGAAGACGCCACGCATGTTGAGCTGCGAAGCTGATTCGTCACCGTGATCCAGTTCATCGTAGTGGGTCTTGCTATGGATATGCAAACTGTTTTCTTGCATCAGATCTGTATCGGAAAGAGAGGGAGTTACACAGCATGCTGATTTAGTGTCGGGTAACATAGCACTATAAATCACTGGCTAGTGGTGAGCAAAGGTTGTCAAACTCTCCTTTCGACAATTTATCAGTGGGTATCTGCAATCACTCTGGTAGGACACAACAAAATGGGAGTCATTACTTTAAACTGGCACCGTGCGTGCATGACTGCACTTGTCCACTTTCCTTTTTTTCTTTTCTTTTTACAAATACAATGTTCAGGACACTTCTCTCCCATCTGTAGTTTCATCTGCAACAACGCAGACTGGTTTATGCTGTACTTGCTGCAAAACTGCTTGCATGTGTTTCTCGTATACCCTGGACAGTAGAGGTGCCTTAGTTAGAGCAGGGCTCTTCAACTATTTTTTTTTTTAATTTAAGGGAGTCAGATTGGAAAAAGGTTAGGAGTAGACGGGCCTGAGTATTTACTCTGCACATTTAAGCAATAATAAATATTACATAAATTAATGTTCATATATTGAACAAGACTTACACATTTGACCATAAATAGTACTTTAATAATAGCACAGTGTGATAATTTAACAGAGTATCATTACAAACATTTTAAAATGTGACATATTAATAGAATAACTGTTAAGTGATCAGTGCTTCCACTTTTGAGCTTCTAACTACTGTGCCCTCTGGATACGTATTTCCAAAAGCTCCTTGTTAGGTTTCAAAATGCCTTTTCATATTGTATTCCTTAACTACTGACACACATTCATTGCACAATAAACACATTGGCTTTGTGTTTGGTACAGTTAGTAAAATAAATAAGTATTTATTGGTCCACTCATTGTTGAATCTACAATTTTCACCATTAAGGTGCAGTTCAATTTCAGCTTAATTCCGCGATTCCGTCTGTGATTCCGCAATCGTGGAAAATCACTAGCCATAGGTAGATATACCGTAAAAATATTTTGCTAATGTTGCCATAGCATTACTTTCGTAATTAAAGGTTCCGGTCTTCATTTGTCACACATTTTCTAGATAAGATTGTGCTACAAACAATCAAGCTTAACCTGGCGCGGGTCAAGGATCAGTCTTGGGTCCTCTCTCTATATCCGCTCCCTGGGCCGCCTCATCGCATCCTATGGTTTCTCATACCATTTCTATGCTGATGATGCTCAGATCTTCCTCTCCTCCTCCTCCCCCTCCCCCTCCCCTCAGACCCCACCGACCCTCCCATATCTCTACCTGTCTGTCCGCTACCTCCTCCTGGATGCACTCACTTCACCTCAAACTCAACCTCTTTAAATCTGACCTCCTTTTCTTCCCCTCCTCATCTTCCCCCTCCTCTGATCTCTCTATCTCCATTCCTCTGGAATCTACCACACCATCTCCCTCCTCCTCAGCCAAGAACCTCGGAGTAAGAATCTAGCACGCACCTGCCGTTTCTTCCAGAGCAACATACGAAGAATCCGACCATTCCTCACCAACTACTCCACGCAACTCCTCATCCAGGCCCTGGTACTCTCCCGCCTAGACTACTGCAACTCCCTCCTGACCGGCCTCCCTGCGTCCGCCACCCGTCCGCTCCAGCTCATCCAGAACTCTGCTGTTCGCCTGGTGTTTTCTCTGCCTCGCTTCTCCCACACTACTCCACTGGCTCCCGATCACCACTCACATCCAGTTCAAGACTCTTGTACTCGCCTACCAATGCCTTGACCAGACTGCACCCAGCTACCTCCAGACCCTCATCCCTCCCACCGACCTGTCCACTCCACCTGCACTAGAAGACTGGCTGTACCTACTCTATGCTCCCCTGCCTCCAGAGCCCGCCCCGCAGTGGTGGAACAACCTTCCTATGGATGTCAGGACTGCCCAGTCCCTGACCACCTTCCGGCACCTCCTCAAGACACACCTCTTCAGACAACACCTGTAAAACTCAACTCTTCCCTTCTGGACAATATAGCAGTCTGCCTTTAATGCACTTTAACTTGCACTTATCTGCTCCCTATTTTACTGTATTTAGTCCTGCACTTAACCCAATCTGTAGTATATTGTATTTCACTTGCACTCGTATCTAATCCTGATGAAACTATCAACACTGTTATCTGCTCTTGAACTGCACCTATATCAAATCGTACTGTGTTCTGTATTTGCTCTTATTAGGACTGAAGTCACTGTATTTTGTATCTTGCTCTTAATTGTACTGTAATTCTTGATATGTATTTTTTTGTATACAACTGTAAGTCACCCTGGGTAAGGGCGTCTGCTAAGAAATAAACAATAACAACAACAACAACATGATGCAGCAGTGTGGAGCAGTGGTTAGGGCTCTGGACTCTTGATCGGAGGGTCGTGGGTTCAATCCCAGGTGGGGTACACTGCTGTTGTACCCTTGAGCAAGGTACTTTACCTAGATTGCTCCAGTAAAAACTACTGTATAAATGGGTAATTGTATGTAAAAAAAAATAATAATAATGTGATATCTTGTGTAACAATTGTAAGTCGCCCTGGATAAGGGCGTCTGCTAAGAAATAAATAATAATAATAATAATAATAATAATAATAATAATAATAATAATAATAATAATACTAATACATGCGGTCATCATCAGTCTCACTTATAGCAGAAAAATATCCTGTTACTAAACAATACTTCTCTCACAACTGGTTGATATTTTCAGTTAATTTACTGAGGAATTTCCAACAGCTTTTTAGTGACAACTGGCTGCCTAAATAAACATTTTAAATAAAAATTAAATTGAGGTGTGAGGTGCATGTCTCACCTGTCTACCTGTGAAAATTAATACAAATCATATACTGTAAAATACTGCTTAAGTGTAAAATGCTCAAAGATGAATGTTCAAATCAAAAGAAAAAACATGATACAATACATGTTGCCATTGGTTACGATCAACATCCACCTACTAAAATATCATTTGATTACAAATATAAACTTGTGATTCAGTGTGAAATAACACTTTAACATATGATCATGGACTGATAGGAAAATGTGTTATCTCTTTTAATGGCTTTCAATAGGCACCAAGGACTATTGCTCTGGTCATCCAACTCAGCCCCCTATGTACTGTGTATATTTGTGTCAATCAATGTACAACTTTACAGAAAGCATATCGACATCTCCCCAGTCGAATTGAAATAATTAGTCTAATTGTGACAACTGAATAATCCTTCACCTCATAATATAAATGATATGAACAAATGGTATGCCCAGACTGTATGTGCAGACGTGTAAAATGAAAATAAATAAAAACCATACGTACCATGTCTTTCAGGTCTGTCAGAATTAACTCCGTTAGGACTGTTGCAGTTTCCTACCAGGTTGTTGGTCTCCTCAACAGACGACCCGTTCCCCGACGGTGTTTCGGCCTTGCATATTTTGTTCCTTTTGTTTTTCTTATTCCCGTGAGAGTGTCCATGACCACCACCGTGGGAGTGCCCGTGTCCACTCCCTGCGTGTCCATGAAACATACAGAGACCAAACAGGTTGACTAGGAGACCCCCAACGCCCACCCCGATAACTACCCGCGGGTTTTCAATTTCTCGTGGCTCCGTGAAACGCTCAATAGCTTCCAGTATAATGGTGAAACACAGAGCAGTCAAAAACACAGCGTTCACCAAGGCACCCATCACTTCGGCACGAATCCACCCGAAGGTGTTTTTGCTGGTAGACTGAGTTTTCTCAGCAAAACGAACAGCGACAAAAGCCACTACTAAAGCTATGACATCTGATAGCATATGAAAAGAGTCCGAAAGCATAGCCAAAGAAGAGGTTATACGACTGACCACAACCTCCACAATGAAAAATCCAAAAGTCAGCGACATCATGCATAGCAGCCGTACCCTGTCAGGCTCACAAGCCATTTTACCTGAATGGATGTGTACAATTTCTTAAATTTAACAAATATTTTAAAATCACTTTAATATTTAAAGTCTGCGATAGTAAAATCGTATTATACCGATCAATAAAACCTAGACGAGTATAAATTACTAAGACAAACGAACCCTAATTAACTACGAGTCTGCCGTCTACCGTATCGTAATCTGTTTTGTACGTGTGAATAAAAAGAAAAATGTTTCACTCAGGTGACTGATTCCCAGTTTAAAACTGTATATTTTACAGTAACAATAAATACAAATATATAATAATATCAGATCTACTCACAGACCAACAGAATCAATCTTGGTGCAAAAAGCACTCAGAAAGGCAGTAACTGTATCAATTGCCAATGAGTACTTGACTAGGCATGTATCCGTGTGGCTGCCTGCTTATTTGAAATAATGCGTATCGCTTCAAATGTATCATTTGTTCTTCAGAAAAAACGATTCCCTCACTCCAAAATCCGCAATTTCAAGCACGTAGACAAGAGCTGGAAAAAACACGAAATTCAAACACGGGACCACATAGTCTCGAGCTCTGCTGTTTGCAGACGGTTTGAAACTTTGCACCCGAAACCGATAAAGTTTTCATATGGAACAAGGAGATTTACAAAGGATCGCCTCACCGCTTTTCATTGGTGGACGCTCTTGCAGTCTTCTGTCTCTTTTTGGTCTCCAGGGTTGTCAATCACTGTATCACATGACCAACTGAAACGGGTTTAACTTTTCAAACAGAGACTCTTCCTGTCAAATTGTGTTAGCCCAGCCCACAGTTGTTTCTTGTTCTTATAGGCTGCGTTGATCCTACACCTGACGCCATTTTCTTTTCTTGTGATTGAGATTGGATGTTTGAAACGCCAGTCAGTGACATACAAGTGTCAGTTAAGAACGCCCATTTTTTCTTTTCACGGTCATGTCACCACCATGGAAAATATTCGGTTTTAGTTTTACACACTGCACTGCAAATACTGTATGTTGTTCTGAGAAGCGTCACGCTGACTCATGAGAAAAGGATTACAAAAAAAAAAAAAGTTTAACAAGCGACACAGGTACGAGATGTTCGTTACATTTGACCTACCTCAAACTTAGCGTTATTTTTCTTTTTTAAATTATAGTATTCTTTTTTTGAAATATTTTTGTTATATTTAAGTAAATCACAGTGCTTGCCTGCTCTTTTTAACCCCAGTCCTTATGGTTGCAACTTGCTGGTTTAGACACTTCGATTTTATGTAATACAGAACACTCCACTATTAGTAGCACTATATATATATATATATATATATATATATATGTGTGTGTGTGTGTGTGCGTGTGTGTGTATATATATATATATATATATATATATATATATATATATATATATATGTGTGTGGTGTTTCAAGCCAAGGCATTTCGTGTTTTCAAGGCTATACTGAGTGAAGAAAGACTTCAGACATCAGCTCAACACTCAACCACAGTCCTCTGTTGACATGGCGTCAAAGGTACAGAACAACAAGGGATACTCAAGAAAATCTTGTGCCAGTCTTGTGACATTCCTCGGTCAGTTGACCCCCCCCCCCCCCCCGCCCTGCATTAATATGCCACCAAATATTCCCAGATAATATGAAATCCATTATTAGACCTGGCAATTGTGTAATTCAGTTAATTTTGCATTCTTTATTTCTCCTTGGCAGTCAAGATAAACAGTAAGCATTTGTAATTTAGAAATGTGCAATTGACACAAACGTTTTACAGTTTTATTCAGTGTTAAAGTGATTGTTGCTAACAAAATAATTCCTCAAATCTTTCCTTTTGAGCACTTCCATTTGTTATTAAAATGTTTGAAAGAAACAAACTACTGTAACACAACCTTTTTATTTTAAAACATGATACCAGGATACCAAGTACACTTGGTTAAAGAAATCTCTGTTTGATGTCAGTGCTTTCAGATAGATGTGTACTTGCTTGGTAGTTTCACCTAGAGGATGAAATTGTCCCCAGCCGTTCAATGGCCAGGTTTCCATGCAGCTTAGAAAGTCCAAACTCTCTCCACCGTCATGACTTATGTGAGGTAGCACGCACATACCACACACATTCCTCACGCTATAGGAAGTGTGTGTCGAAAACACTGTAAGACTTTAAAGGGGGGGGGGGGGGGGGGGGGTAACTCAACCTTACTCTAAAAAGCTGTACAATTGACCAAAAACATCAGCTTGCTGCAGGACTTGCATAACAAAGTTATATATGTATGAATCAGTGATTGGAAATCCTGGCCTGTAATTGGTTAAAACCTCATCATAGGAGGAAAAATTGATTGAACTATAACATCCTTACCCCACCGGTCACTAGTCTCCGTTTGTCGTGTGATTGGTTCACATCACTGTCAGTCCCGCCCATTTCAAAGGAACACCTTTCTCCCCTGCACTCTTCTCAAGAGAAAATGGCTGAACACCGATTCTGTGAGTTAACAGAAAATGAATTACAATTGCAAAAGACTGATGCTCCAAACACTAAAATTGTGATTAAAACATCACTGTCACTGTTTTCTGACTTTCTGAAATTCAAACAAATTCAATTCGACGAAAATGAATATGAAGGGTGGGATATAAACTGGATTATGCAGCAGTTGGCAAACTGATTTTTTTTTTAAAATTACTATACAATATGAACATTTGAAATGTAGTTAATGGAATTGGAAAATAGGTAAGATTTATAGAATGATTTAGTTGGTGCTTTCGCTATGAGTTTAGGAGTTGCTCTTTAGATCTAGTTGCTTGTCATAGACAAATCCTGGTTGCAAAGGCTAGATCAGCGAAAGTGTCTTTATATTAGTAAGACACATCATTATTTTGTGCACAACATGGTATTGCCAGCAAACCAGAAGTAAAAGAAAAAATAGTGAGGTGTTTTGAATTTGAGACAAACATAGCAAATAGCCCTAAATGCCAACCATTCAGTCCTTTAAAAAACAGAAAAGATTTGAGGTTAATGAGGTTGGATTGAGGCACAGAAAATAAACAAGACTTGAATTAAAGAAATGTGTTGTTGAGTCTGGTAATGCCTTTGGGCTGTTCTGTTTTGGGGGAAAAACTCAGTGACCCTAGAGTGTCCTGTGTACTTTACAACTCATGGTACTGTAACAGTGTAGATCTGTTCTGCCGTCACATAAGTGGTTCTAAAATAACAAAACAATTGTTTTAAGAATGTTTACTGAATAGATGTAATAAATTATCCATTGCTTTAAGCGTAAGTTCTACAGGGGTTACTTAAGAATTTATATAAAACTGTAATCACATACAACAAGCCTGAATGTAAGTAAATGTGTAAGAGAATTCTAGGGGTTTTTGATACCACTGATAAGTGCAACAGCTAAAAAGAAGGATTTTTGTATAAATCAGCTGGTGTTGGCAAATTACAAAAATCAAGAGTGTGTCCTGGGCCAGTCACCCAGTGGCCGATAATACCTTCATAGCATCAACCGAAATGTTTGTTTCTTAGAATGTGTTTTAGAATGGGGCAGCAGTGTGGAGTAGTGGTTAAGGCTCTGGACTCCTGACCAGAGGGTCGTGGGTTCAATCCCCAGTGAGGGACACTGCTGTTGTACCCTTGAGCAAGGTACTTTACCTAGATTTGTTCCAGTAAAAACCCAACTGTTTAAATGGGTAATTGTATGTAAAAATAAAGTGAAATAATGTATAATGTGATATCTTGTAACAATTGTAAGTCGCCCTGGATAAGGGTGTCTGCTAAGAAATAAATAATAATAATAATAAAGTTATGAATAAAATATCTGTTTAGTAATGTTTTTAACATATCTTAATATTCCAGCATATTGTAGTGTACCAGCTCTTCAGGAACAATGAAGAGTTATGAAGGGATCAGACAGGATACTGTGGCTTCGGTTGGAATAGCAACTCTTTATTCGGGTACACAGCTCACAACAGTCATGTCAAGTTTCCCCACACTTGCTGCCCAGAGGAGCTCGCAGGCTTCCCTTAAATGTGGGGTGCAATGATTATTCATTTTTTTCAGAATTCACTTCTATAGTACTGTTGGTTGGTCAATAAAGGTATCTGTGTATTTTAATGTATAGGTTTTAACGCTAAGTGTATAAAAACAACTTTGAAGTTGACACCTCTATGAAAAGTCCAGCTCACTCGAAGCTGCGGTTAATTTATGCGTGACGTCACATCAGGACAAGCTCACCATCCTGCCCGCTGCTTTCCTGCATTACCGCTCACCAAAACACAACGCACCCAGGGGAGAGATACCATGGTAAATAGGTGTGTAATATATGGTTGCTCCAACACAGCAGTGCCATTGGTATCTCTCCACGAGTTTCCTAAAGAGCCGGTACGATGCCGGCAATGGGTGAAGTTTGTGAGGAGGACCAGGGATTGGGATGTTAAGCCCACCAGCAGCTGCATCTGCAGCACCCACTTTACCAAAGACAGATTTATTAATTTAATGATGTTCAACATGGGTGCTGTTAAAAAAAGTTAAATTAAATAGGGATGCAGCACCATCCATTTATCCGGATGGTACATGCAGGACAGCAGCATCTTCTAGTAAAAAAGTAAAATCACCGGGACTCGAGCGGCTACCAGGAAAAGAGAGGTGCAGAAGGTAAGGGCATGATCCTTACTGTTTGTTGAAAATATGTCTAAAGTGACACGATTACTTAATGTATATATGTAAGAATAATTATATTGATTTGTTCGGAGAAAGTTGAGCAGTAAGTCCAAAAAAGGAGACCTCTGGTTCTCGTGTTTTCATAAGTTGAGAGGTTTTACTGTACTTGTTTTGCATGTTAAATTGTGGCTGATCTGTTGCCACAGAGATCCAACGCACTCTGTGTCTATTGCTCGGCTTTTAAAAAGCCTACAGTGAAGAAACGAGAGACTGGCTATTTTGTACGGAGTTCCTGAGCTGGGAGAACACACATTTTTGTTCTTTGTGTCTCGAAACAAAGACAGTAGAGTCTGTATTATTTTTTGTTTATTTGTTTATGTTTAAATAGCCGACCGAGTGACTCAGAACCTTTGCAGCAAGGCATAGCCTATAGACAGTGAAGGTTATCGGGTTGTGTGTGTGTGTGACGCTGTGTAATTGACTGTACTATTATGTAAAGTCTGGTGTTACCTCAAGTAAATCCCTATCACTATTGAATGTCTTATTATAAAAAAAATGTAACAATAACTAAAACTTTCAGAATACTTCAGGGTCTATGTCTTGTTTTTACTGTGAACCTGAACAATAAACACTCAATGTTTTGGAATCTGCCTCCTTGTTATTTTGTGTACTTCCTATCAGTCACTGATGTTCTGTCCAGTTAAATACCTGTGAGGGAGATAATTAGAGGTCCCTCACCTTATTGAGGGCGGCGTAGTCAAAACATACAATTGATAATGTAACCTCTTGTTTGACTAATAACTAAATCCCACTAACGCGCTACAGGAATGCATAGATGTAACAATCAAGTGATATTCTTCAGAATAAATTCACAGTCTGAATAATGCTTGGCACAAGCTTTTCACTAAAAGCAGGCATGAAAATACTGCCAAGAAACAAATATTCAAATTTAAAAACCTTGTCATGTGCTACTCTACCATCAACAGACTACAACCACGGAAGAGAAGAAGTATGTGCAAATGTAAACTTTTTTTTTTTTACATTGTTAAGCCAATATAAATGAAGCAAGACCAACATTTCTGCTCTGTTTGATTTAAGATGCTAAAAAATGCAAACCGGTAACATTGCTTTCACTTCTGTCCTCCATCTACTGCATTTGTTTACAACAGTGAATGTCCTGGTATGACGTCACGAATGTCCTGGTATGACGTCACGCACACGCGCTCTTCCGGGTCTCGAAGGTTTTTGAAAACGGTCTAACCACAATTTTTTTTTTTTTAATTTAATAATCAGCCAACAGCCAACCGTTTTTTTTTCACACTGCAGACTCACCGTGCAGCCACCTCAGAGCTGCAGCGTCAGAGGACAACGAAGCAGACTATAGGGGTCGCTGGTGCGAGGTGAGCTGAGGGCACCCTGGCCGGCCTAAGTCCTAAATCCTTAATCCTTGGGATATTAAAGAAAATAGAGATGTCTCTAACAACAGTTCCACTGATGTATTTGCTTTGCTTGAAACTTTGTAAACATCCATCTTACCCCCTGGAGACTGAAACAGACATTCAGAATTCAAGTCACCATCTGTTACAAAACATTTGGTCGCTATGAGCAATTCCTACCCCTGCCTTTTACATATTTTTCACATCTTTATGGTTGTGCAAAAGCGCAGAACAGAATCTCACCTACATTTATTGACTGACTTGGATTACTGAGTGAAACTGGATGTTTAAATAAGGGTTAGACAACAGTTCAATACACACCAGCACTCTCATTTGCCTTTTCTGCTGCTTTTCATGCAATTTTCTAACCATGTTTCTATCTACCTAAAACATCTTTTGTTAGATTATTTTGAGAATCTGTACAACATTCTCTTTTCAAGGCAGCAGAGAGAAGCACCACAGAGCTAAATCCGTTCACAGTCACAATATATTATTTTATCCAAAGTTAATTGGAAAAGGAAACATAGAAAATGTGCAGGTTTTTGTCTCACCTTGCAGCAGGCTAATTCACCAACCTTTCACACATCGAGGATAGGCTTGACTCAGGCTAAAATTAAAAGTTTTGTGTTATTAGCCTGTCTGACTCCAGCCAGTAAAGTCACAAAAATGTAAATATTTAAAAAATCGTTTTTTTAACCCTGTCCTATTTATCAGATTGCATGTTACATTATCTAATATTTTAGTTTTTTCATAAAGATATAAATACAGTACCTGATACAATACAAAAGGACATTGCAGTGTGTTACAGTATAGTGTATATGTCTAACCACAATGATAACCGAGAGCTCGGTCAGAAATTCAGATACATAACCCAAGCTATTTATCCTTGTCTGTATATTCACTTTTGCTCTGATAACTCAATACAGTATTCATCTTAAGTGGGTCATTTAAATGTCAGAAAGCTGAAATGAACTGTTCTTTCTATACTAAATTACTGTTCAGTGCATGACATTCTCTTTAAAAATGTATATGCAATTACAGTACTGTACATGTATAAATACCACACATGTATAAACACATTAAAAGAAAAGCAAGGTTAACCTATATTAGGGATTTCTAAAGGTAATTTGTGATAGAAATCAGATGATATAGTGCAACTTATGGCTGATTGCATCTTAAATTAACGCAAGGCAATTAAAACCTTAAATGTTTATCTTTTATTTAGGTGCAGATGAAATGTGGTTATTTAGTGACACTTTGAAGTACATGTGTGTTATTGTAGGCAGAAACAAAACATACAAAAAACAAGTTAAATCATAAAAAATGTTTTAAAATGTTTGTTATTTAAACTCAGCAATTGTTTGTTCCATGGAATAACTTCTATAGAAAAGCGGATTTGTCACCCCTTATTTTTGCTATAACCTGCTAAATTACAATTACCTTTAATTATTTTTAAATGCATCACAAAAATATTGCATTACATTTTTTGATGTGTGAAGCAAGGAAAGCACAACTAGAAATTAACAGTATTAACAAAGGAATACTTCTTATCTCTGTTTTCCTAATATTAAACTTGTTATTGTTTAATATCACATTGTGTGTTTTGATTAATTCTTTCTGTTTTTGCAGATAAATCACACACAAAATGGTACATTAAACAAATGTTATTAAACTAGATAAGGAATCATTTTAACATGGTGCCTACTTTGTGAAATACAGTAGATCGATGGTCATTCGAGATTAAGATCCAGACGGTTCAAAATAGATTCAATTTACCATTTTGTTTTTAAATTATCAACTGTTCTGGCACAAAATGTATTTCAATATTTTCAATCGAACAAAAATAAAATGGTGATACATACATTAATCCTGTCTTCAGAAAACTCTCTCTATTGTCCTAATGTAAATAACTAAAGCATTACACCAGGAAACTGCTTCTACCCACTCCCACATGTACAGAATTCTTCATCATTTTAAACGTCCTCATAAATAATTTATTTCAATGCATTGTGATAAAATTTAAAAAATAAATAAAACAACCCTTAGGAAATTGCTAAATCATAGCACTTACATTTAAAAGTAATCAGCTAATACAATTCAATCAACAGTGAAAGATGACCTTAATTCTGGCCATAGAAAAAGGTTTAGTCTTGAATGTGGGAAATATATATATATAACCATTCAGTCTTAGAATAGAATTGTAATTTATGATTGTAAACTCCTTATGATGAAAACTATATGAACTAATAATAGTTTATATACTATAAAAACTAATTTTATAAAATTACCAACATTACCTATTTTTAAATAGAAACATGCTTGGTTTTATGCTTTGATAGTTGTACATTATCACAGCAAACTATCTAAAAAAAAAAACCAAGCTTTTTATATATAAAATTTTTTTTTAAAAAAAAATTAAAATCCTGTTCATTGCAATTTAAAAACAAATTATATATAAAAGTATACTAAAAAAACATTTCAATAAAGCCATATATACATTATATACAACATTTTCAAAATTAACGCATGCCTAGAACTTGACGGCTTTTGAGCTGGTAGTTTCTTTCCACTTCACACAAGGCTTTTGCTCTGAGGTTGGCTGCCTGTAATCTTTTCTTCAGGTCCTGGCATTTCTCTTTATTAAGAAGCTCTTTCTCTTTTATTATGTCAGGCTTCTCATTTTCTTTACTATCTCCAGCAAAGTGAACTTTCTTCTTTCCTGGAGAGGAGTCCTCATCCATGTACTCATCTGTAGGAAAGACAATATTAAAAAAAAAAAAAAAATTATTGCAGTAATTTTATAAAAAGAGGTATATCTATTCAAGCTTTTGTTGTTACATTTCTTAGCAGATGCCCTTATCCAGGGCGACTTACAATTATTTCAAGGTATCACATTATTTTTACATACAATAACCCATTTATACAGCTGGGTTTTTACTGCAGCAATCTAGGTAAAGTACCTTGCTCAAGGGTACAACAGCAGTGCCGCGCAACCCCCCCCCCCCCCGGGATTGCACCCACGACCCTCCGGTCAGGAGTCCAGAGCCATAGAGATATAATATCTAAAAAAGCATGAGTACAACCAAAGGGGATCTCCCACCAAATGCCATTCTACCATTTGCCACAAATAACTTGGTTGTCAGCAACTAGTTGTTTTCCCAAATATTTCTGCAGCTATGTTCTAGGATTGTTGCAAAGAGGTCTTTGCTTTGTCCACATGAAGTGGATTAACCAGGAGTAGGAAGAATAAATGGTGAGATGCGTGCACAATGTTTTTCTTTTAGACCAGCCTTCTTCACTACTCCTGGGTAACCAATGTGAGGAATTGTTTAACAAGTAGGTCTGTTTTTAATGACAGATAAATATTTTAATTAGGCCTACATCTGATAAGCCCATTTTAGTTTGAGGTTGCTTCACTATCCATTTAGAATAGTTTACTGTGGACAAACACACTATGGCAAAATGTTACTGCCATATCTATATTTAAAGAAACCTAAAAAGGATGCCCACAACCATATCACATTCTAGGACTCCACACAAATCCAGATTTTATTAAGACCTTTAAAAACAACTTTTTTTGGGAGGTGGGCTGGGGAAATAGGAGAAAGTGAATATCATAATCTGCACAAATTGTACACACTTTCATATTTACATGGCATTGAATACAATGCAGACAAATATCTGACAGGTCAGCTTAGTAGTTCTTTATATTAGGGTTCCAGGGGCCTTCTGTTGACTCTCGTACCTAGTGCATTAGAAAACACAGTGGATAGGACCTTCTGCTGCTTCATTAGATTGTAGTTCTTCATTAAATTCTCAGCCCTGTTTCCAAAAGAAAAAAAATTGGCATTTATAAAAACAAACAAAAAAAAGTGCAGAATGTTCTTATTAAAACTTCAGGTTAACTGTACATAGGCCTCCTATTTGCACGGTAACAGATTGACATATAGGAAGAGTTTACCTTGCAAGTTTTTCATTGGACAAACTCTCCCGAACACAGAGTTCTCGCTCTCTCTCTGCAAGAAACGACAGGAAAAGAATATTAACAAACAAAAAAAAAAAACACACCCAACGATCTAGTGTATTGAATTCCATACCCGCATACTCAACGTAGGGGATAAAACAAGCATTATTTGAGCCAAATTTTAACTGCAAATTGAGAAGGACAGTTACAATTCCTCATTTCAAAACTGTAATGGCCAGTTATCTTATGAATTTACAATAACAGCATTAAATAAAAAAAACAAATCCCCATTCAAAATAACAGTTCACTACACTAACATTAGAGCAAACTGTTCAATGAATGACCATCTTATATTAGTAATACAGCAGTTAAGTCTTGGACAAACCCGTACGTTCAAGCCTCGCCTCACGCTCCTTCAGAGCCCGCTCTCTCTCCTGAAGCTGCTGTTCTTTCAGTTTCAGTTCAGCTGCCAATGAATCGGAAGGCTCAATTTTCTCATTGTCAGTTGATCTCCTCCGATTCTTTTCTACATTTTTTCTCTGTTCTTCAGCAACCATTTCTTCTATCAGAGGGTTCTGGATAATGGCTTCAACCGACGGTCTTAAATAATCCTATTTAGAAGACATTAATAAATTGACAAGACTGCAGTCACAGGAAAAATGTACATATCTCAAAACTTGTGTTCCAACTAACCTTTAAATTCAGCATTCTGGAAAGGACTGTATTCAGTTCTTCCGAGTACCGATAAGGAATTCGCCTGAATTTTCCTTCTCTTATTTTTTCTGCCAAGTCTTTCTGGTTATATGCTGTGAACGGGGGCCTAAAAAAAACAAACAAAAAAAAAAAAAACACCAACACCACCACAGAAGTTACTTTATAGGAGTAGCCTTTTTCTGAAAGGGTTTATGTACGAAGGTCTCACTAGCATACTGGTAAACAATAATCTGAAAATAAATATCTTGTATACTTTTTTTTTTTTTTTTTTTTTTTTTAATTTTAAAAAATGTAGTCGCCAATTATTTTTACCCCGGTTTTCACCCCAATTTAGCATGCCCAATTATTATCTGTATCCCCGGCTCACCGCTCGCAACCCCCCCGCCGACTCGGGAAACGGAGGCTGGAACACGCGTCCTCCGAAACGTGCTCCTTCCAAGCCGTCATTTTTCGCACTGCAGATCCACAGCAATGCCACCAGACCTATAGTGCCGGAGGACAACACAGATCTGGCGGCTCCGCTGCAGAGCCACAGGCGCCCTATCGGCCACAGGGGTCGCTGATGCGCGGTGAGCCGTGGATTCCCCTGCCGACCTAAGCCCTCCCTACCCGGGCAGCGCTCAGCCAATTGTGCGCTGCCCCCTAGGAACTCTCGGTCACGGTCAGCTGTGACAGCCTGGATTCGAACCTGCGATCTCCAGGCTATAGGGCACATCCTGCGAGGAGCGCCTTTACTGGATGCGCCACTCGGGAGCCCCTATATCTTGTATACTTTAACAGGCCACCATGGGGTGGGTCTAAACTTAAGTATATTACAAGTGGAATCTGTCACTCTTCATATAAAGACACTGTACAGTTTACATTTAAAAACAAAAAACCACACACGTCACAGGCATTGACGAATTCACAGTTCTGCCTGCCACAAAATCGACAGATATGAAAAGCCGACTCAGCAAAAGTAGCATATAACCAATGTCAATGATTAGGCACCTAGCACAGTTTTAAATTACATCACACTTCTAATCCGTTTATTACACTTGAGGATGGCTGTAAACATTAGGCCAGCCTCATTTGTAGAAGGCCAGCAGTATGTGAACATTAAAAGGAGCATACTCTGTATACACGTAGTGTTACTAGCCCTGTCAAATAAAAAGGTACAGAAATCAGAATACTATATGTAGAGTAGTTTTACACTTCTGTCACAGGAGTAACATCCCAGTGGGTTCAATGTAGTACCGAGAGATGTTAATGAAAGCATACGACAACCATTTAAAGACAGTTTAATTTCATTTAAATCTAAAGATTCTTTAACCTGAAAAATCCTTGAGAGTCTGGATTACAAGATTAATCAGCCGTCTTATATACTTACGATAATGCACAGAGCTCATATAATAAGCAACCCAAGGACCAGATATCAGACTTCTCATTGTAAGACATTCGATTAATTTGCTCCTGGGAAAACAGGGAATATTAAAATAAATACATAAAAAAAAAAGTTACCCAAACAGAAAATGTAGTTAGTTTAATTTCCTTTTGGACATATAAACATTAATTGTTGGCACAGAACAAATGCTAATGGCCTAAGTTTTATGTAATCAGAATACAGCCATTTCACTTGGTCTTGCAATAACTATGGTTGTGATTACTGGAATTAAAATAGCCATCATCTATTCTTTAGGAGTACACAGGTAATGAATGACTCAACAAGAATATTCTTAGTCAAGGCCTTCAAATAGATTAGAGTTGGTTCTTTTAGTGGCAATTATAACCAGTATAATTTCCAGGAATGATATCAGTTTCAAGTCATAAAACTACAAGTGAGGTTTAGGTGGACTTTAACTCTTTCAAACCTCACAAGTCAAGGAAAGATAACTAATCAAACTGCAGACAAACAAAATCTGAAATATGTAATATGCAATATTCTTGCCCATGTTTAGTTATTCTAGGGTAGTCTTTCTACAATGGAGTGATTTCACTACAACACTTACTGGAGACATGTAATATGGAGTGCCCACATATGTTTTTGCGAAGCTGGTATCATGGTTCAAGATTCTGGCCAATCCAAAATCTCCCAGTTTCACATTTTGTTTGGCATCCAAAAATATATTTGCAGGCTTGAGGTCCCGATGAAGCACAGTGTGGCCTCCATCACTCCTTCTGTGGCACTCTTTCAAGGCAAGAGTCAGCTGAGCAAGAACCCGAAGAATTAATTCTTCATCCAGATATCTCCTAACAAATTAAAAGATGCAACATAAAACTATATGGTACCATAGGAGGGCAGAGGCTGACTGGGCTTATCACAATCAAGTGTTTTAACCACTATGCAAGAGATCCAGGCTCATCTGCATTTGTGGTTATAGAGCTTTAAATCTCAAACGGGTCAGAATACATAACAAGTGCAGCACACAACACTGTCAATTATACTAGTACTTTATATGCAAATGAATGTATAGTACCAATACTTAAGGCTTTACAACAACAAACCAGTTGGAGGCACACAGGTCCGATTTGTACAGTACCGATTTTCACAGCTTCATTGGGATTAAGGATTCAATTGGCCTTCCAACAATTCCACACAATATATTAATTGAACAAAAGGATAGTTTTATTTTGTCTCCTTGATAAATTGTTGGCAGGTCTGGTTCATTTTGCGTTAACAGTTAATGTACATTTTATAATCTAGCTTCACACAATTTGTCTATATTGGTTTCACACAAACCTTTCTTTAATACATCTGGTGATGAGACTGGCCAAGTCTCCTCCTTCACAGTATTCCATTACTATGTAGAGTGTTGTGTTGGTTCTGTCAATGATACGATCGTAATAGCGAACAATGTTTGGGTGTTTGAGTTCACGGAGCAGGTTCACTTCTGAAACCAACATCTGCTTCTCTGCTTCGGACATTGTACCATAGTCTAGTTCCTTCCAAACCAGAACCTAAGGTTTAAAAAAAAGGGGGGGGGGGGGGGGGGGGGACGACACACCACACAACACAACATATTAAAAAAGCCAAGACATTTGTACCATTGACACATTTAGTAAAGGACTAAATCGCCAATATAATAAACTGTAGGCGTGTCCTGTGAACCTGCTACAGTAGGAGGCTAAGTGTTTGGATTAATGTAGTATGTTTTAAGTGGCCTAAACATATCTCTTAAGCGATACAAACACTTGAAAAGGTAGTGAGCTCAACATGCTAATGGAGGGATGTTGTAAACAGATACCAAAAGTAACTGTGAAACTACATAATATCCATCTAATAAGAAAAAGTACAAAAGGAGTTTGAATTGAATCTATTATACAGCATAAACGTTGCAAAGATTATAAAAGGACACATTTATTCTTCTTGAACACTTGTAACAAAGGACCCACGACCAATGCCAGTACAGTAGTTGACATTGCAGTAGGCAGGGATGAGGTAAAAGGATTCCGGGACAGAACCCTCTTATCACCAAAAAGATCCCGTAACAGTCTGTTCCGAAGGTGCAAAGACAACGAAAATTGCACATAATACAACTGTGTGGGAACAACATAACACTGCTGAAAAAACACCTTTAAATGCCCATCCCGTTCAATAAACAGCTGTATAACTAGTAAACTAGTAAACCAGCTGTATAACTAGTGAAGCTGCACAGAGTATGAAAACGATACACATCCTACAACCAAGTGAGATAACACTACTGAAAAAAAAACACCTCTCATTTCCCGTTCCGTGCAACAAACAGATGTATGAATAAATGTACTCACTTAGTTGTAGTACGTATCATTTTGTTCCGGGCGGGTTTATTTATATAGCTGTTTATTGCACAGAACGGGCAGTTAAAGGTGGGTTCGGTCGGTTTTTGTCAGCAGTGATAATATGTCGTTCCCAATTAGTTGTACTGACTGAAGAATTTTTGTCGCCTTTGCACCTTTGGAAACGATTGTTCCGTGAGCTTTTTGGTGATAAAGGGGGTTCTGGGCCAGAAAGGGTTAATGACAGCGCGATATTAATCGGTTCTGATTGCTAAAATTTCTCTTCACGTGTATGTAACTTTCTACGCTGCTTTTAATGCATTTTACTGAATTAAAAAAAAAAAAGAAATACAAAAGTAATGATAAGTCCCTTAAATTCGGCCCGTGTTTCATACCCACAGCATATCAATTATAACTGTTTACTGGCTGGATTTACGAATTTTGAACAGGTACCGGTAAAACAGTGAAGACAGTATGTTCAGTTTTTAAATCTATCGCCTTGGTTAAGTACATTTGTTTGCTTCCGGCAACAAGTATTATTAACGGCCTAACAAGATTCAAACAAAAACATGTTGCCACCGAAACTACTTATCTGTAACTTTACTAACCTTTCCATCAGATTTCCTTCGTATTTTCTGACATTTTCCATAGGATCCCGATCCAATGGTGTACAAAACTTCATAATCTTCTACACGGGATGGCATTTCCTTTGCAGTGTAATTCCAAGTGATAAAACAGAAACAAACTCCAAAATAAAATGCATAAACTACTGCAATACAGAGCAACCAACAAAATATCTTATCTACTGCAAACTTTACCTCCGGTGGTCTATGTACTATAACACGGTAATGTAGAATTACTGCTGATTTTTCTAAGACGACAATCTAGCCTTTTGTAATTACCTGTTAAATCAACAACGTTTGTTCTCTTTTTTTTTTCTTCTGGATATTAACCTATTTACCATAGATACAACGCACAGCAACGCCAAACCAAGCTTTAAAGTTTGGTGTCCAAAATTCTTCAGCCTGATTGGCTGTCTATCTGACTCGATAATATTTTGATTGGCTACAAAAGAGCAACAGGTTACGTCTGAGAGTAACCAGGCAACAAAATAGCGCGAGATGAGCGCGGGGAAATTAAAGCGGATGCAGCTAGTTTCTTTAAAGGTAAAGGCTATTTAATATTTGACAGACGTCAGATAAATACTGTATACTACGCGCTGTGAGATATGTGAAATCCTCATATAGAAAACTAAAATTCAGTCAAAATACTGAAATACAATGCAACCCTGCACGAATTGGGGTATGTAATTATATAACCGGATTATATTCTGGAACCATAGACCATGTTTGGAAAAAAACTATTCTTGCAGAATATTAATGATGATGAAATGGCATCCGATTACCAGAATTTTATTTTAATTCACTTCAATTTAATCACGTTTTTTTTGTTTAAATCCTGTAGTTTTTCAAAATTGTATTTACTTTTACACTAACACAGTAAAGGTATGTCTTTGTACAACATTCTTTCATTGTTTACCCTTCTCTACACCGTAGAAACCAGATGCTTTTGACAGCTATGGTTCATCTCCTAAGTAGTTTTAGCTGTTAAGCACACATAAAGCTGACATTTTTAATGTGCTGTTAAGCTACAGAACCCCCCCCCCCCCCCCCCCCCCCACCACCACCTTTTTTTTTTAACAACCCTGTAATAATAATAATAATAATAATAATAATAATAATAATAATAATAATAATAATAAAACACACACATATTAGGTTAGTTACTGTACATTTAGAATGATTATGAATCAAAATTATAATTGAAAAAAATACAGAACAGACAAATTACCTTTTAATGGTTTATTTAATTGTTGCAGATATTCTTCTGTTGCCTTTGTTTGAATGGAGCCTGTTAAAATGCTTCAGCAGTGCACGAGTAATTTCATCTAACATCTTGTGCATTTATTTACAGAACTGCGGCATCTGGATAGAGGTACATTAACAGAGACTGGAGCCATTCTACTTAATCTCTAACTCAAAATAACTAACATATTAGCATTGCTTGAGCCCGATGAAACACCACATTCCATTATCTTAACTGCTTGAACAGTAATGTCGGTTTTTTTTTTTTTTTTTTTTTTGCTTGTTTATTTGTTTTCCGCTAATGTCTTGACACCACAAAACAGCACAAGATGAAACCCTTTTAAAATGTTGTTTTGTTTGGGTAATATTCCTTACACAATAATGATATTTATCACATTAGGATTTATTTTGATGATCAACACAGTGGTGGATCTTAATACTGCCATCCTGACCTATAAACATGAATTTTCTAACTTCATTTCACTATATTGTATTGTATGTAGTAATGTTAAGAAGTGGATTAATAAATCACCCTAGGGGGAAACCCCAGCTGGATTAATATGGATAAGAGCAGCAGTATTTAGACCTGTCCTCCTGCTCAGTTAATTAAAATAGATCCCTTGGTGTGTTCAATTACACACTAATGATTTCTGCAGTCACACGCCAAACCTGGGTGGAGTGGAGGCGAGAAGAGAATATTAACATTTGAAAGAACAGAAAACAAAACCAGCCATTCACAGCTATTTTGGGTGGGAATGTAAAACCAGATGGCTGGCAAAGAGCCCTATTTTCAAGGAAGACAAGAGCACATTTTTACAGAGAGGCATACAAAAATATGTAACCCCTTCTAAATGTTTCCCACAGTAAAAGCATACCAAAGTGTAATAAAGCACAACGAAAGAATGGTAAAGCACGGGTAAGCATTGTAAAGACCAGTGAGGTATAGTAAAGCATATTAAAAAACATGGCAACCCAGGGTAAACTATGGTAAATTCATATTAGAACTATTGGAAAAGCATGGGAGAACTGCAAAAATACAGTGGTTCCAATTAATTTGTCAAAGAAGGAATTTGAACATATAATGCATATAAATATGTATTATGCAATTGCTGCTGGAAAAGCATGTTCCTAAGGTGCAAAGACAACGCAATGTTTTTGCATGATTTAATTGCCCTAGTAGCCTTGGGTGACATTTCCAGTGGTTTTAAAAAAAAATTTTTTTAAAAAACCACAGGATCTGTATAACCTCTCTCCTTCTGGCACAGGCACAGTAGGCATCTATAGCACCACATGCTGACCTGTTAAGGAACTGCAGTACAGATGGACGCTGAAAAAAAGAACAATAAGCAGACCCTTTCTGTGAAGAGCCTAACCATATTTTAGATTATAAAGGATAACAGTAGATCTCACTTCTCAGGTAATTTATACAAAGGAAATAGGTTAAAACAGATGAAGAGGAAGGGCATTGTGTATGATTACTGTCTGACACCTGCAAGTGTTAGACAATTCAATATACAAGGTGTCACAGGTAATGATGCTGATACTAGTTTTCACCAGGTGGTCTTTGTAATCAGCATGTTATAACAGACATTATTCCCAATCAAGACACATTCTGAAATGCAACATATTCCTCTGTACCTCTAAGAAAAAAATGTACAGTTCTGTAACGTATTGTAATTAATAAAGATATTACAATGGGGTAGAGGAGCATTGCAAATAACAAACTGGTTTACCAGGGTCCTGTTTTATTATTATTATTATTATTATTATTATTATTATTATTATTATTATTATTATTATTATTGTTATTATTATTATTATTATTATCTTTTTTATTGAGCGTTTTACAGCTTTGTAATAGTACAACAGTTAGAATAATTATCAGTATATGGATTGTCATGTATAATAGCAAAAACAATGGTACAGCAAGTCTAGACATGATAAGAACAATTAGAAAGTTGTTTTTTAGACATTTTACATTATGACGTTTTACAAACATATGTCTGAAACATGATTTTCTAAGAATAGTAGAGATAATAACTTGGAAAATTATGTCAGAAAGGTCAAAGATTCCTATGAAGTATTTATCCAAGATCTATACATATACATATTTTGCCTCAGAAATATAACGAATGAGATAATAAATTAAAATATAACATTAATCCACAAATTAACAGTGAAAACGCAGAACAATTATTTAATTGTTTCATCGCTTTCTTTTTGAAAATGCATACGTGTACCTCTTAACTGTCACCAGAATGCTGTTTAAATGTGTTCTTTGAGCAGCCTTAAAGGTCAATTTAAATGTAGTTTTATGCTTCAGTGGTAATGCTGAATATTTCAGAATATTCTTAAAAAAATATTTTTTAAATATTTTATCAAATGAGAAGCATTTGGCAACTTCACTTTCCCTTTTATTTATTTTTTATTTTAACCTAGTACCACATCGAGTGGTCAGACAGAAACATTATCACCTTCATTCCAATACTCTTGTCACTAAAACTTAACACATCAGTTTATCTCAGGCGATTAAAAGGCGGGTGCTAAGTCTGTCCCAGACCTTATTTTAACAAGAGATCAAGCACATCATGTCTATCCAGTGCAAGGGTTATGGTATTATCTACCAAGCCATTTGGTCTTTACAGCATATGATTCACAATTGAAACTTTCCAGGGCCCCTGTATGCTATCTGCCAACGATCTTGCTTTTCACACCAAGCATGTGTCACTGTACACTGTCCAAGCAGTTGGCAATCACTGACAGATGGCTCTGCATGTGTTTTGTTGCTGTAAATGAGCAATGCAACAATATTTAGCAAGGTCTGTCCTATTGGTAGTTTTTTTTTTTTTAAAAGATGAATGTTATGTTATGCAAGAACTGTGTTAAGAAACTGCAACCAAACACAATTTAATCTTATTCCTCCAATTATCAGCCCTTAAAAATACTGATTTTTTCCCCCCCAGTGTATATATTTAAATATACCTCCCATGTGCCTTGTATATGCTATGAATAAGGCTGATATGACTAATGTTGTAACATTGTAGCTAGTCTGAAAAATAGACTTGTCTCCTTTACCTGGCGATTATACTGAGTGTCAAGGCCACACATCATTATCTCTGTGGTGACATTGTAATCAATATGGTTTATGGCACCAGATCATGGATGTGACAGTTTGTTTCTGTATTTGAAGGTTAAGTGCTGTAAAAGCACTACAAATACATGTATATTATCTGCTTTTGAAAGAGGAGTTCAAAGAGCTATATTTATGTTTATATTATATCTTACACCTTGTTGCTCTCAACCACAAAATATGTTCAGCAGTACAGAACACTTTTCAAATCTTGCCCTCAATGGCTTCAACTTTGAGTCAGGGAGCCTATGCAATGAAAGATTCTATGCTGACGTTGGTAATTTAATTCTATTACATTTGGGTGGTTAGTTTGACATCCGAACCACTCAAAAATGATTATAATCCCATTAAGTAAACATACATTATTATTATCATACTGGGTTATAATTCTAACTGATAACAAAAACTAATGATTTGGGTAATTTTATGTAGTATTAGCATTAAATACATTTTGTACTGTTTAAAAGCTGTTCTAGGATTACAGTGCAGCAATTCATATTTAGTCCTAGGGGAGTTTTTTTTCTACTGTGTATCTTATGATTTAAGTTCATGGATGATAAACAAGAACATTGTACTGTGTTTTATTTCAAACCAAACAGCTTAAAAACTGGGAACTGTCTCTAACTCAGCGAACTCCGGTGGCAGCTGAGACCTCGCGAGAGTTGGTGGAGACTAAAGAACACCTGTGCAGGCAAGCGCGGTGCGTGACAAGTGCAGAGCTTGTCTGTGCTTGTCCGTGTCTTCGAAGCAGTCTGAAGTACCATATGTAAAATAGTTTTGGAATAACCATAGAAAATGGCCATTATTATATTTTTTTTATTGTTATTTGTTACATGTTTAACTGATGATTCGATATGTATTGTACAACCTATTACCAATGGCTTCAAGTCAACCCAAATTGTGTTCCCTTTCAAGTACCCTGAGTTGCACCCCCTTTTGCCCTCAGAATAGCCTCAATTCGTCGGGGCATGGACTCTACAAGGTGTCGAAAGCGTTCCAGAGGGATGCTGGCCCATGTTGACTCCAATGCTTCCCACAGTTGTGTCAAGTTTGCTGGTAGTGGATCTCTACTCCGAATAGCTTGTTCCATCTCATCCCACAGATGCTCAATTGGATTGAGATCTGGTGACTGGGCAGGCCACTGTAGTAAGCTGAATTCACTGTCATGTTCGTGGAACCATTCCTGGACAATCCTAACCTTGTGGCGACGAGTTGTGCATTCTTTTATGGGTCTTTCGGCACCAATGTTGTACTGGACTGTCAGTTGACTAACTGTAGCCCATCTGTTGCTCTGCACAATTCGTGTCAACCTCCTTTGGCATCTTTCATCAATGAGCCGTTTTCGACCACTGGTCTGCCATTGGCTGGATGTCTTTGGGTGGTGGACCATCCTTGATACACACGGGAAACTGTTGAGCGTGAAAAACCCAGCAGCGTTGCAGTTCTTGACACACTCAAACCGGTGCGCCTGGCACCTACTACCATACCCCGTTCAAAGGCACATACTGTAAATCTTTTGTCTTGCCCATTTACCCTCTGAATGGCACACATACACAATCCATGTCTCAATTGTGTCAAGGCTTACAAATCCTTCTTTAACCTGTCTCCCCTTCATCTACACTGATTGAAGTGGATTTAATAGGTTACATCAATAAGGGATCATAGCTTTCACCTGGATTCACCTCGTCAGTCTATTTCATGGAAAGAGCAGGTGTTCCTAATGTTTTGTACACTCAGTGTATATATACAGGCTTAATTTGTACCATGTTTATTTTCTGGTAAAGTTTATTTGCATAATTTTTTTAATATTTTGTGGGGACATTGAACTAAACTCTGGACCACTTATGTCTAATATTCAAGCATGGCCAGTCTTAAATAACAATATATTATCATGTGAGACTCAGTAAGGTGTAAATGTGTCTACAGTCAAAGATGTTATGATAAGCAATAAAAGAAGAAGCGAAATAGAAGTTGCGGGCTTCAAAATGTTCCAACAAAAGGTCTAAAACTTTTTCATATCAACATTCGTAGTATGTTACCAAAAATTGATCAGCTTAGAAGTTGGACTGAAACTCATAAACCTGATATGTTAGCTATCTCTGAAACATGGTTATCCACTAAAATTGACAACTCCCAAATTGAAAGAGAGAATTTTATGATATACCGCATGGACCGAACAAAGAGGGGTGGGGGGTTGCTTTGTTAATATCAAATAAGTTTCAATCCTCTGTATTTGCTAAACTTAAATTAGGCGGATATAAGGAATTACAGAGCCCCCTCCTCTGATCCATCTACTTTTGAAAACTTGAGTATGTTTTTAGGAGAGATGGATTCAGGCAAGGAATTGATTTTAATGGGAGATGTAAATCTAAACTGGCAAATAGGAGTTCTGAAAAAGCAAAAAGCTTGATGGATGACTGGCACGTATATCAAATTATTAATCAACCTACTAGGATAAATACTCAGTCAGGTAATCACTCTATTATAGACTGGATTATGGTCTCAAAAACTCAAGCAGTGACTCAATGTGGGGTACTAGCAGATGAGTTTAGCGACCATTGTCAGGCCTTGTGTATGTGCTGTGTAAATTAGTATTGTCTTGTCAGTATGTGTTTTTATTATTTTTATTTTGAAACCTGTTGCTGTATGTTCTAGGATGCCTTTGTAAACTAACTACCTGAAGCTCATATGGCCTTCCTAAATAAAATTTAGGAAGGCCATATGAGTGCAAACATGAAATAAATGATTAAACAACTGGTTGGAAAAAAGTGCTGTGACTGAATGAAAAACAAGAACCCAGGTTTCCTGTCCCTGTTAAGGTAACAACTATTACATTTGTTAAAACTATTATTAAAACTATACAGGACACGGATTTAACCTGGACACTCGCTGCCAAAATAATTCCAAACACTGGAGCTAATTCAACTCTAATTGAACTCTTAACCCTACATGAACTTTGAATATTCTGTATATAAGAAATAACTATTTGCAAGTCTTGCACTTCCTGTCTGAAGTTATCCCCTCCCCTCTACTGGCTTATTTCCTGTCAGTAACCAATCATCTGTTTTCCTATACATGCTTTCAGCCAGTAACGTGCTTTGACCCAGAAGACACTGCTTGGGTGAAATAACCAAGGAAGTAAAGGCAAAACATCCAAACTGAGTATTTTCTTTAATCGAGTGTAGTACCAGATATCTGTTTTAAGATGGAAACACATGTTTGCAATAACATGTGTTTCTCAAAAGTATGCCAATGGCAGTGCAAAATGGGTACAATTTATGAAATAATTTTGTTGGCTACAGTTAGTTTAATGTATGTTTATGTGTTTGGTGGCTACCGCTAATCATGTTGACAATGTATTTCTCGAACACTCTCAACATGATTAATGGTAGCCTGCAAACACTAATTTAGCGATAGTGCCCATCGATGAAGGCTCTAACGTGTGGTAGTTGACTGTCACTGGAGTTATGCGTCCCAAGCCCAAGGGACACATATTGGGTACCCTTCCACTGAAAATAGGAAAATAGTCCCAAAATTTTAAATAAAGGATCACATACATAATTAGGGGGAAATAATAACTTTATTAAACAATTAATGTTTTTATTTGTCAGAGCTGCTTACAGTTTATCTTGTACAGTGACAGATATCCGAATGGAGCAATATCAATGAACTGCATGCAGGGCCGGCGCAAAGGGGGTGCCAGGGGGAGCCCGGCCCCCCCAGATCCACTTTAGTTGTACTTCTGGGCCTCCTTACCGTAGTTCTGCTGCATCACAATGGATCAGTTTCTTATTCGACAACATAAAGAACCTGTGCCTCACAATACTACTAGTAGCACTGATAATAAAAGTCCAACGGAGGAAAGTAACATGAAATCTGCCATTGCTTCTTGTTCTTCTAGAGCAACAGCTGACGATCTTAATAGAGATACTCCTAGCCAGTCTGTTATAAAATCTTATCCACGCCGAGGTATGTTTGGTCAGCGAGAGAGAAGCTTTAAAGCAAGTTGGTTTAAAACGCGCCCCTATCTCGAGTATTCAGTAACAAAAGATACCTGCTTTTGTTTTCCTTGTCGCATTTTCGGGTTAGTAAATGACAAGGATACCATGTTTACAGTAGGTGGGTTTAACAATTGAAAATCTACGCCTGAACATGAAAAGGGTTTTCACAAACATGCCACGAGTCTGCTCATTTACAAGCTGTTGCTGCTTGGAGTGAGTTTAAACACAGACAGGCAACAGAAGAAACCATTGATTCTCTGTTAGGCCCCAAATAAGTGGAGAAAAACAGGTACTATGTTAAAAGCATTGGAGAGATGGTACGTTTTCTTGTAGTGAATGAACTCCCCCTTCATGGGGATAGTGATAAAATAGATGATGTGGACCGTTTTACAACTGGGCTTTTTATAAAGCTATTTGAATACACTCTACAGAAAGATCCCAAATTAGCAGAGAAAGTAAAGACTATACAACACAATGCAAAGTATACATCAAAATATATACAAAATGAAGTGATAGAGACATTAAGTAAAATGATTCTTAATCAAATTAAAGAGAAATATATGCATTCTGATTCTAGTGGGTACTGTATCAAAAGTGATGGGACACGATATAAGTGCAATGTAGAAAATATGTCCATCATGGTAAGATTTGTTACTGATTCAATACCTGAGGAGCATCTGATTGGCTTGCTTGAATTGCATCAGTTGGATGCAGAATATATTACAACTCAAATACTTCAACACCTCTCTGTAGTAGGTTTTAATGCTGACAACATCATTAGGCAGTGCTCCAATGGTGCATCAGTGATGAGCAGGGTCAATAGAGGTGTGCAGGCTATGCTGCAAAGAAAACTAGGAAGGCACATACCGTACATACATTCTTACAATCATCAGCTGCACTTAGTAGTAGTGCATGCAATTTAAAGTGATGCAATTCATGTGCAAAGAGATTTTTTGATCTTTGTAGTTCTCTGTATGCATTCTTTCATCGGCACTACATTACTCAAAAGTACAATGGCCCTTCACTAAAGAGATTGCTAGAAACTCACTGGACCAGCCATTTTGAAGTGACCAAATGTGTTGTTGATAATCAGGATTTTATTTTTGATATGCTGTCAGAAGTCTCAGAGGATAATATTGCTTCCATAGACTTTTGTACAGAAGCATCTAGACTTTTTTTTCTGAGCTGAAGAGACAGAGCTTCTTTGTTCTTGGAAAGTTCCTAGTCCATATTCTTGGTATTTTAATGCTGTTGTTCAGTCACAATCTGTTGATATGTGCTCTGCTGGTGAGGTGATAAATGCTTCAGTAGATGCATTAAAAAATCTCTGTCAAGATGAAGATTTCTGGAATGAGAACTGTAGTGTAGCTGTAGATGTGCATACTACAAATCGACAGAGAACCATGAGTAAGCAGCTAGCTGATTCTGTTGTGTTTTCAACACTAGGACATTCAGACTGCAAGTACTGCTAAATTTGACTGCAGTCTGACATTAAAGAGACCTTGTGAATCTTGGTTAAAGATCTCCCTCCCAACCTGTGAGGGCACTGTGTAAAGGAAACAGAGTGCCCCTGACTGGATGGTCAGACAATTCATTCCAAGGGTTAGGTGGAAGTCGGCCATTTAGAAAGGGGGCGGAGCTACGGTACACCAAGTCATCGCCCCAGAAGGGAAGCGATGTGGCAACCGCGGATTGGAGGAGAAACAGTTGCACTCACTAACCAAGGGGGTGTGATTGGCAGTATAAAAGGGGACGTGGTTAGGTGATCTGCTCCTTGTTATGGTTAAGAGTGAACCGTGAAAGGAAAAACTGTAAACTAACCATGAGTGTTTTGTTTGTTTGTCGTGTCTAAAAATACTTGTTTTTTCTTGTTAGGTGGCTAACACAAACCGGAGCTGTCGCTTATGGCCAGCACCAAACCCAGACAACACTGCACAATTGTTCACAAATAAATTGCATTTCACCACTTGTACTTTAGCACTCACTCTGGACTTGTGATCGTGTGTGTCTTGTGTGTGTTTCAATATTTATCTTTGTTTTAATGGCTTCCTAAACCGGATGTGAGCTTAAACTGAGTGGGTGGAGATATATATATATATATATATATATATATATATATATATATATATATATATATATATATATATATATATATATATATATATATATATATTGTGAGACAGCAGGGAGGGGGTTAAAACCTCCCTGCAGAAAAAACATGTGCGGAAGGCACACTTTTGTTTTGTTAATGGTTTAATTGCTTTTGTTTAATTGTTTTATTGTTTAATCAGTACCTGCACCTGGCTATTATTGAAAATTAGAGCCAGGTGCAGGGTTTAAAAGGAAAGCAGTCAGTCTGCTCAAGGCGGCTGCTGAAGAGGGCAGAAGCCCGACTGTGCTGGTGTGGGTACAGCTGTAATTAAAAGAAAAGGTAGTGTGAAGCCTTTTTTGTGTGTTTTGTTTGGTTTGTTTGTACAGGTAAACAGCTTAGCTGTCCTGTTTGAGTTTAGGTTCCTGTTTTGTTTTAGTTAGTGCTCAAAGAGAGCTAGGTGTTTGTTTTGTTTATTTTGTTTTTGTGTTTTCATTAAAAATTGCGCAACTGCGCTTTAAAAAATCCATTTGTGTGTTGGGTCAGTGTTTTTAAAGGGGCAACGAACTGAAGTGAGTGTGATTTTATCACAATATATATATATATATATTCAAGAATATGAGTCAAATACAAAATGTAAAAATGCACAGATGAAATTAGAAAATGAAATGGACGACAATATATGCATTTGTCCCACCCAAAAATCTTAATACGGGGAGTGAAATTGTCCATGAAACTATGTGACTGACTGCCATTCACTTCATTTTCAAAACGTGATGATCGTGCATTACTTATGTAGTGTGGAAAGGACATAAGTATCTCTTTAGATTAACCAGTAAACAATAATTCAATTACCTTTTTGTTACACAGTAATTAATGTTAATACATTATGACTAGATTGAGGCTCATATAGAGACTAATAGAATGAAATAATGCTAAGTTACCTGACAATATTGTATAACAATGGTATTACAAAGCATTACACAGTACAAAAAAAAAACAACAAAAACAAAAACAAAACAAAACAAAAAAAAAAACAATGAAATGAAGTCTGTGAAAAGTCAGGTTTAAAATATTAGGGTGGCTATATTAAGATCTGCCACTGTTTAGATTGTAAAATCAGTGATGTTGTTTTCAAAATATTTGATCATGTTAAGATAATAAATGTATAATATACATAAAACAAGTGCAAATAGATCACAAGGAATCTATTAATAAAAAAAAAGGTTCTGTCCCTTGAAACACAAAAAAGCCGCTGGACAGCAATAATCTAAATAGTATATGATCAAACTCCTATGCCCCAATCTTCAGTAAAATATATTGGATTCAAATGTATATTAATGCTGATATCCTTTTTTTTGACAAAGATGTTTACGTGGAATACCACATCAAAAAATGTATTATAGATAACAACTGTATTCACATGAGCCAACTAAAAGGCAGCAACAGAGTCACCAGATGTGTCCAAGCATTTATAGCCAAGGTGATGATGTTACAGGAAGCCACTCCAGTGATTCCAAGTCAAGCACCTTTCTCATCATGTGCTATGGGTGACGTGTCTGCTGCAGGCATCTGCTGGAAATGAGTGGGTGAATATGGCAGTACTGTGCAGGACCATGACAGAGTCACAAAGGGCAGAGCTTTGTCATTTGTCATTATTACATGCCGTCACGTCACCTGACCCTGGCAAAGTGCCATAAGAAACTGCAGGCTGGACAATCTCTGTTTCCACTTACACATTTTAACATAAATATAACTGCACATAAAAATAAATCACGCGATAAATGCATGATTAGTCACATATACAAAAGAATGCATTTATTATTATTTTTTTAAATATTTGTACCACGAAAAAAAATATAAATAGTTACCGGCGTTTAGAAATGTAACTTTATCTTCCCACCCTTTGTAAACACTGGGTAGTAAGGTAAAGTCAACCACTATGATTAAATAATAATTACAGATAATAACATAAAATACAGTAAAATGTGTCATATTAAAAAAGTGTTATTATTAAAACGATGTGATTTATGTCTGTAGATCAGAGCAGTAAAGGCTCCTTAGAGGAGGCAAGGGAGGCAGTGCCTCCCCAAAAATATCATAATCTTCATCATCATCATCATAATAATAATAATAATAATAATAATAATAATAATAATAATAATAATAATAATAATAATAATAATAATAGTAGGATAGTGATGATGATTATACCAACACCTTAAATTCATACTATGCAGTTAAGCAGAGTCACAGCTCTGTTGGTTTTCCGTATCTCCAATATACTCTAATGCAGTTGCCAACAGTCATCTGACCTTAGAAACAGGTTTTTATTGGATGAATCACATTCTTTTTTTTTCACAGAGGAGGCCAGCCTGCCCTGTGTCTCCCGTGTACTATCATGTAATGATGCTTGTGCTGAGCATGCGTGAAAGTCATGGGATAGCTAGTGGTGCCTCAGAGAACAACCCGCCCAACTGCAGAACATGTGTAAGAAGTCAATAGTGAAATACAGTATTTAGAGTGTTATTGAAAATTGTTATTTAAAGCAAGATGGAGAACATGCTAGATCGACTGTTAGAGAATCCAATTAGAACATTGGAGTACACGGAGAAGGTGGCCATAAAATGTGCAGGTAGGCCTCTGCCTAAACTAAACGCAGTACAGGAAGATTCTGGAAAGAGTAGGTTATTTAAATGTAATTGGTATGACACAGTAGATTGGCTTACTGGCAGTGCTGTTATAAATCACCTGTATTGTTGGCCATGTTTACTTTTTAATATCTCTACATCTACGCATACATGGATATAATACGGATATGCTGATTTTAAAAACTTGGACCATGCAGTGAAATGACATGCCAAATTAAAAGGAGCACATCAATTCTGAGGTGAAACTGAAGCCATTGGGCCAAACTCAAATTGAACATGTTCTACGTGAAAACACTCGACTTCAAGTTGCAAGACAGAATGAAACTGTAAGAAAAAATGGCTATTTTAAGATGCTTGATTGATGTAAAACAGCAGTATCGCACTCTCTATCTTTCCATTTTGGGTAATATAATACTTCAGATTCGCAATCGGTTTGCATGCATGGAGGAAACGCGATTCCTTGACCTACTAAATTCTGACAATTTTGCTACGATGAATAGGGAATTTCCAGATGAAGCATTCGATTCCTGAACAGGAACATGGAGTATATGGACGGTTCTTTGACATGGATCGCTTAAAAACAGAGCTGCAAGTTCTGGACAGGGAGCTGCGAGGCTAAAGTGGCAAAATTGCAGATTTGCTGCAGTACTACAAAGATCATGGTCTTGACAGAGCTCTGCACCAGCTTCACAAGCTCATTTATTTAGTAATGACAATAAGTGCAACTTCATCTGGTGTGGAAAGGAGCTTCTAGTGTCTGAAGAGAAAAGTTATACCAGAAACACAATGGGACAAGAATGACTAAAGAACTTGGCGATTCTGTCTATTGAGAAGGGAATCATGAAGGCACTGGAGAAGAATCCCCGCTGGCATGACCGTGTGATTGACCATTTCATACCTCAGAAGGAGAGAAGGGCAGACTTTATATACAAGTAAAGGTAGACAACTGTTGAACTGACAGCTTTAATCATTTTTGCCGTAAAGTAGTAATTTACTGTCAAAGTCCATAGTAAATGTAATATAGTGGGAATTCAATTATCAGTCATGTTTACATACATTGATTTTTTTTAAACATGGTGATGTGACAGGCACTAAACCTGTTCTCTTTGCAAATCTGCCCTCTAATACTAAAGAAAGAGCGATTAATAATAATAATAAAAAAAAACATAACCAGAAGTGCTCTGGCTTTTCTGTTCCGTACCACATCATGGATCATTATTGCTGTGTTACCTGTTTGACAATGTAGGCAATAATCCTTACACTATCAGTGCATTAGAGCAGACATTTTGAAAACAGCTTTGAAACAGAGTTTAACATTATTGTATTAGTGTAAACAGTTGTCAAGGTGTTAACAAAGAAACAAATGACAGGTATGTTATTTAAACCGTTGTAGAAACACATGGGTATGTATAACGCTGTATTTTTCTGAACCACGTTAATTACTCTTTAAGAGGTGACAAGTTCTGTTTCATGTGCACTGGAAAACAGTACCCGCTTAAAATATGTAAGCCCTGGTTGAAACAACTTTACTGTTAGTGGTTCACAACATTGAGTTGGGTTTTAACTGTTTAAAAAGCTCTTATTCACAATGTGGAACTGTACACTTTCTTACACAATACATATTCTAGTTTTTGGCTGTATCTGGTGAACAAATAGGTGAACAGGATGACACCCTCTGTCTGATGATCCCCAAAGGGTGTGGTACTTTGGACAATCAACAAAAATGTGTTGCCAGAAGGAAACAAAAAAAAGGTTTATATTATTATTATTATTATTTATTTCTTAGCAGACGCCCTTATCCAGGGCGACTTACTGTATGTAGTTTATACTGTATGGCATCGCTTCAAGACTGCAACTCAAAGAATGTACAGATTTTAATGAAAATATAAGAGATATTTATATTTATTTTGAAATGCCCTTCGTGAACAAATGTAAAACATAGCTGCTAATGTCTGTTTGTTTGAACAGTTCCTTGTGGAAGGTGTTCTTTTAAAGGTTTGGTTCATTTTAATGTCAGGGCTACTTCAGTAGGCATTTTCTTCCTTTTTTGTGCTCATTTGATAAAATAATGAAGTTCCAGGCTTTCCCTCTTTGCTATTAGAGCAGTAATGCGTAACGACATCCTGTCAGCCTTAGCTGCCACAGTTCAGCAGCAGGGAAAAGACAAATGCACCTCAGGGAACAACATTGCTTAAAAAATATATTTTGATAAGCAGGCATTGTAATTCTTCAGCCATCTTCAAATTTAGTTTATTATCACCTATAAAATGTAGGAGACATCTGAGTTTAAAAAAAGAAAGGTTTACCAGTGTCACATAGGGCAGTGGTTCTCAAACAGGGGTCTGTAGAGACTGCTCATGGGGTCTGCGAAATATTACGGGGGGAAAAAATAATCTTGTCTACAGAGTAAAACAGGAAAATGTGGCACATGGGAATGAGGATATAAAGAAAAAGGACACCCCATAAACAAAATTCAAAAGACTGTTCAGTGTTTTCAATGTAATTGCTGTAATTGTAATTGAAAGGATACCAACTGATGTAGTTCCAGCTTCCAGACACTAGAGTGCGATAGCGCTACTTCCACACAGTACACAATATTGGGGTACTCTACTTGGTCTAGCTGTTACTAATGAAACACCGGGGTGACTGCATTGTGTTATAGAAGTGTGTGCTGCTGTAAAGTTCTTAAGAACTTTTCTATTCTTATTTTTCAGGTAAGATGTAACTTAAATCTAAATTACATAATTAGAATATAGATAGGAGATTTCCTGTAACCCGATTGGTCAATCAGGCCGCTTAAACCACGATTACACCCGCCCCAATGTTAGTATTCAAACTTTGTTTATTCACCGTTCCATATCAATCTGGGTGAAAAAATAAATAAATAAAACCGTCCCGCAGACCTGTATTTGCTTCTAATATTATTTACCTTTTCCAGCTTGATGGAAGAAAATCTCCGTTCTTATTGTACACACACTCTGAACGCAGTCTGTCAATGTCTACTTCCTAGTTGTCCTTACTGTATCTATTTAAATTTAGAATAGCAAATAAAGTTGTTTTTTTTATCAAAAATAGCAACTACTCTATGGTTTTATTGACAACTTGAAAAACAAATGGATGCAGACTGACATTCAATAACTTTATTTCAACGGACCACCAGCAACACAGACATGGTAGCTGTTCTCTGACAGCATTTTGAATAAACTTTATGAACACAACAAACAGCACGATTACCAATAACACATTAAAAAAAGTAGCCTAACAGTAAATAATGATATCTGGCTGCACAAATATGCACGCAAATCCTATTTAAAAAAAAAAAAAAAAAAAGTTATCGATAACAAACACTTTACCCTCCGCTACAGCGTGAAAGGGGTGAACACACGACGCCGCACTATTAATCAGTGCTTGAGCGCCCGTTACAACCAGTGCAAGCGGTGTTCAGAGCACAGCCAATGCAGAACACCAAACTCATGTCAGGCAAGTCGGGGTTCCACCCTTGCATGGCCTGCAATGCAAATATCCTGCACGAGGATAAGCATACCCTCTGTGCGCAGTGCTTGGGCGTCCAACATGACACTTTGGCCCTCGAGAGGGAGGTGGCCTGCAGCATCTGTGCGGCTTTTCAGCCCCAGGTGAAGAAGAATAGGTTGGAGAGGACCACGAAGGCAAGTTCTGCATCCACACCTTTGGGCCAGCCGTGGAGGAGATGTTGCAGAGATCCTGCCGGGAACGTGAGGCGTCCCGGCAGGTGGCCGCGTTGCTCCCGCGTTGGGCAGGTCGAACCATTGGCTAGCTCCTCTGACATGGACTGTCACCACGACAGTTCCAGTCCACACGGCTCTGCTGAGTGACCTAAGGCATCACCAACAGGGCACACCAGGGTCCCCACCCAGCACGGGTTGCAGGTGGCAACGCCCCCACTTAAAACATATTTTGCAGGGGTCTAAAACTGCTTATCCTGGGCCTAAATATGTGCCTTAATAGGGCCCCAAAATTCAAAATAAGTGTATAACTTTGTTCATTTTTTATGATTTTAGGCATCCAGATGTAAAGAGCAAGTAAAAGTTACTTTATATGTGTTTATGAAAAGTAATTACAAAATTATTTATTTATATTAGAATTTTAAAACCACAAACTTGTCTTAGCACACAGTAAATTTCAAAGTAAGTAAAGTCCACATATTTAAACAAACAATAATTTATTACACAGAAAAAAGTGGTCAAAGAAAGACAGAACCAGACACTAATGAAACAGAGAAATTACATTTCAGGCACAAAAACAAACAATCATATTATATAGATACCATAATACCAAATGAGACAAGAGAAAAAACGTGAAGCAATTTCTAAATTAAAGAAATAAGATAAGAAGCAGTATTAATTGGTAGTACATTTGAATACAGAAATGATAAGCCATAAGCTGTGTTTTGTGTTCTATTTTTTTCAGGTATTACATTTCTTTTGCATTTCATTAAAAAAAAATTAAAAAACACAGAAAACAAAAATAAAAACAAGACCAATTTTAGGTTTCTAGAAATATTCATGGGACCAACCAGTCCTTACATTTATTTTTAGTCTTCCAACATTCTCAGTATACATACTTTCCCATGGTGCCATTTCTCATTAACTACAGCGTCCGAGAATGCAGAAGTGCATTAATAAATAAATAAATAAATAATAATACATTTTAAAAAAATGCGCTTGCGAGAACTGCGATTTTGAACACTATTTATTTTACATTTTTCAGAAATGTCTGTAAACATTAATGCGATTTCTACAGTAAGTTGTATTATTATTTTCTTTCATTTAATATATTTTTTTAATTCTGTTAACTGTTGATTAAAATAAATAGAAATAACCATAAATAATGTATTGGCATTTATTTGAACAATGTAGCTTGAAAATAAACATCCAGTACATAAATATCAAGTAATAGATGAGCCAACTACACAGCTGGTTTCAAAGTGAAAGCAATCGCAGAGTTAACCCATTAATGTCTACATTTTTTATATTATCTATGTTTGCACCATGCCTTAGTTTTAGCACCCTAAGACTGAATGTGACGGAATTTGACACTTTCAAATTTTTGCATTTGGAACAGCAAATTTTGACTCTTGAACTTGACTATTTTCAATTATTACTACTATGAATTTGATTTTTTCAAATGGTTAGCTAATTTGACCAATTTTATTGTAAGTGTTTTGGTAGCTTAGCAACCGATATGCATTAATTTCATGTTAAATATACATTGTGTATGCACAGTTAAATCAATAAAGAATCTTTTTAACAAAACAACGGTTGATACAGCTAAGCAGGAATTTAAGGCATAAGCTGCTGACAACGGGATTCAACAGAAGTCACAGAATATGTGGTATGTACTGAAATACTAAAACAAAACAGAGCTTAGTTTATAATCAAAATAGCAAACTGGCTCTCAACAAAAGAGAGCAAAACTGGGAGAAAAAAAGAGTTTAGTTTTTTGACTGTGGAAATCTGGTAACCCTAGCTTTGATGGTAAGGAGAGACTGCACTTAAAAAGAAGAGGAAACGCAAAGCTTAGTTACAGCTACTGAAAGTTTGCAATAAAAATGATGAATAGCAATACATCATGGCATTACTCACCTCCTGTCATTTATTTATTTATTTTTTTGGGGGGGGGGGGGGGGGGGGTGTAAATCGATGACTGATTTGATAACCGCTTCATCACCAAAGCTTGAAACCGATTGGTCCATTGCGATTCACAGTGTACATGGAAACGTAAGTCCGCAAACGAAATGTCCTCAGAGAAGAAATGTTTTACTCGACTGTCACTATTTTACTGGAAGAAAATAAACATTCTGAATACTATTCACTGGAACATACAAGCACTTTTTCATTTTGAAATAACTATTTGAACTATTTTAGGTGGCCCATCTGGCAAAGTAGACAGCAATTTAGCCAGCCGCCAGCTTGAAATGACAAGGCTATATATATATATCTGTAGTCTTCACGACAAAGCTGTGCTCCTGTGTCCCTATATATAAATGATTTCCATTACACGAGAGTAGATATTAAAACTTCATGCTGATCTGAACTCGGCTCTCGCCAAGATAAGCACCAACTAAGACGTAGCTATACAGTAAACTAATGTGATCCATATGTGTCTCCATCCATTTGCACTTCCTTCCATATGATGATGTAGATATCCTTCTGTCTGGTGCTGATGGCTGAAGTGTAATGCTGGCACCAGGGATCAGCTTATTTTGCCTCCCTACGCATCAGCACACACAACGGCTGCGATGCTGGCTCCGGGGATCAACCACAGTGCGGTCTCCCCAGCGCATCAGCATGACAACCGTCTGGATTGAGCTAAGTAGGGTACATCTCTGGGGTCTTCAAGTGGGCACCTTCCATCCTCAGTGTTTCACCGACTAGCCCACGACACCTCAAGAGGGCTCGACGGTGATTCTGGCGTCCCAGCATCACCCCCCTCCGTCCCCCACTCAACTCAGCCCAGCTTACTTACCTGTACATCAGCTTTCCTTTCTATTGTGCTTGAGATCCCCAGCCAGAATCTTTCCGTCTCAACCACAGCCAGTTGCTGCCCCTCTCTGCTGCTTCAGATAATTTCTTCACTGTGCGACGCAACTCTTGGCCACTGAATCTGACGTCTCTGAGAAACCGGGTTGTAGAGTGTGCCACAAATCCTCAACAACCCACCTCCACTGGGTAAACCCGGACTCTCCATCCTCGCTGTTCCGCTTCAGTGGCTAGTTGAGCATACCGCAGTTTCTTCCTCTCATACACCTCATCTACAGCATCCTCCCATGGCACTGTTAACTCTACCAGGTGAACAAGGCGTGCTGATCCAGACCACAAGACAATATCTGGTCGAAGGTTAGTGGTGGCAATCTCAGGTGGAAAAATAAGCCGTTGACCAACATCTGCTAGCATTCCAGTCTCTAGCAGCTTCCAGTTGTCCTGGGCGAGGATTGGTTTTAACACCTTTTCTTGGTGGTTGCTCTCCTGGGCGGAGGAATGTTGTCTTCTGTGTGTAATGTTTTGATGGAACAGGTGGCAACTTATTGGTCATGTTACGCTTGTCTTCCAATGCTAAGGCCAAACATCGCAGCACCTGGTCAAGTAAACCGTCCTTGGCTAAGAGCCACTTTACATCCTGTCAAAATGTGCCTTAATGTTGCAGGTGATGAACACAAAGGACATGAGGGATCCTCTCCTACCCAGAGGTTTAGGTTCTGTGGTGATGGGAGAACATCATATGTTGACCTGATGACGAAACTGATCCTGCTCGGTTCCATTGACCATAGGTCTTGCCAGCCAATCTTGCATTGATTGCGTTGACAGCTTTCTTTGCCGCCCACTTTCTTCCAGTTTTCAACACAGGTGCTGCCTCCCTTACGCATTTGTCGCGTGACTCTACTAATGTCATTTCCAGTCTGACCTTGGCGCACTTAAACTCCTCGGTTAGAGCGGAGACTGGTAGCTGCAGTATTCCTTTACCATAAAGTCCCACTCTGCTGAGGCAGTGTGGAACTCCCAACCATTTCCTGATATATGAACTGATTAAAGCTTCCAGCTTCTCTACTGTTGTCAAAGAAACCTCGTACACAGTCAGTGGCCACAGCAACCTCGGCAGTAGACCAAACTGAAAGCACCAGAGTTTTAGTTTGCTTGGTAAAGCGCTGCTGTCTATGCTCTTCAACCCTTCCACTGCTTGTTGTCTAACTTCTCCCACACGAACTGTATCCTTTAGATCCCCATCGTACCATCTCCCCAGACTCTTCACTGGCTTCTCAGACACTGTTGGTATTGCCTCACCATTAATGAAGAACGTTTTATCTACTACTTTACCTTTACGTATAGAGATGCTCCTTGATTTAGTGGGCTTGAATTGCATTTGTGCCCATTCAATGTTATTGGTTAATTTGCACAATAACCGATTAGTACAGGCTACTGTTGTAGTCATGGTTGTCATGTCATCCATGTATGCTCGAATTGGTGGTAGTCGCATTCCAGAAGCCAAGCGCTCTCCTCCCACTACCCATTTTGATGCCCTAATGATTACTTCCATTGCCATGGTAAAAGTCAGTGGAGAAATAGTGCATCCTGCCATTATTCCAACCTCTAGGCATTGCCATGTAGTGCTGAATTCTGAAGTTGAAAAACTAAATTGCAAATCTCCAAAGTAGGCTTTCACTAAATTTGTTATTGTCATCGGTACACTGAAAAAATCAAATGCTGCCCAAAGAAGTTCATGTGGCACTGAACCATATGCATTAGCCAAATCCAGGAATGTCACATGGAGCTCCTTCCTCTCCTTTTTAGCTGATTGAATTTGTTGCCAGATCACATCGATGTGTTCTAAGCATCCTGGGAAACCTGGAATGCCCGCTTTTTGTATTGAAGTGTCAATGAAGCAGTTCTTTAATAGGTAAGTTGACAATCTCTGAGCAATAATGCTGAAGAAAATCTTGCCTTCTACGTGTAATAGGGAAATAGGGTGAAACTGACTGATGCTTGTAGAATCTTTTTCTTTAGGTATAAAGACTCCACCTGCTCGGCGCCATGCTCTTGGTACAACCTGTTTTTCCCATGCCACTTTCATCAATTTCCACAGAATTCGTAGAACTCCTGAAGCACTCTTGTACACTCTGTACGGAATTCCATTAGGCCCTGGAGATGATGAAGCCCTTGCTTTTTTCACAGCTTGCTCTACTTCTTTCCACTTAGGTGCACAGTCCTCCATTTGGTATTCTGGTGGATTGATAGGTGGGATGTCTGAAGAAATTGACATAGGCTCCTGTCTTTTTGAATCTGTATGTGTTTCCTCCAAATATTTCTCCAGCTCAAACTTAGATGCTTTTAGTGTGCCATTCTTCTCACGTCTTTACAAATTTGAATGGGTCTTTATAAAAGTTAGTTCTCGCATACTCCTCCTTTTTGTAGCGTTTCCGTAGGCGCTCAGCTCTGTGCAATGTTGCAAGCTTATCTTTTATGACCCATTGTAAGAGATTGAGTCCCTCCATCTGACTTTGTTCTGCTCTTCTCCATTGCTTCCTCAGCTGTCTCCTTTCTCTAACTAAGCGTTCAATCTCCTGCTGCCGTCTAGACGTTCCAGGAATAGTTTGTACTTATATATATAGTGACAGGGTAAGGAGTTCCCTATCCACTGTTTAGGGCAGGGTTTCCCAATCCTGGACCTGGGGACCGACTGTGCCTGCTGGTTTTCATTCCAACTGAGTTCTCAATTACTTCATCAAACCTTTAATTGAACTAATAATGTGCTTAATTAGACCTTTTTTAATTGTTCTCAGCTCCTAACACGTTGCTGGTTTCAAGTTACTTCTAAAATGGTATAGTTAACTTGAAATAGCCAACTGTTTAAAAGCTGAAAACAATTTAAAAATATCTTATTAAGCTAATGAATAGTTCAATTAAGGGTTGAATTAAGTAATTGATAACTTTGAATGAAAACCAGCAGACACAGTGGGTCCCCAGGACCAGGACTGGGAAACCCTGGTTTAAGGAAAAGTTCTATGTATTGTTTATATTTTGTTGTAAAACCCCACAATGGCCACAAGTGGCCAGTAGTTTGTCAAAATCTTTATATATATATATATATATATATATATATATATATATATATATATATATAGAGAGAGAGAGAGAGAGAGAGAGAGAGAGAGAGCAGTTAACAAGGGGATTAGCCACAACTTCCATTTTAGTTTAGCCATCAGTGGCCCAGCTGTGGTAATTGTATAATTACTGAGTGAGTAATGTTCATTTATTCTGTTTATTTTAAAGATGTAAACGGAGTATCCCTCCTCTGACAATTACATTAGTCTTTTGTTTAGGTTTTTGTTAAATTATTTGGAGTTGGGAGTTTTCCTATATAGTTTGTTAAATTGACTTTAACACTGGGTGTGTTTAATAAAATCAGCTCAAGTTCTCAAAATCCAGTTGTCCCTAATCTGCCTCCTGTACCTACACCGGTCATAGCCTAGAGAGGTATTGCCCTTGGTACACCACTAGGGGCAAACATCTACATGCGGTGGCAGTGGTGGGATAGCGCCCCCTTCTGAGTAAGGGGAGAAGTAAAAAAATAAATAAACAGAGTAAGTAAAAAAAAACAGAGGATGGAGGATGTCTTGCACATGCTTGTAGAGATCCAGCAGCAGCAACACCAAACAGCTGCAACAGCAAGCCTTGCTGCACAGGATGGTGGAAAACCAGGCAGCCCCAGTGACCCTGCCAACCCCTCAACGATTATGGGCCACAGTCAATGTCCTACGGCCCTGCCAACCTGGTGATGACATCGAGGGCTTCCTATTGTACTTTGTGTGCCTTGCTATGCTTGAGGAGTGGCCCATCTACTTGGGGCCACAGCTCGTCGGGGATGCTCAGGCTGTGTTCCAGTCAGCCAACGCAGGAGGCAGTGAAGTCAGCCATCATAACGTGGATGGGAGCAACACCAGGAGCTCTTCAGACAATGGTTCTGCTCCAGAATCCTGGAAAGTGGCGAACACCCCCAGCACCTGTTCAATGCCCTAAGAGATCTTTGCTGGAGATGGCTCCACCCTGACGGAAAGACTAGACCTGAGGTAGCAGAGACTGTGCTTCTGAAACAAATTGCCCTTTCTCTGCCACCTGATGCCCACAACCAAGCCAGACCGTGCATCCCAACCCCGAGGCCCTGACGCAACGTTGGACCCAGTAAGGGGGGTGACACCTGAACGGCGGTCATGAATTGTGAAGGGACTTGGGGACAGTGGGGAGGAGGTAAAGCATTTGTGGCAGCCGTAAAGACTGAGGGGGAAGTCGTGTGTGTGTTATAGGTGTGGCGAATGGGGACACATTTCTATTAATTGCAAGAGTGATGGAGAACCCATGCAGTACAATTTAGGTGAGAGAAAAGACCGTCAGGATCCCGAGCCCTGTATTGTGCAGTGTCCATATTATTGGACAAGTCATTTGGGGAGGGCATTTTAGTGGCCTGTAGGCAGACGAAAGCCCTGTTAGACTCGAGTAGTATGGTGATCTTAGTGGCAAGAAATTTAGTACATCCCAAACAACTTAGACATGATACACCAGCGACAATTACCTGCGTACATGGGGATGTCAAAAGATAGTGATTTTACGAAGGGATTACCCTGAGTTTAGCAGCTATGAAGGGTCGGGTATTTAAACGAGGGTCCGTCCTCTAAAGTTCAAAGCCCTGATAACTTCCTGGAGTTGTTTCCCCTAGAGGACCCAGAGGTGTTTTGTTCTAACTCAAAACTGAGGAAGCCTAGGACAGAAGGGCTGACAAGCTACGAGGGGCTAGGCCTCTCGTAGCAATGCAAGGGTCAGCGCTGGTAGGCCAGCACTCTAAATGTCCAATGCTCAGAACAAGACTTTCAGGGAACCCAGCTTAGTAGTAGTTCTAGACAACCCTAGTCCAGATGTAACCAGTAGCTGGGGAGAGCTGTCATTCACAGACGGGGATGGATCAGGGAGACTAGGAGTGAGCAAGCCCAGGACCCCACTTCAAAAAATATATTTCCCACTGTCACTGTTATTAAAAGGGAACACGGTAGGGGATGGTAGTTGGGACGTTTATCCCCACTTCGCTTTGAGGGACGACCTGTTATATCGGGTAACTAGAAGGAGGGGGAAGGAGCATAAGCTTGGTTGCCCCTATCATTTAGAAGCAGAACTTTTAGAACTTGCCCATACCCACCTCTTTGGAGGACACCTAGACAGGTTTTACTGGACGGGCATCTGCGAGGATGTGCAACACCTTTGCACTTCATGCCAAGACTGCCAACTGGTGGCTCTTCACAAACATTACAAGGCACCACTAGTTTCCATATCTCTTCCAAAAGAATCGCTAGGGAGCTAGTTCACATTATTTCCAGAGTGGGTATCCCCAAGGACATTTTTACCAACCAGGGAACCTTCTTAATCTCCCGACTCATGAGGAACCTTTGTACACTATTGAAAATGACCGCGCTTAAGACCTCAGTGTGTCACCCCCAGACTGATGGTCTAGTTGAGCGTTTTAATAAAACCCTCAAGCAGATGCTCAGAAGGGTAATTGAAAGGGGTGGATGGAATTGGGACATGCTACTACCCTACCTCATGTTTGCCATCCGAGAGACATCGCAGGCCTCTACGGGTTTTGCCCCATTTGAGCTCCTCTTTGGGAAACAGGAGGATACTGGGCCTCCCTAAAGAGCTATGGGAAAGAGAGCCCAACACATGCCAGAAACGTATAGACCATATCGCTCAAATGAGGGAGCATGCCCATAGTAAGGGACCACTTAGAAAAAGCACAGGCAGCACAGCAGGTAACCTATAATAAGGATGCCAGGGTCAGGGTTTTCCAGCATGGAGACACGGGCATTGGTACTAGTTCCCACCCAGGAAAGCAAATTACTAGCTCGGTGGCAGGGCCCTTATGAGATAAAACAGGCAGGTGGGGGAAGTTAATTATAAAGTATATCAACCCGAATGCAGGAAGCAGTGTTTTTTCCACCCAATTGGGTGGCTTTTCATTCTATTTTGCGGAAGAGAATGAGCAAAACGCTGCTGGTTTGTTTGTTTTTTTAACATAAAGAAACTGTTTTGTAACAGAAGAGAGGATCAACATTTTAATAAGTGACTGGTGTTTATTAATGTTAATACAATTATGAATAGTGATTGTAATAAAGTTTGTCCAGAATAATTTTTTTTTAATATGTTTAATAAAGATTAGTCGCTTTAAAATGTTGCACACTCGTTTGCTTGCAGTTTTTGCATTCTGCATGAAGCAAAACCCAGAAATTAAATCAATTTTACTACTAACATGTTTCTCAGTTGTAATCGAAATACAGAAATGGCTTAACAAGAATCAATTGAATTCTTAAAAGGAGAAGAAAAAGTCTGGAAAACACACCAAAAAACAGCAACCCTAAATTTAAAATAATTACATTTGTGAGCCTTCTTGGCCAGGCGTTATTGCAAAAATGAATTTGTTCTCAAGGGTTTTACTTTATTAAATAAAGGGAATGATTGATTGATTCCTATTTCAGGTGAATGTTTAGAAATTATGCACATAAAACACAATTTAAAAAAATACAATTACAAAAAGTGTAGTTGCTATTTGTTTACAATGGGAAACAACATCAGAGGTGATTGTGACGTCACAACTTACGCTTCTGATTGGGTGGGCTTTTGGGTGCAATTTCAGGAAGAAGTGGGGAGGTTTTTGTAAAAGTAGTTGGCAGCCCTGACAGGAAGCCCCTACAGATCTACCATGTAAACCTGCTAAAACCCTGGAAAGACTGGGAGGCCACCATAGATGGAGCATGCTTCCTGCTGTAGAGATATCCAGGGACCTGACAGAAAAAAGGGGGCAAGTTTCTGCAGTTGACAGGAAGAAACACAGATGTATTCTTAAATTCATCAGGTAGGACCTCTGCCATTTCCCATGATATTGTCATGCCCCCTGGGCAGGTGATAAAGCAACAGCCATACTGCGTACCAGAGGCCAGATGCTGGTTTCAGGAAGAGGTATAGAAAATGCTTCACCTATGGGTGATAGAGGAGTCCCACAGTAAATGATGTAGCCCCATAGTCTTGGTGCCCAAACCAGATGGTGGCATCCGGTTTTGTGACGACTACTGGAAACTGAACAGTATTTCAAAGTTTGACGCTTATCCCATGCTCAGGGTGGATGGTGGATGAGCTAATTGACTGGTTAGGGAAAGCCAGGTACCTCATTACACTTGGCTTCACAAAAATCTACTGGCAGGTTCCCCTCACTAAGCAGGCCCGGGAAAAGACCACATTTGTCACCCCAGTGATGCTATTCCAGTACACTGTTCCAAAGGCTTATGACGTGGTGGTTCATAGCACTGATTGGTCATCGCACCTGAGCAAAATACAGTACTGAATATGTTCAGGGAAGCCGGTCCAACGGCTAACCTGTCCAAATGAAAGATTTCACAGTCACAGGCACAATACCTGTGGTATATTATGGGTGGGGGCTGGTCAAGCCCCATCTAAACAAGGTGCAAGCCATCCAATCTTGGCCACAGCCCCAAACTAAAAACCAGGTCAGGGAAGTCTTAGGCCTTCTGGGGAATTACAGGAGGTTTATCCACGATCTAGCCACCAAAGCTATGCCCCTCACAGAAATGACCAAGGCTTAAGGCCCTAATACTGTCCACTGGTGCCCTGAAGCGAAAAAGGCCGTCTCCACCTTAAGGTCAGTGCTGTGCAGGTACCCTGTCCTTATTGTCCCTCACTTTGACAGGGAGTTCATCCTGCAGATAGATGCATCAGAGGTTGAGCTAGGGGCTGTCCTCTCGTAGAAGGTAAATATGGAGGAACACCCAGTACTTTAACTACAAAACTGCAGTCAAATGAACAAAATGATGCAGTAGTGGAGAACATAAGAAAGTAGGGGTGCACTGAAAATCGGTAGCCTATCGGTAAGGCACCGATATAAGGGAAAAAAGCACAATCGGCTATCGGCAGTTTTTGTTATTTTAGCCGATAATGTACACCGATATTCATGCTTGAATTTCTTCCAGCACAGAATGCAATGTCAGGCGCGCTTACTAATGACATAAGAACAATGACATTCATTTTCCCAGTGCTGTGTAATGTGCAATCAAAATGCAGTAAATATGTCTCAAAAGAGCGGTGTTTGGATTTTTCTTTAAATATCCGAAGAAAAAAATAGGATAGCGAGTTGTGTGCAGCAGAATAGACTTGACACTACATTAAATCCAACGATGAACTGCGAGTAGAATATTATTGTGATGCTTTAAATCTGAATCCTAAATAACACTGATAGTTTTACATTCACCCTAAGTAATGGTTTGTAGTTGGTTTCAGGCTGACACAACTGTAATAAATATAGGGGTATTTATTATTCGTAAGAAAATAGTATTAACCAGGCAAATTATTGTTCAAATGCAGCATCGATGCACAGTTAGTTACCAATCTGCCTCTGTGATGTCTCTGCTCCGTCTCTCTCTTTGGCAGCTTGGCATCACCTCAGCTCCTCCTCCGGCGCTCACTTGATTAAATCCTTGAACGTAAACAGTTTCGCTGAAAAGCACTTTTTTAAAACCAAGACTACAGCAGCAACAACAACAATCTCCCTATCTTCTAAGGAGTTGTGGGCTCTCTAAACGTTAATTGTGAATTACCTTTTGAAATTTTAGTTTATCTTGCTTAATCTGCATTTGTTGCGGGTGTATTAGGTAGCATTTTGAAGCAGGACTTAATTACTGTGCCGTAACAAATTAAAGTTTAACCGGATATTTTCATGACATCTGTTTGTTTCTTATTAATTAATTTAACAATTTAAGTTGGGCTGCATTTTTAAGCACTGAATGCTTAAAATAAGAATTTAACGCATGTTGTAGTTAACATTCCGTAGGTCAAAATTATAATACGCAATGTTTAACAGTAAGTGGCTATAAAAGTTAATGTCACATTATATATGTTTTTTCCTACAGAAGTGTTTTTACTAGTACAAATGCAAAGTGTTATTTTTGTGTGACTGTTGTAAAACAAATGTATAAATTGCTGACAAGCAAGTATAATATTACGATATTCTTTGTATTCATTTTCGGAAGTAAATGCAACAAGTAAACAATACCTGTTTGTTTTTGTCATAAATACAACAAGTAAACGATATCTGTTAATATTTTAACATTTATAATTATAAAACAGTTTAAATATAGGTCTAATGTCTTGTTCCTGTAGTTTACCTGCATCGTCTATTTATTATCAGCATCCTATCGGCCAAGAAAATCTTTATCGATGCACCCCTATAAGAAAGGTTACAAATGAGAGGAGGCCATTCAGCCCATCTTGCTTGTTTGGTTGTTAGTAGCTTATTGATCCCAAAATCTCATCAACCAGCTTCTTGAAGGATCCCAGGGTGTCAGCTTCAACAACATTACTGGGGAGTTGGTTCCACACTCCCACAATTCCCTCCTAGTCCCTCCTATTTTCTGTTCTGAATGCCCCTTTATCTAATCTCTGAAGGAATGCCTGACCATTAAATGGGCCTTGGATATGCTGTTAACTGCTCAGCAGGAGGTTCATCCTGGTCCTGACCATGCACCCCTTAAGTGGGTGCATCAAAATAAGTAAAATAAATCCTTAAGTTTATGGAGCAGCGTGGCAGAAATACAATGATTCTTGGTTGTATATCTCCCTTCGGACCTGTGAGGGCGCTAAGCAGCGAGACTTTTGGCGGGCTGGTCTGACAGTTCTTTCCCAGGGTCGGGAAGTCGGCCAGTCTGGATGAAGACGAGACTCTGTTGCAAGAACGCATTGACCCGGAAGGGAAACGACGTGGCAGCCGCAGATTGGGGAGGCGGTTGCATTCGTTTACCAAGGGGTCATGTGTGACGGCATAAAAGGGGACGGAAAATCGCAATCTGTTCCTTCGTTTTGGTTTGTGTTTTTGAACCGAGAAGGACTGCGACAGACCCCGTAACCACTGTTTCAGTACGTGAGTGTTTTGTTTGTTTGTCTTTGTGTAATTCGTCTTGTTTGTAAATCACTAGACGGCTAACACGATTCTGGAGCTGTCACCGAGGGCCAGCACTAGCCGGAACAACACTGCACTACTGTCACAAAATAAACTGTATCAACCACCACGAGCACTACTGCACGCACCCAGGACTGGTGACTGTGTTGGTATTATTGTGGGGCAGATACGTATTGTTTATTGTTTAGGATCTAGAAGCCCATTATTGTCTACCCCGTGCAGTACACATTGCTGTGTATTGTCGGGGGATTATTGTTTATTGGTCACCAGACCTGGATAAAAATAAAGCGCACTTTCCAAACTGGATTACAAGGCTCTGTCTGATTAATTACTGCACTGCATCACTTCTGCACCTGTTCCCACTCAGCCACTTGGTCACAAGCAGTTAACAAGGGGATTAGGCACAGCTCAGAGTACTTCCATTGTAGTTAGGCAATCAATGGCCCAGTTGTGGCAATGGTATAAAAAGCCAGGAGGTGCAGAGCCTCCTGTCTTATTTGTTTGTTTTGTTTGGGGAAAACAGGTGTTGCATGCTTTGCTGTTTTACCTACTGCTCAAAATGCATGTTCTTAAGGAGTAGGAAATATTCTATGAACTGAATATCAAAAACATGTATTTATTACTTGATTTGAGTGACTAATCTTCATTTATTCTGTTTATTTTAAAGAGGTAAACAGAGTAGTTAGTGCCATTGATGGCAAGGTTTTTATACGGAAGAGAAAAATATCAGCAATACTTAAACAATAGTTAATATTTAATTACAGATTACTAGTGGATTAACAAGCATAACCCTTACAAATAACCCAAAACAATGTTTTTTATGTGATTTCCATGGATAGGATGTAAAAAAAAAAAAGTTTCAGACTTCAGGGGTCATATTTTCTAAAAGTTTTCTGTAGTCTAAATCCTATTTTTCGAGAGGAGAACATTTTTCTATCTTTTAATTTTAGAAATCTAGATGCAAGCAAGTATTGTAAGCAATATCATTCTTCTAAAGGACTCCCAAACCATATTCACAACCGAGACCTCATTAAGAAATAAGACATCATTTAGCAACTGTTACCAAATCTTCATGTTTTGCATCCCTGCCTGTAAAACTGCACATCTAGAAGAACTGCATCTGCTGGGGATATTGTCTTACGGCTGCCATGCAACACAACCTACTCACCAATGAATCTCAATGCAACTGAGACCCTTTGGGCAACCTGCACACTGTTTATGACCATTAGAAATGTGTCACTGACCTACTGATACCTCTAGGAGAGGTGCATGATTGTGTGAATTCCAAGCTGTTATTTATTTATTTATTTATTTATTTATTTTAAGTGTGGTATAACCAACAGCCAGCATCAACAAGCATTAAGCCTGGCATAAGGTTTTTTTTGGATGGTGACTCACAATGTCGAACTGCAATCATGTTATATCAACCATTTTTTAAATTTTGTTCTGGATGGGAAAAACATATGCGTCAGAATTCAGCAGGGCTTTGTTTGGGGGCAAGTCCTTTTCCTCCCAGGAGGAGACACAGAAGAGAAATTCCTCAGGGGTTGGGCACACCAGGAAGACCACACTCTTGCATGGCTTAGCAACCTCCAGGTTATCTTTAAAAGCCTACATGGCAACATACAACACCTGGGTTTTATTTAGCAACTAAATCAGACTGTGTTATTTATTTAAAAAATTAAATTAAACAAAAATTAGTCTATAATACAAGGGGATAGTGTCAAAATAGACTAAAAACGAGTAGCAATGGTCATTAATTTCTTACTATGAATCTACACTATACTGACAAAATTTGGTACGCTGCAGTTTATAATTATCCATGGAAATGTCTTCATGTTTTATGTTATTTCATTTTAATTAGAAACATAGTAAATGGCAAACCACATATTGTATTATGTGGCTATTGTCAGAACATTAAACACTTAATGCTAAGGCTTGTGCCATTATTCTTCTACTGCTAACTTAATTATAGGTACATGACTATAGCAGTCTACTGACCTGATCTCATTTGAACCAAGAAACCACCCTTTTTGCCTGGGGGAAATAGCAGGAGTCTTAAAACAAACAAAGGCTTTCACTATCCACCCAGGCAAAAAAGAAATGGACAAGCCAAATGAAATGTTCAGCATTCCAGGTCCAATCCACTATATCTCCAAGCTGATCATAATTATTATAATAACAAGGGCATCCTCTACTCATTTCAAGTCAAGGCAACATAAACATTTTCAGGTCTGAGATTTATCTGAGTGCCTGCAGGTGTCCTTCTATTTATGTGTGTGTCTCACAAGGCAACTTAATACATCAACAACAACACCATAAAGTACAAACTCAGTCCTGAGAGGTACTAGATCATCATGTTATGATATGGTTACAGCTGTTTATACTGCTGTTTTATATTTCTTTTTTTTTCGTTAACAGCCAGATAACGCTTTCTCAAAAAATAAATGTATTTTGCTAGAAGGTAGATCATTGGAAAATGCATACACACACAAACAAACAAAAAAAATCCCATTATTCACAATACATTTAAAACAATTACTCAGTATAAGCACAACAGGTAGGGCTGGTCAGAAGAGATCCTTTTTGAAAGAATGTGTAAGTCTCACTTATTCATACAAAAAACAATGTTACACACATGGGAAACACAGTGATACAAGTAGTTTCCGTATTCCATTGAGGCATTTGATTTAATTGAAATGATTGTACTTTTTACATTTCAGAACCATCTCCAGTGACTCCCTCCCTCCCCCTATGAAACCCCAGAACATTAAACATTGCGCTTGTACACCTAATGACGTGTGAACAGTGAGAGCCACACAGATTACATCTTCGAACTACACTGAACACTAACAGTAACTACAGTCAAACCTGAAGCATAAAACATGTGATTTTTAAATGGGGCATTTATGTGCAGCTGGAGAAAAAGCCTCCAGGTTTAAAAAAAAAAAAAAAAAGATACCTGAACCACAACCTTCTGATGGCCTAGCAGTCAGCAAAGCAGATCTAGGGGATGGCATAAAAAGAAAAAGGCCGGGGGGTGGGCGTGGGCGTAGAGCTGCTCCTGTCCCATCTATTCCAGCACCATGGTTTTGACTAATGATTTATATTGTCCATTTTGGTGAGAACTTGTAATCAGCTAAAGAGTGCTAGTTCTGCGAAAGGACAGTGACGGGCAAACGTAATATTTACTATGAAAATCGTTTTACCTTTAATGAAACTACAATAGAGTATATTTGCAGAAATACACATGGAAACAAGAATGTGGCAAATAGACAAGTTCATTTTGGCAAAAACAGACCCTATTGCAGTTGCATTAAAGGTGAAACTACTACTAAATCTTCTGGACCTTTAAGAGAAAATGACATGGTGCTTCTTATAAGCTTTAAATTCTAGGAGACAAGTGTTTAACATTTTTTTCTTCATTCATAGTTTGCTAGTCTGGTTTCACACCACCAGATTTTACCAACTGTTGTAAAGTTTTTTTTTAAATAGCTTTGTTTGGTATTTTGTTTTGTATTTTAACTCAAGGAATGTTCTTGGTTTTTTTTTTCTGTTACATTGTACAAAGTAATTTGGAACAAAATTACAATTGTTGTAACTTTAACAGTTTTGTACTCCACATCAATGACCACTCATTGAAATAAGTACACTGAAGGCACTAGCCAATTTCTTAGCTGTTCCCTAAACTAACCTCCTAACTAAATGTAGTAATTATATGTAAGATACATGCATCTGTTCTGTTTAATTTTGTTTTTATTTTTTCACAATGCGCAGGAACTTCAACTACTCCTCAGTAAAAGTTTGAAGTTTACTCCTTTCCAATATTTTCATATCATCTTTACATTCCATTACTTACTTCAATGTAATATATATATATATATATATATATATATATATATATATATATTAGCCTGAAGGTTTATTTTCAGTGTGCTTCGCTTCTTTTTTTTACCCCTTACCTGTGGGAGCTCAGTGTATATGGGAATTGCAGATGATTATATATATATATATATATATATATATATATATATATATATATATATATATATATATATATATATATATATCATTTTGTTATATTAATTTTTTTCCAGACAATATGACAACTGTAATTCAGAGTCTTCTTACATGGTTTGTGTGGTTGGGCCTTCTTTCAATAGTGCATGGTTGAAAAATGGCACATTCACAGGTCAGATCACAGACCTAAAAGCAGACATTGCATAACATTTTGTCTGACAAAAGTGCCTCAAAGTAACTCAATGATGGGAGAGATGGAGAAACACCCAGCTCGCATTTGAACTCTGTGAAATACAAAACTAAAGTCAAGGATTTTAATATCATCCTTCTTCATCCTTTGCAGGTTTCTCTCTAACCATCAACCAATCAAATCCTGGTAATACTGAACTGTAATCCAGTCAGCAATAATCCTAAAAGCATGGACATAGCTGGCCTACAACCACATATTTGAGCATGTCAGATCACTTTTCCATTATACGCCTCAAAATTGAAAGGAACAGACAGGGGCTGTAGGTGCGCGGGCTTCAGGGTGCAGGCCCCATGGTAAGTATGGTAATTGTATCTTTCTGATCGTGAGGGCACTTTGAAAAAAGGAATTTAAAGCAGAAGTAGTTGTCTGTCTGGCATGTCAGATATTAAGATTATGACACTGGAGAGTCTTTGGGTTAATGGATAAAAAAAAGGGAAAGTTGACTATAAACACTAGAATATAGATTAAAAAATATTATCCTGTAAGTGACACGTTTTCCCCATATTGCATCCAGTTCACTGGAAGACCATTTATCCTCCTCTGTAAAGTGCACATCTCTGCCTTGTAAACAGACAGAACCCTTCAAGTTAACCTGTTTTTGCCACTTACAGAAAGCATCCATTTCTGACCAGCCTTTTGCACAATCAGATACAGTCACTACGATCTGTACAGTTTTCAATCAGTAACATTCAATCATACATCATCCTAGCCTACAGAACATGCAAATAAACACACAAAAGTAAATGGTTCATCTAATGTTTTTTGTCAATTTTTTTTTTTTTGTAGAACGTGGCAAAAAAACTAAAAGCACGGTATAAAATTAGACACAGCTCAGAATCTCTGTTTTAATAAAAAATAATAGGAAGAAGAAATGCAGAAATTGAAAGACAAGTTGCACTGTGCAAGTTGCAGAATACAGCAGTTATGAGTGTGTCGTATCTGGAGATGAAAATTCGAGGGGAAAGGAAGAGGGAAATCTGGATATAAATCTAATTAACTTTCGTCCTTGAACTACACATCAACAAACTATACAATAATGCAGAACCCCCTTTTCACTTAGACATACTGTCAGAGGAGTAAACTACAAAGGATTGTTTCTTGTGTGCATCAAATTATATTAAAGACAAACAGGTGGGACACACTGTCAAATTAGAGAGGAGCAAGCCAAGCTCTTCCTCGTTTGTTAAAAATCAAAGTGTTATTTTTGTTCTTAGGAAGGTAATTCTATGAAAACCATACATCTTTTACCCATACCATTCAACCATAATTCTGAAAACTCAAAAAAGATGAAGATAGCGTGCTTTGAATGAAATCTCTTCCTGGGGTGTTTTAGATGAGAGGGCCATCAGAAGAATGACTCTGACGAAAGGCTATTATGTATGCTAATCCAGTAGTACCTATGGTACTTTAGCACCTACCATAAACAGATGTGCAGAAATCATGCTTTATTAACTTTTTCTTTATAGTTCAATTATATATTTTTTTTATGGTGGCTGTTCATCACCACAAAGGTGTGCAGAAAATGTGGGCCCATTCTTGTAAATGTTGGAACCAATTCATCTTTGTCAAAGGTGATATGAGCACATGTTTGTAATGTAACAAAGAATTTGGGGTAGTACAGCCATCCAGGGTTAAAGGGGAATTCAGATCTGTGGAACGTCAGCCACGAAAAGGAAGCCAGTTTATTCAAACACACAAACGCAGATACTAGATGAAGAAAGTGACACAAGGTAGACACAGACCTGTGGAACCTGTTTTAATACATGAACTTAAATCAATTAAACAGTTTCTTAAAAAGCAGTACAAATTACCAAAATTACAAATAAATGTCCTACTTTATTTTGTTAAAGCATAATCTGTGCCCAAATATTCATTTATAGGTACTGGATTAGCATAGATGCCTGCTTTCATTGATAGTTTTACTAAATTGAAAATGATACAATAGAAAAAGGACAGCCATCATCATTGCTCAGCAGATTACCACCTCACCTTCCGCTTATAACTCAAATGTGCTGTGTTAATGCCTCCAGTGGCCTGAGGCCCCCATTACTCTGCAGGTAAGATGTATTATTGCAATATACTAACTGTAATCCCTCAAGTGAGAGCTGGAATAGGACATTATCAATTAAATTCAGGGGAAGGAAATAAAAGAGCCACCCAACTCATTAAACTTCTTCTAAGAACCTCTTATTACACAAAGCCGCTGTGATTTACTGCAGCAGTAGGGCCAGGAGACAAAAAAAAGCTGTCAGTTCAATCTACTACTTGGAGCCCTCAAAAAACCTGACACCCACTGTTCCACAATGCATTCTAAAAGACGGGGAAAGGGTTTAGCCACCATTTAACTTCCTTTGCATTTGAAATTGTGTTGCATCAGAAAAGGTAAGACAAAGAGGCCGCCTAAGTAAAGAATTTCATGTTGACAGACAGACCACTAGGAATTTCATCTATGTATCACGCGGACACCAGCTACAAGCACATTTGTCCCTCCAGTATTTAGCATTAGTGAATACGGTTTTGTGCACTAGAAGGGTTTGCATTAAAAAAGTGTCATCTAGCAAGCAGACTTTTTTTTATCACGGTGCTAATATCAATGGACCCAACAGGGATTTGAACAAGTTTTACTGATGAAGTTCCCCTGCACTGTACCAGCTATTAAAAAAATATATTATTATTATTATTTTTTAAGTACAATGTCCTCTTATTACAGATTTTCAAAATACTGATCATCCTGTGACTTTTACAGCATTTTCACAGCTTACTGTTGCTGCCTTCTGTGTGACGCACTGTTGCAAATAATATCAGAACTATTGGAGACTGTTTGGATACGCAGTGCACAGGAGGCAACAACAGTAAGTGATGTGAATGCAGTGGCTAAAGAACTTTGTGGGGGGTTGCTGCCTGTCTGTATTCCAGTACCCCAAGCTGAAAACTGCAAACATCCCAGTTAAGGCAGTGACTTCTGTAGGAAAACTAGGAGTCCCATCTTTTATGATGAAAGCAAATGCTGCAAAGATAGGGGAGAGGAATGAAACTGGCCTACATGGCTTTAATCTTTCAACAACAACCATTTAAAACCTGTACTCCTTCATAAGCTTCTGATTACAAACATAAGAACCGCCTCCCCTCTCGATCTACTTTCCACGGAATTATTTTACCAAGTTGACTGGTAAGACCTGGACCTCGTATTTCAACCTCAAGCATTTACGACATCCTCACTTTATTTGAAATCTTTAAACTAGAAAACAGTGTCATATTTACAAAGCACTAAAAAAGAGAAAAAAATGCAGACTGACACAGTGCTTACTAACTAACCATATTTTTCTTTCAGTACAAATAAACATTGGAGATCCAGTTTATTCGTTTTCTGTTGTTCACCATTACCTACAATATGATCTGTCTAAGGGTCAGTTGAAAGCCAACCTCCTCTAAAAGGACTTTGGCATATATGTAAACAGGATATTTCAGCCAACACTAGTTTACCACTTGGTTAGTGCATGTATATTACTTATCCATATTATTTTTTCCGGATTCTTATGTAAACCAGGTAATTAAAAACTTTGTATCTACTGAACTACCCTACAGTACCAGTGAATTATTAGTCTCCTATATAGGTTTGCTGGTACTACTAGGTTTACATTTCCCAAGCATGTTTCCTTCGCTACCAAACTAGAACGGTTTAGGGTATAGTATAAAATGTAGAGGTTCAAAATTATTGGTTACCTTGGTATGCACATTTTTAATCCTATTGTATATCTAGTTATGTCTATCATAGAGAACAAACTAGCTTTCCTGCGGGCTTGCCTCAAGTTGTACAAGTGCCAAGTCCATAGTTCCATAACCCACAAGCAAATGAAGTTGAAAGACTTACAGAACCAATAAAAACAAAAAAGCACTTGTGACAACTTCAAAGCGATCCACCCAGATACATTTTGCATTCTCAAATCAGAACCCATAACTGTATGTTATACACAACCCTAGCACAACTCAGGTTTGTTTAAACCAAGTCCCCCTCAAAACAATGAAGCCAAATCCTGGGTTCTGCTTGGGTTAAGTATTTAAACACGCATATGGAATATATTAAAAATAATAAGCTGGACCATCACCAAGGAAAAAAAGGGGGAGGCAGTTTGTAATCACAGTATGATTGCTTATGTAGTAGTGTATGCATAAGAATCACATGATGATCAAATGGCAACATTTGAAATAAAACCAACATAATTTCACAAATATCGAAATTGTGCATTTTGTTACCATCTCTGCATGTTTAAACTGACGGCGACTCAACTGTGAATATAATTAACACTTCCACAAAAAATAAAAATGAAAGAAGAAAAAGAGGAGAAACACACACACATAGGTGGGTTATGTTGTCCAGGTAGTAACACCTGTGTATAGGTCCTGCAGCTGTTGATTTGAGAGCACTGCACATACTGGTTACTTAGCAATTAAGGGTTCAACGCATCATTTTGGTAGTTCATTAATTAAAAACATTTTGTAAATTTCTTCCCCACACTACACATATGGCTTAAATATCAGAACTATGCGACACAGACAGGAACTCTAGGTGATGAGGACAGATTTCATGACCCTGTGGCATTTGAACTCGGAATGCTGGGTGCTCATGTGCTGCTGCCTTTTCTTCAGAGACACCTCGTTTCCACTTGCGACTGCCAACTCCGTTATGTTGCCAACAAACTTTTACCCTTCAATGCAACAAACCTGAGTTTCTGATAAAACAGGATGCAAGTGAGTAACCACACTTCAGATTCACGCCTTTGATTTGGATTGGCATAACTTCTAAAATGGTTCCCCAAAAAACTTGTACTTAAGTCAAAACTTTCAGCAGATAGAGACAGGCACAACTGGAGTTCATCTCGAGTTGGGTGCCTAGTGTAAACAAGGTATAGGAGCATCCAAAATGAATTCCCAAGTTGGCATTGCAGGTACCACTAATGAATTTCTCAGAGACAGGAGGCAGCTCATGTGCTGCCTCCAGGGTTCTTCCTGGGATGGTGGCTGATACATCTGTAGTGCAAGAAGGGACCCTAACAGCAGAAACCTATTGGAAACAACCAAACCTCGGCTGTAGTGGCTTTCTCCCAACTGATTAAAGTTTAGAATACAGAGAGTTTCTCCCTGAGTTCTCATGGTAGTCTCCAAGGACAGCAGAGAGTGTACTTCTAGTAGAACCATTTGACGGAAAGGTCTTCTCCAGGAAAAAGAACAACATTTTGCCAAGCAGGCCCTCACCCTCACCATAAGAGACAGAGAGAGAGAGAGAGAGAGAGACAGCTATGGGGGGAAGGATTTTACTAAGGGACCACCTTTGTACATCTACAAGGTCACTACATCTACATTATCTCTGAATCCTGTTCATGGTTTTAGTTCTGAGCTGTTGATTTTTGTGTAGTTTTTGTTGATTGTTTTTTGTTTAATTAAATTTCAAAAGAAGGTGAAAATAGTCCATTAATCCATCGGTGTCTTCCACCAATGTGAATTTACGTTCACACTTGAACAACATGATGCTTGTGCATTAGTTCAACAGTTGAGGTCCAAATATTTTTTTTTTTTTTTTTTTTTCTGTTTTAAAAAAAAACATAATAAAAATACTGGAGGATGTTGTACCACATGTAGCCAGATGCAAAGGCAAGTGACTGTATAAGAAAAAGCCACACAGGGTCAAGGGTCATCTCCTTGGAAACTGCTTCTTTTTGGCCTTTGGGAGGTGGGAAAGCACCTGGAACAAACAAAATATAAATTGTTACAACATAAGCAGACAAATGTTCACTGGTGGTAGTACATCGAAATATAGACAAAGATGTATTTCTAAGCGAATGATTGTGGTAACCCATCTGATCTAACCCCTCGCTTTCAACAAAGCTTTACCCAGGTAGCCTGGACTCTGACATCTAATGAATCAACCACAAGTATTAATAGGCTACATTATTACATTTACCAGATATTACAAACCAAACCCATCCCTCTATCTGATTTGGAGCACATTTTAAGCATATTAACACCCCACCCCCCCCCCATAACTGAGGTACAATTTTGATATTGTTCACCACTGATCCGAATTCTGTAAAGCCACCATTATTCATATTATGGGTTGCAGGTATCACAGAGAAACATTCTATACAAACTACCAAATACAAATTCCTGCTAATACATTTGCATCAAAGAATTGCTATGAGCAAACATTGCTGTGCTCAAGGCATAGCACGTCATTACCGGTTTTTTTTGTAGATTTTATAAACCCTGGGGCAACTGATAAGCTGTCATGCTAGCAGAAATTATGTTATTGTATTTTGGAATATAATAACAGTGTTACAGTCAGCGCCTTTATCAGGAGACCTTGAGAGAAGTAAAAATATCTCGAATAAGCGGCTGTCCCAATTAAACTAGGCATTTGAAATGACATTGGGTCACAATTTTGTTTCTAAATGAAAAGAAAAAGAATACAATCACATCACATTATGATTAAATGTTAAATACATAATTAAAAATACGAGTCCATTTTTTTATTCCTAAACAAAATTAAATCGCTGTTTTTTATTTCTACATTAAATGAAAAATAATGAAATCACATATTATCACAAGGCGAGGCACCTGCGATGTTGACACGCCAACTTCCTTTGCAGCAGCAGCCCGAGAACCACAGGAGACTCCAGCTCCTTCAGGAGTTCAACGTGGTTTATGCAATTTACGCAAATCACAGGGTAATCACACGCTCACGTACTCACTGCACTGTGCTACGCAAAACTGTCTTGTGCTCTGAAAAACAATCTCCATTCATCAATTGACGTCCCAATTAAACGACGTTAAATAAAGTGACGTCCCAATTAAAAGACATCAATAGCATTGGGAAGAACTGTCTCCCAGCGTTGTATCCCATTTAAGCAGACATCCCAATTATCAGTATCCTGATTATGTGGCGCCGACTGTCTGGTGTAATTTGGTGTCTAGCTATATCTTCTTTCTCTTTATCAAATGGAGAACCTCTAGTTTCTGTTTTTGAGGTGTTTTTTGATTATTTATCTACCACAGCAAGTCAAACTTCTCACCAAGAAATGATTGGGTCACCAAACATTATGATACCCAAGATTAGGTCACAAAAAAAAATGTTAGAACATGCTGCAACTGAAAATTATTTCTCCAGTAAAACCTGATTTTAGTGTTCTTAAAATGACACTATTCAGAATGGCTCTGCATCAGTGCTTTAAAACTGAACATTCACTGCCAGGGTCACTATTGCCATGAATTCCTGACTACAGATATTCAGTTAAATAAATTAGGACCTTACTGGAAGTCTGCCTTGGGTTATACACTGAACAAAAATCTGATCTAATTCTGGCCATTTCTGGGTGACTGTCCTGGAGTTCAGTAGTTTAAGGCCAAATTAACAACACTTTAACTCTTGTCTTATTTTACAAAGTTAAAGTTTGTAAATAGGGTCCATTGTTTCCATTTCAGCACAAAAAAAAAAAAAAAAAAGTGAAATCCTTTCAATCCACAGTTGCTTGTCTTATTCGGTTACTTCGTGTTGGCTGCTGTTGCTAACTTTGAATCTCTGAGGATTTCCTGCATAAACAGCTGGGGGAGATACATGACTCATAATACATTGGCATTAACAGCTTCTTACAGCATTATTAATGCAAAAAGGACCAGATTGTTCCATGAAAATAAGTCAGGGTACTTAGGAGAATGTGTACAGACCTGTTTCATAAAAATGGGCAAGAAGTTCTTCCTTCTCTACAAACCGCTGGTAAAGCCAGTTTGTGAGGGGCTCCGTCTCTATGGGAACGTCTTTAATGGGATAGATCCTGTTAGGGGTCAGAAAAAAAGAGCAGTCAGTGAAAACATCTTCCTTCATTACTACAGGCTGCTGTGCAGACAATAACACAAATCACAAGCTGCAGTACTAATTAGGAAACGGCAAGTGAAGCAGTCGGACTGCTCCTTTCAAAAGCAAATTAAGCTGTGTCTGGAACATTCCTCAGAGGGAGAGTTATGACCAGTAAAGGACGACACAAGAGTACAAGGCCAGTAGACATTTTCAAAGCACCTTTCCTTCAGAAGTTAAACAGGACCCAATCAGCAGATCTGGCAACAAGATAGGGTTTAACCATTTGTTGTATTTGTCAATGATTTCTGTAGTTTAAGCAATACAACTGCAATAAAAAAAAGTAATCTGTTATTTCATAGGTATAGTGTATGTAGGCACCTTAATCTCAAGGGGATTCACTGTAAAGGTAAAAAACATTGTAGTCTGTGCTCATTGCCTTCCTTTAATGATACTGGGATGGTCTCAACATGTGCTACACTGCCACTGTATCGATGTATTTTTTCGCTTTGCTTATCTACTCAAACCTTTCTTTTAATTCAAGACTCACAGCGGGAGTGTAGAGTGCGGTAATGGAGAGAAATATAATTAATTATGAGTGCAAAATCAAAAAAGCAATGTTTCCATTTGGTTTGAAGAACAAAAAAAATCGATATCCACAAACAGGGTTGAAGGCGATAAATGTTTACCTGCAATTATTGCATTTACTATTTAAGAAACTGTACAGTTTCTGAACCAGGAGCTTTAGCTGCTAATCCAGCCTCTGCCAGATGGTGTCACTATTAGGCAGCTGTGGACTGAGTCTATATTTCAAACAGGATCCTGCACAGTGCTTTACGAAATGCTGCTTATGTAGTCAAACCTGCATTACCCATTTATAGTGACCGCTACGATGAAACCCGACATATACATTTACCATATTATATCACCTGGAAAATCGTACAGGCTGTGCGGTACTTGGAATTAATTTGAACATAATGCACACTTGTGGAATTAACTTAATAAACAAAAACAGTTGAGGAATATTCAACCTAAACTCAGATTCTTAAATTTACGAATAAATATAAAAAAAAAAAATAACTTCCTATTATTTGACCCTCTATATCTAGGTACTTGTGTGTATTTTTATGTTCAGCAATCATCTTAGATAAAGAACATTTGTTTCCTTTTTTATATTTAAAAATGAATGTTCCTGTTCACTGACAGATTGAAGCACACCTTCTGCTCACCACTATCTACTGATAATCAAAGGCTAGAGACCAAGAACAGAATAAAGAATCATGCAGACAATGAGAGTTCATTAAGAGCGAGACAGTCTATACAGCAACCATAACTCTCATCCTCCTTACCAGCTAATGAGGAGTGCTGTTTTAAATTGAACAAAACTGGGACCCTTCATTAGACTACGATTGCATTTTTCATTATCTTTTTAAAATACAAAATTCAAAAGCTGACTATAAGCAGAGTTTTATTGTTAATGATACTGAAACTTAACTTCCTTGTGAAGCCTGTCCTGTTTAAAAATTGTGTTTGGTGGATATTTCTAACATGTATTTTTGTAGCACTATCCAGGGCAGAATGTATACACTGATAAAGATTTCTTGAGCAATGACCCTTTAAAAAGAATACACAATGGGTACAATAAGTGGAAATATAAAAAACAACACAGCACCAGATTAGGAGTTAGAAACTAAAGTTAAAAAAAAAAGAATCATGCATTTAAATCAGCTGCTGGCAGCAGACTTTTGAAGAACGTGGTTCTGGACAGAACAAACCCAGTGTATTCACATACAGAGGGTCCATAAAATATCTATACAAAATCTGAATACGGTTACAGCAAAAAGCAACCCAAAAAACAGCTATCGTGTTCACCATGTAGAGTTGTGACACATGGAAGGAAAGACTGACACAATCAGTACCTAAGGTTCTGTGATGAGGGGTGAGAGTTGTCTGCTGACAGACAGGGAGACACACAGAGTTTGCTGTTGACAAAGATGCTCAGGCACGCACGATTTATTTACATACCACTAAGCATACAAAAAGCAAAACAAAACACTAAACTACAAACAAAAGGTGCTCTGAATGCAGCAAGCGCCACTCCATTAATCAACAGGAGGAGTTTAGCTTTTAAATGTTTGTGGACTTTCTTTGTCCTATGGCCTTACAGCAGCCCTGAGCTGTATTAGCTGACCTGCCTGCTGGTTAGGGATTCACAGCTAGCCAATCACCAGCTGCCTTTCTCCACAAGCAAGCACAGCAGGTAGGATGAAACACAAAACAAAACATTTCTCATGTCACAGAGTCTTATTTTTAATGAGGGCCTGTGGCAAAGTGGTTAGCCGTGTGCAGGTGCAGGTGATCAATAATCAGACAGACAACGATAATCCAGGTGCAATGGTGGTTTATTTGTAAATCCAATGGTCTGATGACCCAAATACAGTAAACAATAATGATGCTAACAGGCAATACAGCGGCATGTATTGCTCTGTTTATAATCAATGAGTTGGTCCCAAAATAATACACAAGTCCCGTTAGTAAACACCCACACGCAACATAAAACACAGGTCCACAGTGACTAATTTAGTGCTCGTGGTGCACTTACAGTTTATTGTTAACAAAGGTGCAGTGTTGTCCAGGCCTTAAGCGACAGCTCCTGGATCGTGTTTAGCCGTCTAATATATCACAAACAGTCACAGTAGTTAGACACGACAAAACAAGCACTCATGATATCATAATACGTTGGTTCTTTTGGTTCATCGTTAACCATAGCAAAGGAACAGATCACATCACTACTTCCTCTTTTTATACTGTCAACCATGACCCCTTGGTTAACTAGCACATCCGCTCCTCCAATCCGGGGATGCCACTCTGGTAACCTTCAGGGTCAATGGTTTAGAGTGTATCATAGCTACTCCCCCTTTCTAGATGGCCGACTTCCATCGAACCCTGGGAATTAATTGTCGGGCCAGCCAGTCCAGGGTACTCTGCGCCCTCACAGGTCGAGAGGGAGATCTAACACCTAGAATCATTCAATCTCTGTCACAGGGCCCAAAAAAGGAGTGCTACATTTACATTGAGACTGACTAAAACCAGGTTTTAACCCAAGGTTCCTTCACATATTTATTATTATTTTTATTTATTTATTTCCCTCTCGTGCAATATCCATTTTCATGTCATGTTTCAGGTCATCTATTTCAATTTGCGAAATACTTAACTTACACAAAAAAACAAGTTTTTCCAGAAATTAAATTTACAGAATTTTGAAATACAAATAGTCTGTTTTTTTTCCTTCTCCTGTACCTATTTAAAATGTCCACATATGTTTCTCCACCACAGCAATTCCCCACACAGCTCATTAAAACTGAAACTTCAGTGGGTATCCTCCGATCCCATGACCAAACCAATTTACTCTTTTACACCCAAGAACTCGACAGCGGATTTCAGTGAGCTACCAGCCTCTGGAGGACAAAGGCCAGGACACAAAGCTGCACTCCCATGTTTATGACTCATCCTGCATACCACACAGCCGTGCTTTTACCAGGTGAGTCATTCGGTGACCCCTAAACCTGGAATTTGAACACATTAACACATGTTTGTCCAAACAGCTAAAACAACAATACATTTTGAAGTAATTCAAACGGGGTACACATTAATATACTGCAATGAAATGATTAAATTTGGCAAGAAAAACAAATAAAAAATCATTTTAGAATCATACCTGCTTTTCATGTGGTGATGGAATCTTTGCAGATAGGCGTATAAACTTACTGATGCTATTTACAGATTAACAAAAAAGCTAATTCAACAATTTCATGCTATACAGTTTTAGGGTTTTATAACAGGCACTTTAATATACTAAGCAATAAAGATTAAAAAGCTGATAGTGCTTTCATGATTTTATGTCATTCATGATATAAAAAATACCCAAGCCAACCCCCCCCCCCCCCAAAAAAAAAAAAAAAAATGTGTGTCATACACTGGTAGAAAGCTTAAAATGTCATGTATTCTCATATTCCCAGCTATAAACACAGTTGGTGCTAATCTTCCAATGGTATCATTCAAAAAATAAGAATTGCAATTTACTCCGGACTTGTGTGATGAAAGCAACTTCAGGGGAAAAGAGCAGATTAGGGCATTTGAAAAGTATCAATAGAAATGTGACTTGGAAGCACAGAATAGAGCCTCTGGTGCTGAACAGCTTATAATATACTTTCTCTGTACATAATTTGAGTGTATCCAATGGATGGTAAATCACATATTTTTCTAGTAAATTATGCGAGATATACAGTACATATTACCCTACTAAAGTTAAATCGTCTCCACAACGACAGCAAAAGTGCATGGATCAGTATGTGAAAACCCCCCAATTTTCAGATGCACCTGTCTGTGTTGGGTTTTGAGGCAGAGGACACCTGCTGTGAAGCCATCATAAAAGAATGATTTCTATGTATGGGTGAAGGCCTGTTCATATTCCTTGCGTGACTTGCTATTCTTTAATAAGAAATCCTACCCCCTACCCCCCCTCTCTTCAGAGAATGCTTTCAAGTTTGAGCTGCTGAAAACCATAGCATAAAACCTGGCAGTGAAGAATGGTTTCTGGTTGCCCCCTTTTCTGAGCTGGATCATTGCAGCTATAAACATCATGATCTAGAAAAATGTGGCAAAGGTAAAAATTGCTGCTGTTTAAATCTTAAACACATTAAAAAAAAAAAAGTATACATGTTATCTGTTTAGCTCAGTCTAAATAAATACCTTCAAACTTATTTAAATCTTTTCAGGAAAAATGTTTGGTGCATCAGCAACGATACACTAAATCACAATGACAAACACATGACAAACCTCAATTTCACAAGGTGAACAAGGTGCCCAACCTGAAGGTAACCAAATATGGTACAAGTAGCGGATATTCTTTGGGGAAAAATTGTATTCAGCAGCTATAGGTCTATAGCTTTCTCTAAATTATTAAAGTTGAAAAAGGTGCAATGCTGCGCCTAAACCAGTCTGTTAATGTAGTGTGTAATACAAGTGCGCAAACCGTGTAAGAGTCAATAAAGCAATAAGCACTCCTCACATGCGTTGTTCCAATGCAAGTACCCTCTGCCCTGCTTTCAGGATGTGTTTATCAGCTGCATTTGGAACTTAATTCTGGGGCTTCACAGACTGTTCCTGGGGCCGATCGGATCCAGATTTTAAAGAAAGGCTTTTTGATAATTTCGCAGGGAAGTTTATCATCTTAGAATTCTCAGATCACTTGCAGGTCCACCTCTGACAACAACATGTCTTCCCAGAACGATTAAGTCCAAACCTGCACTAAACAAAGTGACTGGGAGGCACTCACAGTACAAAGGAACAATGAAATAAACCACAGTGCTGCACATGCTTAGCTTAAGCTATTTTCAAAATAGTGTGCACTCACAATGACAACAATCACTTCTTAAACGCTGGACCTCTTCTACTCTCAGTATGCACACATACTGTACAAAGAAAGGGTAATAGTAACTGAAATTAGCTGGTGCAGCAACCTGGAACCCATACTTCCTGTTAATAAAAATAACAAAATACTTTATTGTTCAATCTCTGGAATCTCTCCTGGCTGCTCACATTTCACTTATGTATTTATGTACTTTGTGTATATACTGTATGTATTCTATGCCAGCTGTGACTAGCAAATGTACACCAGTATTAAACAAACAAAGCAATGAAAAAACACAACTAACTTTCTTGGCTGGTGGTTAGAATGCAATTATCTTAACCTCTGTGTTTATTACTAATGTGAGAGAATGTGGAAGAGCTCTTAGCTCTGCCTGTAAAGTGTTGGTGTTTTGTGTGGGTTTTGGTGGTGGTTGGCAAGGATGGGGTTAATTCCTGTCCCTGCCAAAAACATATGGGCAGCAGTGTGGAGTAGTGGTTAGGGCTCTGGACTCTTGACTGAAGGGTCGTGGGTTCAATCCCAGAAGGGGGACACTGCTGCTGTACCCTTGAGCAAGGTACTTTACCTAGATTGCTCCAGTAAAAACCCAACTCTATTAATGGGTAATTGTATGTAAAAATAATGTAATTGTATGTAAAAATGATGTGATATCTTGTAACAATTGTAAGTCGCCCTGGATAAGGGCGTCTGCTAAGAAATAAAGAATAATAATATGAGAATGTGGCTGCTTCCAAATACAATAATTGGTGATAATTGGGAGCAGCCACATGGTATAAAAGGAGAGCCCAGAGCTACATTTGGGAGACGACCAGGGAGCTGTAAACAAGGAGGTTTTGCTGCCTGAGAATCAGACCCAGACCCAGACTCAAACCCATGCCCTGTTCACACTAGCATGTTTATACCGGTATCGTTGCGGAACTGTGCCGAAACAGTAACGAAACATCTGTCCAGACTGTAGTTCTTATCGGTGTTGTACCGATACAACTGTATCGATACGAAACTCAAAAAAGAGCAGGTTTTGTACTAGTACTGTTTCGATACGACTCGGAACAGCTTAAGTGTGGACAGGTAAACCGACACGGTATCAATACAGTTAAGTCAATATTCTGAAGCACGCACACGTCTTGCTTTACAGTTTAAATACTTTAAACAGCTTTACATTTTACGGTGAGCAGTACCTTTAGCATGGTTACACCAAAAAATGCCCAAATAAGTGACCAGAACACTGTCGCTTTAAACATACATGAATGTGGACAGGTCTCATTTCTACCTCATGACTACCATAGAGAAAAAGAGTTATCATCCAGAAAGCAAAACATCAAAATGACTTGAATATGGCAGCCATCTTAGGTCACAGGTCAAAGTGAAGGGTGCCATTAGATTGTGCCTTAGGAGTTTCAATAACACTTAAAATATAAAAGTTGCATCCTGAAATGGGGTTTATGAGATATAGCAGCTGTAGATGCAGCAACGGTGACCACCATTCATATCTACTGTAGAGTCACTTAATTTCAGGAAACTGTATCACAATGAGGGCTTTGAATTATACATACCACTGTAAAAACCTATTTATCTGATATGGATATTTCTGACAAATGGTTACTGACTTTCCTGGAGCGTGCCAGTTAAGTATTTGGTGCAAGTGTGGACCACCTGTCTGCATTGTGCTGTCTTGTCAGGACTACAAGGTCATAATGAGGCCTTCTCCTGGTAAAATAAATTCTAAAATGCAAGATCCTCTAAAATGTTGGAATAGGTCAGAAACTGGAGAAGGCAAACTCCTATCTAGTGTGCTGGAAGCGAGCCACACAGACAGAATTAGTTTCCACCCTAATCCATTTGGCAGAGAAAGGGATGTAAACTTAAAACCGTCTGATCACACATGTAGCAGACAAGGAGGTATTTGCCAGATTATGCTTTCTTGAATTAATTTATTCAGTTTACAATATCTGCCAGTCATACATATAGATAGGGGTAGCAGAACTGAAAGATCACATTGTCACATGATTTGAATGGAATGAGAAATGCTCTTCAGTGCTGGCAGCTCTCAAGACAAGCTCAAAGCCACGTAAATGCAGATTTAGAGAAAAATGCTAACACAGTATTGGAACAACAGAACCCAGAACCACTGGGAATAACTTCAAACACCATAAAATAGTAAGGGGATGTAAAAAAAATAAAAAATATGACATTTGAAGCTATTTGCTCTTTACTATAATGTATACTATTTTCAAATTATTGTTTTAGAGACTGTTCTAGTTTTCTGTTTAAATGGCATGAAATTCTGTTTACTGCAGTGTCAGTTCAAACGGTTTGTTTTATTTCTGTGCTTTTTATAGAACTTTATTAGAACTGAACCCTTGTCATATTTGGATGTTAACAAATCATCAGTTTTTTGTTTGTTTTTTCTTGCCTGAGTGGCCTCATTCAGCTGGTAAAGCTCACAAAAACAGCAGATTGCTTGATATAGTTTACTCAGTTGAAAATCTCCATGACGACCAAACAGCATGCCCCTACACACATTGTTAATGCGTTCATGTCAATCACCCGCACAACCCTTGAAAACCTCAAATAAACAAAAAAGGTATCCTTTATCTATTTTGCCATTGTTCTAAAATGAAACATTCAGGCTGAGAAATGATATGTTTCAGTATCTAAATTGAATGAATGAATTTAAAGTATACTATGTCTAAAGGAAAATACACATACCCTGAACTGCAAGCTTTGATGTGTTTTGAAAGAAGCTCTGACTAAAGCAGAGACCTGAGGTAGCCTACTGAAGCCACGAACGCAGGGGAGCTGGGAACTGTGTAACTGCTGAACGGAGGGGTCTGGGCCTTCCTGTCTGCTAGAATAAATGTTACTTAACAACCTGGAGGCACATGTTACCAAGGCTGGCAGGAAAGTCATTGGCTGGGGAAAAGAGATTTTCAAGATACCACATCCGTTATACACAGATCAGATTCCAAAATACACAAGGTTGCATTTAATATGCTTGGAGATATTACTTTGTTACTGATCTCAAAATCTGCTGCTCAACCAAATGCACATGCTTAAGATAAAATACAACATCCTCAACCTGCTTCTCACCTATACCTATAAAAGATAACCCATTCAAGCTTGATCAGCGTCCATTGCAATGTACAGGCTGTTCACAACGTCCTCTTACTCCCATGTTTTTTTTTCCTACAATTAATTTGTATTTTCTGTTGCAGGTGAGTTGAGTGTAACAAGCTGTCAGAGATGCATTTCACCTCGTCACTCCATCTGCCATGAAAATGATGGTGCTCACACCAATCCTCTGGACTTCTACAGTTAAATACTTGTACTGAATACAATTAAGTACAATAATCTGTTGCATATCCGACTACAGTGGGACCAGAGTAAGGGCGGACATGTAAAAAGGCGGATGAATGAATCCTGTTTTAAATACCATTATACACAGCTGCAACAGTTACTATAGTCACACAATTGGTGCTGTACTAGAATGCACCTTGCTTTTATCTATTTTGTACCAACTTGTACCTTTGGACATTGATATTTCAGCCACCGTTTGCCTACACTATGGAATTGAAGACAGACTGGTTAAAGAAGAGGTTCATTTCATCACGTTATAATACTGTAAACCTACTACAAACATAATGGTTTTTCTGAGCTTTCCTATGTTTTTTTTTTTTTATATATTTCTTTTATACAAGATAGTAGACCTGTAGTAAGGTGGAACAGTACATGAACAATTAGGATTCAAACTGCACAAGCACTATCACAATAAAGTCATCCCAGCTCTGTTTAAAGTATGGTTAGTTTTCATAACAATTCTACACAAGCAGTGAGCTTTTAGTTTATAAAAAATCAACGTAAAGCTGACTACAATAAGTTCTGCAGACCTGCATTTCCAAATGACTGCCAATTACCTGCAAAATAACTGCAGTCAAAGAGCAGTTTATTTTTCTTGTACGGTAAGTCAAAATACTCAGAGGCTCAGCAAGAATGCAACTTTTGAGAAATACAAGATGGCTGGCTGTTTCTTTTTTTTATTAACCTGAATAGTGGACAAGAAAGAGAATGATGTGGAGGCACAAAGTCCAGAACTGAACAACAGAAACGTATCAAACTTTCTTTTTTTTTAATGTAAGAGGAAGCCAGCTTTCGTTCTCAATAAACCAATCAAATGAATCACTAAACAACTATGGATGATTTATAGATGACCTTTACATGGTATCGGAATGATTGATCCAATATAAGCCCCATAACTGTTTACCAATGACCTGATCAGTGACCAGGTGACACAGTGGCAATGTGGGGCAGGTCATGTTTGCTGCTGTCTCATCATTTACACCTTGTATCAGTTTTATTCTGCTAAACATTTGAAACTGCAGATTAGACAGTAATCTACCAGTAAATATCATAATGATGGCAAAGGGAAGGAAAAAAAGAATAACCCTTGGTTTAATGAGAACATGTGATCACAATCAGATCTAATCTTGAAAGCTCTTTTTTTTATTTATTTTTTTATAAATTTAGTCGTTGCCAATTATTTTTTATTATTTTCTCCCCAATTTGAAATGCCCAATTATTTTTAGGCTCAGCTCACCGCTACCACCCCTGCGCTGACTCGGGAGGGGCGAAGATGAACACACGCTGTCCTTCGAAGCGTGTGCCGTCAGCCGCCCACTTCTTTACACTCTGCAGACTCACCGTGCAGCCGCCTCAGAGCTACAGCGTCGGAGGACAACGCAGCTCTGGGCAGCTTACAGGCAAGCCCGCAGGCGCCCAGCCAGACTACAGGGGTCGCTAGTGCGCGGGAAGCCGAAGACACCCTGGCCCACCTAACCCTCCCTCCCCCCGGGCGACGCTCGGCCAATTGTGTGCCGCCCCCTGGGAGCTCCCATCCACGGTCGGCAAAGGAATAGCCTGGATTCGAACTCGCAACATCCAGGCTATACAGCGCATCCTGCACTAGCGAGTGCTTTTACAGGATGCGCTACTCGGGAGCCCCGAAAGCTCTTCTGTTAAAACAGGAAGTTAATTTTCTCAGACGGGGCTCCTGAATAAGTGTTTATACAGTATTTTTGCTTCACTTTTTGATGTGCTTGGCTACACTGCCTGCATCTTCTAAGGGACTTATAAACAGCCACCTCTGAAATCCACGGCATTATCACAGTGGGATTAGCTAAAGCACACAGCCCTGAGATGAATCCTGCACTCATCTACCATAAACTACTTCCCTCACTCCTCTGCTATAGAGATGCAAGTGAGAATGTCAAGCAGCTAGTTGAAACTACCACTTTACCTATTTTATTTGATCAACTGTCACCCTCCAATTGTCTGGTAGATGTTACAAAAAAGAATGTCGATTGAGAACCTCTTCATGAGACCAATGGATTAAATAGTTAAATAACCACAGTTCACAAAGACGTGACAATGGCAACTTAAAATTGCCAAACTAAAAACTAAAAAGATGTAAAACCTTACTTAGAAACTAAATGAGTGCTATATTCTAATGTTTATAATGTATGTGTGAATGTATTATGCATTAAAGAGCCTATAACATGGAATTTGACTTTCAACAAAAACATAAAAAATAATATTAACAGGTCTCACTTGAACATATAATCACATTCATTTTACCAAATTACTTTTAATCGCGCTACAATTAATCAAATAATACCCGGAAATACACAGAGGGCGATCTCCATTTCCTGGTTTGGAGCCAGGAGACTGTGACGTCACAGAGGGAGATACCCGCAGGCTCCTTGCATCTGCCAGTATGGCTGACAGCAACAGTGAAAGTGAGAGTAGCCTAATTGTATCAGTTTCAGACACCTTTTATGAACGTGAATCATGTAGTGATGGATCTGACGTAAAGAGAGAAAACAGGGATTCTCCCATATTTTCGTTTTTTATCAATATTACCCCTAATCATAATGCGGAGATGCTAACAGCCACGATTTGGCCGTAGTATTTTGGAGGTTCTGCTACGGCGTTAAGTTGAAGGGGTATGTATAATACTACAATTTTTTAATAAATAAATAAATGATGGCTACTACCTGTACGTTTACAAAACATTATTTGAATACCATGTGTTTTTTTCTGAAAAAACTAAAACTAAAAACAAATTACTAGTAGTATACCGGTAGTGTTTAATGCAAAACTTATTCAAGACGTCTCCCGTTTCTCAAACGCCTTCGATGTTCTTGGTTGTTTCGTTTGGGGACCCACAGTAGTTTTTTATTAAAAATAGTTGGAACCGCGGTAGGTTTTAAAATCCTTATTCTTTTCACACCAATGCCCATCTCTGCCATCATAACTGGGCTCTCTTCAAAACAATTCGACACAAAATGCACATTACATATGTAGGTATACTTCCATGCTGACATACAGCACTTTCCTCAGGTTTTTTGAATGAGTTTCTCCCATATACGTTGCATTTTTTTGTCTAGGGGGAAATTATGTATACTAATAAGTTTTGTTTGCCTGACTGGAACAACCAGCTACAACACAAATACGAGGTATTTTAAAATTAAGAAGTGGCCTGTCTCTATCAAAATGTATGTATTCGTTTGCACACCTTCTCCCTGTGTTACTTCACTTCTGGTATCTTCCAGCCGCTTCAAAACCGAGAAGGGAAGTTGCGTAAGTCACATTAAAAAAACTAGATAATTGCCAACAATTTTAAATCTCATTTGGGAATACTTGTTAGTTATACATTATGTTTTTTAAAAGTAGTTCGGATCGTGTCAGTGGGTCTTTAAACTGAGGATGAAAAAAAAAACCAAAAAAAAAAAACCTAACAGCCTATCCTCAATTCCATTTCAATTTTGTTGCAATAATATTCTCAGTAACTACCACTTTAAAGATAAGATGCATTCGTGGCAAACAGTTATAACATAGGATTGTTTCCACACACCTGACTTAAAAAAATGCAAAGCTCATTCTTTCTTCTGCTACTGTACATGGCTGGAGTTACATGTGACCCAGCATTACGTATTTGAATTTTTTGGTAATATAGTATTGCTTTTTTCAATTGGAACACTGCAAAGAAAGATGGAGCACATCAAACGTGAGGTGGACATTAAAGAGCCCTTTATTCTACTCACGATCACTGAAGCATTTATGAATGATCAATGCAGCAGCTGATGTGCAATTTTGGTTCTAGTTTCAAACCGTGCCATTTGTTGTAATGGCCAGTTCTGTGATGTCTACAGTGAGACAGCTGAGAATACCCAATGGAACTGACTAAGCCCCCTGGCTAAGTTTGAATCCAACAGCCTTCCCACAGCTCCACCCAGACCTTTACAAACAATATGGATCATCTGGGAGTATGAAGAAATTATGCAGGCAAAATTCCCATCTTATAGACCCTTGTGCTTTGTAAGTGAACTTGTCTATTGCCGCATTCTTATTTTTAACATGCTTTTAATGTAAGCGCTATCTTTATTAAAATACATTTTTATTTATCACATCTCACAAACATACTTAAGACCAAAGTTGCCTACATATGGTGCTCACATTAAATAATGGATGCAAAGTTGGAAAAATGACCTTAATTTGTAAAATTGTACAACTGTACATTCCTAGGATTCAATGCACACTGAAAAAATAAGATTGTGGCAATAGACAAGTGCATACCTACAGATGCATGCTAGGACTGAAACAACTTCCATCGTAAATATTACTCACAGACCGTTGTCCTTTTCTCTATTGTATCAAAACCATAAAATATATTGTATCCAATATTAAAAAAAAAGAACAGTAAATGGTTTACCTGAATTCACCTCTCCAAGGAATGCCCAGCCTTTGTTTGATTGTTTTGTTTAACCTTTTGTTTTGGCCCTTGTGTCTTTTTTTTCATCTGTGTTTTTTTTAATAAACAAGCGTACCAGCACTTTAACTGCAGCTTTCTGCCTCTGGGTCTCTTTCCTGATGGTAGCCAGCCTGGGCTGTGACACTACCCTGTCACATTGCCATGCACATTGTACTAAACACTCATAACTACTGTACCACCAAGTTCTTACACAGTCTTATTAGGCCCCCACTGTAATACAACCAGATATTTATTCAGTGATTAACAATGCAAGGATGTCTAACTACTAAGTGATTAGAAACAATGGAGAATGGTACTAAGAGTTCTGTATATTTGCTTTTCTTAAACAAGTATGCACCGATACTATATGTTCTCATTTTAAAGTGCAATCCAACAAAGAATACTGAATTACATATTATCAGCTATATACTTACTGTATTTATTTTTACATTAAAAGCACATTCAAAATAATGTCAATTTTGGGTGGTATATTGAACTGCTGTTTAAGTTCTCCAATTTAAATTTGTATGATATGGAGGGTGCAAATTCATATGTTGGAGAACCAATTCGGCCCTGTCAGCACAACAGTTACATATTAGAGAGCTGGAGTGGTCACTATAAGGCTCACTGCCCGCTCTAGCTGTTGTCTTTTCCACACAATCACTACACTCCTGTTAACATAAGTAGATGTCAGTTGACATCTTCTGGAGCATTTGCCATTCCTTAAAGTAATGTGATGCAGTGGTGAACCTCATTTCCCTGGGTGCAATTTCAGTATGGAATACAGATGTCCAAAAGTCTTGAAAAATCCAATATGGCCGCCACACCATGTGACCTATGACCTTCACTTTCGCTCTGACACAACTTCCCTTAGGTGCCTACCACCCTACCAAGTTTCGTGAGATTCCGTGCAACAGTGTTTTTTTGGAAAAAAGAGCGGAAGAAAAAAATATATATATATACTAACAGAAACAATAAACTTCCCAGCCATTCCGGCTTGGAAGCCTAATAATAATAATAATAATAATAATAATAATAATAATAATAATAATAATGTTGGGTTGGCTTATCTGCCTCTCACTAACCCCTTGAAATTACTCCAGTTTAGGACCCCTACCAGATTCCCCTTGAACCTGTTGAATGTTCATTACAGAATGGAACAATGATTATTCTTGCCCCGCATCTCTCAGAAGGGCCCTAACTCAATGTGGAAACTCTTAAAAGCATGTCCTGTCATAGCATTTTTATTAAGCACGTAATAATTTAAATCATCCTCCATCAACAGATACATTCCCTTTGGGAGGAAACCATCCCATTGTCAAGGGTGTCCAAGGGAAGTTACAGACAATTGTAAAAACAAGAAAACCAGTTACAGGAAAGTGCCAGTACACTGGATGCCACCATGTATGAGAAAGCCTTTTTTTAATATTCGTTGTGTACTTTTGCACACATTAGTTTACAATTTTTCACTGAACTACTGTAGTTGAACATTTGTGGTTTAAATTCACCATGTACTTAGACAAATATCCTGGAGCCTAATTTTCAAATAATGAAACATTAGGTTATTATCATAACCCTGGTTCCCTGAAATAGGAACATTAACCATTACAAATGGGTGTTTTGCCTTTAAGACACCCAAACTGAAAACTTTATACCAAGACTCTTGTCAGAGCAGGGTGACGTAGCTGCTGCTCTGCCCCCGCAGCATAAGGCAGCAGTGCACCCTGGTAACATCGTCATTTTCCTTCGTGAACTGCGACCATGAATGCTGCGACCCCCAAGTTAATGCTTAATATTCCTATTTCAGGGAACCAGGGTTATGATAATAACGTTCTGTGACAAGCAGGCTGTAGTGGATGACGTCAGGCCAGAAAGAATCAGAGACACACAGGTAGTAGTGATGAAACTGAGTCGCAGCAGCGCTCAGTGTTTTAATAAACAAATAAATAAAAGGTTGAACAAAACAGAACACGGCACTTTAAGCCAAAATAAATAGACGAACAAAACGATAAAACAGTAAACAGAGAGTGCACGAACAGACAGACAAACACGGTGAGTCAAAGAAACTTTACTTTTCTTTCCTTTACTTTTTCTCCTTCCTCACTCCCATTCTCCACTCACCGAACACACAACCCCGAGTGAGTAAAATGTGCATCTATATATACAATTGTGCTGGGATTCAATTACCAATTAATTATTCATTTGAATCCCAGCACGTAAACTAATCTGTGAAAACTCTGTGCTCATATATTAAGTACTTTAAAAGCACGTGAAGTGAAGTGCAATCCCCGTGCCTAAATACAATTATACATTTTAAATACTTGTGCTCATTACCCACATTATATCCCGTGTACCAACTACAATACACCAACATTAACACACGCAACATACAACATAAAACACAAAAATACACACAGGGGCGAGGCACATTGCCAAACGTTCCCTTTCAAGGAGGGAATATTAACCATTATAAATGGGAGAGTATACCGAAGCTGTCGCAAGGACATGGTATACAACACTGAGCTGAAAAATATTCCAGCAAGCTGAAAAACATTTAAGATGGACTCACACTCTAATGTTGGACTGGGAAGCCGCCCTCAGTACTCTAGTGCCAAATCCAGGATTCTGCGGGTCCACGACATACAGCCAATAGAACCTAGCAAACGTATGGGAGGAAGCCCACACCGCTGCACTGCATATATCCTGGATAGATGCACCTTGGAACAATGCCCATGAAGTCACCTGACCCCTGGTGGAATGGCAGGTGAGCTTCTCATGTGACGGCAGATTGGCCAATTTGTACTGTGCCTGTCAGCCATATAGACAGATGCTGTTTAGATACAGCCTGTCCCTGGGACTTAGTCCCATAACAAACAAAAAATTGTTCCGACTGACTGTAGTTTTTAGTCCTGTCAACATAATACGCTAATGTCCGCACTGGGCAAAGCATATGGAGCTGGCGCTCCCTGTCAAATTGGAAAGGAGGGGGAAGGAAAGCATCCAATTCACACCAACTGGCTGACGTGGAAAACCAAGATGGTCTTAGGCAAAGAAGCACGGTTATTAAGACGCGTGAAAAAATTAGACAAGCTTTCGAAACTGAGAGAGCCTGCATTTCACTCACCTGCTTAGCAGAGGTGATAGCAAGCAAGAAAGCTGCCTTGAAAGACAACCATTTTTGCTCAGCTGAACGCATGGGCTCAAATGGAGGTTTTGTCAGTGCATTGAGCACTACATTTAACCTACAACGAGTAACAAAATACTTCACTGGTGGCCAAAGCCACTGGGTGCCTTTCAAAAATTGTCCAGGAGACTGAATTGATTTTTACATGACACACTGAAATGGTGCCAAATAGACCTTTAGAGTAGAGGGAGATCTCCCTTCATCAAAAAGGTCCTGTAAAAATTGCAGTATAACTGCCATAGGGCATGTCGTGGGTTCAAAACCACATGACAAGCATCACGCCTGGACCACGCCCCACTTGCACCTAAACTGGGAACGAGTAGAGGCTGCCCTAGCATTTTGTAGTGTGTCAATCATCCTGTTCGATAGCCACAGAAGGCTCAAATTCAGCCATTCAGGGGCCAAACCCAGAGCTGCAGGCTCGATGGGTTGGGGTACCACATAGTGCCCTGCGCCTGACTGAGCAGGTCACAATGCAGCAGCAGTTCCCCATGGCTGGCTGTTCAGGAGCTGCTTCAGTGAGAACCAGACTCTCCTGGGCCAGTAAGGGGCTATTAAGAACACCTTGGCCCGGTCCTGTCTGATCTTCTCCAGACATAGTGGGAGCAGCGCAAGCGGTGGAAACGCATAGAATAGATGTACTGGCCACAGTTGCGCCAGCGCATCTAGCCCTAGAGGTCCCCCTCTCCTATTATGGAGAACCAGAGAGGACAGTGTGTCGACTCATGAGAGGCCAATAGGTCCACCTCTGCCCTATCTAATCTCTCCCAAATATGGCTCACCACCTCGGGATGGAGTCTCGGGATGGAGTCTCCACTCTGCGCCGCTGGGGATCCCCCTCGAGGAGGTCCACAGCCCTGTTGATCACTCCCGGCATGAAAACTGCCCTGAGCTAGAGGAGGTTCACTTGTGCCCACAGCAGAAGCTTGTGGGCCACATGGTGGAGACTGGGTGACCGCAAACCACCCTGGTGGTTTATGTAGGACACCACAGACATGTTGTCCATACATGGGAGAGTAAGAACATAAGAAACATAAGAAAGTTTACAAACGAGAGGAGGCCATTCAGCCCATCTTGCTTGTGTGGTTGTTAGTAGCTTATTGATCCCAGAATCTCATCAAGCAGCTTCTTGAAGAATCCCAGGGTGTCAGCTTCAACAACATTACTGGATGCTGCTGCCATCAGGCCCATAAACCTGTGAAAAACCACTACTGGCAGTGTTCTGCTGAGCTGAAATAGCTCTAGGCAGGCAGTTATGCTCTCCATTCTGTCGTCCGACAGGGTGGCCAACGTGAGCCCTGAGTCCAGATGCACCCCTAGATAGGTAACTATCTGGGTGGGCATTAACTGGCTCTTGAGGCCCAACCGATGTAGGTGGTTGGTAACAAGCTGTGTGTGTTCATGTACCTGTGCTGGAGACTGCAAATGAGCTGATCGTCCAGGAAGTCAAATACCCTGATGCCTCAGTCTCAACGGGGCCAGTATAGCCTCCATGCACTTTGCAAGTACGAGTGGAGCTAGAGAGAGGCCGAACGGCAGAACATAGAACTGTTATATTATTTTCTGAAAAGTTAACCTTAGGTACTTCCTGTACACTGGTTTTAAAGGGATGTGAAAATAGGCGTCCCTTGGGTCCACCAAGGTGAACCAGGTGCTTGGCCTGCTGAGTTGCAAACGCTGTTGCGAAGTCAGCGTCTTACCAAACATGAACGGCCAGCTTTCTTCTTCCTCCGTTTTAGAGGGGGAGAAGGCAGGGAGAACTGGGGGAGGAAGGCGAGGAGCATGGCTTCTCGACTGGACTCCTTTGACGCTCACCCCTTGACACAGAGCCACAGAAGGAGAGTGCAGCCTCACTGACCGAGCGTGGTGATGCCGAGCGCTGAGCGGGTATGAGGGAGGGTTTCCTGGAATGACGGGCCACCCGACAGTCCAGCGTACGCTTGGTGAAGGGGGCACAGAAAACACGAAGTGCGATCAATCAGAGCCTCCTGAGCGTGCTCAGGACCCAGACAGACAATGCACTTAACATGCTCGTCCTCTAGAGGCAACTTGACTTTGCAAGAAACACATACATGAAACCCAGGCATGGTAGAAACAGACTCTGTACTATGTAGTAGTGCACACAGTAGTAACAGTAAGCAGTGTCAGTACAACAGTAGTGCACACAGTCGATAATGCCAGCACACACAGTAGGCAGCATCACTGGTACCGACATGGTGCACAGGTCGCAATTACTGACTGTGGCAAGTCAGCAGGGATACCCACCTGCAAAACAGACACTGCTAACTTATATTCCAAACACAAAATTAGAAGTAGCCTGCTTGAATCAAGCCTTTGTAATAGTGCTGCTGGATAGCTGCACTAGAACAGAAACAAGCTGCTAAGTAGGAATGCCCACAATCGCTGCTCGGATAGTTTCAATACTTACCTTGCTGTAAAAAAATGAAACCCAAAATATACATATACACAACCGGTAGAAAGGCAAAGTGAAAAGTTTATTTTATTAACAATAATAAATGATTGTGGCAAAGTGGTTTGCAGTGCCTGGTGTAGAAGTGATGTAATGCGTAAACATGACAAACAACAAAGTTCACGGTCCAAACTATTCTTTACTTGTTTTAATTTTAATCCAGGTCGTGTTGGCGACTGCAAATAATAATCTCAGGCAAGACACAGCAATGTGTCTTGCACTGCTTAACCCACAGGTTACAGTCCCGAAATAATAAACGCAGTATAAACACACACAACACAAACACGATCACAAGTCCAGAGTGAGTGCTAACGTGCAAGTAGTGAAATACAATTTATTCGTGAACAGTAGTGCAGTGCTGTCCGGGTTGGTGCTGGCGACAGCTTCCGGTATGTGTTAGCCGTCTAACAAGAACAAATGAGTACAATTAGAAACGGCAAAACAAGCAAACACTAAAACACTCACGGTTCTTTTATTACACTCCTTCAGCGGTTCTCTCGCAACCATAACAAAGGAGCAGTTCGCTTGGCTACATGCCCTTTTGTACCTTTAGCCACACCCCCTTGGTTAGCGAGTGCAATCGCTTTTCCTACAATCCACAATTGCCACATCACTTCCCGTCTGGGGCGATGTCTTGGTGTACTGTTTCTAGATGGCCGACTTTCACCTTTCCCTGGAATGAATTGTTAGACCATCCAGACCGGGACACACTGTTCCCTTTACACAGCACCCTCACAGGTTGGGAGGGAGATTTATAACCAAGATTCATTCTTTCTCTGTCACAATGATTTATTTATTATTATTTATTTTAAACTCTAACCGGATCAAGTCAGTCGATTGGTGCTAAGGTCCCGGGAAGGAACAGCTACTGGAGCCACAGGCTTCCCACGGTGCACAAGGCCGGGATGGGACTTAACCAGCACAGACTAATACAAGAAAAACTTGAAATAAACAATTTTGACCACGTTCAAGAGATACAGCCCCTGAAGTTTGAAGGTATGAACCAGTAAGGCTACAAATGTGTCTCTCGTACCAAATTAAAATCATGCGTGTGACATTTAAAGAACTCATATCAGGTCAAAGTTTCAAGGATCTCCATGAGGCCGCTGCCACACTTTACCATCAAACTTCAGGTACTGATAAAATGTGATAATGTTTCAGCAGGTGAAATATTAGATTCATGTGTTTCTCATGAACCCCAACACCTACATTTTTTTTAAATGGGCTGTAATGACTCAAACAGATGACCTCATATGTTTGGCCGAAAGCTAAATCAGTTAAATGAAAGCAAGAATGTTTAAAAAACCTATGACAATATAATACTCCATTATTATAGCACTGTAGTCAGGAACCATAGTGTAAATAATAAGTGCTTTGTTTTTTTGTAGAATATTTTCATCTATGGAGAAAATTGGAGCCACTGTTATACAGCCTTAATAGCAGTTATGTTCTGTAAAAACTTGCTTTCTCACACAGTAATATATAAGATTGCATGCATAAAAACACACTTTGATTTTACATGAAAGGACCCTTAACTCAGTAGAATAATCTCTTTTCTGCAGTTAATTATGTGCTATAAATGGAATAATTCCTGGATGATCATTCTTAATACGTAATAGCTTATAACTTTGTCTAAATTGTCGAGTTTACTGTATACTATTTTCCTCCCAAAGGACTGCTTTCAAAATGTTTTCACTGTTAAAGTAATATACAATTTCAGAACCGATTACTTTAAAAATACATTTTGTATGAAACACTGTGCAACGAGATTAAACTAATCATATTCCGCAGTTCAACGGTAGTTTACTTGAAAGTTAATGAGCAGAAATGGGGCAGAACAATGATTAAACAAAACCTATCCCATTCATTAATACACATTTTGCATCTACAAGAACATTTTCAGGAATGTAACCAAAGCCTGAAATAAATTAGGAGTAAAATCTGACTTTACTTCAACTGGGCCTGACAATACACATTCTCCCACTTGGCTCCACTTAACACAAAGTAAATAATTGCTTTAATATTTCTGGCTTCCAGAGATTTGAATAATAAACTGGGTGCAACTCCCCTTGAAAACAAGTCTTGACACATTATAAATGCTTGTCTGTTATTCAACTGTTAAGTCTTGTGGAGGAATGTCATTTCCACCATCACTTAGAGCCTAGAGGCCTTTGTAAGTAATGACCCACACAAGCCTTTATGACACAGACATCCAGAAAATATAATTACTGTCTAATGTCTGCTGTTAGTCTTAATCTGAAGAACATTATAATGTACAACAAAACCTGTCTAGTTGGTATTTATATATATATACATACATATATACACACACACACACACACACACACACACACACACACACAGTGCCTATAGAAAGCCTACACCCCCTTTCAAAATGTTCACCTTTTGTTGCCTTGTAGCCTGGAATTAAAATGCATTAAAATAGTTTTTTTTTAATTTATCTACACATCCTACCCCACAACTTCCAAGTGAAAAAAATATTCTAGAAATTTGTAGAAAAATAATAAAAAATAAAAACTGAAATAGCTTGGTTGGATAAGTGTCCACCCCCCTGTAATAGCAATCCTAAATCCTAAGAGCTACAGGCTTTTATGGCCAAGACTGGTCAAAGTGTGCATGTGACAACAATATCCCAAGCACTCCACAAATCTGGTCTGTATGGTAGGGTGCCAAGAAGGAAGCCATTACTCAAGAAAACCCAACTTGAATCCCATTTGAAGTATGCCAAAAAACACTGGCAAAAAGTTTTGTGGTCTGACTAAACTAAAATGGAACTTTTTTGCCTAAATGCAAAGCATTATGTCTGGTGCAAACCCAACAAAGCAGCATCATGTTATGGGGATGTTTCTCATCGGCAGGGACTGGGGCACTTGTCAAGATAGAAGGGAAAATGAATGGAGAAAAGTACAGAGAAGTCCTTGAGGAAAAACTGCTGCCCTCTGCAAGAAAGCTGAAACTGGGACGGAAGTTCACCTTTCAGCATGACAACGATCCAAAGCACACAGCCAAAGCTACACTGGAGTGGCTAAGGAACAAAAAGGTAGTCCTTGAGTGGCCCAGTCAGCGCCCCAAATCCAATCGAAAATTTGTGGCATGACTTGAAGATTGCTGTCCATCAATACTCCCCAAGGAACATGACAGAGCTTGAGCAGTTTTGTAAAGAAGAATGGTCAAATATTGCCAAATCTAGGTGTGCAAAGTTGGTAGAGACCTATCCCAACAGACTCACAGTTGTAATTGCTGCTAAAGGTGCTTCCACCAAGTATTAACTTAGGGGGGTGGAGACTTATCCAATTATGATCTTTCAGTTTTGTATTTTTAATATATAATGTTTTTCTCAATCAAAACTTTTTCCCCTTAACAGTGTGGAGTATGGTGTCTAGATAAGTGGAAAAAAAATCCTAATTTAAATGCATGAAACTCAGAAGCACTGACACAACAAAATGTGAAAAAAGTTCAAGGGGGTGTAGACGTTCTACAGGCACTGTATATATACAGATATTTTAAAAGCAAGCTTTTAGTTAATGGGCCAAGGTTGCAGCAGACATACCAGCTGCTCATACGGTAGAGCCTGTGCATATTTTTTAACCCTTTGCAGTCCTATGTTGGACCTGGTCCGACATTATAATTTTCCCTTTCCGGTCCAATGTCAGACCCTGTCCGACATCATCAAAAAGATGTAAAACACAGGTCTCTAGTTGTTTTTTCTCTGGAAAAAGCCGAGAAAACCACACCATTTATGTTTTGGGATTTAACGTTATTAGGCTACTGTGGTAGGATGAATTAATTTTTTTACAAAAGTAACTGCAGTTTGTGTTTATTCAACAGCATAAAGCCTAGAACTCAAAAGAAGAATACAGAAGGCTATACAGTAGCCTATAACATACATTATGCGACTTACATTATTATTGTGTTGAAGCAAAAAAATCTTGTATGCGGGTTTGTCTGAAGCTCCTTTTTTTCGCTGCCATTGCAATCAAAGACCAGACAAGCAAAAGCTGAGTAGTCTCAGCTTTGGGTTGCTGTTCCAGCCAGTCAAGTCCTTTTTGAAAGCACTCCATTGCTTCACTGTGGGAAACGGCTGGTTTAGTTTCATTGTCTTCGTCCTCACTTTCTCATTTGTCGCAGTTATTTCCATTTACGTCATCCACAATCTCTTCATCATCTAAAAGATGATAGGCAGGATCTGCTTCGTCGCATTTCATCCACTGTTGAATTTTGTCCTCTGTAAATCCCTCGAACACAGATTCAGCCGATTCAGGTTCTGTTTGTACATTTGGTGCAACATCGTTGGCTTTTTCAGACCCCAATTTCAGTTTCTTCCAAGCATTCTTTTCTCAGTGCTCTGCCATGCATCCGCTACCAAATAGACAACGTCTTTTACTGTTAACCTTTTTACGTTTTCAATAAAAGCATCAGGACTTGAGTGAAGAAAAGACTCTAGCATTTTGTGTCGGTACCTGCATTTAGTTGCTTCAATTATCCCGTTGTCCATAGGCTGAATTAATGCTGTAGTGTTTTTAGGTAAAAACAAGCACTGTACATCTCCATTTACCAGGGTTTCTGCTGCTGGGTGGGCAGGGGCGTTATCTAACATCAGAACTGCTTTCGGTGGCAGGCCCAGCTCCTGTATCTTTTGTTTTACGTTCGGCACAAAATGGTTGTGAAACCAGTCATGGAAAATATCTCGACCCATCCATGCACGCTTTTGTGATTTGTACACTACTGGTAAAGCAGCCAGTGAGTCGCCGTCCAACAACTGATTAAACCTCTTTGCTTTCTCACATAATATAGCCCCTTAAATTGGAATTCCCTCATTCCGTGCTTGAACAAACCAGGTATACACAGCTTTATCTAATTTGTCGTCTTGTGGGCGTCTCAGAACCTTCCGTTGTTTGCATCCATTGAAACTCTCTGCACCCGATGCAAACTTTTTAATCTCTGAAGCAGACTTTTTGATATCTGTCACAGTGCTTTTTCCAATTCTGAAGTCTTGTGCTAGTTTTTCCCTGGTAACTCCCTTTTCTAGCAGTGAAAGTATTTCTAACTTTTTCTCAATTGTAAGCACAACTCTCTTTCGTTTTCCAGTCGCCATTTTCCCTCTGCACTGTACACATTAGTCACGTGGCTGAGAAGTCTTGTCCAGGCGGGTAAGCGATCAGGGCGGATGTGTGACGGACGGATATGCGACGAATTACTGTAGTAATAAAGTAATGACTTGGATCGCATTATTGAGTAGTTTGGTGATAAAACGAGTGATCAGGAGATGATTTATCAGTATGCATGACTATGAAGAAGTATGTGAAAAATACAGGGAACAAAGGGTGGGGCAGGGCTTGAGATGCAGTACTGAGTGTCCTGTTGATATGCAGTGCCTTTTAAACCTGTTTTACTGTGAAAAAAATACTTTTAAAACAGCACATCTAAAATAAACTGCGTGTGTGAAAATAAATTGGACCTGACGCGCCTGAGATGCGCTGAATAAATGGACCACAAAGGGTTAAGAGTTGTTGACACGCAACCCAGCATCAATAAAGAGCTGTTTCATTGTGAACTGTCTTGTGTGTGTCTGTTCCGGAGCACTGCCTCATCACTATACCTGCGCATGCAAGCCACTCGTTCACATCCCCATTCTTAAGAAACTTTCACTTGACCGTTCTTATGCCCAGAACTATCACCCTGTCTCTCTCCTCCCATTCCTCTCTAAAACTCTCGAGCGAGCTGTCGACCGCCAGCTGGCATCCTTCCTCACCAAGCACTCTCTGCTTGACCCTCTCCAACCCGGGTTTCAGCCTGCACACTCCATGGAAACCGCCCTCCTCTCTGTATCTGACTCTCTCCTCTCCTCTTTGCTCTGGCTGCCTCCCTCTCCATTCTAATTCTCCTTGACCACTCCTCTGCATTTGGCACTGTTGACCATGCCATTGTACTCTCCTCTCCTCTCTATGACCTGGTTTATCTCCCCTCTAACCATTTCTTTCCAGATTTTCTGGCATGGCTCTCTTCTCCTCACCCCCTATCTACAGATGTACCTCAAGGACCTGTCCTTGACTCCCTCCAGTTCTCTACACCCACTCACTAGCTACTCTTATCTCTACTTTTGTCTTCTCCTACCACCTTTACGTTGATGATGCTCAGATCTTCCTCTCTTTTCCCTCCTTTGACTTCCACATCTCAGAATGTCTCTCAGCTACCTCTACTTTTTAAATTAGAACTTAGGGCAGGTCACTTAGTGTGAGAGCAAAATTACAAAAAAAGAACTACAGCCTCAACATAAATCAGTTCTTTGAATAAAAAGAGTATTACTTTTCAATTGTACAGTATCTGAATTTTGGTCGGACATTCGTAAGAAAGAAAGAAACTAACAACAAACATTAACATTCATACATTTCATGCAATACAAGACTTAATATCACTGCAGAGTCAATATTCTGAAGTCCTCCAAATTTTCTTGAAACAATGCATTGTCCTTTATTAAATAGGCAGTTGTCAAATATATTTTGAAGCTTAATAACTTTAAAAAAAAACAACCTTAAGTAGAATAACACAAACACAATCCTACCTGTAATGTACATGTGTGACTGTAGGTGATCTGTAGGCAAGGATCCAGGTCTGAATGTCCATTGGTTTTGCTTTTGTGTAAGCAATGGTGATGTCAATGACCCACTGCAAACCTCTGGATTTGCTTGCTGTGATAGAGAGAAGAACAACACAGGCATCAACACCAGTGACAGAAACAAGCTTTGAAATGGCTTTGCTGCCTTTGAAGTCTGAAAAGCAGGGTTAATGGCTAAGCAGAAAAAAGTCGTTCAAGTAGCCCAGCTGTATGATCTCTGAGCGGCTTCACCACAAATGGAGAAAAACTCTTTAAAAGGCAGTAACTGTGGAAAACCATAAGCAAGAATAAAGAAATGTTCTTTAAAAAGCACCATCACTGAAGGTCAAAAATTGTTCTGAGGCAGGTCAGGGAACCAACATCTAAATACACCAACATCTAAATATAGGATGAAAATCCAAACTTCAGACACAAAAATACCACCTCTCAGGAGCAGGCTTTTTTGTATGTCATCAGAACCCAGTAAAGGACAATGATGCAAATGACTCTTTATTGTGTTTGGGAGTTATCCAGACAGAGTATCTCTGAGGCGTGCTTATTACACTGTCCACCTGAGCGATCAGCATTCCTAACACTGTGATTTTATAGTGCATGTGGCGACAATGGAAAATTCAATTTAAGGAACTATTGCATTTTCCCCACTGGTGTTTAGATATTAAGGGCACAATGTGTAAATTAGACAGGTGTATCTGCTTTGAGGACACAATTTAAGCTGTATAATGTTTAACAAGTGAATGCTATGATATTTGAATAATGACTGGTGTACACTATTGATAATTTGCATTGTCCCTTTACTGACGGCATTTGGTACCTGTTTGGATATTTTTTTAGCATTGTCCTGTGTGTGTTTCTGGTAAAAGAAAAAAACTGCATTGAAACTGAAGGTGAAGGATGGCAGATTGTGTTTTTTAGTGACAAATATTTAAATAGATATAAACATTTCTTCTTGTTAAATTTTACTTTGAAACAAAGGGGCACACACCCAAGCAGACAATAGTAATCAAAACACAGAAGAGCATCGGGACTGAACTAAACTAAAGTATATAAAGACATTGATAAAACAACATTTTTACAAAAAGGTTAACAACATTACTGCTGGTTTCTTGTTGGACCGTCCTTTATGATGTGGCTACTGGCAAAGGAAAGTCACATTCCATATAGATCTTTGCACATGCTGTGTAATCCTGCTTTACTGAAACAGTGGGATTAGTGGAGGAAACTGAATTAGATATTTATTCTGAAATAGAGTAGTGGGGGTCTTTTAATACCTAAATGTTGTATCTTTGGGCTGATGAGCTAGGAACGCTGGTCCAGGAGACAAAACTCAAAAACCCTTTGTTTGGCGAGTCAACAAGTCTGCAACCACTGTGTGTGCAACCAGGGTCATCCTTGTTCCTTAACTAGTTTAGGGGATTTTAAATATCACCAACATATACAGAGGGTGGGTGGGTCAGTACAGAAGGTTCCTGCAGTGGGACCTCCCTTCTAGTGGGTGCAGTGATTGGCTGATTGTTGGCAACTTATTTTCATAGCTGTTTTTCCCCCACTGTGTTTTGGATTTTTGGTATTTATTTTTATTTGCACTTTTATTTACACAAACAAAATATATAAGTCAATATTTATTTACGTATGCTGTATCAGCTACATTTAAAACAACATATATAAAGTTGTATTTACTATCCAAACCTTGCCTCACTCATTTTCTTGACTGATTTATATATTAAATATGTACTGCAGGCTCAGCTCATAGTGGAAAATGAAATGCCCCTCGGGAAGACTATTGTTACCTCCTGCAGCTTCTGGCATTATAGCCCCCTGTCGGTAACAATAACCTTCCCTCGGGTCAATAATTTTATACTATAGCCCTTGTTTCCAGTCTATGGAGTACAGGTTTCTATGTGTGCACTTTTACATACTAACTGCAACATTTCAAATTAATAAAAGGTGGTGTATGAAGGCATTTCTCTAGCTTGCTGATCTAACTACAGATTACAAATCCTCACTGAAAAATAAGGGGGAAATATCAACTCCTCGTAGATCAGAGAGCTATTGAGAGCAAGTCTGTTCATGTGTCAAACATTAAGTGCAGCTTTAGTTATTACCACATCTCAATAGCAGAGGGGTCAGAGGTATTTAACAGAAATGCATCACAAGACAACTATGAAGCTGATAAGCCTGTCCTACAAAACGTTACTGAGTTTATATCTAATTATAGGAGAAGTGTCACACAACTCAGCCCTTCCTGTTAAAATGGGACTAGGGCAGTCTCTGTTCATAAGACTACCCTCTGCAGCACAGGGTTTGGCATGAAGTGCACCGAGGAGCTCTGTGGCCAAGTTAACATAAAGTCTACTCTCGTTGTACCTAATTAGAGCTAGTGCGATTCGTTCGTCAACTTGACATTACATTTCAAAATTACATTACATATCATTCTTCCCCATATGCAGGGGTACTCAATTCCATTCTCTGGAGGGCCAAAGAAGGCAATGTCCAAACCTTGGGGGGCCACAGGGCGCTCAAGATGTGAGTACTGGTGGGGGGTTGTTTAAATGGTCATGAAAATCTGACTATCGAATCATACTTTACATACAGTAACAAAACTTTGCAACACTACACTTGCACCAATCAACTAATACATGTCAGAAATAACTAGTTACAGTGATACAATGTTTGATAGCCATTTAATAATAAAAATAGAAAGTAAATATATTTTTCCTGATATTTTTCTGACAATATTCAAAAGACATCTTGCAAACAAATAATGACTTATAATTATACAAATCCCACTGTAATGCTATTAAAACAGCATGTTATTCATTTTAATTTTATTAAAATGACTGCGCAGCAAGCATTCAAGTTAACTAATGAAAGCATGTCAATTAGTGATCGCTTTATTTATGTTTTATAAGCATCTCATTAAGCACCTGATTAAAAGTGTAGCACTGTGTCTAAATATGCATGTTCTAACTCCAGTGTGTTTAAATGTAAATTAAAAGTTCCTAAATTAAATACATAGCATGACAGTAAACAGAGGGAAAATAAACTTAAGTGCATATCCACCGTGCCATCTTTGAGAGGTGTGCCGTAGGTACATTTCTTATTGTTACCAAACAGGTTTAAGGAAACCGAGCCCAAAGACAAAATCTTTGATGGGCTTGGTTTCTACTGCTAATTTCCTGAGCCTGAACACTTACTGGTGGCCGCATTGCTAGTTTATCATATGAAAAATAAAGAAAATAGACATTTTTCATGTATTTCTATAATAAAGCCAAACATACAGCAGCCCCTCTCAACTTCCCAAGCCTTTCTATAATAAACTGGTGTTTTGCAAGATTTTAAAAAATGCTGACAGCAGGTCAAACGTAATAGGTCAATCAATCATATAACTTAATACAATACCTAATCTAAAGTACATTGCTAACATATTTAAATTAAATGACTACAAAAACTACTTTCACTTTCATGTTCCAATCATATGCCTACCGTTTCAAGACATACATGTTTTACCAACTAAGAGAAGTTCTATCCCCCCATTTTATGTGAGCATAAGTATTGGGACAATTTAACTTAAAGCTAATAGAAGAAGTATAAAAGCTAGTATTTAGTCGCGAATCCTTGCAAGCAATAACAGCAGTGAGTCTGCGACCCATTGACATCACCAAACTCTTGGTATCGTCCTTTGAGATGCTTTGCCAAGCCTTTACTGCAGCCATTTTCAGCTGTTGCTTGTTTTGGGGAGTTTCTGACTTCAGTCTCCTCTTCAGCAAGTGAAATGCATGTTCAATCGGATTTAAATCAGGAGATTGACTTAGCCAGTCTAAAAAGTTTCACTTTTTTCCCCTGATGAACTCGTTGCGTTGGCAGTGTGTTTTGGGTCATTGTCCTGTTGCATTGTGAAGCGCTGCCCAATGAGTCTGGTGGCATTTTCTTGTACATTGGTAGCTAAGATGCTTCTGTACACTTCTGAAGTCATTCTGCTGCTGCCATCATTCGTTACATCATCAATAAAGATGAGTGAGCCTGTTCCAGAGGCAGCCATGCATGCCCATGCCATGACACTACCTCCACCATGCTTCACAGATGAGGTGGTATGTTTTGGATCATCTGCAGTTCTTTTTCTCTCCACACTTTTGCCTTCCCATCACTTTGATAAAGGTTAATCTTCGTCTCTTATGGTTGTTTTTCACAGCTCTGGTCATTTTTTTGTCATCAACTGCTGTTGTTTTCCTTGGCCGACCTGGTCGTTGCCGATTGCTGAAGACACCAGTGGTTTCTTTCTTTATGAGGACATTCCAAACTATTGATTTGGCTATGCCCAATTTTTGTGCTATGGTTCTAATTGAGTTCCTCTTTTCCTTTAGCATCCAAATTGCTTGCTTTTCTTTCATAGACAGCTCCCTAGTCTTGATGTTGGATTATGCCTACTGACCCCAAACGCAGACTCCAAAGGCAAAAGCAAAGGATAAAACTGAGACTACACATTCACAGCTCTTTTACGTGTGAACAATCAATGCAACAGGAAACACCTGATCGATTAGAAACACCTGCGAGCCAAATGTCCTAATACTTATGATCACATAAAATGGGGGGATGGAACTCAAAGTGCTGTTATTCTTAGTTGGTAAAACATATATGTTTTGAAACAGCCAGAAATAAAAGGTGACATTCTGTACATTTGCCTCATATTAATCTTTTACTCGTATTTTTATATTGCTTGAGTGTACAGTAAAAATAGCAATTTTGACAGCAAAAATAGCAACTTTAAAAACTGAAATAGCTTGGTTGGATAAGTGTCCATCCCCCTTGTAATAGCAATCCTAAATTAGCTCAGGTGTAACCAAATCGCCTTCAAAATCACACACCAAGTTAAGTGGCCTCCACCTGCGTTAAATTGTAGTGATTCACATGACTTCAGGATAAATTCAGCAGTTTCTGTAGGTTCCCTCTGCTGGGTAGTGCATTTCAAAGCAAAGACTCAACCATGAGCACCAAGGCGCTTTCAAAAGAACTCTGGGACAAAGTTGTTGAAAGGCACAGATCAGGGGATGGGTATAAAAAAATATCAAAGGCCTTGAATATCCCTTGGAGCACAGTCAAGACGATTATTAAGAAGTGGAAGGTGTATGGCACCACCAAGACCCTGACTAGATCAGGCCGTCCCTCCAAACTGGATGACCGAGCAAGAAGGAGACTGATCAGAGAGGCTACCAAGAGGCCAATGGCAACTTTACAAGAGCTACAGGCTTTTATGGCCAAGACTGGTCAAAGTGTGCATGTGACAACAATATCTCAAGGACTCCACAAATCTGGCCTGTATGGTAGGGTGGCAAGAAGGAAGCCATTACTCAAGAAAGTCCACCTTGAAATCCATTTGAAGTATCCAAAAAAAACATTGTAGCCATGTGGCAAAGAGTTTTGTGGTCTGACAAAACTAAAATTGAACTTTTTGGCCTATGTTTGGCACAAACCCAACACAGCGCATCACCCAAAGAACACCATCCCTTCTATGAAGCATGGTGGTGGCATCATCATGTTATGGGGATTTCTCATTGGCAGGGACTGGGGCACTTGTCAGGATAGAAGGGAAAATGAATGGAGCAAAGTACAGAGGTCCTTGAGGAAAACCTGTTGCCCTCTGCAAGAAAGCTGAAACTGGGACGGAAGTTCACTTTTCAGCATGACAACGACCCAAAGCACACAGCCAAAGCTACACTGGAGTGGCTAAGGAACAAAAAGGTAAATGTCCTTGAGTGGCCCAGTCAGAGCACTGACCCAAATTCAATCGAAAATTTGTGGCATGACTTGAAGATTGCGGTCCATCAACGCTCCAGTTTTGGAGCAGTTTTGTAAAGAATGGTCAAATATTGCCAAATCTAGGTGTGCAAAGTTGGTAGAGACCTATCCCAACAGACTCACAGCTGTAATTGCTGCCAAAGGTGCTTCCACCAAGTATTAACTCAGGGGGGTGGAGACTTATCCAATTATGATCTTTCGGTTTTGTATTTTTAATATATAATTTTTTTCTCAATAAAAACTTTTTTCACCTTAACAGTGGTTAAGTAGATAAGTATGGTGTGTAGATAAGTGGAAAAAAATCCTCATTTAAATGCATGAAACTGTGAGGCACTGACACAACAACATGTGAAAAAAGTTCAAGGGGGTGTAGACTTTCTATAGGCACTGTATATACTCCGAGGAGCAGTCTGGTTATATCGCCACATTTAGTGTAGCAAACAGGAATTCAGATGCTTCGTTCACCACAGCTTGAGGGTACTGTGCGTACATGCCAGCCCCGGGTAGGTGATACTTTATCAGGTTTGTTAACAAGGTTATTGCAGCCAAACTGATCAAAGAGCCACTCTGCACATTTGCAGTAGAAAATACATAACTTCTCCATTTCGCAGGTTCCGTTAATTGTCCTTTGTACACTAGCTAATGTTTAACTCTACTAACCTAACACCTGCGGGCTAGTACTGATGTACAGATAACAAATGATATACAAGGCATATTAGTTAAGGGAAGTACCTTTACCATAATAACGTGTGCTATGGAACAATGACAAATGGAAGAAAATGGTTAAGCCTACTAAGCAAAATGGAGTGCTAAAAAGATAAATCATTCAGGCGCATATTTTTCTGAAAAGATGATGAGAACATGTGCTTATTATATGCAACTATTTCAGTTAAGTTTTGAGGAGATAACCCCAACAACAAAGCTTTGGTATGGTCTTTTATCATTTTAACTTTCACAGCTTGCACAAGAAACAATAATTTCTGTGAAGGGCACATTGAAATTAGAATTTCAAGCTAACTGTGTGCTAAAAACAGGCTGTCAGTGCCTTCAATCAAACAGGCTAAGTATTTTCAATTGATCACTTAATTTTCTTTAGCTCATTTTCATTCAGGGGTTGATGCATTCAAAAGACAAAGCTCTCCGTTTATATAAAAAAAAAAAATTTGTTGGCTGATCATTTTTAAGTATGCTTGGTGGTAGCAGGTCGATCTAAACAGAAGTAGAGTGCCAATCAAACCTACAGCCAGGAAATGTTCTAATAATAGGAACAACAACTAATTAGCCCAATAACAGCCAAATGGTAAAGCTGATGACACACTGAATCGGGAGGTTCGGTCCTTACCTAACCAGGGCTTACTCGACCTAAATATCAGTATGCATGTTCTGTAATATTACTGGATTCAAAGACACTACCATGGGGGTAAATCTGTAGATTTTCCCCTCAAATCCCACAAGAAAGAAGATGGTAAAATAATTAAAACATAGGACTACATTCACAAACCTATTTACACCAAATCATATTTACAATTCTAAAACAAATAAAGACTGTGCTAGGGCTGACCGTCACCATAGCTACTAGTTTATATTTAGGCTTGCTACTATTCGATTTTTATTTATTTAATATCGACGTTTATTTTAGGAAGAATTTACCGTTTTTTTATATTTTTATTTTTCAATTCAAGCAGAGAATGGGTGAAATCGACTTTTATGCTTTAAAAAAACTCAGACTTTTTATGCCATTGAGAAACGTCTTGTTTATGGAAACCCGTTTGTCATATTCAACATGCAGCAAAAACATGGTTACCAACATTCTAATTGTAATAATGTTTGGTCACAGCAGAGCTATACCTTGTAAAGATAAAGAAACACCCTCAATTAGCTCTATGCATTTAGTATGACCCACTCTCATTTGCAATGCAATTTCTGAATCTGAGAAGCAGTTTTTTTACACACTAGCAGCAGGTGGTCAATGAATGACATCGGTGAGTGAATAGCAAGGTAAGCTGCAAGTCTCAGTTCTCCTTGTTTCACATTGTTTTTCGGAACACCACTGGAACGTTGCTGGTTTCCATATATCTGTCCAAAGTTTACATGCTCGGAGCATGTGCCCTTTTATGCTTATCGGTTTCCTTGTGAGATAAGGTATGGTTTGTTAGCAGTAACGGCAATAAGCTGTTGTATCATCGGCAGGTACTTTCGCTAACCAGACTTTAAACTGTACATCTTTTCCCCCCACTCGGTCTGTGTTTTTGCACATATTTAAACCACTTCCCCATTTTGAATAATATTTATCATTAACACTTGTAAAAGTCTGTTTTACAGTTTTACGTTGACTTTGTAAACGTCGTCCGAAATCTTGCTCCAACCCGTTTAAGCTTCACTAAATGGCTGGCGACACCACCTTCCTTTCTCTATTGATTCTGCGCGATGACAGTGCATGCTAAATACAATTTTCAGGTGATTCTAACTAAAATTAAAAAAAAAATCAATTGTAATCCCTTTTTAACTGATGACAAAAAAATTCAGTATTATTTCATAATAAACAAGAACCCCACTCAAATACATCTGGTGTCAGTCATGTGTAAGAATATCCATATTAACCAATCCTGATAAAAAAAAAGTAGGCGGGTTCACCCTTTTCTGGAACCGGATTTGCTGAGTGTGATCATATGAGAAAAGAAGCCAGGAGGACGGGTGGGTGGGTTTGATTAACTATGGAATTGTGGTGATTGAAGTCCTGCGCTGGCAACTTCTAAATGTACTGTATTGTAATTGAAAGGAACAGGAAAAAACATGCATGATAAAAAATAGCCAAACCACCAAAGACAATATTTACCTGCTAGATGTTTTAAAAACTAGCCAAATTTAGCTGGAAAACCACCAATCTGACAATAACTACCTTCGAATTCCTGGCTAACTAACTAACCTTCTAACCCCTGAACACAGATGGAATAAAAATATGTTAATAACACAACACAAAGCATTCCTTCATTTGCACTTGTCTTCTATCAATATTTTGACCAGCTGCAGTTCTCAGTCAAACAAATAATCTGTTTCCCAGGGGAGAGGAAGATTACACAACAGAAACAAACCTAAGGAGCAATGTAGCAACACCAAGTGCTAGTGTGAAAATTATCTAACCAACGCTTTTCTAAAATGTTCTGTTCAATTATTAAATTAAAAATTGTTTAGATAGAGAGCGAACTCCACGTGTCAAGTACCTGATCTTGTAGCGTCTCCTCCCGCAAGGCTCCCATTCTCCTGCTGGGGGCCGAGTGACTTCAAGATGACCTCCGTGGCGCCCATCCTGGGCAGGGTGACGTGCTTCAGGAACGGCAGGTTATATTTCTTTGAGAAAGACTGGCTAGTTTCCCTCCGTTTTCTCAGAAAGCCCCCTTCGGGGAAGAGAACTATCCATTTTCGGTCCCGGCTGTGGTAGTACTTGTCTAAATGATCTTTTAACAGGAATAGCTGTTTGTCACGATGTGCTTTTCCCTGCAAAGAAAATTAAAAGAAAAGCAGAGAGCTTGAAACTCCATGTTGAGATTTTTTTTTAGATATTCTAAAAATCATTGATGGAGATTAGTTTAAAGGAATATTGGCAATGCTTGTTTTTCACCTTAAATAAGTGGTTCCAAAAGAATAAAATGCTTAGTATAGGAGATTTTATTTAAATATTTAAGAAATTCAATGGGATTCAGTGTTCAACTATCTTATTGTAATTATGTATGTGAATTGTAATCTACCTACTGTATAGTCCCCGAGACACCAATATATATGCAATATATTTTTCATATATTGGTCTGAACTGAGTTTTAATCTGAGCCATGCTATCTATACAGGTTTACAATCAGCTCTCTGAACAAATCAATAATCTGATCAATCCCAACTGGTTCAATTTAGTGTGAGTCTACTGTGAATGAATGAATGAATGAATAAATACATAAATAAAAATACTCACAGACTGAAATCTTAAAAAAAATAAGAGACAAAATAAAAGTCTACTTAATTATTCACTCTGTTGTGACTGTAACAGAAGGAAAGAGCTCTTTTGCAGGTAGATGGCAGAATTCAGCTCTATGAATACAGGTCATGTAAGGAGAGCCGGAGAGGAATGCAGTGTATGCGAAAACAGCATGTCAGGAATGCATGTCCGTGAAGAGGAGAACAGACCATCAGCTGTGCTCGTCTCTGCCTCTCACTTTACAAGGAAACTAACCCTTCATCCTTTTTTTTTTTTTAACCCAGCCACCTACACTGATTTCTCTCTACTTTCTAGGGCAGGACATCCCTCTAAACTAAGATGATTGAAGAAGCCTTACCTGTCTGATAAAGAAATCCCCGTGAATTAAAGATACAAGGCCAAAATTTGTGTATTTGAATACGTGATCCATTAACCACATCATCTTGCGGACAACCTAACAGAAAAAAAGACCAAAATGACTCAGTACATGGAAGTTCCATAAAACTAAAACATTTTTAACTGGTTCATTACCTTCTGTATACAATTATGTAACAGATGATTTGTGCGAAATGCACAAATCATTTAGCAATTGAAAGTGCCATTGCAAGATAGGGTTACTGGATTATTGGCAAAAGTCCAAAAATGCTAATTCCAAAGTATTCAAACCTTTTGATGCTACAGTGCCTTGCGAAAGTATTCGGCCCCCTTGAACTTTGCAACCTTTTGCCACATTTCAGGCTTCAAACATAAAGATATGAAACTGTAATTTGTTGTGAAGAATCAACAACAAGTGGGACACAATCATGAAGTGGAACGAAATTTATTGGATATTTCAAACTTTTTTAACAAATAAAAAACTGAAAAATTGGGCGTGCAAAATTATTCAGCCCCTTTACTTTCAGTGCAGCAAACTCTCTCCAGAAGTTCAGTGAGGATCTCTGAATGATCCAATGTTGACCTAAATGACTAATGATGATAAATAGAATCCACCTGTGTGTAATCAAGTCTCCGTATAAATGCACCTGCACTGTGATAGTCTCAGAGGTCCGTTTAAAGCGCAGAGAGCATCATGAAGAACAAGGAACACACCAGGCAGGTCCGAGATACTGTTGTGGAGAAGTTTAAAGCCGGATTTGGATACAAAAAGATTTCCCAAGCTTTAAACATCCCAAGGAGCACTGTGCAAGCGATAATATTGAAATGGAAGGAGTATCAGACCACTGCAAATCTACCAAGACCTGGCCGTCCCTCTAAACTTTCAGCTCATACAAGGAGAAGACTGATCAGAGATGCAGCCAAGAGGCCCATGATCACTCTGGATGAACTGCAGAGATCTACAGCTGAGGTGGGAGACTCTGTCCATAGGACAACAATCAGTCGTATACTGCACAAATCTGGCCTTTATGGAAGAGTGGCAAGAAGAAAGCCATTTCTTAAAGATATCCATAAAAAGTGTCGTTTACAGTTTGCCACAAGCCACCTGGGAGACACACCAAACATGTGGAAGAAGGTGCTCTGGTCAGATGAAACCAAAATCGAACTTTTTGGCAACAATGCAAAACGTTATGTTTGGCGTAAAAGCAACACAGCTCATCACCCTGAACACACCATCCCCACTGTCAAACATGGTGGTGGCAGCATCATGGTTTGGGCCTGCTTTTCTTCAGCAGGGACAGGGAAGATGGTTAAAATTGATGGGAAGATGGATGGAGCCAAATACAGGACCATTCTGGAAGAAAACCTGAAGGAGTCTGCAAAAGACCTGAGACTGGGACGGAGATTTGTCTTCCAACAAGACAATGATCCAAAACATAAAGCAAAATCTACAATGGAATGGTTCACAAATAAACATATCCAGGTGTTAGAATGGCCAAGTCAAAGTCCAGACCTGAATCCAATCGAGAATCTGTGGAAAGAACTGAAAACTGCTGTTCACAAATGCTCTCCATCCAACCTCACTGAGCTCGAGCTGTTTTGCAAGGAGGAATGGGCAAAAATTTCAGTCTCTCGATGTGCAAAACTGATAGAGACATACCCCAAGCGACTTACAGCTGTAATCGCAGCAAAAGGTGGCGCTACAAAGTATTAACTTAAGGGGGCTGAATAATTTTGCACGCCCAATTTTTCAGTTTTTTATTTGTTAAAAAAGTTTGAAATATCCAATAAATTTCGTTCCACTTCATGATTGTGTCCCACTTGTTGTTGATTCTTCACAAAAAATTACAGTTTCATATCTTTATGTTTGAAGCCTGAAATGTGGCAAAAGGTCGCAAAGTTCAAGGGGGCCGAATACTTTCGCAAGGCACTGTATGATAATATTTTCTACAATGTGCTAGAAATTTCAATATGAATGCAGAATCTAATTCTAGAAAAGTCTAGAAAATGCTGGATTGTAGGTGAATATTCTTAGAGAGTATAAAAGGCATAGGATGATTGCTGTCATTATCAATAAGTCAATATGGAAAAAAGTAAAGAGCTATCTGAAGACCTTGGGCAGTAAATTATTTATTGTCATAAAGCTGGAGAAGGATACAAGATTTCCAAGCATTTGAGTATCCCAATTTCAACTACTGCTTATATTATCAATAAGTACAAGACTCATGGTACTGTCACAACGCCCCCTCGGTCTGGAAGAAAGAAGGTTCTTTCAACAAGAACAAATAGAAGAATTGCGAGGAAGGTTAATAAGAATCCAAGATTGACTGCCAAAGATTTTCAAAGTGAATTGGCTGCAAGTGGGACTGGGGTTTCCATTTCAACCATAGGTCGAGTATTGCAGGCGAAGGTTTCAATGGTTGCAGGCCAAGGAAAAAGCCCCTCTAGGAAAACATCACAGGGACAATCGCTTAAAGTTTGCAAAACGGCATTTGAATAATGGATATGGTCAGTTCTGGTCAAATGTTTTGAGTGATGAAACTAAAATCAAGCTATTTGGTCACGCTTATAGTAGTTACGTTTGTAGATAGTTTGGTGAGGCATACACAGAAAAGAACACCATACCTACTGTCAAGCATGAAAGTGGTAATAGGCTTCTATGGGGCTGTTTTTCCTCTAATGACACAGGAAATTTAGTTCCATTACATGGTAAAATGGATTCCATAGCATACCAAAAGATATTGGCTAATCATCTGAAATCCTCCAGCTACAAAACTTGGTTTAAAGTGTAACTGGACGTTCCAACACAACAACGATCCAAAGCACACAACAAAATCTACTTCAGAATGGTTAAAGAAGAATAAAATCAAGGTTCTGGAATGGCCTAGTCCAAAGTCCCGATCTAAATCTGATTGAGAATCTTTGGTATGAGTTGAAGGAGGCTATGCACAAGAGAAGTTCTCAGAATTTGAATGATCTGGAACAATTTTGCATTGAAGAAAGGTCAAAAATCACTAAAGAATAATGCCAAAAGCTCATTGACAAATATCCTAATCGTTTAAAAGAGGTTATTATTGCTAAAGGTGCCTCAACTAGTTGTTAATTTCATTTTCCTTGTCAGGGTATAAATACTTTTTAATTAGCATTTTTAGCAAAAAAATTGCTGAAATAAAATCTATTTCTTGTAACTTTTTTCTCATATAAAACACACTTTAACCATGTTTTGCTTCTCAAAAATAGCCTGTGTGATGTGTGTAGTGATGCGTGTATTAAAATCGGCAACAAAAGACGGGACTACGAGTACACAAACAGCAACACGACTGAAAAGACAAACAATGACGGCACTGCCCGATCGTGAATCATCCATGACATACAGGCAGACATTTCCAAAGAAGTGTCATTAGCTTCCTGAGGAATTCATAGAGAACTTTTACAATTTCAGCATTTCTAACAAACAGCACCCTATATAGACCTATCTATCTATCTATATATTGATTTGAGTAAACAAACAAGAGTTTTTAATGCTCTTGACAGGGGCATAGTTGATAGTTATATCAATTGTAAAACATAAGGTTATTTAGCTTTAGAGTATCATAATCTAGATGTACAGTATATAGGAGTCACCTGTCAGTCCATACATACATATAACACACAACCGATTGCTATTAACAGTTAATTTTTTTTTACACAGTAGTGGCAAAAGATATGTACTGTATGTTACTAATGAATGTCTGACAAACAGGTCACTTAACGTATTCTGAAATGGTTCTCAATACTTTAAGTTCTGGCTGGAGAGTACAAAAAGTGTGGCGGTTTTATTGTTTGCAAATTGTGTACATGGAATTTGAAATACTAAATTAGTAGTAACCATACAAAACCAGACATGACGTTCAAGGGTTACACCCTGCAACATATTCCAATTGCCAGTTTTACCTTTTACTTCACTTATGTAATTTAAATTTAAAACTGAATGAAAAAATACCATATTGTCACAACTGAATTTTTGTTTTGTTTTGCTGTTTTGTAATTCTATGGTATACTGGGTTTCAATATTTCTCTGCTGCAAGAGAAATCGTATCCTTCTCTCAAATATATATTTTTTCTTTACATATTGCAAGCAAGTAGCTGCAGCAATGCCATTATAGCTCCTGCAAAGACGGTTTCTTTTTGAAGGGAAAGTTTAATGAATGAAGTAAAGACATTTTAGATCACTGTAGATAACATACCGTCCCCTTGTCTTGTAGGCACATCATTAGTGTGCAGACGTCACCTGTCGCCTGATGGTTTGCAATTACCACGGCTGCTTCTTCTGAAATAGGCCGGACATCATCTCCCCATTCCATTACTGAAAAACAAAACATAACACTGCAAAGGTGAGCAAATTGTCAGGCAACTTGTAAAAAGGTTTGTACAGTACCGCTACAAACTCCTCCGATTCAGTAGAGGTAACATTCAAAGCTGTCAAACCAGGAACTTCAGTAAATGTTTATGTTCCTACAAAACACCTACATTGTATTTCTTTGTAGCATGGTGTGCACAGAATAGTACCCACAGACTTTCAGAAGCTGCAGGCTTTTGTGTGTAATTAAAAGCAATGCAAGATTTCAATCAGATTTTTTGGGCCTCTTGGAAAAAAACGATGCCTGTTTGAAATAGTGCACTATATATTTGAGTTTGACATCACTGGCTTACAGAATGTAGGCAAATATCAGAACCGAATTTCACTGGACCAACCACTTGATACTAAGTGGATTTTCTTCATTCTCTACGTTGCATTGATTCAGTAAAAAGTGGTTCTCAACTGCGGGCTTCACTGGCTGCTAATGCAAGATTCTGTTTCATTCATTCAGGGTCTTATAGCTGCTGTCTCCATCAATGTAGTTCAATTACATTTACTACACACATCCTTTCAAAGTTTAACCTGCATCTTTGTTTTTATTTAAAAAGCAAACTGTCCCAACCTTCAGAAAAGGTGCAGAAGTTTACATTCAATAGTAATGTTATACAAGTTAGGTATAGGTAAACACATGTACATGTTTATATTCAACAAACGTACTTCAACTGGAACAAACTTCAAACCAGCCAGCTATAATAGTGTGTGTGTGTGTCTGTGAAACAAATATGTTCTTTAAAAAAACACACACACATCTCCAAGCTCTTAACTTTTTGCTCAAGAATAAAAATAAAAAAAATAAAAATAAACAAAAAAGAAACAGTGTTGCCTTTTTTACAGGAAATGTCTGTAAAGCAGATATTTTCAACATGGATCTACGGGATTACAACCTTTTAAAATACAGTAGAGTACTTGTGAAAAATATGCTTTAAACTGTATGAGACTGTGGCAGGACAGCGTCACAGGCAATGGTCTTTAAACCAGGAAGGAAGACTCAGACACAGAAGATACAGTAAAGCGCTAATTCACACGTTTAATTATACACAAACAAAAATAACACGGACAGAAACTTTAAACAAAACACATTTAACAAAATAACAGACGCTAAAATAAAAGGCTATACAAAAAAACTCATGAAATGTAAACAAACAGACACAGAAACCTCCACCAACATTAAATCCAACACTAACCCAGCTAACACCCGTGACCACCTTATTTATACACATTCCCACATGTTTTTGCAGGGAGGATTTTATCTCCCTCCCTCCGTCCCTGCTACCCACTATTCCACACACACCCCCATGCTTCGGCACGGCTTTTGTCCTGCCACACTGCCACAGGGACTGAACACTACATTTTCAATCTGCTTTACAGCATCTATAAAAAGACAGTACTTGCATATTTGGAGATTTTATTAAAAAAAAAGACATGGCAGCATGTGTATTTCTTATAAGAAGGGGAGAATTCTGGAAGGACTTAACCAGATATCTGAGTACTTGAGTACTACAAATGGTGTAACTGATTTCACAAATGCTTGTCCAATTATAGGCACTCAAACTCAGTGTGATTGATTTTGTAAATATGTTGGCATAAATAACAGGCTGCAATACAGTACATCGACATACATACAAAAGGTCAATAAACTAAGTAAGGCAAAGGTGGTGATGTAGTACGGGGGAGTGATTAATGCTGAACTCTCATCTCATCTGCAGAACCACACCCTACTATAAAAAATACAGTACCCACTCCTTCTTGTAGTAGCTAGTGCATTCTACCCATTGATTTATTTAAATTCCCCCTATAATATACTTGTGCTACACCACACAGTTTAACAAAAACATGAACCCTAAGTTTAGATCGAGTTGTATTCTGTACTGTTTACTGATTAAGCACAGTCATTATTCAGATTACCAACTTGAGGCGGAGTGTCCCGCCCCTATTTATTATTATTTGTATTTTTGTTTGCGGAGTGGATAAAAGCGCCACGTCTTTTATTATTATATTTAAAAACCCTGTGAGGATGCATGACTGATAAGCTACTGATTATTTAACTAACTGACAGTCATGCATCCTTACCAAACGCGTGCAGACTCTGGCCGAGGGGTAATAAGATAATTAACAACTAGTTAATCCCTCGCCAGAGTATATAAACCTGCAGCTCTCTGCACTCGGGGTTGAGTGTAGAGAGGAGAGTACGGGAGAGCGGAGGGGGAGAGAGCGCGAGAACATATAAAATTAACAATTGCTATATTTAAATAAATATACTTGTTTCTATTTGTTTGGCCATCGCGTCTTTTTGTTTTGTGTTTTGTATATTGTTTAAATATAGCAATCATCATCTGGCTCAGATAAGGGTTTGGGTCATTGAGTAACTTACTCTCCAATTTAGACACTACTGTATGTGAGTAAAAAGTGTTTTTAGATGAGTAAAATGCAACATTACCTTGAACTCATGACTACTTTTCTATAAATACTGTACATACTTTAATGTTAACTTATGAGGTACGCATTAACTTCATCCTTACATTTTAACTGTAAATGTTATTTTGAGCTACTGTAGCCATTTAGCCCTGCCTTACATTTTAATATTATAGTCACGGAAGTTGCTGCTCTCAATGCAGTTAGCTACTGCATTCACAGAGTCTCCTCCCACTAGTACTAGGCTGTTTCAGTTTTTACAGTTTTCTGTAAATCTTCCTTTCTTAGGTCTCCAGTACGACCAACATGCTCCGATACTGAACCAATGCAAACAAAGAAACGGTAATATAAAGCATCCTGACTTTCTCCAAACACAGAATATTGTATTCATTATATAGATTTACTTTCCAAAAAAATGGTTGACAGATAGTAAATTGTTAAGTCAGGTTTCTAGCAATTCCCAAGCAGGCAACAATTCGCTGTCCCGGCATTCTCTTAGCTACCGCATGCAGTATATTCACAATTGACTATTATTAAGAGGCAGGGAACCAACAAAGTACATTACTTTTTTAAAATATCTGCTGCAATCTTGAAGATATGTGTTTAACCTCTTACTGCTGCATGTAGAGAAGTAAGAAATTTGGCTCACAGGCTGAGGTAGTGGTTGAGAGATTACAGTGCAAGACAGAAGGAAGCTTGTGTTTCTATAACAACCACTTCAGGGAATGTCAGTCATGTTAACCAGCATTCTACCTTGTAAGCAACTGGTTGGTGGGCTTGAACACACGGAAAAACAGGCATACCGGCTGCCTGCCCAAAGTTAACTAGTATATTTTGCTGCTTGGTGCCACATAGTGTATCCAGCAGAAATTAAACCAGCACAGCTAAGTGCATACAACTCACAGAAGCCAAGCATACTGAATAACGCCAAAACTTACGCCAGCAGTCAAAAACATTTAAACAATTACAACCTTGACATATAAATATACTTATTCTTTCGTTACACTTAACAGAACAAGTAAATCACAGCAGACACCAGGAATATAGTAAGTATTTCAGCAGGTTATAACATTTTTAAAAAGCAAGCTATCTACAACAGATATGCCCCATCAAGGATACACTGTAAATAAACATCTACAGCATATTGTAAGTAATGCCCATGCAAAATTATTAAGTAAAGACTCCCATTTCACAGCAGTTTCCAGGTTCTACTCAATTCCTTAACAGCACTGTTCAACTTATTCAAAACACCTAGATAAATAAACAGTGTGGGCAGAATACACATTTGGACAGCAGATACATTTTTTAGTCAAGTTTTAGATCATAAATACTGTATATAGGAGACACATTCATGTGTGCCTATAACTCCATAACAGTGTTTTCTGCCTTTGAGCCAAAACAATTGACTACAATTATGTTTCACATTGAAACAGACATCATAAAGCAGAGATGGAGAAAAATGAACTTTGTGTGAACCTGGATGATAGCCAAAGCATTTGTTTATTTGCAATGTCATGTACCATAGAGTAATAAGTAGCCAGTCTGTGTGTTAACATTTTATTTAACATAAATTAATTAGGAGAAGGAAAATAAATAAATAAATAAAGATCGGCCTAAAAAATCTCTAATTTTCAGGGTTAACGTTCAGCCAGCTCCCGATGCTCAGTGCCATGTACCGTAAACTGAAATATTTTAACTAATGTGCACAAACACAGCCAACAGTCATGATAAAAAAAGATGTGGCAGTTGGGGAGTTGTTTTTTTCATCACATAAAGGCAATAATTCCTAACTTTCCTATTACACCCAGCGTTTGTTTTAATCAGACTTGTAAACTTGGTTGCTTTTCTGCAAAGGAGACTCCGCCCCTAACCAATACGTCATCAGCAAGCGCATAAAAGCTCTGTGTGTTATTCTTTCATGTCGCTTCTTTTTGTTTCGGCTGCTCAGTTAAGCACTGGGAGGCCGAAACAGGAGTTGACCACTTAGAGCCTGGAGGAAGGCCTGCACTCAACCACGGATTTCTTGAGGTTTCCCCCTAAAAAATGAAAGAGTAGGGTTTTTGTCCTTACCTGAGTGCTGAGCGGTTCGTATTTAGTTCTGCGGGGTGAGTGATTGGGTTGGACAGGCTGGGCTCTCTCCCCCAGCACAGTCATGCTCTGGGGGACAGGCCGTGTCTCAGCTGCTGATTTTGATTAATTTCAATATCTGGGGGATATGTGGCAGGGCTCCACTGTGGAGCGTGTTAATTATTTATTATTATTCATTCATGGTTTGGCAGCCTCGTCTTTTCGAGGGGAGGTGGCCACAGCCACTTCCTATCTGCGGCACTGGGATGCATGTAACTGTTCATGTTTTTCCAGCCGGCCTTACGCAGGTAGCCATCGGGCACCCACGGACAAGGCCTCTGGCCAAATTTATCTTGCCATTGTGGGGTGCGTTAATTATTTATTATTATTCTCCTTTCATGGTTTGGCAGCCTCGTCTTTTTGGGGGGAAGTGGCTCATAGCCACTTTCTATCAGCGGCACTGGGATGCATGTAACTGTTCATGTATTTCCAGCCGGCCTTGCGCAGGTAGCCTTAGCCGTCGGGCACCCACGGACGAGGCCTCCAGCCAAATGAATCTTTTACTCGGGCCCTGAATGCCCACCAAAGTCTTTCTCACTCTAATGTGGTAGTACTTTCGGGTAGTGTGTGTTTCCATGTAGCTTTCTTTTAGCCACAGAAGTTCTTCTTCCAAATGCAAATAACCCAATTCATATTAAAATACAGGAGGGTATATTTAAATGTTTGTGTCTGAGTTCCAGTTTTGCCTTGCACAAATTACTGATATCGTACAGCTTTCTTGAACTGGGTTTCACTAGGGTTGCCAATTGTCCTGTTTTAGACCAGACAGTCGGTTTTCAAACTTGCTGTCCGGTTTTGTACTGAAAACCGGACACGCATTGCCCATTAAGACTCAGTGCCAACGTCACCGAAAGGCGACCACCAGCTCTGTGCCAGTGGTGCAACTTTGTGCCTTTAATTATCAATTGCAGTTGCTAAAACAACAAGAGAGCTGGACACATTGACGTCACCACGATAAGCTGCCGTTCAATTATTTTCAGCAAATTGCTGTAAAGATAGATGTTGCTAGCAGCCAAACAGAAGGAAGTGGTGCCTGCGTTGTGCAACAAGCCCACTGGTTCTGTGACAGTCTGTCAACTTTATGTTCTTTAAAAAAAAAAAAAAAATCAAGGTCAGTTGCTAATATATATTACTAATATATATTTAATTACATTTATAAAGATATATTTGAATAAAACATTAATATTTACAGTACATAAAAATGTACTGTAAATAGCATGATTGCGTACTGTGCTATGTGTAGTGAGTCTGTGCTGGGTGTGACTGAATGCCTGCAAAACCTGTGAGTACTTGGGGTGAGCTGCGATTGGTCCCCGTGCTCCCTGCAGTATGCATTTGCATACTGCGTCCTGAGTGGCTGGAGGAATGAATGGACTGATTTGCATGAGAGTGTGTAAATGTGACCAATGGGGTGTGAGCGTAGCGTATGAATGTGAGCGAGTAAGCAGCGCAATGAGTTAGTTGTTGAGTGAGTGAGATAGATCCATTGATTAGGAGAGCTTCTAAAAAGAGCAGAATGAACCAAATTAAAGAGCAGCTCTCACTGCTATTTGAACTGACTACTGGTTCCTGTATCATCATTTCTCCGCCGCTGCCACATATATATATATATATACTTTTTATTACACGCACTGTTTCAAAAGGTACTTCGTAATTTAATAAGAAATGTAATACAGTTACATAGTATACGCAGCACATAAGGCAAGCAACTGAATATAACAAAAACATTGTGGATTTACTTGATTGATGAATCCTGAGTGATGTCATTTGTAGAAAACATATTTGGAAGATGAAGAGCCAGTTTGAAAAAACCAAACTGTGAATACTCAACCATTTTGTTTTTTCATACCATGAGCAATTAAAAAGGCAATTTTGTTTTTGTCCTCCATGTTGAAGAAGGTCCAATTTAGGCTTTGGACGACCTTTATTGCAGGGATTTTTTGTTCCAAACATATTCTACCATATCACTTCTTTTACACTGTCTTGTACACTAGGTATTCAGTACATATTTTACTGAAGCACTACAACCGCTACAGGTAGCACCCCAGTGCTTTGGCATACTATACCCTACTCCATCAGGGCAGTGGCGCCATATAGAGTTGCTACCGCACGTATAATGAGTTGGTACAATGGTAGTGGATTTTAATACAACAACTTCTGTTTACATAATATGCATTATACAAATCAAATGATCGAATTTTGCATGTGAATGACATTTAATGTGTAACTTTAGAGTATTAACACATTGTCAAACGGTTTACAAAAACATACAGCGCGTGAATACCACTTGACAAACCTTCGAAGGTTTAAAACTACCTTCGAATTCCTGGCTAGCGAATGAACCTTCTAACCTTCTAACATAGGCCTACAAATCTCACTTTTTTATTCTTTAAAAGAAAATAGAAGCTAACGTTTCGGTTGTAAGACCTTCGTCAGAGCATTTTAAAATACATAAATTGTGACTGGCTCTTTGCAGACTTCTTACTCTAAATGTCCATTCAGTTTGGCTCTCTTGCACAAAAATGTTTCCAACCCCTGCCCTAGATGATGATGACCCACAAAACTTGACAGGAATGTGTGTACAGTACTAATTTGCATCACAATAAACCCCCAGCCAAAAATAAATGACAGTAGGAAAGAATCAAATTACTTAATTATAACCCTTTGTGTAAACATGATCATAAAGAAGTGTCTTTCTGGGTAAACAGAATAAAGATTCTTTGCCATACAGCTTGCAAACACATATCATTGGACAGGGGAGGGACTTAGTGTCACTCCCTGACGTTTTTTTTTTTTTTTTTTCGTGTGACATCACCAAGATGGGCATTTCAATTTTAAAAGGGCAGAGACAGTTTGAGAGCAGCACGCAGAAAGAAAATATCACAGGAAATTGTTTAGAGATAAGAAAGAAACGGAAACACTGTAAAGATAGAAAGTCAAAGTCAGCTAAAAATGTGTAAATTATTCAGATGAAACAATGTCTTGTAATTTGCCCAAACATCAATGTTTCAACAAAATTTTCAGGAATTATTGTAAGGTCCCTCAGGTCACAGAATAACATGTTTTTATACGTGTATCTCTTTGAAAACACTAAGTGGAATACATCATAAAAAAAAAATACTTAAATACTTAAATACTAGTGTTGAAAAAAAAACATCTGGTCCTTGGGGAGCATACCTGAAAAAAATGCTTGGTCCTTAAAAGGGTTAAAGACGTTCAAACAGTGGACTCTTTTCATTGCAAAATCTGTGAGCCGTGAAAGAACAGGGAAGGAAAGTCAATTCTGTTGACATTTATTTTCCCTGAACTTTCTTCCAGTATTACAGTACAGCACAGGGTTATATTTCTCATCAAGGCATGAGGGCTTCACAATAAAAAAGACCACGGAAGTAAACAGCGGACCCTGACAATGCTTAAGTTTAACAGCAAAATGGAGGCTGTGTGGTCCAGTGGTTAAAGAAACAGGCTTGAAACCAGGAGGTAACTGGTTCAAATTCCACTTCAGCCACTGACTCATTGTGTGACCCTGAGCAAGTCACTTCACCTCCTTGTGCTCCGTCTTTCGGGTGAGACGTAATTGTAAGTGACTCTGCAGCTGATGCATAGTTCACACACCCTAGTCTCTGTAAGTCGCCTTGGATAAAGGCGTCTGCTAAATAAACACATAATCCATACAAAGTACACACGCAGTGCATTACATACATGCTTATGTATAGTGTTCTCTTTTCATATGGTGTGCATATGAACACATGAGCAAAGCTTGGCAAGCTACCCCTGTCTACGTCACTGCTACAGTCTATCTCACGTTAACAGTATAGTGCTAAACTGTGAAGGCAATTTCCTGTGTCAGCGCTCATTAAAAGGGTAAAGGCCAGGGAGAAGGCCAGGTGCAATGCTGGTGTTTACCTCCCTCGTCTTTGTTACAATTTTTATTACACTCAGTTACTTTAGTTTTTTTGTGCTTGGAAAAATAATTAAATTGAATTAAAGTCTACTGTAGGGACCAGGACAATAAAAAAACAAAACACAAAAAATCCTTGAAAAATGTATAACTGAAAATCCCAAAACCCATTTGGTTGGCTTCCTTAATTTAATGGGGTTCATGTGAACAGTAATTATGAGAGAGTGATGCCTGTTTTTAAAGTTACACACAAATTAAGCAAAAACGTAAATCAAACACATCAAAAATCCTGTACCAAAGTCAGCCTTATTTTGTCAAAACTTTGAATTACCACAGAACAGTACACATTTAGATAGTGGTCAATTAATCCTGAATGGATCCTGTTAGCACCAGGGAAAACCAAACACACACAGCAGCATCCCCCCCACCACCCCACACCATTCCAAGATGAGCAAATATGATATAAAATGTGTTAAAAGTCTAATTAAATTATTTCTTAGTGTTTACCAAATAGATTACATATGATAGGCTTTAATTACATCAACCAAAAAAGACAGTAAAATCTGTTTACTGTAGCCTGAACCATGCCATATCCTGTAACAGGATATAAACAGTAAGGGCAGGAGATGGATTTGTGTAAAGGAGGCAATCAGTAAGCAGACCCAAATGTTCACTCCCATTGGTGAATGCTTAAATTAGGGTTTCACTGTTTATTAATCTGTTTCAAAAGTACTTATTCATGGTTTAATATACAACCTGTTCATTTGGAGCAGACCCTTGCTATGACGAGACTGTCAGTTGCATATTACTTCAAGATAAAGGAGAGCTGAATAGGTTCCACAGAATCCGATACATCGAATGAGTTTTCATATAAAATGTAATTTCAAAGCGATTGGAAACAGCCAAGAAAGAGCACAGGGAAAATGCTTTTACTGGTGTCTGTTACAGTACTTATACAGTATGTGTGAATTGAACTGTTTTAGTAATTTCAGGGGGTTTGAATTTACACATTGAATGCCAGTGTCAAAATTCTACTATGAAGACACACACGACTCATAAGGATTTGATGGCGTCTTACACAGTTGTCATTTGCAGGGGATGTGTAAAGTATGAATTATGTTTTGCATTTATAAAGGCTGTTGTATAGTGGCTAATGCAAAACATCATTACTATAGTCCCACGGTACTGTACATAGGGCCCGTGGGCTGGACATGGCCCTTCTAATGATTTACAGTGGCCCGAGGTTGGAAGTGTGTCTAAAGGGATGAGAGCTAAGTTATGGAATGCTTTGATTTTCTCTCAACTGTGAAACACACCTGGAAAGAGGTGTTACAAATATATAAAAAAATCTGGCCTTGTTTAATAAGAAAATAACGTTTACGTTGCCTAGACGACTGCAGGCAGTCTCGGACACGCGCCTTCTGGTTGCACGCAATCAACGTTTATTTTCTTGGCCAGTGACTTCCTTTTTCTCAGTTAAGATACAATTTTAATTTTCTTTAAAAAAATGTAAAAGTCTGTTTAAAACTATTAATATTTAATGTAATACTTTTTGTGTTTAAAAGTAAAACATAATACGAGAGCTTATACAGTTTTAATGGTAGTCAGATGTAAAATGTCAAAAAATACTGAGTATATTGGAGGCTGCATGTGGCAGGATAGCCGCAGAGGGAAGACTCAGAGACAGAAAATGCAGTAAAACAAAATTATTTTAATTGACAAAACACAAATAAAAAGGCACAAGGGCCAAACAAAAGGTTTAAACATCAAACAAAGGCTTACAGACAACACCTACTCTGTCTCTTTCTTCAAACAAAACACTCCAAATCACCCTCCTCCTAACAAAGAGTTTCAACTGTCTTTTATAGTCTGTGGCTGGAGCCCAATTAACTAATAATTAACAATTAAACACTTAAGGCTCCAGCCACATTCTCACATGTATTTTAGAGGGAGGAATTTAACCCCCTCCCTGCCAATCCAAAACAAACAAAAATTCTAAGAAAAACAACAGTAAAAATAACAATAATAAACACAAATTATAGGGGCGAGCTGGCACCCCATCACACTGCATTGTTTTCACAAAACAATTCCTACAGTAAATGCGCTATTATAATTGGAATTTGCATTTAAACTTAAACACTGGCAAATATCACCACTGTTTTCCTGTTTGGCGAGAGTTGAAGTAGTTTAATTTTAACAGAAACTTGATTATTTTATGTCAGAACAAAATATTCAAGTCGCGTGTTAGCTTTTCTCAAGTACATGCTGATATTTCTTAGTACTGATGCAAGAATAGCGTAGCTACGGAAACGAAATCTTAACAAAAAAAGTGCTGTGACATTTAAAAAAATATATAAAAATTCCTAATTACCCAGTGAAATCATTTAGTTCCATTGCGTACCAGGGTAGTGTTATTTTCAGGTATGCGGGAAAAAGTGCTACGCAGCACACTGTGCTTGCTCGCGCATGCCTAAACAACTTCTAAACAACAGCACAAAAATGCCCAAATTCAAATCTGGTACGTTATGCTGCTTTCGGTCTTTTACATCTTTTTTAAATTTAATTCATCATTTTTTTCCACCATTAAGAAAATGGTATGGAATTATTTATCGTATGCTATACATTGAGTCTTGTACATTTTTTTTTTTTACTTATGCAAGTTTGCAGTGGACTTCTCATTTTGTCTTGCTCATGGTGAATTGTTTTTTTCTTTTTAGTGAAATTGATTGTCTGTTTCCAGTTTAAGTTTGCAAAAAAATGATGTATAATTAATGGTAAATGTATCTCTGTTTGACATTAGGAAAACATCACATTACAATTGATTGCACCTGTACCAAAATCTCACAGCATACCACTTTCAATGTGACAGCGTACCACTTTCTAACATTAAACAGGTCAAGTTTTGGTACGCTGTGACAGAAAGCGAAGGTATCTGAGCTGTAAATCTCCTTCCTGACCAGAAAAGGCGCTACGATTGGTTAAACCATGGCAACAGGCTGATTGCAGGGAGGGGTTTGGTGGTACAAAGGGGATGCAGCTACGGTGACGATACTAACGCGGCGGTGCGCTATGTTTGTTATTGTTTTTTGTTATTGAGTGAGAGACCCAGGAGCTGCAGCAACGGAGCCAGCACGAAAACCCTGAACACTTGCCCTCACTGCACAAGCACAGCACAGCACAGACACGAACACCACTATCCCCAGGAACTATAGAGCACAGTTTCATGCACAGAAGATTGTGGTTTTGGAATGTCATTTTTGTTTGGGACTGCAAACCTGCCGTATTGGCTTCCCCTACACCATTGTTGGGATATAGATGACTGTTATTTCACTTGTATTAATAAATACAGACGTTATTTCACCGTCACATACGCATACCACATTATGACGATGTATCACTTTATAACACTACAACGGTTACAGCTTGACAGTCAGCTAAACAGGAATGGCAGATGTGTCAGAAATCGTTCACTTTTATTTCAATCTTGGCCTTAGTCATGGAGAAATATTGCAGTATTTGAGTCATTTAAATGGAGTTGTGCTTAGTATGAGAACTTCCCGAAGGGTCTTAAAATCAAATAACTTGTACCGTTGGAAATGTATTTATTTATTTGGTTATTTATTTATTGGTTAAATTGAGGTCTGATGTAGGGTGGGATTACCGGCTGGAATTGCAAAGAGACTACCATTTTCATTGGTCAGAATTATTATTTTTTTGGTTGACAAGATTCTTGTTTTGAGGAACTTTTTTTTTTGTGACAGCACTTTTTGTATTAATGAAAAAATAGAGGTCTCCTCTCGCTTTCAGGATTTTCAAACCCTGGCACCTCTGCTTCATTGCATTGATGATCCTTATACAGCCAACTCAACAAAAGTATCAGAAGCATGTGAAGTGTTGGGCTTCTCTAAAGCTGATGTGCAAATGGAATGGATTGACCTGCTACACGACTCTTCATTGAAGGCAATGAGAAATGACATAACAAGCCTTGCATTTTGGTCTCTGACTCCTGACCAGAAATACCCAACAATAAAGGATGCTGCTTTGAAGGTATTTTCATTATTTTGATACACATATTGCTGTGAAAGTGCCTTTTCCTCAATAAAGCAAGTAAAATCTTACTATAAATGCTTATTTGAAGACACTCGACAGTCCTCAATCTACAACTGTTTCATGAGCTATGATGGAATGTTAGTGTCCAAAATGGTTCCATGCATTCCATGAATAGTGGAGTAATGTCTATGTCGGGGAAAATTCCATTCCAGTTTTTCAGAGAACTCAGGGAAACATGATCGAGCACCTCTTCCTCAGGAGAATTCTTATAATGACCCTGTACAAATCATTTTACTCCCCTGATACACGTTTTTGGCTGAAGTTGTTTAAAATAACAAAATTGATTATTTTTGGCCTGCCCCACGCTAATTTTATACTAGATTTAAATATATCGTTTAATATCACCACCCACTACATTTTCCTGGTTTGCAAAATGCTAAAATAGTAGTGGCTTGTTCTCCAGAAATTAAAGAGTGGAAATGTATCTTTGCATAGAAAACACAAAAAGCAATAGACAGGGTAAATCTCTCATTGCACCATATGACCAGTCATGTTGAACTACTCCACAGGGACACTGCAAGGCGGAATCATACCTAATGGGGCAAAATTACAGTTATGCATAATAATGTAGGAGTATAAAGTGCCTATTTGGAACTACAACACACCATTTAAATGAAATGGTCCTGAGGTTCAGTAAATAAGAAACTGTATGTACGTATGGGGTGGACACATTCCAGTAAATTTCTCCCATTCTGATGCTTGTGATAGACTGTCATAACCAAATTTCATCATAACTGTAAATGATTTCTACGGATGTAAAATAAAGACAGACAGACCATTCATTGCCTTATTTACCAAGATTTTGTTACTCATCACATTAGGATAAATGGTTCTCTAGATCATGGGTAGGCAACCCTGGTCCTGGAGTGCCACAGACACTTCTGGTTTTTGTTTAACCCAAGCCCTAATTGATTCAATGATTGGCTTAATTGGTCAGAATTACCATGTGTTCCAGGTATTTAACAATTGATGATTAAGAGATACCTACAAAACCTGCAGGATTGTGGCACTCCAGGATACAGTATGGGTGCCTCCACTATCTGTGTTGCCAGGGATATGGATAACAACCCCAGGGATATATTGTAGCTTAAGGGGAATAGCACCTATGATCAAATGGTTAGTAAACAGCTGTATGGCTAATGTGAGGACCCTATCTCACAGCCTTGAGATTGGCCTTGATTATTGGCCTGAGATTAAAACAAAGTTGAATGGAAAGTATTATTTTTCACCTGACAGCACCCGTAATAGTGGGAGAAGTATGAAGTCAATAATTGTGCTCTCTCTATGATGCAGAAAAAAGTCACATGACTCGCATCACACGGCAGCCATTTTGGATAACCCTGCAAATGCTAATACTTTACAGCAAATGATTTCTAAGATTCTAAGCAGTATTTGGCAGCTTTGTAACTTGACCGAGAGAATCATGCAATACAGTTGTCACAGGCAGTCATATTAGGTCACTGGTCAAACTGAAGTTGGTATCTCAAAAGGTTTTTTTACAGTGTTTCTTATCATTATTTGTCCATCTTATGATAGACAAGTTTATGTTTACGTTAATCCATAAATGCAACACTCTGCATTTTGCATGTGACACGTGGGAACAATATTTCTGAGTTTAGCTTATGTTAAACTGTGTAGAATATAGGCTATTAAAATTGAACAAAATGGTCTCATGGCGTAGTGGTAAAAGCCAGTACCTTCAACGCAGGGAGCTATATCCTCACAGGCTCGAATCGAGGCTGCTGGTTGCCGGGTCAGTGGGCTGCCCAGCTGCAATGCAATTGCCCTCACAGCCTGTGGGGAGGTTTCATTTCCTCAATTACAGTTAAATACAGGCACAGAATAAAGAGATATTCACAAAGATAGAGGGACTATTTACATGTTAATTGTAAGTAGTGCAATGGACACATCAAGAGGTGTTGCTAGAGCCACTGCCAATAGGAACTATAAACAGCAGCAGCAGTGTGGATTAGTGGTTAGGGTTCTGGACTCCTGACCAGAGGGTTGTGGGTGCAATCCTAGGTGGGGGACACTGCTGCTGTACCCTGGAGCAAGGTACTTTACCTAGATTGCTCCAGTAAAAACCCAACTGTATAAATGGGTAATAGTATGTAAAAATAATGTGATATCTTGTAACAATTGTAAGTCACCCTGGATAAGGGCGTCTGCTAAGAAATAAATAATAATAATAATAATAATAATAATACTACTACTACTACTGTCAGCCAATCAAGGTGTACACTCTGAATGTTTTGTATGTTAGTACTTAGGCCACAAAGTAGAAGTTTTTTCTAAACTACAAACTTGTTTTGCTATGGGTTAACTGAAATGAAATCCAAATGGACAGCCGCCCTGAGGTCAATCATCTGCACCACCCTAGGTCAATACACTGTCTGAAACAGTTCTGTAACTATCCAAATGCTTTAGTAACCAAACAAAAAAAAGGTATCAGCAGCAAATAAAAATAAATACAAAATTCTGACAGCATTTCAGATCGCTCTGACCTCAACATGGGCAAATTCATAACACACAGAAACAAAAAAGCAGTTACTATATTTTCTAAAGAATTGTTTACATAGGCTACTTTATTGGAGCTGGCTGAACACTGCGACCTGGAGCTGAACCAACTCACCCCCGGTGCCACACACAGCCAGTCGATTCTTGAGCTAGGATTCACAAGCTACTCTTTTAAGTCTCTTCCATGCCCTCCACTGTGTACTGTGTGGTGAAGAGTGTCAGCGTTGATACTGCACACACATCAGTTGTCATTTACACAGAATCTGTCACCAAGTTTATACACATGTACATGAGAGATTCCAAGATCAATAAAATATTGTTGACGAGTTGATAAAAATGTCATCGTATTGCCATTGTTGATCTCGATTGTACAACAGATAAACATTTCCATTTGTGGAGAATTTGTTTTATAGGAAGCCAATCAGCGCTCCTTATAAAGGTTTTGATTGATTTAGTAATTTACTCTATGTAGACACTATGTGAATTAAATGTATTTTGTGGAGTAAAATGCAACATTACCTTGAAGTCATGAGTACTTTCAATAATACATACTTTAATGCCAACTTATGGGATATGCATTAACTACAGCCTTACATTTTAACAGTAATGTTATTTTGAACTACTGTACAAAAACTTAGTTTTGCAATAAAAACAAAAACCATTAATTATTCTTATTTGCTTTGTTGACCACAAATAATATGGCTGTGAAGAAAATAAACACAGAAGGAATATAATAAACAAAAGACCTACATGCAACAAGAGTGCTAGGTCTATATATGTCCAGTGATTTAAACTGATTTGAGTAAAAAAGACGACCAATTCTTCACAAAAAATGTATTTGAACAAATTATATCCATTATTTTTATTTTTTATTTTAGCTTTTCTCTTCACATATTTTTTAGAAAACAAAAAAGCACAAACAAATTCTCAATGCGTTTTGTTCTTTTCAAAATAATTTTAAAATCAAATGGACAAAAAAAAGAAAGGTTAAACATAACTGCAGATAAAGCATGAGTGGTTTTAGTTAGTATGATCAGGACAGGGTATATATTACATCACACTGTCAGATTGTTAATTACTGGTGCACAATAATTATGTAAACAAGGGCAATCCAGGGAACAATTAGTTTTGTGTTGAGTAATTAACACTTATTACATTTCACTGGGTGTCTGCTGGGCTGTAAGGATAGAGCAGAGGAAACAGAGATGAGCTGTTAGTAAGACGGGCCGAGCGAGTGATGCTCGGCCGAGGATAGAGGCTCAATCCCGTAATTCGGCTTAGATGGGGCCCCGCTTAAATTAGGATAGAAAGAGATCCAGACCGATGAGCTCTCCTTTTGCCGAGGATGAAGGTAGCCTTTGTGATGATCTGAAAACATATAAAAAAGTTGCTCTGCTCTGTCTCTCACCATGTATTAATGTTTGTAGTATTTGAAAGGATGAGCGGACATACGACAAGATTGCTGAGGAAGTCAAGTGAAATGGCTGCCGCGATCGGAGTATTGGAGGCAAGCTGGAGCGTTGGAAGCTCTGGAGGAAGACAGTTGTAGACGGTAAACTAAAGCAACTTTTGCCTGCTGCAACAGTGAGCAGAACTGAAGAGGGAGTCGAGACCTGCTGTAGTGAGGAGCAATTAAGAGTAGAGTGTGGGATCTGCTGAGCAGTGCAGAGCTCTGAGACAGTAAACGATGGAGTGCTGTCAGTAGCGTGCAGTGGCCCAGCTGTAGAAAGCAGAGATCTGCTGAAGCAATTATCTGTACTAGTGAATGGTGGACTGCCATCGGTAGTGTGCAGTGGCCTGCTGTAGAGTGCAGAGATCTGCTGAATGTGGATATTGGTCTTTGAGTGTCAAGGCGGTTTAGATGGAGCCGAAGATGGGGCTGGCTTCGGGCAGAGATGAAGGATGCAAAGATCTGAGGCCGCTGCATAACCTGAGGATGCGTTGCTCTGAGCTGCTGTGAAACCTACTGATTTGGTCAGGAGCAGTCTATGAGTGTACTGTCCATTGCAGGGTAGAAGGGTGTTTTTTTTCCCCCCCAAAGTGCAATGCACACAGGACCACGAAAAATAAAAAAAGATTACCTACAGAATTAAGATTAGTTTGCGTCGCTTGTGTTGTGCAGTAGTTCATTTAAACGAGGTTTAAAGAGTTGAATTTTGCAATGACCCCTCAACTTCCGCGAAATCCCGAATTAGGAAGACCACTAATTATGACCCTAAAATCAGATGGAGGTACACGGTAGACTACATTATTTGGAAGGGGGTGCGGGGCCTAAAAAGTTTGAAAAGCACTGTCATAGAACTGAAAAAGTGTTTTCCTTTTACTCTAACATACATAACTCCTACTCTGGAATAGATTTCATACTCGCCACCCAAATCTTGCTTTCCAGAATTATAGACTGCAAATAGCTGACACTCTTTCTGATCATTGTCCCTTGAAATTAATACTGGAACTGAAGTCCCTCCTTCACACAGTTGGAGATTTACTTAAAGACCCTGAAATGGAAAACCAGATTGACCTGTTTCTAGTCACAAATAAAAACTCATCCTCGCACGGGACAATCTGCGAATCCTTAAGCCTTTGCGGTCCTGTGTCGGACCAGGTCCAACATTACAATTTTCCCTTTCCGGTCTGATGTCAGACCCTGTCCGACATCATCAAAAAGACATCAAGCACAGGTCTCTAGTTGTTTTTTTCTCCGGAAAAAGCAGAGAAAACCTTTCAATGGCCGAGTGAGACCAATAGGAGCCGAAAAAAAAGGGGGCGGATCTGAGCAATACACATAGCCCCGGCACAACAGAGATAACACGGACATAAACAAACAAGATAGCTGCTTCTGCATCCAGCGCTCAAAGAATATCACTGACATTTGCAGAGCTTTTTGAGATGTTATAGTAATAAAATAATGACAGGGAAGTTACTGGCCTGGCACAAGGCAGGGATGCCTCCTCTCCCCACTCCTGTTTGCTCTGGCTATTGAGCCTCTTGCAGTTGCAATTTGTCAACCCACAAATCAGGAGTATAATGTATGGTCCAACAGAATACAAACTCTTTATACGCAGATGATCTCCTTTTGTATGTGTCTGACCCAGATACTTTATTGCCTGAGGTATTTCAAACCTTCACCAATTACAGTGCAGTATCTGGTTATTAATTAAATTATGATAAAAGTGAAGTGATGCCTGTCAATAATAGCATTAACAACAAAACAACAGTTAGTTCAATCTTTTAGGTGGAGTCCAAATGGTTTTAAATATTTGGGGGTCTAAATAACTAACTCCATTAGATAAAGTTTACCAGGCTAGATAAAACAAAGAATGATCTAGAGGGATAGACTGACTTACCCCTATCCCTAATTGGTAGGGTTTAGATTTATTCCAAACAATTCCCATAAAAATTCCCCAAATGTTCTATATTCTAATTCAAGAAATTATTTCCAAATTTCAGTGGCATTATAAACATGCTAGAGCAGTGATGGCGAACCTATGGCACGCATGCCCAGAGTGGCACGCTGAGTGAGCAGTTATCTGCTTTTTGTTTAGTTTTTTTGCACGCCCTCTGAGTGGCACTTTGGAAAGCCAGTCAGTTTGATTTGCAAGGACAGCCCCGCCCCCAGTAATTGAGCAGTGCTAACTGTAGCCGTTATAATCTACACGTTCATGGTTCTCTGTTTATGCTGCTGAGCTGCTTTATTCAAGTACCCTGGGAACAGAAAACTGATCAAAAACAGTAAGTCTGTCCCATGGAGGATCAAATGTAATTGTGGTCAGCTATGGATGTGTCAGCGGGACACGCGGGGAGGAAGGGATTGTTAGCCTGATGCTTGTAGCATTTTACTGACCGTCATCTCCTGTACTAAATGGAGAAATGGCCACAATCTTTCATACTTTTACACTCGGGGTCGGGGGTCTGCGAGCCTAAAATAGGTTGAAATTACATAACCAAGCACTTTCGGCTTACGTCTTTTCTAAAAAGATGTACAACTTTTCGCACACGTGTTAATGTGCAGTGCAAGGTCTTTTGCAGGTGTCACTGGCGGCAACACGTGTATTTGTGCATTGAACTTTAAAGCAAATGTCCCACACTGTTTTGATTGTCAAACCTTTCCCATGTCATAAATACCGTAAATATATTTCACTGTCACATAATCGTATCTCAAACTATGTATTCTTTGTTTGATGCACTGTTTTTTTTTTTTTTTAAATACTATTTTAATCTTCAAACTATGGGGAAATGCAGGTTTAAATTCTGACGGGTCATACTGTGGTATGTTACCCCTCTTCATACAGTGGGGAAAAGCAGGTTGTAAATTCTCAAAAAACAATCGTCTCAAAATAAATTATGCCTCTGATATGTAGAGTACATTTGTGGATACTCCTTTTTTTCAAGGTAGTTTGACACCACAGAAATCTTTTTCTAATAAGTATGTTATCTGCTACTTGTCTTTTAAATAGTTATTTTACAAAATACAAAAGCAGTAGATATGTTTTATGTAAGTAAATATACAGTTGAAAAAAAAATGACGGTACACCGGTAATGGTTGTCACTTGTCAGTTAACTGAAAAGTGAAGTGAAGGTTAAGAAAATGAGCACAATCAAAAAAGCTAAACTTCAGACAGATAGTGGTAGATCCTTCCAGGAGGGTTGGACAGAAACATTTGGAATGGTTGACAGTAAAGGGAAAGCGCTGTGTGTTATTTGTAATGAAAGTGTTGTTTATCAAACCTCAAGTGTAAAACGCCATTTTGACACCAACCACAAAAACATTACAGATCTTAATGAGAGTGAAAGGAAAGAATTCCTTCAAAGGGCAGTGAGAAGGTATCAAAACCAGACTCTTGTTTTTAGTAATTATCTTAAAAAAACAAACCATTTGGTGGCTGCAAGCTTCAAATTATCTCATTGCATTGCAAAGCATGGCAAACCCTTGTCAGATGGTGAATATATCAAGAGTGCCATGCTGGCTAGTGCTGGTTCATTATTTCATGACTTCCCTAACAAGGATAAAATTGTGCAGCTCATCACAGATATGTCACTCAGTAATACTGTCAAAGACAGAATCCTGCGTATGGCTGAAGTTGTTAGCCAGCAGCTCACCGCTGAGTTGCAAAAGTCAGAGTTTGATTCACTGTGTCTGGATGAAAGTACTGATGTCAGTAACCATGCAAGGTTAGCAGTAATCGTGCGTTATGCAGCTGGTGAAAACATGCGGGAAGAATTGGTGAAACTGTGATCTCTGCCAGGGAGGACAACAGGGAATGATATCTTTAATGCTGTCAGAGGGGCATTTTTGGCTGAAAATATCAGCTTGGAAAAAGTAGTTTCTGTTACAACTGATGGTGCACCTAGCATGGTTGGTGCAACATCAGGTTTCATTCAGTACCTTGTGCAGGAGGCAAAACATCCAGTTGTCCAGTTTCACTGTTTGATCCATCAGGAAGCCTCATCAGTTAGAGATAGTAGCAAGAAACTGGATGACATCCTTAAGGTAGTCACAAAGATTGTAAATTACATCATGGCTCGAGCTCTAAATTTCCGCCAATTCCAGATGCTTCTTGATGAGGTTCAGTACTCAACGTTATTGATGTATAATAATGTCAGGTGGCTAAGCCGAGGACGAGTGCTGGAGAGATTTGTGGCCTGTTTAGATGAAATAAGGTTGTTCATGGATGAAAAAGGGGAAAACTATCCACAGCTCACTGATATTGTGTGGCTTAACAACCTCATGTTTTTCACTGACTTCACCAAACATTTTAATGACGTGAACCAAAAATTGCAGGGTTTTGGCAAAACAGCTGAAAGCATGTTTGGGGTTATCGGCTTTTGAAAGAAAGTTAGAGGTGTTTGAAAGAGACACTGACTGTGGACAGCTCAAATACTTCCCAAACCTGAAAACACATTTGCAGAAATCTGCATACTTTGCAGACAGTCCCAGTAATCTGCAGGAAGTTTACCACCAGTTTTCCAAAATCGTGGGGGCTTCAAGGGAAGCATTTGCAGCCAGGTTTATTCAGTTCCGCAACATGGAGGCAACACTGTCTTTCATGAGCAGGCCTGACACAGCCATGTTTGACCAGCTGAATATTTCCCAGTTGGAATGGCTGGGACTTGAACGTTTGGAAATGGAATTGTTGGAATTTCAAGAATGTGCATTGTGGAAAAGAAAATTCACTGATCTGCATGTAACATTACAGCAGATTCAGTGTGACAGAGTAGATGGGGAAAAAGCAGAAAGTGCAGAAAATGAGATATTGAAAGTCTGGAATTCTTTGCAAAATTCTTTCAAAGCAATGAAAACTCTTGGAATTTCACTTCTAATTTTTTTTGGCTCATCATAATTTTGTGAGCAGCTTTTTTCTGGTGATCAAATCAGACATGCGCAACAGGCTGACAGATGACATGAGTGCTGCATGTGTTGCTCTAAAAATGACTGACTATGAACCACGGGTTGAAAAAATGTCGGCGGATATTCAGCAGCAGGAGTCCCATTAGTCATAGGAATGTAAATATTGTTCCCCCACACCTGCTCTCCAGACAACAGAGGGGGGAGGGGGGTTCAGGGTTTGGGGAGGTTGAGAGGGGATGAGGGCAGATGGAGGGGTTCTGTCCTAATTCATGTAATGTTCTTGATTATTTTGTATTGTGGATTGCTGTTTTTTTTGTTGTGTTTGCTTAATAAAAACTTAATTACAAAAAAAGGAAAGTAAATATTGTTTTAAAAAGTTACCGTTTAGCCGCCATATAACCTTTTACACCCCTAATTAATCATTGGCAACCTTGGCACTTAGTGACGTATATTGAAAAAAAAAAATCCAACTTTGGGCACTCCAGCTAAAAAAGGTTCGCCATCCCTGTGCTAAAGTGAGGGCTTCTACACTTCAGTGCACTCCCTTTTATAGGCTCTAGAAAAATTATGCTAACAATAACTAAAAACCCTATTATATTGAATACATTCAATTGTTGGCTGAAGAGCCATACACTTCTTGATCTTCAGCACAATTTGTTTAAATACACCCATTTAAAGATAACCCCTTTATTCCCAAGGAGCATAGTAGATGGGATTTTTGGAACTTGGAGGAAAATGGGAATTGAGTATCTCAGAGACTTATGAGAGGAAGAAACTGCGGTATGCTCAACTAGCCACTGAAGCGGAAAAGTGAGGATGGAGAGTTCAGGTTTACCAAGTGTAAGTGGGTTGTCGAGGATTTGTGGCACACTCTACAACCCGGTTTCTCAGAGACGTCGGATTCAGTGGCCAAGAGTTGCGTCGCACAGTGAAGAACTTATCTGAAGCAGCAGAGAGGAGCAGCAACTGGCTGTGGTTGAGACGGAAAGATTCTGGCTGGGGATCTCAAGCACAATAGAAAGAAAGAAACGCTGATGTACAGGTAAGTAAGCTGGGCTGAGTTGAGTGGGGGACGGAGGGGGGTGATGGTGGGACGCCAGAATCACCGTCGAGCCCTCTTGAGGTGTCGTGGGCTAGTCGACGAAACACTGAGGATGGAAGGTGCCCACTTGAAAACCCCAGAGATGTACCCTACTTAGCTCAATCCAGACGGTTGTCATGCTGATGCGCTGAGGAGGCCGCACTTTGGTTGATCCCCGGAGCCAGCATCGCAGCCGTTGTGTGTGCTGATGCGCCAGGGAGGCAAAATAAGCTGATCCCTGGAGCCAGCATTACACTTCAGCCATTAACACTAGACAGAAGGATATCTACATCATCATATGGAAGGAAACGTAAATGGATGGAGACACATATGGATCACATTAGTTTACTGTAAAGCTACGTCTTAGTTGGTGCTTATCTTGGCGAGAGCCGAGTTCAAATCAGCATGAAGTTTTAACATCTACTCTCGTGTAATGGAAATCATAATTACAGTGATAATTATTTTGTAATCTTTGAACACATAACGGATGTATTTGAAATATCAAAAACACATTTTTTTAAATACCTGCAAATTAGAAACTGGGTGAAAATAAACTAAAAAACAATTTTTCCCAAAACCTCATTGGAAAAAGACATTTCACAATTTCGGTTCTAGGGGACGAGGGGGAGTTAATCCGTCTGAGCACTTACCAAAAAAAATTCTTACTACTTGCACTGACACTGCCAAAAAAATATATTCTTGTACATTGGAAGTCTAAATACTCTCCTTCTCTGACCCAGTGGTGGAGAGAATTAACATCATACTGTACCCCTGAAAAAATAATGTACAATGTAAGAAAAACTCCTGTGTTGTTTGAAAAAGTATCAGGTCCTTTCATTAAGTACGTTCCTAAAACAGACTTTTCCCCAGATGATGGGGACATACCTGATAACTGAATGCATGTGTGTGTACATGTATGTATGTATGTATGTATGTATGTATGTATGTATGTATGTATATATATATATATATATATATATGTATATATATATATATATATATATATATATATATATATATATATATATTTTTTATATGTGTTTATTAATAATAATAATAATAATAATAATAATAATAATAATAATAATAATAATAAATCTTTATTTTATATAGCGCCTTTAAAAGCAATCATCTCAAAGCGCTTTACAAGAAAAACACAAATCACAACTAAAAAGAACACACACAAAAAATAAAAACAAACATTCACAAAAATGCCTTTCTAAAAAAGTAAGTCTTTAAGCTAGACTTAAAAGCACTCAAAGTGGCTGAAACCCTGATTTCTTTAAGAATGGTGTTCCAGAGTTTTAGGGCATAACAACAAAAGGCCCGGTCACTCATGGAGCGAAGACAAGCAGGAGGAACACATACCAGTCCAGGTTCAGTTGAGCGAAGGTTGCGTGAGGGAGTGTAAACAGATAAAAAGATTAGATAAGTACTGTGGATTCAAACCATGCAGAGCCTTAAAGATAAGAAGAAGAATTTTAAAATCAACTCAAAACCTGACAGGCAACCAGTGCAAGGACTCCAAAACAGGAGTGACGTGATCACCTGCGTGTGACCTAGTCAGGATTCTAGCTGCTGAGTTCTGAACATATTGTAATTTGTAAGTGTGCTTTTAGAGACGCCTGTGAACAGGACATTACAATAATCCATCCGTGAGAAAACAAAAGCATGAACCAGTTTTTCAGCTACAGATGCAGAGATAGCTCACAGTCTAGCAATGTTTCTAAGGTGGAAAATGATGCCTTAACAATATTCTGCACATGAGGTTCAAAAGTTAATCCAGGATCAAAAACCACTCCCACAAAATGACAACTTGCAGCGGATAACAATCGGGACTCAAATGCAAGGGAAAATGTAGGTATGTGTACGGTAGTTATACGGATACGTAAGCAGGTGTTTATGTATGTATATGCATGTATTAAAAAAATTAATAGAACAAAAACCTCTGTAACCCAGGTAGTAACACAGATGCATTGTAAGAGAATCTTTTTGTTAAAAATAATTTTATTTTATTGGGGTGTGGTGGGGAATGACCTGTATTGTTTTGTTTGTTTTTGCCCTACTGTAAAAAAGAAAAAAATGCTTCTCTAATAAAAATATTATAAAAAAAAAGTTAAAGATCATTATTTTCTTTTACTTTCATTTTTATTTGTGATTTCTGAGTAGTCCTGTGTACCCCCAGTTGAAAACCCCTGGGCTACAGTATAGTATGAATATAATAAATATTAATTTTATATTAATCAAACCTTGCAAAAATACAAACATTACAGTTGTCGTCACCGTTTAATGATTTAATGATCATTAGTTTACCCCTGCAAAATCCCCAAGGGGTGGACATTTAAAACAGTAAATTCAGCTCTTAGCAGGACGCATTTGATTCAGTTGTAATAAAAAATGCTGCATTTGGGAATTCAGTTCAGGACTGTATAATAGTTTGACACAGAGTAGTGAATCATTATATTTGGAAGTGTACAAGTACTGTACAGGTAGTATACATATCAATACATATATGACCAATTGCCTTTAAGGAATGTATAGCTAGAAAAATAGCTTTAAGCTTGTTTCTTCATTGTCAGATAATATAATTTAATTAAGAAACGGCCATGGTTTAACATTGCTATTATTGATTTCTTTGACTGAATTTATTACCAAGAGAAGTTATTCACAAATTTGAGCCATATGATCAAACCTCACAATTGAATTGTTCTATTCAGGTAGTGTCTGTCCCCCGCTGTCTATTTCCAGCTGCTTCCCGGGGCTCATACTCTGAGAATTTAATTAAAAATGAAGACAGCGCCACTCTGTGACAATTTAAGTAGCACTGTGTCGACAACTATTCGTCTAGCTTTATTAAATACAAGATCTCTGGGTAATAAATCTGTCTTAATAAATGACTTCATCTTGGAATCTAATTTAAATATTTTAACTTTGGTTGAGACGTGGTTGAAACAGGATGAAAATGACTCGCTAGTAGAGGCTTTTCCAAATGGGTTCTCTTTTTATAATAAGGCACCTCCTAGAGAACGAGCTGGTGGTATTGCTGCCATTTTTGGTCAGGTGTTTGCTCTTAAGAATGAGAATATGGACGGTTATTCATCATTTGAAATTTCAGTGTTTGTGGTTTGTAGCCAAATTCCTATTCACGTTGTAGTTATTTATCATCCTCCAAGACTTAATTGTCTTTTTTATCTGAATTTGGTGAACTTGATGTTAACCATGATAAGATTGTGGTGTTAGGTGATCCCCTTGAAAGAGATTTCATTATATTGCTTGTATTCATGGCTACTCATATTCATGGCCAGATTTAGTTATCTCTCATGGCCTAAACATTCAGAACTTGGCCATCATTGAGCTTATGGTTTCAGATCACGCTGCTATTATTTTTTAAGTATTAATACCCAGTTCTTCAAAACTCCTGGCTCCATGTATTATAACTCTATCTCTCAATTCATCAACTACTAACAAGTTCTTGGAAGCTTTGTCCGCTTCATCTTTTACTCAGTCAGGATCGGTTAAAGAGCTGGTGGAAAATTATAATGATGTTCTAACAAACACCTTAGAGACTACTGCACCTTATAAAATTAATAAAGTGGGTATAAAAAGATTCTTCCCATGGTTTAACGACAACACGTATGAACAAACGCATGTGTCGCAAACTAGAACGCAGATGGAGAGATACGAGACTTCAGGTCCATTATTTAATTTGGAAAGATAATACTTTGAAATATAGGGTTGCACTATTCTCAGCAAGATCAACATATTATTCAAATCTCATTGAAACAAATAAGAATAATCCTAAATTTCTATTTCAGTCTATAGCTAAATTAACTAATCTTCCTCCAGTCGGTCCAATCAAACATTCATTGGCAAATTGTAATGACTTGACATGAATCACTTAAAAAGTTACTGACATTAGGAATCAGATATTCAACAGCGTACCCAATTTAGATGTGTCATCAAACTATGCTACTTTTACCTTTGGTCGCACTAGACCAGTGGTTCCCAACCTATTTCAATGTAGGGTTCACCTTGATGTCTGTATTTTTCCCATGGACCACTTGCCACACATTTTTTCACAACAGCATTTTGAAACTAATTTGTATGTGTATATGTATTTCACGGGGCGGGAGGCAGGCTACCTGTAGAGATGTCGCCTGACTTCTCAGAAAGCCACCCACCGTTGGGACCAAGCCCTTGGCAGGAAGAGGTCCACGTGATGAGGTCACCGCTGCAGATTATGAGAGGGCTACGTCGTGATGCGGCTAATTCCAAGGGCTGGGTGCTCGACACCCTCAGGGACATATAATTAGTAAAGATTGAAAACATATAAGAGAGGGGGTGCCGCTAGGGGGACAGGACAGGACACACAGGGGAGATCCCCTGCACATAAAATATAAAGAAGTGGGGTCCCCACCGCTTGGGGGACCAGACACACAGGGGAGATCCCTTGCACATAAATAGAGGCTTGAGAACCTGAAAGGAAGAAAGAAAATGGACTCGATGAGGTGAATTATAGACTTCTGAAGCTGGGCCGGAGATGCACCCCCAGACAGCCTGAAATGAGAAGATTACCTTGAGTTACAAAGGGAGAGCTCCTTCTGCGAGGTTAGCTAGAATAAACTTAGATCCTCAGCTTGTGAATGGATTGATAGCTCATGAGATGCTAAAGGTTGGGTTTGGCCGGGGGTCCCCTCTGACTCACTGAGAGAACCTCCCTCGGTAGGTAAAGGAAGCGTAGCTTGCACAAAGGTTGGGAAGTGTGACTCACTAACACCCCAAAAGGATGGACCCTCGGCTCCCTGCTAAAGATTCCTACAAGTGCAGAAAAATAAAAGAACCACCGATTCATATAAAAACAAAAAAGTAAAGAAAACATCTAACACAACAAAGAACGTTGTTATCTGGCTCCCTACTAACCATGTGAAGACCCTCCGCTCAGTGGAAAGGAAAAAAAAAGAAACTTTCTTTTTAAGGGGAAAACCTTTGGTTGTCCCAACGGAAGGGTTGTCCCCATTCCGGACATACTAACAAGAAACTGTTGTGCAGAAGATCTCAGATGGTGAAGAACCTATGTATGATTCCACAGCTGATGACCCATATTTTTAATTAGATGCTGGTTAAATCTTTGCTCTTGCTGCTGATGTGGCTGCCCCGATTCTGAATGAAAGAGGAGTACAAAACTGCATAAAAAAGCTGGCAATAGAAGAACTGCATATTCTGAGCATCTTAAAAAACCAAAAATGTGGTTAGACATATAGTTTTCATTGTTAGGTGATTAAAGTAGAGAAACAGCCTTGACAGAGGATTGAAATCAAATTGGCAAGAATATCTATAGAACTAGGCAGACGAGAAGGTTAAGCGGTCGGAGAGCTCTTAGAGATTTCACGCAGGAGGAGACGGACAGCTGGTATTAATAGGAAACTTGGGGAGGTAATGGACATCAAGAGAAATTGGTATTGTATTCCGGAGAGATAGGATTTGATTGTAGCTGGTGCAAGATGTAGAGTCCTTTGCGTGTACTATAAAAGCCATAATCCAGTCCTGGTTGAATGGGGTCGGATTAATACTTTTTTTAGAGCAGCAAGTCAAATCTGCGGTCGAATCGGTGAAAGAAGAGGATCTGGTGGAAGGAGCCAGTGCTGCATCCATGTATGCTTGTGCTGTATTGAGTAGTCAGCTGATAGTTGGGTTCAGTTGAAAATGAGCTGGTTGAACTGGGGTGTCACTGCTGGAGTTGGCAGAGCTGTAGGGACCAGCCTGTGAAATCTGGAAATCTGTAAACGAGAAAGAGCATCTGCTGCATTATTATAAATGCTCGATAGATGGCACGCCTGGATTAGAAAATTATTTGATACTGAGCTCCATGTTAACTTCCGCAGTAGTTGCATAATAAGAGGTGAACTGGAACGGCCTTTATTGATAATATGAACTGTAGATTTGTTATCGCAAAAGAAAAGTATTGATTTCTTTGGTCAAAGAAGACCTCATAGATGTGCTGCTGCGACTATTGGGTAACCTTCAAGAAGGCTGTGGATTTTTTAGATGCAGTGATAGGTTTTCGATTTCTAGTGGCCATGCACTAGAAAACCATTGATTGTTTAAAAGACCTCCGAATACCTTAAATGAAGCGTCCGTAAATAAAGCCAGATCATGCAGTGTTGAAATGAAATCTTCATAGAACATACATAGGCCGTTCCAGTGCTGTATGAGAGCTGACCACATTTTAATGTCTTTTCTAGCTTCTGATGAAATATTGATGTAGGAGTCCAAGTTTTTTGCTGTTGATGAAAGAGCAAGTAATCGAGACATAAATGTCCGACCTTGAGATATAATGCAAATTGCAAAATTAAAATGACCCAGCAACGAGAGCAGTGTGCGTTTCCCGATTGTTTTATTGATCTGAAAGTTCTGGTTAAGGGAACGGATATTATTGAGTTTAGATACAGGGAGGCTGGCTTCAAACTTTTCTGTATCCAGTATGATTCCTAGAAATTCCAGTGAATGAAGGGGGACGATTTTTTTTTCTTCTGAAAGCAGGACGCCAACCTCTGAAAGTAAACTTTTAAGATTGGTGATCGCTTCTCCTGGTGGATCTGAGGGAGGAGTTATCAATAGAAAATCATCAAGTAGGTGGAGCAGAAATGGAACATGATATGAATTGAGAAGTATCAAGCATAAAGCCTCTGAGAGAGCATCAAATATTTTGGGGTTTATTTATGGGAGTGGAAACTAAGTGTTGAAGAAAGTCACTTTGGAGCTACTGGGCAGATGGCTTTGGAATGAGCGTCCCTGCAGAAACTGCACATGTGGATATTTTTGCACTGCCTGAATGAGCACATACCAGTGTTAAAATTATTACTGATTTGCCTTCCTCCTGCATATGTGATTTTTTGCCTGAATCTGTCTTCTCTTGTAGATTGCTCAGGTGGGGCAGAAGAATGGATGGAG